>NC_060213.1:88705000-89905000 GCF_021130785.1 Homalodisca vitripennis | reverse complement strand
TACAACGGGATCGTATGAAATTAGGTGTATCACCTGACATAAAGATTATTTTACATAAAGATTAATATACATTCACGATTATGCTAATGCTCGGTGAAGAACAACTGAAATGTTATGAGTTTCATATCACAAGATACTGAGTTTCTATGAAATCATTGATGAAAGTGGCATGTCTTGCATACTTAACCACTCCCTGAAATTAAATGTTAAAGACAAAGTTTCTATATGATAGAGCACATTCCCAAAAATAAATTGATTTTTAATTTTATTGCACATATTTTTTGAGAAGACCGTCTCCCTACCAATCTAATCTCGATTACTTATCTTTATTCATACTACATCTAAGAACATCTTTTGAAAACACATTATTTTCATACACAGAAGCTTTTGTCTGTTATTTTTTGTTTCTGGTTTTCATATTGTTCTCCTAAATATAGAATAATCATGATGAGAGGATTTGAGTAAGTAATCAGCACATGAAAGCCTGGGTGTTCTTCTTCGTACACTGATATTGAAATGGTAATACATTTCGAAATACAGTAGAGCTTGTGTCATAATCTGTTACACATAAATATTATTATTGATATTTATAATGCATAATACTAAATCATAAATAATAGTTACATTTATTATGAATTATTACTAGTAAATAATATTAATGTATCTTTGCATTCTATTTATTAGATAAATTGTCGTACACAGTTTTTACAATTTTGTTATTCTTTAGTAAGTTCCATAGTAACTAATAAGTGTGAATAGAGACAACATGACTTTTAAAAGTATATTACAATAATTATATTTTATTTTTAGTTATATGTAAGGTATGAAGATTTTTTCATAATTAGTTTAATTAATTATGGCTTTTGAGTGACTGTTCGTTTATGCGAACTAATTATGTAATTAAATTAATAAATATTTTGAATGGCTAAACGATAAATAAATGAAAAACATAATTAATAAAATAAAATTAAAAGTAGTAAAACAGTTATAAGACGACAGTATAAAATAGAATTTAAATTTAATTTTTAAATGAGAACTCATCAACTTGTGAGTGGGGGTTCATGTAAAGAGGGGAAAAATTGAACACCGATTTAAGAAGTCAGGTAAAATCCCACTAAAATAAATATATAATGAACATATTAAAGTACTCATTATACTATTCAAGTATGCATATGAATTTCTTATTGTTTGTAAATAAAAGGTTCCGAATAAGAAGCCAAAAACTGATTGTATGACAATAAGTCAAAGTGATATTTAGCAAACATGTAATTTGTATAAATGAAACATTTTCCATGTTAAAGTAACTACTGAATATACAGTACTTTCAGTAAAAGTAATCAATCTGATACCTGGCACATGCACATTTATCACTCTTTAATATTTATTGATATTACAACATCAAAGTTCATTGTTATTACGATTGACAGGAGATTCGTGGTCCATTAAAACGAGTTTTTTTTTAAATACTGTAACTAAAAATAACTAATATTATTTAAATTATAATGTACCAATAACGTCTAGAACACTCAGAGCTTATAATGAATGCATTAATTAAAGGGAAACTACACGTAAATAAAAATGTTTCACGAAATATATGTGGTAAATTACTTCTTCCTGCTCGTTGTGTTATTTTTTAAGGTTCATTATTTTAAAGTATATTTTTGATAAATAGATTAAATTTTATAGGATTACTATAAAAAATGTAACAAATTAAAATTTAACACATGGTTTCAAATTATGAATATATGAAAGCAATGGTTTTCCTATATCACATTTCGAGGGAATAAAAACCCAAGCAAATCATGGTTATATCATGGTTAGATGAATGTAGCACACTATTATTTTAGTATTCTTTCTACAAATATAATATTACTTGAAATCTATGAGTTTTTGATTACAGATTATCACAAAACTTGCTCTAACATAGTTAATGAACAGCAGTAAAGTAGTTGAACTTGTAATCACGATAGCTAAATAACAATCCATCCATCCAGTTACTTTTAATTTTTAAACTTTGTTTAAGGGTACATAGTTATTAAACTATTAAGTAACAAATATTATTAAGTTTTTTCTAAATATTTTTTTTATTTTATAATACTAAAGGCTAAAATGTAAAACAATTCTGATAGGATTTATTTATAAATCAATAACGTGTATCAATAAATTATTTAAAAAAAATGTTACTACTTTGAAAACTAAGCTATAGAATAAAGTAATGTAATGTCCTTTCAAACAAATATTTTTGGATGTCCAGGTATGTTGCGTGAAAACAACAGATATTATTCATTAAAAATTAAAGTTACAATATTCAAAATACGAATATGTTCAAAATATAAACTTACAAAAAATATATAGTCAGAGTTCTACATATTACTCAAAAGAGGGAATAAGCAATGACTAACCTTTAAAATTGACATTAATGTCTAATATCTTTTTTATTCTGTGCAGACAAATGATCCATGTTGAATATCGTATGACTGGATTTAGTTTGTTTACAATTTAGTTTTGATGCACTACTCAGTCAAATCCCATGGACTAACATGCAGCAATCAACAGATGATGTTGTTATCGAAATATCCTTATGATACCGAGGCTAGGTATGATCACCAAACTACATAGATATGCATATTTTCAAACACGACGGGTCTTTAAAGAAATAAAGTGTAATGGAAGTATTTTAGTACAAAGTTGATTTCGAAATTGATATATTCAGCAATAACAGTAGGTTAAACATAGAGACAGGCATAATTAGAGCTTGTTGAGAACTCGTAGTAATAGCTAAGCAAAAAATACCAGATAACGAGTTTATTGTTCAATTCGTTCTCGAAATTTGTCTCTGACTTATGGGCTTCGCTAACGCTTATCAAACTTCCAAGGAGGGACACGGACCATCGTCGATCTCTTTTCTGTATTTACAAATACGATAATTTCTTCCACTAAAGTTTAAATTATGAAGTAAACTACGCAGATTATTTTTGTTGTAATTTTGACGTAGTCATAAATAAACTGTGTTAGAATAATTCTTCTAACCTTTACAGAACTCACCATTTTTAATTGTTTCTTTTTTCCGGCGATTG
This sequence comes from Homalodisca vitripennis, assembly GCF_021130785.1. NCBI lineage: Eukaryota > Metazoa > Arthropoda > Insecta > Hemiptera > Cicadellidae > Homalodisca > Homalodisca vitripennis. The sequence goes on along the minus strand of NC_060213.1, from coordinate 89,901,923 downwards.
TATTAGCATCCTTTACTTAAAACTGCCCATTACGAATACTTTATTCCCACCGACCCTTCTTGATGAAGTAAATCTTATACTCAATCATTATTAATTTTGTAACAAATTAAGTTTATCGTTTTCACGGCCATAACTCTGTTGTGTAACCGTTGTTAACTTTTCTTTGCTAACCCAAAATAATAATAGCTCCAATTATGTTTTTCTTCTTGTAATAAAATATTTCTTTTACTAATTGTTTATACTTTTTGGCATTATTCTAATCTTTATCCTCTATACATTTCAGGACTCATAAACCTTTTTTAAGTGACGAACACCCTGGCACCCTTATCCCGATATTCTCCTTCAACGATATTTTAGCGTATTTTATGTGGATTGTTAGTATATAGTAAGTGTTCAATATTTTTATACCCATAGAGCCTTGTTATTTACGGTAATGCAGCTTAGTAACATTTAGTGCCTGGTTAAAAGTATTTACCATTTTCTTAGCTTGCATATAGTAGAGTACACCTGCATGTTGTGTGATAAGGGATTCATTTTCATTTTCCCCAAAAATATTTCATATAACTCTGAAAGACTTGATATAACATTAAATTTTAGATTTGACGATTTTGTTCCTTATTTATGAATATAGTATTTGCACTGTGATATTAGTGCATGACTAATATTTAATCTCTAAGACTGCATACTTGGTGTTATTTTGATATTGCCTTTGTTTCCCATAGTTATCCTACAGCTCTCTCTCTCTCTCTCTCTCTCTCTCTCTCTATATATATATATATATATATATATATATATATATATATATATATATATATATATATATATATATATATATATATATATATATATATATAATTTCAATAAACATTGAATCGCAAAAAGTACGAGCATACTTACTATATATATATATTTTACTCTTATTTTGTATTTTGCTTCTACTAAGTATAATTTGTTAACCGATTAATCATTCCGGCCTAGACTGTACAATTATTACTATACAAGGCTTTCAGGACCAAGCTATTAGTGATGTTTAATGTACCATACTATCTTTACCCTCATCATTACTGATTAACTCCTTACCGACTAATGTATTTATTAATACTACACGATACTGACAAACTTTTGGAAATTCTAATATAAATTTTTTTTAATTTTGAGATTGCTAGAACAATGACTTTCATAAACGGAATGATTTTTATTTTACTAAACAAGATTATGTTTAATTTTCTACTTTTTCAAAAATTTTACTCGACGTAATGAAGTAAGTTTAATATTTTTTGGAAGTATCGGTTTCTTTCACTGGACTATCTAATTCTACTCAGTAATTAAAATTTAAACTAAATTCAGTGTAAATGTAAATAGTTATAGCAGTTTTCCATTGGCAAGTGTTATTTGTGAATAAATCAAATAATAAAATAATTTTACGCGCTCCTCAGTTGGTTTTATTTACTTCAATGTACATCTTTAAGTTTTGTAACTGCTTATTGCATTTCCCTGAAAAGTCATCTGGACACAACTACTGTTTGTACAAAGATTCTTTTTACAATCTTGGGATGGCAAGGAACTCAGTGACAGAGGAAGTTTTTTAATCTCAAACTTTCTTTCTGTTTAAAGTTGTGACACGCTGACAAACAAAGAAAATGATATATCTTATATATCATTCTTATTCATATAAATAACAACAAAATTACATTATAATAAACTTCTGTAATACAAGATATTATTATGAAATAATACATATTTATTGTTATTATTTAACCTATTTTATTATAACAAATTTTTAAAATATTTGTAAAATTCTAGCAACAGACTTTATAATACATTGTTGATAATATTTTGCTTCCATTGAACATTGAACTCCTTAACGCTATCTATTTCGTCCTTATAATTGATTTTTCCTTTAAGATGTACAACATTGGGCACTACCTCTAACTTAATAAGTTGTCTTAACCTTTTTTTTAATTCTACTACCACAGAACCCGGTTTAGGATCAACACCCCTAAGTTTAACTTCAAACAACAGTTCGTCTTTACTAAGTAGGTCCACTTTCAGCGACATCGTTCACTATAATTAAAGTTCAGTACTGTTCACAAAAGTCACTTTATATTACAATTTATTCCTGACAGAAAATTGAAGGAATAAATTTATGAACATTAAAATAATAGTGTTATTCGTTAGATTGTTAACAATTTTCACATGTTGTTGTTTCAAAAGTTAAGTTATAAAAAATCATATTTTTATAAAAAAATCTAAATGATATAAACTGTTTTTATTTTCATTATAATTCAAACAGTAGTTATTTTACAAAATCCATCAAGCGAGAACTACGTCTTTAAATGTATCTTGTCAAACAGTTGTCAATTGAGAGGCATCAACTTTTTGAAATCTTTAACCTATTCTACAAGTGCCGGTGGTCACCCAAGAGGAAAATATCCATATATTCAAATTAAAATTGTTAGCACAAATATACTTTTAACTTTACATTCAATCAAATTTTAAGTATACAGTGCTTGGTCATAACTGAAAAACACTACCTAACCCTTACCATTATTTTAAATACTGTTGAAAAACCCTATGTTAATTGCCTTCTGACATAAGAAATGTTCTCATAAATGTATGTTAATATTAATATAAATAAATTATATATATATATATATATGTATATATTAACTAATATTAATTAATAAATATATATATATATATATATATATATAAGATTGAGTTAAACACAAGAACAATACACAAGTTGTCCTAGTTATATATTTCTAACAATAATTTGGTGTAATCGTTATTACAATAAATACAATGAAAACTTTCAATAAAATGAAATTACCTTACATCCCGATATTATGTTTGATTTTAATTTTACAACACTTACAAAAAACTAATTTAAGTAATGTGGCGGACTACATATAGACTAAATGAAAATTCAAATAAATTCAATTCTTCTTCTCAGAAAAAGCGGCGATTAATTTTAACTACTATCAGTTTTGTGACAAGTAACACGTAAGAATAATAAATCCACTTATATTCAACACATTTACTTCTGAAACGTATGATCATTACAATAGATGATATATTACTAACTAGTGTAAACTATTCTATTAACTTAAAACAATTGATGAAATCACGCATAAAATTATTTATAGTAGCAAAATATTAATAACAGACTGATATCACGGTGTATACCTATTTATTATTTACATACATTCATATGTAATAATAGTAAATAGTGTTTTTAAACTTTTAAAGATGTAAATTATGTTTTGTATGGTAATCATAATTTATATGTGAAATTTTTAAAGTTTTACGAAATAAATGTTACGAGACGATCATTTGTATACGTGACACAAATAAAAGTTTTGATTATGTATGATAGTTTAACAAATGTTTAAGGATAAGATCTTAATAACAAACAACAGTTAACGTTTTAAAATATTTTAAACTCGGAATATTTTAAGTAAATAAAGTATTAGTAATTAATATTGGTAATTATAAATAAACCAACCCGGAACACCTGAAGCAGAGGTAGGGGAAATGACATGCGGAAGTGGGAGAGGATCCTGGCGTACATTTATACCATCCAGCCCGTTATGTCCAATCGGGGACCAGCTTTGGGCCTTCGCTGCACGTGGGGGCGCATCCAGGAGGAGCTGGGTGACTGACGGAGCTGCTGCACGTCGCCTTCAAGGAGGCAGTCCCCGCGGAAGAGCAGCGCCTGGACGAGAGGGCAACCAGGCCCGACAGATATGAGCGGACCAGGAGAAAGGTGGTACGCTTCGCCCAATCCCAGGACCTCTGGAAGAAGAATCCTTACGGTTGGAAAAACCTGGTTATGAATGACAACCTGGGTGACCTGGTGTGGGAGGAGTCGCGCGTTGAGCCACCTAAGGACGCCACAGTTAATCTTTTCCAGGGTCTCTGGAAATGGCCTGCGTGACTACAAATTGTCTGCCGCAGACAGAGCCGAAGGCCAACGCAAGAGTGGTTGCAGGCGAAGGAGACCTTACAGACGATCAAACACCTCCGCCCCGTTAGCCCTCCCAGACCGACCTGTGTTGTAAAGAAAGGGTTGATATCCTATCCCCGCGCACCCAACACCCTTGCAGTCCTGTACAACATTTTCCTGTTCATAGGAGTCTACTTCAGGGCATGGCTACACAACCTGACCTCCTCTAAGGCGGAGAAGGACCTCACCAGGCCAGAAAACTGGAGACCAATTAGTACCATTCCTCTGGTGGGGAGAGTCTTCAGCGGTCTAGTGGAAACATGGCCTCTGCGTCATGTCTCCGTCTCAGAGAGGCAGCGTGGTCTCCGGCCCAAAATTGGATGCTACGTGAACTGCTGGATCCTAGATGAAGTCATCTAGCAGGACAAGAAGGGCTGAACGGCCGGAGTACAACTCGACGTCAGGAAGGCCTTCAACACAGTCTCCCACGCAGCCATTGAGGTGTTAAGAACCCATGGAGTGTCGTCGTGCTTGCTGAATAGCATCATCAAATCGATGTACACCGGCTGCACGGCCACTCTAGGAAGCCTGGGAGCCAGCATCGCCATTAGACGTGGTACACGCTCAAAACAATGAGCATGAGGAGTTCACTCTGCAAAATTTTCAGAAAACTGTAAGACTTTTTTCAAAACCGGACAAGGAATAAGCCCACTACTAATAATTGGGTCTGCGAAGCTTCAGCTGAGACAAGAAACTCACTTATCGCAGCTGGCCATGTCTGTATTCACTGGGCCCGCTGTTAAATTGTCGACCACTAGATTGTGACTCGTTACAAATGCCAACTGTACGGGCACATGGCTAAGAACTGCAAGGTGGAAATCGATGTATGTGGTCACTGCGCGGCGACAGATCTCTAGACCAAAGCCTGTCCCTATAAGGGGGACAAAAGCAAGGCCAAATGTGTATACTGTTCTGGAGAAACGGGAAATCCAGCAGGCAATCTGATAGTCCGTCAGGGGACCGCAATTGTCCAAAATATCTGGATGGAATTAATCGCCTAATATTACTAACCGACTATGGCTGCTAGAAGACCTAGTTCGGGTTGCCTAATTAAATTTGGCCAGAGTAAACTCCAACGCAGTCGGTTGGCAGTAGCATTAAGGCAGATTATTGCGAAGGATGAACTGGATGACTTCCTGATGCAAGAGTCATAGGCATAAGTCGGGACTGAGCCTTAGGACTAAAGTACTTAGTCACAGAAGCAGACAAGAGGGTCGACCCTGATCTGCCATTGCGTTGGCTAACATTGCGATCGAACCACTAGAGTTACTTAAATACAGAACTAGCCACTTTACGAGTGCACAAAGTGACACTGCGATCAGAAAGCTGTAATTAAAAGTGCTTATTTCCAGCCATCACTTGATATTGAAAAGTTTCCAACTCCTCGGTACGGAATACTGCAAACACATAGAGGTAAACACCTGATGCTAGAAATGGACACTAGCTCCAATTCCATCATTGGTGAGAGATTCTAAAGCTAAACAAATTTCCACTCAGTTAACCCTTTAGCATGTGAAGAAGCACTTTTGGTTAAACCGAATAGTAGCGTTTGCAATGTTGCCCCAGTTAAGGTAATATACACGCACATAAATCTTAAAAGTCTACATTGGTCAAAAAAGGACTTCTCGTGGTAATTATAATTGATATCGGGTATAACGTATTATCTAGGACTATAAATTCCTGTGTACCACTTATACTCTAAAGGTTAAGTTACCCCAAAAATTTAAGCTAACTCTACTTATCAGTTCAAATTGTTTTTCTGTCTAAAGTGTTTCTGGCTTATAGTGACGTTAGGCTGTAAAGGAAGGTCGTTTTCTACTTTTTTTTAATTTACTACATCCTACTTCAACCCATGGATGTGGTTTATCTTCATGAAAAATATATCATTTACCTTTTGAGAGTACATGGCACAAATATTTGTGAACTTTCATCTCCCTGTGTCATTAAAAAGCTTCTTAATGTTGTTTGTTGTAAAACTTACAGCAACATGATAGCGCTGCATTTTAACACCTATCTATGTTTGCTTCTAATTCAAATACTTTGGTTTTTAATGCGTCATGAGATGTAGAAGTGTTAAAGTCAGCTTCAATTAATTTCAGGATGTTGGAGAAAACACATTTTACACTTATAAAATTATAAAGAGTTAATTATTTAAGAACATTTTTAATAAGCACATTTAAAACAGAGCAATCTATTACTTTCACGGATAACAGAAAAGGAAGTCTTGAGGATATTTTAATTGGTTGATATATCTAGTATCTTAGTTGGAATAGCCACAAAACAGTTTACCGTTTAGGCAAAATATCCGATATAAAGTAACATCAGAATGAATGGGCCTTGCTTAATATATTACAAACTGTTGTATTAAGGGTAATGGACTCGAGAAACATAACAAGTTGTTTAATAATTTATAATATATTAGCATTGATTCAGGCATATAAAAAAATAATTTTTTTATTTTCGAATTCACCCACTCGAAACTCATTTTGAGCTGTTAAATAAGAACGTAAATGGAACAATGATACTTTACGTCCCATTGTAGATATAGTTCTAATAATTTATTCTTAACAAGCCGTTGCCCACCACTTTACACAGCCATTTTAAAATCAGAATCCGTATCCCACTTTATGTAAGCACTTATGATGTAATATCATGGAGCCTTTGATATGTTTAATTTAAGAAGTCATACATAAAATACACATTTTTAATGTTTATGTTTAAACAAGCAGAGGTTAAATGAAATTGAGACTGACATATGTAATCAGGTTTTGCAATTAGAGGAGTATTTTTGATTAGAAACAATAATTGTTATGACGATACAGCAGTATTGGGCCTGTTGTTCCGATTAAAAATATGTACATGTTACTATGCTGAGGCAAACAATAGTCAGTTCCGGCCGTTTATATTCACTTCCGTTCTAATGTATTTACGGTCCCACAGTTGATATTGCCCTGTTAAAGAATATATATATATATTATTTTGTTTTCAAGATCTACTTTGGTCAAAACAAACCAGATCGTAACTTGTACTCTACGGTTAGGATAAGATATTTAAAGTCCCATGATTAGAGTTAAGTTTTTAACCCAATGAAGAGATTAGTATATCTTTTCGCTGAAAAATCTTTGTGGCCAAGATGTACCTGTTCGTCTAAATTCATTCCCGGTCTAACTTTTTTACGTTCCCATAGTGAAGTTTGTGTTGTTGCACTGACCGACAAAATAAATAAACATTTTGGCTTTGGGATCAAATTTGGTTTTAAAAGTCTTCTCTAATTAAGAATATCTACTTACGTCACTTGTCTTCAGCTTCAGATATAAAAGAAAGATTAATTTTTTCCTTAGACTGCAGGATAAATCCCATACACCTTTTCATGATATCAATCCAGATTGAATTGCCTTAATTTTAAATATACAATTTTGATGAGTAAATTAAATTTGAATTTATAACAGTATTTAAATAGAATTTCCAAAGCATCAGCTGGTTTTTTCGGTACTGCTGCAAACTAAAGCCAAAATGAAATAGTAACTGCGTTTTTGCAATGTACATTACACTTGTTATTAAGCACGATATATCTAATATTTTCTTAAATTAAAATGTAAATAAAATAATTATATCTGTCTCTTTAGTGAACTTTGGCGGAAGTTCCACCTAAATTTCAGATAACTTTTGTTTACTTTTCGGAATATTATAATTATTTTCCTAAATTCTTACATGTTCAGTAAAACTTTTCTAATTTTTCTCTTCGTCAAACCTTTTTTGGACTTTTAAAGACGTTTCAACGGATATATTAAAATAGCTAGTTCTCGATATTAACGCTTAGCAACAGATTTAGTTATTTATTTTTAATCATAAAATGAACTAAATGTTTACAACCTAGAATTTTGATACTGAGTTATAGTAACAATCTGTAAATTAAGTTTTGTTTGACATTTGGTTTTTAATTCTGGTTGTAACTTAAAAGATTATAAGGTATTCTATTTAGTTTTTGTTTCTTGTGGCTACACATTACACATTTACACATTACTGAATAAAAATATAAAAATATATGTAATAAAAAACCTAATTATATTATAAATACGTAGAGTTATGACACGGAAAGCATGGTTTTTCCATGATAGTTAAAACTTTAGGAAAACAAATAGTAAAATACAGATTTCTTTGATACAGGTAATCTTGTTTAAATATTTGGTACACACATGCGTTTACATTTTTACGTAAGAAAACTCAGCCATCGTATGTTTACTCTTTCTTTCCTTTAGTTTTCCTTTTTTTATGGCCTTGGCATTTGCAGTTTTCTTTGATATTCCTTAAACGTGTTAAGTGTTCTTTAAATACCTAAGCATGATTGATTCTTCAACTGTTCCTCTTTTATTATATTTGCACTTGTTAATCGAAATTGCATTCCAAAATAGTTCAATATGATTACATAAAATGAATTTCCAAAATTAGAATATGTGACACTTTTCAACTGTGTCCTTAGTTACGTTTCGCTTATGTAAATACAATTCAATTCTTGCTCTATATAATACTATTCACTATCTCATTATTAAGGCCTACTTCTGTTATACATAAAAATTAATACAATAAAACTTGCTAAGTATATAAGTACTTGTGTGTTCATACAATTTCACTAATTCAAATTAGGATAGTGTGCCTTGCACCGCCTTCAAAGTGTAACAAAATGTGAGCTCAGACGTTTAATTTTCATTAGATAAAACCATCTCTCATGTAAATTATCCCAAAGAGCGATATACTATATTTTCGGAATGATAGAGCGAAATACAAAAAATATATTAATTTTCAATTAATTTTCCGCTTTAGAATAGCGTGTCACCTAAACACATGTTGTCTTGGATTAAAAATGAAATGGCTCATTGCTATCGACTTATTAATTGTGTTTACTACTTCTATTCAAAGAACAAATTAACATTTAATCTTCAATTTATAAATTTTTCTGCTTTGTAAAAGATCACTCCAATCCCAGTGGATACAACTATACGCTTATTATAGCTGTGAAAGTCATAAGGCCTGTATCAAGTATTTCAAGAAACAGCGCATACTCCGTGGAGAATATTCGTGAGTTACTTAGAACGGAACGGTGTATGCTTGCTAACACGCGATGTTTAGTTCTTCTAGGTCCTAAATTTATTTAATTTTTCAATAAATATCTAATCAATTCAACGACTTCTTCAGCACTTTCAGCAACTGATTCTTCACTGGCGTGGAGTAGCAGGGAGCACATTGTGAAATGTTTGAAACACATTGTTATCGGCATGGTATATGATATAAAGGCATTGTTGTACGTCTTGAATTTGAATAAATCGTTATTTCAGGCAGATTAAGTTCAGCTGTAAGGAACAGCCAAGTGAGAAAGAAAGAAAATATGAATCGAAATCTGATTTTGTTCGGCACAATGATCCTTTCATTTCTTGGGTGAAGTTTGCTGTTCTCAGAAATCCAGCATCTGAGACAGACAACTGAGGGGCATATCTCAGGTTTGCTCTCAGTGATGGGTCATTTACCGAAACAGAGGCATATTTAGTATAACTTTTTAGTACCTTGCTGATTTCAAAAAATTGATTTGTCAACACAACGTATGCAACGAAGTTGGTGAAACTCATTACCCTGAAATGAACAGTGGTTGCACAGCTCATGCTAGAACTCAAAGTATAATTTCATCGCGCCTAGATAAGTATCGTTAAATGTATCAAATGTAGAAAACCAGTGAATACTGTTTCTACATAGCTAATATGTAATACTTTCCAGCTGGTATATTCTTCATATCATAGGGCCTGAGTTTTTCTTCAGCAGCTCGGAGATCCAGAACTATTGCAAGTTGAGTTCTGTAATCTATTACATTTTGAATCAATACATGCAGAGTAAATGTATAAGTTAAAACTTTGCTAATTATCTTGCAATAAATAATCGATTCACTATTATTGTAGAGTTGTATAAGAAACTGTACAAAGACGAAGCTGTTTATGACGATCCAAAAACAGGAGTTTACAACCAGCCATTTGCACTGCCCCAGGTTCTTTAGGGAAACTGTTGATACTCCTAAAAAGGATTGTAACGGAAAAATGTATTTCATTCCCCCAACATCTCTAAATATTTGTAAAGTCATAGTTTTGTACAAACTACTGATTCAAGATATTTAATATTGCAGAATAGTATGGTGCAAGAACAATGATGTTGTACATAATTGCCAAGGAACTATAAAATCAACAAAAGTAATTGTCAAGACAATATCGATTTAATGTCATACATTATATTTACTCAATATATTTAATTGATTAACAAGAAAGATATATCAATGAATAAAATATTTGGCAAGTTTTACAATTCCTTGAAAGTCACACTTTAAAAGGAGAAATACAAATATAATTAAATTTTCTAATGTAATATATTGATTTGCTTGCATGATAAAAATAAACTTATATAATAGCATAGTATTATTAAAAAGGTGGTGATATATGTTTTACTCTGATTAAGCTCAATCATTTCATTAGGCAATAATAAAAAAATGTCACTTACAATAATTAGCATTTAAAGAGGCATAAACTGGGAGAGAGGGGCTACCTTAAAATCAAAAATAGAGATTTACTGCTTATAAGTATATTATTTTTTAAGTCTGTGTGGGAAGTATGACATAAAAAGTACTTATTATTAATAAAACATTAATTTTATATAATATATTATTTAAAATATATATTTCCCTAATTTATATCTAATATTTCATGAAATTATGTAACACAACATATTTAGAGATATTATAATTTATCTTCAACCGTTTATGTACCTTATATAGATATATGCCTATTGCTATAGCTCTTATGATGGAATTTCGAGAAGGTTTTAATATTCTACGACTATGACCCCTAACATCCAAAATTACCATAGCCCTAAAATGTATATAAATATTACATATCACATTTAATATACTACAAGTAACATTAAATAAACTATATAACAGCTACTACTGTTTTTAAATATTTATATAAAAAGGTCGTAGCATTTTTTTCTATTATTTATTGAACAGTTTATATACGGTTGTTAAAACAAATTTAGTAAATTATTTTAATTAAATAAATTGTAAAGTCAGTGGATGCTTATCTTTAAGTGTTATACTACAGCTTTCTAAGGCTTGTTGAATGAATCATATAATTATATCATTTGCTTTGTGTTGATCGATAATTATGTTTCTAACACCTATTTACTTTTTATTTGAAGACGTATGACTATTACTATGTTTTATTAGATTGTATCCAAGCTTGATAAAAAAAAACTGCTTAATTCTTTCAATACACAGTTATAAGTCCCAAACGTAAGAAATTGCTGTTGCCAAATATACTATATCAAAACTTTCGTAATGCTAAACGCATTTATTACTGTACCAGGACAATTAATTGAGCTAATAATTGAAGAAAATGTTTATATAATTTATTTTAAAGACAGAATGGATGATATATTTTATTTGTCTTTGTAAATTTATTTACGTACAGATAAAGCCTTACTTATTAAACATATACAAATCCGTGTATTTCCTAATGTTGTTGGATTAGCACTTAATAAACTTGCATTAGGAAAAAGGTCTCTAAACGTGTGTGTACTATATTTATTTCCTTCAAGCCACATGCATATATTTGCATAGAGATAAATAACCATGAACTCAGGAAAGTGTTTCCAATTGTAAGCTGTTTGTTTCTCAAACATAAAATTTATGGTTATTACAATTAAATGTAAAACACATATCCTAAATGGCTTTATTTTAATTTAGAGAATTTGGAAAATGCAAGAGAGCACTTATTCATGTTATGGCATGATCAATATTTCAATAATAACAGTGAATTTATAGTGTCAAATTTAAATGTTCTCTTCCTAAAATCAGGTATATATTGTAATCTGAAAGATTCAGGTATACTTGAGATGCATCTCGTGAGTCATGGAAATTTATGGGCACTAACCCTTGTGAATCTAACTTCAATGAAATTTCTTTTCTTAATTCAGCACAAATAATCTTGTAAAAGACTTTAAAAGATCTAAAATTAACAACCGTGTATTATATCCCTAACAAATGACTAAAAGAAGCTTTACCGCTGCTTATTAGGTAAAATTTTCACAATATAGAGCGCACTTGGTAGACAGCAAAACGTCTCTTAAAGGTTTTCCGGATAACCTACGATTATTTTATTTATGAACGGACAAACTATTGTACAATAAATTACGCAATAGCTGATACAAGCGATAATATAATGTAAATACAGAATATAAAGTAAAATGATTAAGTATATAAATCGAGAGAATACAGTAAAATAGCAATATGAAGCTTATAAACAACAAGACGTAAACAAAAAGATTACTATTAATATATAAACAATCAAATTGCAAGATATATATTTAGCAAAATACAGCTAATAGCAGCGAGACATGGATTACTAAAAACTAGATACTAATAACAATATTATATATATATATATATATATATATATATATATATATATATATATATATATATAATAAGTTATTATATGTAATCGGCAGTACCTGGAACAAAGAAAAACATTGATGAAAAAGAACTGGAGGGCAATAAAACGAGAGTATTATAAACACACACACTTTCTCACGCACACACACGTATACAACACTCCGTAGAGGCACATCTCATTACTCTTGGGCTGCTAGAAGTGATGCGACCTTCCTCCTGAACAGCTGGGCACTGCAGTTAAGGATGTCGATCTCAAGAGGAAGGGTTTTCCTGTGGCTTGGATCCTGATTATATACATACTACTCAAAACTACATTTTAAATCAATCATTACAGCAACAATGACACCATTTTTCGAATACTTTTATTTCGACCGACACAGGAGTACAATGAATACACACTGTTCCTAAATCAGCAACTAAATATTGCATATAGTAAGTAAACATTAATCACCTTTAGGTAATCATTTAAGAACGAAGAATACTTATTCCGTAATCAATGATTATATTAACACGAGGTGCTTATGTATTAATTACAATTTTTCACAGTCCATCATTATATTTGAATTTTTGCTTAAAAATAAAGGAAATTATAATACGAAAAAGTATTATGTATTTTTGTTAAACAAAATAGAGGCGTTAACCCCGAAAATGGCTAATTCAACTACTACTATTATAACTCCGTTTTATCCCCACAGAAACATTTCTCATTCACAGGAATTATAGTTAAGTAAACCATATTTTATATCTTGTATTTTGTGATGTAAGCGAATAATAATTGTTAAAGTGAGTATTACAATAAGGTCTAGTTTACACAAAATTAAACTGCTTAAGGACGTACAAGGACCATAACGATCAGGTGACACTTTGTAAGGTCGATAATGTGATGAAACTCTACTGTCGAGAGCTCTTAAGGGCCCTGAAGGGATGACATTCTCTTGAAGGGAAAGTATAATATTTCACCTCCACAATGCTTGTCGGAAAACGCGCCCGTAAAGAGTCAATGAACTAAAAAGGCGAAGCACATTGTTACCTTTAATATTAAAATTTTTCGTTACTGATTAATAACCCTTTAGATATTAAAACTGTAACGAAAATTTTTTATTTAACTTATTTATAAATGTTTTCAATACAATGTTTTGAAAATATCCATATTAGAGTTCAAACATAAAAAATTTAATGTAGGTCAAAACTTGGTAACTACAAAATCACTGAATGAACAAACCTGTCATTCATAATGAGTTATTTTATCGTGACAGTAACACATGTCAGGAAGTAACTTAGTTGGAACCAAAAAAAACTTTTGGTTCGATATTCTGTTATATTGGTGTATTTTTCGACATATTCTTCTTTTGATGAAGATCGGGAAAATATTTAAATATTTTTCAAATGTTCAATAGCCTCAACTGTATGTAGAATGTTTGTACAATTCTATCCACATACGCCCACTACAACGCTTACACTCTAACAGAACGAATGAATACTTTTTCTACAGAAGCTTATTTAGACTATATAGTGGTAGATATTAAAATATTATCTCCTAGCCTATTTCATATCTCAACTGACTCTTTAGTACCATTAGGTAAATAAAACATTTGTATGATAATATTATAGAGACGTGAATATGATACTAAGAAAGTGATGTTAAGATTTTGTATATATATATATATATATATATATATATATATATATATATATACATATATGAGAAGATCCTGGATAACAAGTAAGTATACAACCTCTTATTTTGGATATATTAAGTTTTATTATTTAATTCTTATTCACATATTTAAAGAAGATATAATTTCCAAATCGGAGGTAATACATAAAATATGAATTTTTTTTCTTTTTTAAAGAATTTAAATAGTTTATTAACAGTAAATATATCTTGTAGCTCAGAAGACGTATAAGTACAAATGAATGTAGGTATTTACTTAAATGTGACTTAACTTAACATTTTCTCATACTTAACTGAAATATAATGCTCTAGATTACTTACGTGACTATTAATTAAAATTATGATGTGTTCCCGCTGACTTGCAGGTAACACAGTTGGGATCACCAGCATCGTCTGTTTTATCGCATACTTGTAATTTTCCTCAGGATGTTCTCCTTTCGTTTTAGAGATTCATTTTCATTGAATGCAAAGTTTGCCTAATCAATAAGGAAAGTTTTAATGATCGATAACTTGGGATGGAGGCACTGTCATGTGAAGTCGGTTCTCACTTTGTTTGGTTTTATTATTGTCTGCAACGTGACTAACTGGGCATTTTCCAGTAGATAACTTAATGTAGCTAAACCAATTATATTTCATATTTATAAAGCTGATTTAGTTTCAAAGCCTCTCACTATTTTATCCTAGTACGTATACTAGAAATGTATATTACATATTACAATATAATTGTATATATCCTTAATCCTCAACACATAAGCAAGAAAGAAGTATTGCACCTGATGATCTAAGTAGAAGATTAATCACATCTTTGCAAACTTAACATTATGATGACTGCCGTTGCCGATTGTTAATTATTAAGTTTTATTTTGCTTGTGTAGAAGATGATAGACCCATATAAATAGATATAAAATTTCTAACTTCATCAGTTTTATATTGAGATTGATTACAAAGGCCACCAAAATTCCAAACACTAAAAGTTTTTATAGTCTTTTATTGTATAAATATAGGTTTCTAATTAGTTTCGCTTTAGAGAAGTATCCATAAAGGGCTGTGATTCTTAATTAAAAATAAGTATTATTTCAACCAAGGAAACATTCAAAAAAAATACTCCCGGTATTTTTTAAAATATACTAACTGGGCTGTTATACCTCGGATATGAAATGATGTGATCTCCCATCTATTGTGATAAGCGCCAAAGGCCCTTATTGAGGGAAAATTATATCTAAACACATAAATCATTTGTTAATAAATCATTTTCTTATCGGATTCTAACGGTTTTGTTTCAACTCAGGATACCGGAATACATTCATTAAAGTATATTTTAGTTGCTTCTAAACATGTACTAGTATTACGTCTACGTAAGTCACATGCAAGAGAAGGAACTATTTTGTTTCTTAAAGCTTAAGTATAATGTAAGAAACGTCCGTGCGAATTGTTTAACCATTAATAAAACTGATAAAGTATACTTATGATAAAGTGATTACGTTATTTTGAAACAATTAGGTGTATGTGAACTAGCTGTTACCCGCGGCTTCGCACGCATTTTGTTGGCTTTGTAATTTTGTAATTTTTCGACGACCTACAGCATCAGTGGGTCTATATTTAAACTATGGACACTACTAATGTGCATGTAAAATTTCAGTACAACCGGTTAAAATGCTGTAGATTTAGCTTATATTGGTTACTATTTTAACAATATAAGGTCCATCTCCAGCATTTCAACATGACCCTTAAGTCTGCGGAGCTTAACAAACTTCACAAATTGAAACAAAAAGTATGATCAATTGAAAATCTAATTTACTTTTTGTATTTACTTTTGTGATGTGTCTGAAGAAGATAGCCTCGCTATCGAAAGGCCTTACAAAACAATAAAAGTCTTAAATATTGGTTTTATTTTTTTAATGTAAGTTAAACTTTAACGTGTGAAAGCAAAACAAACAAAATAATTAATTTTAATATTTATATAATTACTATCACTTATCCGTGGCTACGGATATGTGATAGTAATTATATACATTCAATTGCTGTGGAACTCAGCAATAGTACTGTTGAATTGCCGTAAGATAACAAAGAATGTTATACCTAACTTGTTTGTAGTTACTTTTAATTTATACTTTATTTACACCTATAAACTATATAACAACTATATTAATGAATACTTCAATTGCAATTAGAACTCTAGTTTCGTAAAAATCGTTGCTACTTTGTTATCATACAGGTTTTATTATTTTTTTTTTTTAATAACCATATACTACTTGAAATTTAAATTGAAATTTTATGAGCTTTTACAAAATATCAAACCTAAAGACCAACCATGCATTAGCAATACAAATAACTGGATAATACATGTACCAAGGATACCACTAAATTAATTACGAAGGTCACATCCTCAAAAAAGTATATTTTAAAATACATCTCAGTCAATTACAACAATCAAAATCAAATCTATAATATATCTAATATTATATATCCATAATTGCTAGAAAATAAATAATTTATTTGTCATATTGACGCTTTTTAAAGCTTTGACGCTTCGCCTGCCATATATATATATATGCAGCATTCTGTGTATTTTATTAAATAACACCAATACCTTTTTTGATGAAGTGATATAATATTAAAAATTGCTGGTTTGCGTGTGTATTAAAAGAATTATTATTAGGATATGCGAAAATAATGTTCTTTTTTACCTCTTTCTAACTAATACTACAGTTTAGAGTATTTATTCACTTTAAGAGTTTAAAATATAACTTAAAAAAATAAATAAAAACTACATTAGTAGGTTTTCAAATTTTGTCTGATATTTATAGTAAGTAGATGGATGTTATATTTAGTTTAGCTTGAATAAATATAAACCCTCGTTAGGACTAATTATTAGATAAATTTACAGAAAAACTTTCCTTTCGTTAGGATATGGTTTGTTGAGTATAATATTAGTGTAAGAATTGCATTGTGAATTTAGTTACTATATATTAAATAAGTTTAATCATACTTATACGTATTTATTTCAATCTGTGTGTCTACCTTTAAAGGGTTTCACTGTTATTTACAGGAAACTAGATCTCAACAAGAGGGGTTGGACACCGGATGTGGCATGAAAGCGGAAGTTATCGTCCTGAGTCACACCACACTTGCTTGGGTGGAAATTAGCTAACTTGAGTGCTTCTGACCTACATGAGCTTTATTTAGAAGTGCTCGAAACCGATGTCAAGTCAAGGAAAAATTCTATATATTAGGTTAAGTATCCACGTGTGAGTTTGTAAATTACAAGGCTTTTAAGTATTTCCACATATTACATTTCAGTAACAAAGGTTGCAAAAATATTAATTATCAAATATTTTAGGGTTTATACGAAGATAAACGCTAAACGTACTGCAAAACTTCGTTTCTTACTACACATTAAATATAGTGAGACCAACCTAGTTATAATTGTGGAATTCAGTAACAGTACTGTTGAATTCCAGTAATATAGTAAAGGATATTTTACCTAACCGTTGTGTGGTAACTTTATTTTATGGTTACCTTAAAACTATACAACAGCTGCAATAATGGATACGTTGTAAAACTATAATTAGTAATCTGGTATTGTAAAGTAAACTTGTTTTTGTTTTATTTTTAAAATATAACTATATACTACTTTTTTAAATTTAAAGTTTCGAAGCTTTTTAAAAATATCAAAAAGACCAATTAAGCATTAACGCTATAAATATATAGAAAATAAATGTCCTAAGGATACCGCTAAAGTAATTACGAAGTTCACAGTCTCTATAAAAGTACATTTGAAATACACCTTAATTAATTACAACAATAAAAATCCAATATAAAAATCGATCAAAGACAAAGCAGGTCAGTTTATTTCAGCACATGTATATAATATTTATTATATATCCATAATTGCTAGAAAATAAATAATTTGCCATCTGATTGACGCTTTTTGCAGTTGAATTGCTTGCAATATTGCTAACACTTTTTCAATAATGTTATTCTTGGAATATATTTATTAAAAAATACGTTTCTTCAGAGTTTACATACAAACAATATCTACAATTACCTATTACCTATTTACTTTATTAATAACTCCCATAACTCTTTATTCGTAAAGTATACATGTAACGATTACGGAAGATTAAATCATAAATGTCTAATTTTATGGTTTTAATTTTATGTACTATGACTAAGAAATAAATATC
This sequence comes from Homalodisca vitripennis, assembly GCF_021130785.1. Lineage (NCBI taxonomy): Eukaryota > Metazoa > Arthropoda > Insecta > Hemiptera > Cicadellidae > Homalodisca > Homalodisca vitripennis. Next base: position 89,883,567 of record NC_060213.1, on the reverse strand, counting down.
CCTTCCGGTTCAGTCCTAAGAAAGTTAAACTCCACACGCACCTGTCATCTCTAAATGTCACAATATTAGTTTCGATATCTAATTTACAAAACTCTTATGAAGCAATAACTCACAGTTTTGGCATAAAATATAATGTTAATACTTTCAAACATTTGTTACCTCTGTTATATTGAAACTTATTAGGCAAAAAATTGTAAAAGCGTTATATTCTTAGTAAAATGTGGACTTAATTTAGTGGAAATTTGTATTTAAAAAAAACCTTGTAAACATATTCATATATGATGGTTCAATCGCATAAACTTATAAATTTAAAAACCCATTTAAAGCTCATTGGTTTATAGTTCAAAATATATACACGAAGTACCAGTTTCAACAATCCAAATTATCCAAATACTGCATCTGTACCACGTTTAGTCCGAATAGGTATATTAAAATCTATGGTGGTTATCGCATTTTTAATGATCCCCGCAACTCTGAAAACTGCTTAAAACTTTCCACGTTCTCTACTATAAATATAACATATATCGAAAATTCAAACATTGTTGTATATGGCCTGAGAATTTTAAAACCCCTTTTGGTTTAAATATATATATATATATATATATATATATATATATATATATATATATTTATAACTATACCTTTTCCAAATTTCGAATGGCCGCTATCTTGTAACCTTGAGTGATATCGAAAAAAGTAAAAGAATAAAAGTTATTCTTATATAACAAGTCTTCAAATTTATAGTTTGGGTTTAATTGGGGAATTATTAAATTAAAAGTTATACGTAAGTCGGAATGCCCACCATCGTGCTATTATTTGTAGGTTAAACTGCATAACAAACTCATCCAAACGTTATATAATTATTGCCTTCGTATGAAGTTTATTTTTTAATCTATTATGGACTGTGATATTATCGTGTTCACAATTATTCCTTTAATGTTCATATTACTTTTAGTTTTATATTTCCGTTACCTCTAAAATTGTTGAAATAAAAATCATGTAAGGACATTCAATATTGTAAATGGCGTGAGAATTCTAGAGTAGTTTTGTGCTGTAATGTATAGTAACTGATATATAACAATTATTTTAAAAAACTTCAAATAGCCACCATCCTAAACCTTAAATGAATACAAGAAAGTCTTAAGAATTATTTGAGTTAAATCGTTTGTTCGAATATGAATTAACGAAAATTCAAGATTTTTTGAAGATTGGCTCACGAACGCACTCTGGTCATGTTCGAGTATTTGCTTTGCTGCAGTTTTGTTAGAGTATTTATTTACGTACATGGATGTATACACTATAGGATTATGATATTTGTATCCGGACTGGGAGAATCATGATAGCAAAAAATTGGAAAGATCTCTTGGAAGCTTCGTCAAAACGGCAGTTCTGTGCAATCTCCTATACCAAGAGGATGCTTTACTAATATTTTACAAAAATAATAAACTTTTTCGATATTCGGATAACATAATAATATTGCCATGTTATATTAGAGGGATCATAATCATTTATATTGATTAAGAAAAATTCATTACTGATTCAATAAGCATTTTTAAGAACATGCGTTTTTGTGTTATGTATATCGTATAAGATTAAGGGGATTTCATCACAAGAGAGGCTCACGATTTTATTAGACTTTCAAGTTTTAGGACGATAACGCCCTCCTCACGCTCTCATCCTCTCTGTGCTGTGACTTTCATTTTATATCTGCAACACCAACCACAATGGAGCAAAATATCAGTAACACGTGTTACAAACATATGTGGCTTTCTCTTACTTGTCTCGTTGGTTCTGCTATTTTACTTTATCTTTACAACAAAACAGAGAGGAAATAATGTTTGATAGTATTTTAAAAACCAAAATATGTATTTATTGTTTTTAACATATTTGATCCTTTCCATAGTAATTCATATTTTATACGTTGATGTAAATTAATTAAATTTCAATGTTGAAATAAAATTATCAAACAGAATGAAAACTCTATAATGTATCCAAATTCATTAAAGCTCTGTTACTAGACTGTCATTGTTTTGAGAAAATAATATTTAGAATAATGCTTTAAGTTTTAAAGGTATACTAATGCAGTTTATAAAGGATTACGCTCTTGGTCAAATATCTTTAAAAAATAGTTTCTTATGTTAGAGAACTACGTATAACACATGATTGGATATTATTACATACATTTCTAAACACATATATAAAATAACTAATTACTATCTTTCTAGTTTATAAAAGTTTCAAAATGTTGATTTGTAACCTTTGTATAAATTCAGTAATGAGTGTAATAAATGATTCTGAATTAAATATATCTCAAAATATACACGTTTCACTATTGTAAATTTAACTTATATATTTCAAATAATTGTTAAAATTACCTATTTGTTATATTATAGTTAATGCAGGCAAACAAAAACAAAACATACTTATGTATTTCCTTCAAAAGAGTAAGAAAGACTGTTTTATATTTTTTGTATGCCTAATGTAGGCCTACTAGTGAACAGTCTTCAAAGACACATTTAAAAGAAATTCGAGCCGAAGAGGCAGTCTGAAGAAAGCAAATTTGAACCAGAGTTTTGCATATAGTCCATATAAGTATACTAAGTCAAACATTATGGAAATAATCTCGCAGATTTTTAAAGTAAAGTGAGATCTGTAACTACGGTCTTATTACAATTTTAAATATAACAAAGTGAGAAAAAATATATATAAAATTTGGAGAACACATTTTAAAACTAAATTAAGAGCGGAATTTTAGTATTAGTGCAGAAAATATCAAAGGTAGTTAGTTATATAAATATTTAAACTGTATATAAAAGTAGATTTTAAATACCTGTCGTTTACAACAACAACAATTTTGAATAATTTGGAAAAGGCCTACAAACGACAATATTCATATAACGATACAACTTTAACAAAGGGAAAATTTACAAATGTTTGTTAAACAATGGTTTTTTTGAGCTTAGCGAAGTTGGGTACAAAACATAAGTTTTGCCTATCTAACTGCCAGCCTGTCAGCACGATATGCTGATAACGAACGGGCGTGTAGGTTAGTCATTTTATATGAGAAACACTGAGTATGACTGAGTGTTAGAGGAATATTTTTACAGTGGCGTTATTGATAATCATTATGGCATGATGATGTATAAACAGACTTATTATACCTATAAGAGATTCACGTATGTGACATTGAAACATAAAGCCTAACTGTTACTACATATACATATTTTAATAGTGCCTATGTGTGTATAATACTATTATTTGAAAACTGATAAACATCCAAAGAATTGCCAATATATCTATCAAGACATCTCGAAAATGAAATTTCATTATAATAAACTACAGATTTGCAATATTACATGCAACATCATCGAAACCTATGATATGTGATGTGGTATACTTCCAACTTATCGATATATTCATACTTCAAAGTACATAGTTACATCATATGAAATATAAGTTAAAATAATCTTAAATATAACAAATGCGTGTGCACATCCTTGAGCTAAGAGGATTTGAATATCAAATAATACTTTTTCCTTCTCTATAAGAATTGTACTTCCCTTCTGAACGGAAAGAGTTTGTTTAAATTTCTGGAGTAAGTTTTTGACACTATGTACATAGTTTGGCAATTTAATCTAGAAGTTTTTTTAATATTACGAACAACAGCTTATTTTGTGTACAACTATATATCTATTACTTTCATAGATATAATCTAAATATAACTACTAAATAAATTGTAAAATGATAGATGCCTTCATTAGATTCCCTATTAGACCGAAAGATCATATGTCATTTATATTTTAATGTTTAATAATTAAGGCCATATCATCTCAATATTAAAGTTAATACAGTTGTATATTATGCACCGGAAGTCTAAATATATAAAAAATGTCCTGAATTACTAACTAATTGATTCATCAACGCCGAGCATAAATCACGAATGATAGAGATATTAGTTTAATATGTAGATTAATATTGTGTACTGGACAAATTGGCGAAGAAATTTCCCCTCTAAGCTGAGTCCCCCGCAATAATAGCCTCTAAACTTTCAAAAATATACAATAAGAATTACGCAACCGTAAACACTTTTTAATAATTGAAAAAAACATATTAAATGTTACAAACTAATAAATATGACATATTTCAAAATCATATGTTTGTCCATCAAGTACCATTTCAACAAAGTTAAAGCTTTATAACCTTCAAGTCAGAGTCAATTTATAATAAAATTATTTCTTATTTTGAACATTTCTGCAGTCTCCGATAAGTACAGAGCTTATCAAAATACAAAAATATAAATTGTAATAAAATAAACTTTAGCTGTACATGTTATCAAGTATGAAGTATGCAGTACTTGTCAATGCTTAATTGACATTTCAAAGACAACCTTTTTTACAGATTTAAACAAGAAATTTAAATAATTTATAACTAATATAAAGGCATATGATCTGAATGGTAGGAATCCATAACGGTTGGATCAAAAATAGATATTCTTTTAAAAATTTGTTTTGAATTTGCAGGATAAATAGTACATATACAAATCTTATAGCAGCATAGGACTCTGATAGATTTCAATTGGTATGTATAATATTAAATTTGTTTTTATGTATAGACTTTGCTCCTGTTTTAATTTCGATTCAGAGGTTTCAGTGAGTCTATTGTTTCTATGTTAAGGACTGCAAATCACCTTATCCGAAGTAGCACTTACCTTTACCCCCTTGCGTTTATAAATCAATAGTTTCCAAAAATAAACATAACGAAATATAAAATTTAATATGTATAACACAATATGTAAAAACCTTTTAACACTTTTTTAAAACTTTTATTTTTCATATTATGTACATTTCAAATCTGGGATTTCACCTTCAGGTACTAAGGTTAATAATTTTCAAGATAAAAAACAATTTTCAATATCATATAATGAAACTTCCTTTCCATATTGCACCACTCCCCAAAGGATATCTCCTTATATTACCTATAGAAAAAAATAAAGGGGGGGGGGTCCTGACTTTATATTCACTCTGTATATATATATATATATATATATATATATATATATATGTACATATATATACATATGTACAGTATATATATGTACATTTATATACATATATATACTGATTGTTATCAGAATGTATTTTAAAGAATCCTTATATTATTTCATTTGACTGCTTTACACAGGATATTATATTGAATAAGTCTATATCAGCTGTGTTTTTATGATTTTTTTAGCAGACCTGTATTAAGAAGAACCAAGAAAATAACCTTCAAACAAAGAACCAAGAAAACCTGCGCAGTAAAATCCGGTTCAATATTAGCGGTTGTTTTGAGTTCTTCCATTGACTTTACAGGGTAAACTTCCCTTTGCTTATATTCCAGAAAAAATAATAATAAAACACGATGAAGAATTGTATTACATAAATATTTTCCAAATTTACTAGAACATATTCGATCCATAAATGTAAATTTCACAGTTTTAAGTAAAAATGTATACTGCTTTTATACTTTTCCCTGTTACTTTCCCAGTGTTCTCCCAAATTAAACATATTAAATTGTTAAAAGATTAAAAAAATAACTGAGTCATTTTTATCATTGAAAAATTCCTTTGTAGTTTTATAGAATTGATTTTAAAGGTAAAATATTTCAATGATACCGTTTTTTAAACTATGATACTACCATATTTAAAGGTTGTATAATTATTACTCAATGTTATTCCTGTATAGAATACAAGTGTACTTTAAATGTAATTTGTATCATCCTGTATTCAAACAAAATAAAACGTTAGTTAAGTATTATTTAAGAAAAACTTGTATAGTATTACTCAGGATAGAAATATAGGAGTACGCTACAACACGCAACGCTTCAAAGACTTTGCTAAGATTGCATACAACATATCAATTACATAAATCATTGTACACTTTAAACTTTTATCGACAAAGAACACGGTAAAGGCAAAATTCCTTACATTTAAAATTCACTTTCTACTTTATTACATTTGTATTGAATAATATGAATTAGAGTTTATAGTGACTACTAATTGCTACCTATATAGAAATACAGCTTCGTGCAGAATTCCAAATATTCCATAGGTCAGTTATTTGTCCGGATAGACAGACATACATAAATTTAATTTTACCAGCTCCTAGAGTGATAATCTTTGATTTTGATCATCCATAAAAGTTTAAAAAAACATGAAATCAATTGGTTATATTTTTTACATCATTTAGTTTGAAGGGAAACATCTGATTAAGTTAACTGGCACAATTACAGTAAACAATTTTGTACCTAGTTAGCAAACAAGTTCCGTTGTGGATTAAATTCCACCAGCCACAGAGCGCAATTTAATTTTCCTCTTTTGTTATCTTCAGATGCTGAACTGTACTCTTGATAATAAACAGTTGTTTTTATTCTTTATTGTTTTCTTTCCATTTAAAGTAATTAATTTTTTATACAGTTCTCAATTTTTATGTTGGTAACTAGTTAACACTATAAAGAATCATCATAATTAGTATGTACATTATTATATGACCAGGACGAAATTGCTTATAGCTCCTCTTTGATTGTCCTGTCACACTAAGGGTGCGCTATGTTAAATCTGCATCACTATAGCTTCTCAGAATAAGATAAAAACAGAAAATAGTATTTGCACTCATAAATATTTATAGGAAATATATAAATTTATGCATAGCATGTAAAACGTCTTTGTAAAATTTTCCGGGTATTGATTTATCTAAAGAAGTTTTATGTCATAGGATAAATTATTAGCTATTACGATTTGAATTACAGTGTAATTAGCTGAACATCAGCTAAGACTATCACTTTTAAAAAGTGGGCTTATTTCTGTCTGCCGATATGTCTGTTTAACTGTCTATCCGCAGATTGACTCTAAAATGACCTGCCCTGTAGACTCGACATTTTACACGAAGCTTATATTTCTACATAAGCAACACTGAGTTAGATTATTGTTGATGTCACTTTATGGAATTAGGCTGACCGGGTATTTATACATTGCTTTTTATGGATTTTAACGAGAAAATAGTGCAATAAATTATTTTTTTTTAATACTAAATTTCTATAAAAAATATTAGAGTGAAATATCAATGTAAATAATTATGATTTTAGTTTTGTTGTAGTACCCTTCCTACCTCAATGGAAATCTTATTATTCTAACAATGCGGCAAAAGCTAATTTATTGAAAAAACATTTGAATTTATCATGTAATATGTCAATCATTTGTAGAATTTTAATTTATTATGAAACTTTATTTCTACGTAGACAATTAATATATTGCTTGGCCAAAAAATGTTTCATAATATACATGTGGTATTAACATATTGACTGCTATCAACACATTTTGCTTCTACTCCAGCTCATCTGAAGTAAATAGGTTATTTTCCACCATATTTTAAAATTAAATTTTACCTAGACAAGAATGAGTTCTAAGAAGTTGCGAATCTTTTGCCCAAACATGGAATGCTTAGCGTCGTCTGAGCCTATCACTCAGTAGAAGGACACAATTTCTCTCTTGTTTCCTAGAGATTAAAATTATCTTTCTTTTCTTTGCCTTTCGTTTTATCTGTCAATAATGAAATGAGATATAGACTTATAATTCTCCATTGAACCTCAAGGAAGTCTGATGCGCGTAGCGTGGCATAGTGTATTCAAATATTATTTACATAATATATTTAAAAATACTTTGTCGGGCATACTTTGTTTTATTACACTGGGCAACTGCGGAATTTCAATGTTTTATATAATAGTTCTAGCATAGTTAGTTAAATTATTAGCAACAAAATAAGTAATGTTTAGTACCCTATTCCATAATTTTTAGACGTGAAATAGGTGAATTTTGGCGTTTTTCCTACTGGTCACTACAAGTTTTAATTGTTTCAAATATTAAATGACATTTTCATATGCACAAGACAAAAACATATAGACTACAGATATTTCACCTTTTGACCCAAAAACCAATAGACATAGACCAAGGAACATATCTACCAGGTTTGAAATCTGTATGATCTTACTATTGAGCATTATCGCAAATACGAATGGACAGTCACGATTTCAGTATTGATTTTCCGATACTATCCATTGCTATAAAAGCAAAATTCTACTTACAAATGTGATGTTGAAATGAGAAACAACTTGCTTTTGATTTTCAGTAAAAGTTTCATACGAAGAGAAAGTTAACAAGAGTCTGTGCATTTATTTACTAAGGCCACAACGATATATAAAGTTGTGAGTTTAGCCTGGAGTTGTCATCGTCCAGAATTTGCAGACTTATTCATAAACTTTATCGTGGTGTAATTTATAAAAGTGTAGAAAAGTCCATGAATGATTATTATAATATGTTTAAACATTTTTTCGTGACCAAACGTGATAATTTAATTTGAAAAAGCATAATCAATTAATATTTTATGTATAAAGGAAATAACTGTAGATTTTATTAGACAAAATATTTTCCATAAGCTAGAATAAATATTATGAAATTGATAACAAGCTTAAATTATAAATCGGTTTTAGTACCAAATTTCGCAACTTTACATCTGTTTGTGGCCCTATTAAACAACTGCATAGACTATTTTTAACTTTCTCTTGATCTTTACAAGACATGGTTTAAATCTGCAGGATATGTTATCTAAACAATAATTAAACAGTTAACACAGGTTTGTATCCATAACTAGTACCTTTTATTCGTGTATTTGTTACTTATAACATTATAATATATAATATGGTGACTTCCATGAATGAGGGTCGAGTATAACATGGTGGGTGGGCCTTTGAAATACCAACGTGTGTTTTCTTATTGTACTGTATAGGTAATACCTCCTAACTATATTAAAGTGTTAAATTGATTTTTTTTACAGCCAATGATTTTTAACTAAACAAACTGTGACGCAGTAAGCAGGGTCCAATATTGAGTTAAGGATACACGATAAAACGATTGGAAAGTAAAGTTTTGCAATGAGTTTTTATCAATAGCCAGCTCTACGTGCAAAATCTTAATTCTATGCCCATTTTGAAGAATTTTAGAAACCTTATCTAGATTCACGATCTTAATTGTAGACATAAAACTATGGGAGTTGTCTAATTTTAACAATTTATAAAAACGCTGTGTTCGTGTTTTCGTTATTTATATTTGTGATCTACGCAAAAGTCTCAAACTTGTATGTACTTCATCAATTAAGTACTTTAAAAGTATAAATTTTACAAGAAAACTAGTTAGAGATTGTATTAGTATTTATAGGGTCTTCAAAACGAGTGTCTTCAAAATTCCATTACGTTGCAATAAAAAAGAAATAAAAGCAAATAAGGATTGACTTCTGAGAAAAACTAAACTTGTTTTCTTGTATTTTCCAGATGGATTTAAACAATCAGTGCAAATATTTACAAAATATTCCTTGGAACCTCAACTATCTATCTATGTAGTGCGTTGGAAGTCTGTTGTTCCCCTAACCGAGTATTCAAGAGAATTAATATCAAATAGGCCATAAAACATTTATTAAATGGATTTTAAAATGGACTTAAAATGGAGTTGTTTTACATAAAACGTCTGGTGTAATATATTAAAAAGAGACCGTCCCAAATATGTTTGTTTATTAATGAAAGAGAAATCGGTTAAAGATCAAAAATAATACAGTAATAATAATAAAACATAGTATCAATGGCACTCATATTTATTATCAACCATGGCTTATACTAGAAACAATAAAGAACTTTAACACAACATAGAAAGTTGTATAAAATGTACACCAAAAATAAGCCTGGTTGTAAAACTTATAATTGTTTAACAAATAAATAAACAAAATAAGATTTATTGGAGTTTTTCATTAAAAAAATCTTACAACTTCAGTATAGAATTGTATAGCTTGTAATCTTATTATATGATAGAGAACTCGTAACTATCGGCTTTCTTCTTGCAAATATTTAAGAAATCCCGTCCTTTAATAATGTTTTTATTCCTTCTTAAGTGTTTTATGTCTATTGTCAAGGCTACAAAGTGGATACAGTACGAAGTCGGCTTATCATATATTTATAAATAAACTTTTCTAATAAACTTTCGAAAAATTAACCGTATCCTAAAAGTATTGCATATTTTCTTAAATTTATATCACCTATGAAAAATAATGATGAACAATTTGTTTGAACTCCACGTATAATTTGAGACAACTAGTATAAGAAAAGGAAAGAAACTTTAAGAAATTCATCAATAGTCGGATTAAATATTGACAGTAAAGAATGATATTTTGTTTAAATCGCTGTTTCTGTATAGTTAAAACAAGTAACGATCTTTAATGGTGAGTTACTTATTTTTTTGCTGTTATAGTTTTATATTCTAATATTGTATAGCATGAATATTTTTCCAAACGAGGTGAAAATTTTGTATTCATATATGATAGCTTATGCTGGTGTAAGTATACAACAGTTTTTATAATTTAATAATGTTTAACGTTTTAACCATTACCAAAATTCCTTAAAACTGTGATTCCGTTATGTCAGAGCTTATAAACCGCAATGCAAAATGGTTACGCCGGAGATTATGACAAATATAGGCTGAACTTAAAAGCCTATCACTTGAAGGAAAAATTTAATAGTTCAAAAGGAATGCTATATAACGTTTGCATAATACGGGTTAAATCCAAATTATAATCTTACCCGTATATAATAATAGTATGCAGTACTCATGTAACCAGAAATGATGACAAAAATAAATTGATCCAGTATTTACGTAATACACAGTTGGGATAGCTGTAGCTGATCCCTACTTATTGTAGAGCATTGGAGCCGTTCTTCAGTATCGGTGAGGATTATGAGTGTTACAGGGGACTGATTGTGTATAAGTGTAAACAGTTCAACACTATAAAAGTGGTTGTTAATAATTCTAGCCCATGAGTCGCGATTTATCTCGTACTTGTATGACTCAATAACCATAATGTTTATAGTACACACTAATTAAACATTTTGTGAATTTGCTAGGGGTTATATTTTTTTTCTTTGGGTGCTGAAGTAAACAATAGACTGTTATCACAAAATTAGACATTTGTTTTCTTTCTTGTTTTAATGTCTAAACATATTTTACTACTATAATTAAACTGACAATCTTTATACCTTTTAAAATAGCAAAATACATTTTGGGTCATAGCATTAAGAGGATAAAGCCCATTACTCAATACTTTTCATCAAATATCAAGATAAAGCTTAAATAAATTATCGAAACAAAATTTATATCCATATGAAAGTTTCCATTAAATGTAAAACGTGTTGTTATAGTGTGTGATTTTAACTACAAAAAGAAACCCACTTCGTGGATCAAAGTTTATCATGAGCTGTCATGATAAAATATTTTATCCAGAAAATTTATTTTTACAACACCTTATCATATTTTTTTTCATTTAACGAAGATAGGGATGCCTAATTTATTTGTTATTATCTATCTGTTTTTTGTTATTTGTTTTGATATTTTTTTATTAATTGTATTGCTTTGTTAAATATAATAGTGTAATTGTGGCTGTAATAATTTAATATGTTTGTAGTGCGATACAAAGAACAGACGTCACAGCGCGCGGCTCCGTGTCATTCAATTGCAAATCTGGACTCTAGTTTTGTTGTGGTTTTTTTGCAATCTGGCCAAATTACTTGTAAACGTGGCCATTTCTTATTCCATTAAGAGAGTTTTGGTTCTTTTTATTGTAAAAAAAATGCTGGAATAGATCATTATTATTATTATTATAATTTATATTTCAGAGGCATAACCAATAAGTTTTAACATGAATATGTAAACGTAACAGTTTATGGATGTTTCACAGGACGGATACCTATTTTAGAGTTATAGTAAATTCGTTTTTAAACAAACAATATTAAATCAAATATATAACCTTTACGATTTTGATTGCTTACAGCAAATTCCTGAGTAAAATCAGTGGCAATGCGCTTTACATAGATGTTTTCGTATAGCCTAGGTAGTGAAAGAAAGGCGCATTATGAGACCTCGGCAACATGGATAAAATAGACATCACACCTATGCTTGAGTGTTAAAACAAGCCGCGATACCTATTTTCCCTAAAGTACTTCTCCTCTTACATTGGCACACAATAAATTAGTAACTAACACAATAATCAATTTTTAACATACTAATTAAATTATTTCTCCTTGATCAAATAATAAGACATATAACAAATGTATGGTATTAGGGATAATAAATGTTCATTGCATTGAAAGAGCTCTAGATGTATATGCTGCAAAGCAATTGGTAAAAGCAGTTTGCAATAAAAGGACTGTGCTCTAAAGCAGAAGGCAAGTTTATATCATATATAGTTCCTGTATTCCAAATTATGTCCTTGAAAAATTAAATGCTCTTTGGGATCCTATTTTTAATATCAAACTTTATCTCATGAATCAGAAACAGTGCAAGTGGCGTGTCATGAGATCGAGTCATTATACACAGGTTTTACTGTATGGACTATTTTCCTCTCACGCAATAACTCGGAATGAAATAATTGCGATAAATTTAGGTGTATATTATGCTACGAAATTATTAGGACGTCATATTGATTGAGGTTTAATACTGTCCAAGTAGAAAATAAGTCATGTTGGTTCTTTGCAGGCACTAACATATTTCTTCATACTTAACCAATGGTTTCCCGTATAGTTTAAATCTATATTAAAGACAGTCATAGAATAAATTCACAAAAATTACCTTGGAACCTAATGTGATAATTACTGTCTGTGTAAAGAGTTGAAGTAAATCTGTTGTTCTCCTGACTGGGAGGTCTCGATTTCAATTCCCAAAGAGGTCATAAAAAATTTACTAATGGCATTGGATCATTTTTCCGAAAACTTTTCGTGTAATATATTAAAACTTTATTCCTAAAAAACTTATGTAACAAATCGTTTTCGTTCACGATAAAACATCCTTCTAGCTGGTTGTGAAAAATATAAACAGACATTATTTATTACTAAAAATTCCATAACATCAATTATAACGCGTTTTAAGGTTTAATAAAACTCTTGTTTTTTATTAAACCCTCCCTTTTACTCTAACACTTCCCTAGTGTTGGAGTGGTTATAAATTTTACATCAAAAACAGTTCTTGCAGTAAAATTTGTGAAGGATAAATTTGTAAAATGTGTTGTATTATAAACAAAATAACACATACTAAAGTTTTATCCTTTATAAAATCTTTCAGCTCCAATATATCATCATGCAGCTTGTGAAAGAGAACTCATAACTTTCGTCTCGTTTTCTTGGTAAGGCTTTAAAAATTCTCGTTTTATAACAGTTTTATGTTTCTTCTTACGAGTTAGATGTCTTTCTTCGTTAAGACCCGACAACGGAGCCAATATGACATCATGTCTAAGCACATAGTTTTAAAAATATTTCTTACAAACTTATAAAAAACTAACCATAACCAATAAATATTGTATACATTCTAAAAAGTATAATAATTATAAAACCACGAAGTGTGACAAATTATGTTTAGAAAATTACTTATAATTTTAGACAAGGAGATTTAAAAGAAATTATCTTCCAGAACATCATCAAAAGCCGGAAAAAAAGGATATATTAGAATTTGGTTTCATATAAATCATCGCATTTGTATAGTTCATATAAAATAGTAATCTTTATTGTTGAGTTTTATTGAGTACAACTTATCACTTAAGATGGAACTGTCGCCAAAAACATTCCTTGACACTATGTGTCAGTTATTTCAAAGCTCATGAACCACACTGTGAAATTGTTACTTTGGAGATTATGAAACTATATGCTGACCTTCAGCGACACCTATCTCTCTAGGGCCTGAAAACTTTTCATTTCTGGATCTTGTGAGTATGTGTCTCTAAATCCACCCGGCATCTCCAAAAAAGAAACTGGCAAATTTAGACTTTAAATTTAGGATAAACTTATTTTTTATTTTGGAAACACTGACTTTGATGATGGAGCGTGTAACTCCCTACGATTTGGCAGAGAGATAGCTAATACGTTATATTCGTCTTATGGGTTAAGATATGAGATTTCTGCACGTGACTTTTATATGTAAATAAAATAAAATTGAAATAGTGATATTGAGTGGAAAGTGAACTTTATACGTAGATTTTAATATGTTAATTCAGCGTAATCATGCGTTAGAAAATACTTTTATTAATAACAGCAATTTCTTTTTTTTAATAATGAAATTCAAATTATGTTGCAAGCCTAATTACTTTATCTTTATATTACCCTTCCTTGCTTCCCAGGACTTATATTACCTATATTTAAAACCTAACTTAAGAAAAATGTGAATATCATGTGGAAATATGCCATGAGTAGGATTCCATCCATTGTCATTACATTTTACATGAAACTTAATTTCCAAATAGGCAAGAACGTTTTCTAATCTATCACAGTGCATATCCAACCACATAATTCATCTAATTATAATTTGTATACAAATATGAATTTAGTATAATATTCTGTCTGCATATCTGCTCAAGGGACCGTCTTAAAAAATTAGTTATTTATTCGAAATGCTTCAGCCAAGCCTGTTAGGAGACATATGGTCCGGCAGATTCTTACCTTATTTTTAAATGTTTGATCAAGATTGAATACGAAAGTTGTAATACATGAAAAATAAAATCGTTATTCATACAAGTTAATATAGAGCTGTATTTTCTTACTGGAGCCGATGAATTGAAGGAAGTTCAATAGTCAATAACGTTTTTTACTCAGCTAATCTATTATGTACCGATTTGAAAAATGTGGATCATATGAAATATATCTTGCCTCTCATGCTAAATAACTATGTAATTTTTCTTTAAACTACTATAACCAGTTTATGAGATGTTCAATATTTACTTAAAAGGCTATTTTGAACAGTTTTTAACTGCACACACTAATCGAGGTTCATTTGGATTAAATTGTGAGACCTGTTTTTAAAACATGTCTGTATACATTTATAAAGCATTTTAAAAAGGATGATTATTGGGGAAATTTCAAAATTAGACAAATGTTTATTCAAAAGGTTAAGTTAGGAATAATAACGAAAAAGTAGATCAACGTACACATGCGGTGTTTAGACATGATACAGATATTGCGAAGTAGTAAACACTTCATGTTATTATACAGTTGGGTATGTTTCTGGAATGTTCGTCTGCTATTTAAAATACGGTGATAATACAAAGATTAATTACGAATATAAATGTTACACTCAAATATAGTAAACTCTTATCTAAAATTTAAATAAAACGTTGGAAAATATAAAAATGGAGATAAAGAGAGGGTGGAAATATTTTGACCCTAAAAAAGTCCAAAAAGTATTGTTATAGGTATGGGGAAGATCTCAATTCGTTTAGAATACATCCAGGCAAATAAGCACTCTATTTACATCCTAGTATATATATGGTCTTCCGATCATATGTTAGTTTGCTTATTTTGCGATTTAATGTTTAATGAAATTAAATAAGGCAATTGCCATTTATACAATTTATATATATATATATGTGTGTGTGTGTGTGTGTGTGTGTGTGTGTATTATATACAGATTATTTAATTATATATATCATTATATTATATTATATCATTATATATATATATATATATATATATATATATATATATATATATATATATTATAATACAATTATATTTGTGAGCTATATATATATATATTTTGTTTTAATTCAAAAAAGACATTTTGCACATTGTTCAGAAAATGTCTTTTTTGAATTTAAATATTTGAATTATTACCTCAGTTTCCGCATCTACTATATGCTATATATATATATATATATATATATATATATATATATAAACATTGAATCACAAAAAGTACTTATATGCTTAGTGCCCTCTTTTTCTATTAATCATAATGTTCATTGATTTATTCTTAAATAAAAGTTTTGACATTAATAAAATAATATCATCAACTTATTTATATTTCTTAGTAACATTATATAGGAAAGTGGATAGATATAGCTAATATTACTGAATTAAATTACCGAAGAACACTATATAGTGAAATTACAATTTAAAGAAATAACAAGATATCCTTCACTAGTTCTTAGAATCATGTATTTGTTAAATTGGGATATTGACTTCATATACGAGTAAACAGTTTTTTCAATTAACTAACTATTCCATCATCACTTACTTGCCAGGAAAAAGCTCCACTGACATTTACATTGACAAAGAAGAGAAAGAAAGTTTTGCTCCGTTCCATGTTTACAATCTGTGACAACACTCGCCTCTGAAGGACTGCGGTGATTGACAACTGAGTAGAGACAACATGAATATATTTCCTCAGGGAACGTGAGCCTTTCATATTGAATTACCATCGATTGTTACATTCTGCTGAACAATGAACACTGCGTCGTTAAAAGAACATGATTTTTTCTAAACAAGACACCCCTAATTTTTTTTATATATGATCTCAGAAATAGTTTATTTTATAAACATAATTATAAATGTTTTCTCATTAACTTCATAGTATATTTTAAATTGTAAACAAGCTTTGACCACAAGTTACCATAATATCCTTCATTATTAAAATAAAAGAAATTATATTATTTGTCTCTAAATAGCAATACAATCATATAGTTTTTACCTTTAAAGTTTGAAGCAACACGTAATAAATTATTGCATACTAGCTGCTACCTGTAGTTTTGCAAGGAAAAGGTGTTTACTTCCGGTCATATAAATTCACTTTGGTTTTGTTATCAAAAACATTAATTGCAAAGACCATTAAGTGGAAATAATTTAAAAGTTATTTATAAAAGAAGAACTGTGGAAACTAGAGCTAGAACAGATTGGCAGCTCATTGAAGTTAATTAAAAATTTATTGAGGCTAAACATGAACATCCACATTCAGAAGGTAAACAAATTCAATATACAACCACTCTCCTTGCAAACTCAAACCTGTTTTACAGTTATTACCAATATATTTCTATGGAATTTAGCAAATTTTTATTTCAATTTAATTATATTATAAGGTTTTATTTTAAATTTTGCACACCTGCGCATAACATTTTGTAGATAAGGTTGAAGATATAGACGACGCAGGAAACGGTAGTTTATTGAAAAGAATCCAGACATTACATGCTTGAAATGAAGGAAGAAAAGGGATCGGAACAAAGAATGCCTACAAATAAAGGTATTGTTCTGGTCACCAGAAGAACTCATTGTTTGCAGCCACAAAACCCGACAAAGCCAGGCAAAGACGTGCTTCCTTTTTTCCTTGTTTTGGATGGTATAAATATTTCATTTAACAGTCACACACATTATTTAGTTTGGTTACTATTGTTTAAAAGATTTTAATCCTAGTAGTGATTTGAGATATTGCTTTAAATTCAAACCGTTTGTACTGTAGTGTTGTTGGATATTTTGTCATTCTTACAACAATTTCAATATAATTGGTAAAATAAGAAATACCTGAAGAATTATAGTATGTATAAATAAGTGCAATTTAATTCAACTTGCTGCCTTATTGAATATTAAATCAATCAGAACTTTTCCTTTAAAAAAATACGTATGATCAGGTATATCATTATGTAAATAGCAGTTACATTCGGGTTTGCACACAACTTTGCAATTTTGTAATTTTCATTTTAAGTTAATTGTATTTCTGACGCCACAGTTAGGGCTACACAATTCATCTTACCTTGTTCAGACGATTAAAATATTTGAATTAGTTCAATGCATAATTTATTATTTATAACGTTATTATTTTTATTACTCTTTGTATAAATCAATATGAGGGCGTTTATTGCAGTATTATAAACTTTTATCCGGTTAAGTCATATAGTTACATAAATTAATGTTCTAATGTACACTTGAAAATAACATCGTAGCAAGAAGTCTAGGTTTCTTTCACCTGTATAGGAGGTAATAATTATTAGTTGGTACTGAGCCGGTTCAATACCTATATCTCCCCGGCTCATGTGTGTATTATATAGTGTATGTGTGTGTGGTTTATTGGCTGCAGAGGCCACTGACCTTTTGAAGGCGTTTGGCTTTTCCGGGAGAGTGGTCAAGACTCCGAGCCGTGGTGTACAAGTTAGGAGTAGCTCCAGATTTAAAATTTTTTGGTTTATTTAAGTGTTTTGTTGGATTTTCTGAGCTGTTTTCCTTCTAACATGTGCGGCTAAGTTTACGGCCCCTCACTGATGAGTAAGTTTTGCTTTCTTTTAAAATTTAGTGATTATTTTTATTTTTCAAACTGTGAAGGTTAAGAGCACATGGTTTTCCAAATTGTAGTTTTGCTTTTTATTAACTTTTAGTACTTCTGGCTGCTAACTAAATTTTGAATTGGCTTTCAAATTAATTCTCTTACACTTTTATTAGTTTTCACCCTTTCTATTCGGCTTAAATTAATTTTCTGTCTCTCAGTGAGGACCAGTCCTAGGCTATATGTTACAGTTCTTTTTTATTCTGCAGCCAATATTGTTTGTAATGTGTCACTTGTTATGTAGTTTTTGTAAACAAACCCAGAGAGACTGCTGAAGGTTCATTTTACTAAATTTTTAAGCCTTTCTGAGAGATGTAACGTTCTTCGGGTCTTTTAGCCCATAACTCCCCCTTATAGCCTACTTGGTTAATTTAAGGCCTTCTGCCATCAAATTTTAAATTTAGATTCCTGTTAATAGGCTGCTACTTTTGGCCATCAGTTTTTTTTTTCTAATAATTAAATTTTTTTTTTCACCAAGAGTAAAACGCTTAAATTTTGTTCTGTGACAGAGGGGATTTTCATACTAACTTTCTTTGGGGTTGTTGTTTTGAGTTGGGAATTTTATTTTAAGTGCAGGATGCCCTTCCCCTGCTTTTCACCAATTTTGAGCAAATTCTGTCAATAAATGCCTGTTTTAAAAATGTTTTAACCAAATTGTTACGTATGGTAGGCTACTGCGTATATATCCTCGAATAAATTTCTTTATAACTTATTGTTTTAGTCTTTTAAATGGAATATCTTGTTCATTTATTGTTTTCTAATGTTACCAGCTTCTATATTAAGGTTTATTTTAATTTTTATCAGTAATTGATTGGTCTGTGATATTTTGAAATTTTGGTAATTTAACTTAACTTAAAATTCTTGGTAGATAACCTTTTGGCAACTTTACTTTTATTAAAATCTATATTGTTTGGCAACTATTTATTAATTATTATTAACTTTAAAAGGGTACTAGGCTGAAACCTGGTTTCAGGGTCCAAGAGATGAGCTGTTTTTCTCCTGTCATCTCTCCATCATGCGTGGTCGCAGAGAACCTTCTCTTTTGCGCTCTGCTGAAGGACGGCCACCATGATGGACATTACTGCTAGTCAACATCTGTGATACCCTGCTCATATTCTTTATTTATTTGTTATTGTTATTGTTGCCATTTATATAGTTTATATTTTGTTATTTAATTTTAAGTTAGTTTTAGATATTATTTAGTTATTTCTTGGATTTCATTAGGAGCCCGCCCTTAGCCGAAGGATACCGGGTGGAATTGGCATTTCTTGTTTCAAATTATGGCGTTTCCAATTTTTGTATGCAGGTGCACCTGACAAGAATTGTTCGAGGTATATACAACTGCAGGCACTTTTATTCATTTATTTTTTTTATTTATAGTATAATTATATACCTTTTTATATTGACTGGATAGGCCTATGTTATGTTGTCTTAGTGAATGAACCTGAGTATACTGACCACGGTGTTCTTATTTTCACCTAGTTAGTTTTGATCCGGCATCCCGTTCGCCACCATGGGCGCGCGCTTCCCTGATGGTTTGCTGTGGGTGTGCGAGCGGCGATGTAAGGTTTCAGTACAATCAAAATAAAATACTTTACTTATTACACTACTTATATTATAACTCTGGGATAAAGGACAATCAATATAAGAGAAGTTTTATGGTTTTAAATCAGTATATTTATCGAAATGAAGAACATTTTCTATCTGCATAAGTGAGTATTTTCTGATACACTTTTTATTTAAGTATTCGCTGAGTTACAAGATTTTTATAACACAAATTCTGTAGTGATTTGTCCTTTAAGTACCATTTATTTTAAGATACCATTATATTTTAAGAGTTAAATTTTCATGATCTTCCCTAACCCTAACAAGACAACTATAGATAATAAAGAACAAGTTTTGATAATTACTATTAATGAATCACCCGTACTGGAAGTAAGTGATACTAAGTGAATAAATTAAACAGATTGACAGTTATCTTGTAGAGATTAGATAAAATTCCTTAAAGTGAATAAAGTAAAAATATCAAATTAAACGGCATGGAAATTGTTCACAGTTACTTCAGACCATGCAAGCTGTTATGACAGTGCTTTTTATTTTTCTTGTAATCAATATATTTTATGTGATATTATAAAACTAACTCTAAAATTTTTTAAAGACTTTCCCCAATTAAATTCATTCTCTATATCACCGTTTTATACTCCGAGGAAACTGGGCAAAATCAATGAGCTACTCTGGTAATAATGTACTAATTTTGTTTCTTCATCTAACTTTTAACCACTGCCTTAAAAATATTCTTACCAATGATACATAACACTCACAGTGGAATGAAATATTATAAAGACTGTCTGTGTGATCCAGCCGTTTTATAATTTATGTGCATACTTGCAAAGGCAATCTCTTGAACAAATTTGGCATAAAACTTTCAATATTTTAAATTTGAAAAACAATTATCATTGAAAAAATCATTTTTAAATAGGATTACTTTACAACGTAGAATATAAATTGTTACTTTTCATAGTAGTTGTTTATACATTATAGCCTGTCCCATTAGATAAATTAGCTAAACAATGGAATTTAATTATATGTTAAATGTACTACATGTTATATACTAAACTACCTATAATTGACTAATTTTGTAAAATGTAATCAGCTAGATGTTATTTTTACTAAGAAGTGAAGAAAGATACAAATGAGATGAGAGACAACTAGTTTGTATAAGTGTAATAGTCTCAACCTAATTAACAAGTTGCGGCACAGGCTTAGAGTTGGCTGCTCTCAGTAGCGAACTGCACAATTCACAAGAATTCATTAGTTTTGTTTCATAAGTAGGGTAATTTAAATGTAGAAACGTTTAGTACTAGAGTGTGCATAGATATATCATGTGAATTTTTTTGACAGCCTATTATATATTTCATTGTTAGAAGATAATGGTAATAAATCAGTTTTAAAATTTTAAATTTAGTACTTATGCTTATTACAAGTATATATGATACATTACTTATTATTCAAGTAACTACAAATTAATTGAAGAGGATAATGTTCTCAAGCTAAGACAATATAAAATAGTTTTAGGACCACAGGACTACAGTAAAAATTTACAAGAATAAGAAAATCCTGAGCTTGAAATATTTTTTTTTAATTACGATTTCTAAAATTATGTCAGTGTTTCTAACCTTACCACCAAAAACTGGATTCTTTGTTTTGATAGATGAACGTTAACCGGCTGTTAAACTACAAACGATATTTTAAGTCATATATAATAATATTTGGAGTCCACTCTTACATTATTTTGTTATATTAATTTATTTTCTTGAATTGGATCTTTGTAGTCATCTCTATTCTACTAATTGTAGACCAATTCAGCAATCTTTATGCAACCCATTCTTACCTTTATGCAGTCTGCAAAAATGTAGGAAAGGATATTCTAAACCAATATATGTGTATCATTTACTAACCTTTTTATATCTACTTAAATTATCCTTGTGCGGTTATATTTTCATCTTTTATAGTACAAATTAAATATTTCCCATCGTTTCTGTCTGGCAATATTTGTATAATAATTCTTCAAGAAATTGTACATTGAAAGTTATCTTTAGACGACAGTCTTTAGATAAAGGATATTTGATTAAAAAACCTTTCTAAAATATAAATATGTCAAAACTATTAAAATTTTAATTTATCTGTAATACAATAAAAATGAAACATTAAGAAAAAGTTTTGGAATGAACTAGTACTTATTTCACTATTGAAATAAAAACGATAGAAATAAAAAAATGAAATGGAACAAATTATTTGCTTTTCAAAATACTTTATAAGGTTATATTTCATGTGCACGAACTAAAACTGACATCATTATAACACGTATACTAATCGTTGTAGATTTGGAAATCAAAGCTGTATTATAAATTTTTGTTTTAATTTTTGTACACTTTTGGCAACCTACATTCTTAATTGCAATGATTATTGCAATTAAGAATAATGATTATATTCCAAAATCTTAAAATGCAATTCAAGTTTACTAGTGTCTATAACAGTTTCTTTGTTGATTTTTTATTACATTTCTATATTCTCGAAAACAAACATTTTCTTATTCTTATTTTTATTCTGCTTTGCGTACAAGACTCAATTTCTAGGTCAATTTAATATAACTAAAATTATTGATATCATTTTGCATTATTTGTATTGTTTAAGTGAAAATATTTAACAATTAAATACAAGATCTGGATATTTGGTCATAATACACAATTGGAGAAGATTTTTTTTTTTTAATAAATATTAAACTGTTTAGTAATAATTTAAATTAAAAATTAAAATCTAATGGATTTTATTGTTCAAAATTATAACACCTTATTTTTAATTACAGTTTTTAATGCTTGTGGGTCTATCTGGCAAGGACATCATTACAACAAACATTTCTCAGTCTTAATTTTCTTAGCATTCAAGTGGATATTTAATCACAAGACATGCTTTATATGCAACTTATTTAAGTCGCTCAGGTAACATAGATGTCTAATATAACGCTTGGATTTTTATGTTACATCATCGGATTTCATTTATGTTAAAATGAAACGATTTAACCGTTGAATTCTTTACACATTTTAAGGAGTAAGCTTTCAAGTAATTGCGCAGTTTCAACCGAATTTTAAATAAACAATTAAATGCTTATACACTTTTATTAACCATATAACAAAAAAAGATATCTTTTAATCATTAAATGTTTTTACTTCAGGCAAAAACCTGAAAAACGTCAAATCATACTTAGGCCTAAAAGTACCAATTTTCTTTCTTCCGTCATGACAGTATAATTCAGAATGGTTAACATTGGATCTATGACGAGGTATAGTGAGCTAAATCTTAGTTATGTCTCCTTGGAAAAAGGGACGGCCAAAACTTTTCGAGCTTTTGATCAAAGCGAGCAGATGGCAGCACTCCAGGCTATCAACAGACTGAATCTAAGGTAGATACAGCCAATATAATTTGAAATAAATTTATTTGAAGACAGCATGTACATAAACAATTATTTCCTCATATAAGTTGCTATAAAAAGGTTATATTATCTAAGAAAGTATACAATTAATAGTTAAAAACAAACATACACGTACTTAAGGATACGAATTAAATTTCAACATATAAGTACAAAGTTTTGGATGGAGTAAAACTTTTTCTACTCTCTTGACACTCTTGTTCAAGAATGTAGGAGTACGCAACACCACGTTTCAGGATTCGCTAAAATTGAAGCTTGTTTTTCATTTTCATCAATGAACATAATGATGTTTATATGATCCTTGAAATAGTACAAATTATGTATTTCCTATAGGCTATATTTTTCCAACCTTTGCCTAGTAGTCCTATAAGAAATTTTGCATTAGAAGTTTTCTTTTAACGAGAGTCTATATATAAAGAATATTTTATGAAGTAACAATTATTAAATACTGAAACGACAAAACCACTAGCAAATTTTAGTTTAATATATATTATAATAAAAATTGGATGTGAAAATTACTTGTGAAATATTATAGTACTTATTTATGTAATAAAACAAGTTTGTAAGGAAAAAATTATTTTGTAATGGAATAGTTTCTTTTATTAAATTGACTGCTACCCGCGGCTTCGCAGGCAATCTTTAGAACCGAAGTCCTTATATTACCTAGTAAAAGCAATTATGATATAATATGATGGGAGTCCTATAACAATTTTAAAACATCAGTATATACATCAGGTAGATATTATTTAAGTTCATGGTAAATAGTATCAGAGTTTAACTTATTATATTAACTAATTAATACATTATGTTTGGCACGTGTAGGAGCATTTCTGGTTCTAAATTATTATGTAAATAACGTCACAGCTGAATCTGTCTTGTCATCCCGATCAAGAAAATACAAATCTCGGATCACACAGGTCTCGGAAACTTACATCGGTCAAAAAGCGTACATTTTCCGTCCTTGTCATATATTTCATGTCTAAAATATTTCCATACCATTATAGAGTTTGCTTTGTTGTTATGACGAAGACAATATATATATATATATATATATATTTGATTACATTGTTGCCTAGATCAAAATACTATATAGGTTCGATTATCTAGTGTTCGGAAATTGTGTTGACATAGTTACCATTGCCATGTCCTGATTAAGAAAATACACACATAAGTAGGACTGAAAAACCTATTACGACCTAGGGTTAAGTCCTACCTACTTCTTATGTACTTTCGGTGTAAGGGGGAAATCCTTATTAAGGTTACGCAACATTTCAAAATAATCGTTATTAAAGTATTGCGTTACACTTGTTTTTAGACTGTAGCCAGGGAAAGAATGAATCGTTGAGGCATGTTAGTATTCATTGCTCTGTTTTCCATAAGCCATTTTAAAATGTAATATCGTAATGCCAAGGAAGCCCACCAGTTTAAAGTAAGTTATGTGAAAAAATGCATAACTTTGTTCATTAAGGTTAGTTTTATAACAGTATTTAATGCATTAGATGATTTTAATTCGTCATTGGCGCAGTACGGAGTAAAATTTATATATTGATGTTTTATTTACTACCTGCATTACACTACCGATCAAGCACTGTTTACTTATTATTGATAAACTTTAAATGAAACAGATGTTTCAGAAAGTTTGTGTAACTATAGCTGTCAACAGCTGTTTATTGCCAGTTTACTTTGAATTATGAAACATAAAAACTAAAACTTTTTCTGAATTAAAAAATATTCTAGGTAATTTTTCTGAACTTTTTTTTTCAAAAAACCTTTCTTGGATTTCAATGGACATTTTGCAAAAAGAATTAACCGAATTGGTCCAGCTGTTATAGAGATTAACGCTTACCAATATAGTTTGCCATTTATTTTTATTTATAAGATTTCATGTGCACGAGCTACCAATCCTTGTAAATTTGAAAGTTACGCACTATTATCAATTTGTTTTATCTTGTTTAATGTTTTGGCAATCCAATTATCTTAATTATAATGCATTCTAGACAATAGAGTTTTATGGAAGGTATTTTTTGCATTTACTATTACGTAAGCTTTTGTGAAGTCAATATTGTAAAAAAAATACAGTTTTCTTTCTCTATTTCTTTATTCTGTTTAGCGTAGTAGAATCACTTGCCAGGTAAATTTAAAGTAGCAAGTAATTAACTATGTAATTTTGCATTATATGTATTGCGTCATAAAATATACAAGATTAATATATTTCGTCAAATTACAAACATAATGATAATATTTGGAAAGATATCTAGAAAAATTGCAACAAACAGATAAAAATATAAAAATCTTGTCATTTGAAATTAAGAAATTCAAATATTTTATATTTTATGTATGAGATAAAGTGTACCCTTTCTTCTCACTTAAAATGTTATGATTAATCAATACTATTTACTCGTATGTACATTTGAGGCTTGTAATCAATTATCTGACGCTTAAGGAGAAAACGATTTGCAGATTGTTTCTTATGGGACAATAATGATTAAGTATTATTTAGACAAGTAAGGTTCAGCTGAGTCAGAAGATTAAGCCTCATTGATGTACGACTGGCTGACTATATTTAAATTTAATTTGAGTATATATTAAATGAATAATCTCGGACATAACAATAATAGTGATTACACATTGCTCCGTTCTCTTGGAGCAGACTTTTTAGTTTTTTCTTATTGATTTAATCCTCACTCTCATATGACGAAATTCCTCGCTGATAATATATTATATAATTTGTATGCTAAAACCTACTTCTATCAAAAAACAGTTCTCTGTATCAAATTCCAGTTTTTTAATTTTTTTTTATTTCAATCGAATGTATCATATACACAACACTTGAAAGAATAGAATAATCTCATCTTAAAACAAGTCCATCTTTTGTCAAAAAAATCTGTCAGATGCATGGTCAAACTTGGAGCTTTGCTGGCTTTGTCAGATACATTTTTAAACGTGGATCGGGCGCCCATGTTTACAATTCGTTATGTGGGACAGCCAATAAAATACATCCCTGTCAAGCACAGTTACTCCGTTTTCCCATCATGTTGTGATTTGAAAATGTATTTATTTGTGGTTTCTTCTTATCATTTCGGACATCAGTAGTAGGTTTTGATACTAAGCTGTTACAGATTCAATAATTTAAAAGTACATATCAATATCATTTTTATATTAAAATCTAAAAATAAAACTGTAAAAATTTTGAAGGAGATAAGTGTAGACATGCAGATTACGTCTTAATACATACGAAATATCATCTTCCTAATAAGAATTAGCTATAATGTTTAAATTCCGAGCACGATTAATTGGTAGTTTAAAATGTGGTATTGGTTTTGGAGCTGAGGACCTATATCACTTATGTCAATCACCAAACTAAAGAATATATAATATGATATTTATGAGAAACCTAACTGGTGTTAGGTAATTGAGTATAGTATAGCAATTTGAAGTATAGAAATTTATAAAGAAATACATTATCTAATTGGTTGGAAACTTTATTATGTACATTATTAAATCGAAAAAAAATTAAATACTTGATCAGTCTACATTTAAAAAATATTACGGTCATACTTTAGAAGTAAGCACGAGAACAAAGTTTTAATGTTTCAATTGTTTGCAGGTTTCCCCTAGACCGTATTTAATTGGAATTAAGTATATTTGATTAGTTGACTAGTTTAACTTCTTATCCCGTACTCTTCATAGATTTAAAATTATCAGGGAGAGTTCATTAGAACTCAGAAAATAAAGTTGTACCATGTACATATAAAAAGTTACAGAACAACTCGTGCATGTTGGGTTCAAACGGCAAGTAAGTTAATGTTGAAGTCCTATTTCCTGCTATCTTATCAGCTAACACAATACGGAGAAAATACAAACCAAAGCTAACGTATCTTCATAATGAATATTATCATATATTAACCAACAGTGTTTCTCTACTAGGGTTTAGTTATGGACTGGCTCTTGTAAATGTTTATTTGTAATAAATCATATAATGGGTTGATATTATACTTAATATGTTTTTACAGGAAAAGATTCCTCATGCAAAATCTACATCAACATATATCCGTTAATTAAATAATACTTATGTATTATATTAATTTACATTATGATTTTTAATTTAACCGTGACATAGGTAGTATAATTTATCAGAGTACTTAAAATGTTTAGAAAAATATATCTTCTTACATTTTTTAAATACTAGAGTGTGTAAAAACAATTCAAGCTTTTAAATCTAATACCAACAATCAAACATTTAGTTAGTTTTGTTTTTGGAGTGTTATGTTAAAACAGCAATTTTTATTTGTAATTAAATTTATAGAACATTATAATCATTATGTCTTTTTGTGTCTTATATATCAATTTTATTTCTTATTTCACATGCTCGTTAGAGAAGGCTTGATTTTCCAGAAGTCATAAAAGATACGATAAGTCACCCTTCTTTCGTCTTTTCCAATTTACTTCTCTGCTGTGTTATTTCCTATGGTTAAGTGCATTTTTATTTTATACTGACTTTGTTAAATTCTTGTACTATCGTAAATATTTCGTTTTATAACTACAGTAAAACCTCCCGAGAACTTAGCAATTAAACCATTCGGAGAACATGTTAAAACAAGTAAGAATATTGGAACGATAAATCTTTTCAGTTTTATATTATTCTTCTTCTTTGATATGAAAATGACTGAAATTAGGATATGCAATTATTGGAATACTAATTTATATTAGTGCAATATAGTGTATAGTCTATATTAGACACCAATCACTTGAATATGGTCATTGGTTGCAGTTTCAACCGATACTCTTTTATGCCCTACATTAGTCTATATATATATATATATATATATATATATATATATATATATATATATTAATTTATTTATTTAAAAGGTGGAACACGCACTATTGAAACCCAGCTAAAGGTCATCCTGCGTCGATTTTATAAGGAACATGAACGTGTAAGAAAACAGCATTTCTTAAATATTGTCTGTCTTATTGCAAAAAACTAAAAAAGTTGATTAAAGCAGAAAGCCCGCAAAAGATAGGCTTAGTCTTAGATAATTGAATACCTATATACACACACACACACACACACACACACACACACACACATATATATACCACATATATATATGTATATGTGTGTATATATATATATATATATATATATGTGTGTGTGTGTGTGTTCATGTTCATATATATGGTAGCACATTCACCCCGGAAATGAGATATCCGGGTTCGAGTCCCGGCGGAGCAATTGTTACTTTTCGCGATTCAATGTTTATTGAGATTTAAAATACATTAGGCTATTGCCACTTATACAAATCTAATAAATATATATACACTCCCCTCTCCTCATTCTGTTTTGGATCATATTTTAAGCAATAAAACCTTATGATTTTGTTGTATCTGATTGGAGAAATATTCTTGATCATCATGATATTATAATCAAAGAATCAAAGAAAAATCATCTGATCAAAAATTCCCATCAAAGTTCCGAAATTTCAAAAATTAAATTTGGCATATTGTTACTAAGATGTTTGCTCATATTTTCTGAGGCTTTGGGGAAAATTAATTCCACCACGAAGGTTGATGCTCCCAACTACGATTCAGTTTACAGGCTTATGTGGTAGCTTTCTTAAGATGTGCAACCCTATTTGCATTGTAATCAAAAACAAGATATTCTTAAGAGATTACATCCGGATATATACACTCAATATTCTATTGTTTTTTAGGAACAGGACTGGATGCTCATGAAACACACACTCTTTACAAATGTAAATCTCCTTTGCAAATGTAATATTTTTTAATGTTACTAAGATTTGTGCTGATTGGAATGTAGTGATTATTAAAATTATGGAATTGCTTCTCGAAAGTCTGGGCCCGTAATCACTTAGCTTTTGTGGCTATTTTTTATGACCTAAAAAGAGTTTATAGACGACATTATGTTTTCTGGTATTGCTATTGCAAACCGGTTATCACTATTATAACATATCCCCATCTACTACATTCGCATCTAAGAACTATTATTCCAGAAAATTAAACGTCGAAAAAGCGGAGCATGCACATAATTATACACTAAACAATTATTTTTCAACATTTTCTTCTTAGGCAGACGTGACGTAACATAAATGTTTGTAGGGCGACTTAAACTGTTGGAGGTAATTAACTTCAATGTTACTTACTGTAAAATACTTATGTTTTTTTATAAGATATCATATTAAAATATTAATTTAACAGGTTTCCTGAAGGAAGGAAAATTTATTATTAACATAGGTACTCCTTTATTGAATCTAGAGCTATAAGTTTTAAACATTTTGCATTATTTAAGTACGGTGATTTCTTGAATATTGAGGAGGAACCCCCAATTTAAAAATGAAAGTCTTTGTCTACTTTTGATGCCAGAATACCAGTTAATGTTCGGTGCTATGCATTTGTGTGAGCATGTAGGATGATTCTATGTATAATGATTAATACTTATTTAGTGTAAGACAAACACAATTAATTAAGTATATTTCAACCGGATATGAAAATCTAAAAGCCATACATGGAAAATAACATAAGTAATTATACTCTAGCATTGATTGTGAATTAAAATTAATGGAAAAAGCAATTTTGTTATTCATTTCTGAATAATAATTAATGTAATTCCTATTATTACAATTATACCATGAAATATTTGTGTTACATAGCTACAGTTAAAACAAAATTACCGGAACATTTTTGTTGTAAGAATAGTACTAGAGGTCAAACAAGAGATAGATTCTATAGTCCTGTAGAATAAAAAAGAGTTTTGTTAATTAAAAAAAGAACATAATAAGGCGTTATGTTCGTACATCTGAATTTACATGTACTGCAATGTGATTACTTGTTCAGCCAGCTGATGTTAGAAGTGAATTTCCCAGCGATTTCTTTTTCTTCTTAGAGGAATTTACTTAAGCTACCCCATAATACATGGCATGTCCTAATCCTTCTATACGATAGCAAGTTAATATATACGCTCTGTGCACTGTGTTAATAAGTATAAATTGAAATATATAATACATTTTGACTAGATTTACTTTGATTAATTTTGAGTTTTATATATTACATTCAGTTTAACTAGTAATTCTGTAGATAGGACTATTTTTAGTTCATATTCTTATTTCAGAAGGGGTCTTAAAAGACATCAACTGACAAGCATATGAATTTAAAAAAGCTTAACTTAAACTTTAAACTATAAATTAACAAGAAGGGTCGTATTTGAAATGGTTAAATAGAATATGAAATGTGAAACATAATTGTAGTTTTTAATTGCCAGGTTGAAATGCGTTCATTTCAAGTTATCTTATTTTCAATATAATGATTTGTGTTTATTTTCCCTCAAAGAATAAAAATTATTTATTAGGGTCTCCAAGATTTTTTACATTGCCAGAATTTATTACTCTTACATGTGTTTCTCTGATACTTTTTATTTTCTTCTAAAACTGATCATCAGCTGGTGCAACAACTTTCCTCCTTTTATAATAATATTATAATGACTCCATATTTCCTCTACTATCCCTATTATAACGAACAAATATTATCCATCGTATAAAATCATCAATTAAAAAGCACAGTGTCCATACAAATCCATACTTGGGGAATAAATCAAGATCCTTAAGGGCTTAGCTGGCCTGTCATGAACATAAACAATCATATTCCCCCGTAAGAAGCTTACCCCACGACGATACTATATTGGTCACAAAATGTCATGTTTTCTATAATAATATTATGACGAGAAGAAATTGGGAGTCGCTATCAGAATGGAGGATAAACATTTCGAATATTTTACTTACATAAACTACTTTGTTGCTATTAATAAATCTAATGTAATATTATTGTTAGACATAAAACAAATTTAAATCTCCATAGAATATTTTGTTTCATTATCTCGTCCTATACTCTATATGTGAAAATGTTAAAGGTAAAATTGGTATGATTAATGTCCTTTATTGTGAATAATTTTAACTACCTACCACTTTTAAAACCCTAAATAATAATATTGGTAGATACATAGTATTTTAAATTTGAATGCACTATAAATACCTTATTTAATTATACATGGAGACATGGAGAAGATGAGCCCTCAGACTCCCATTTGTGTTGTTAGAGGTTGAAGAAGCAATAAATTATGTAAATGGTAACAATCAAAGTTTCGTGGCGCGATCCCAGCTTCGGATCTCAGAACCTATTGAAATAATCTTTAAACCTCTGCACACCACGGCCGTATGATTGATTTGTTGATTGTGTAACTAATACAATAAAATATTTTACTTTAACTAAACAATGCTTCTTCGAATCTCTAAGTTGCGTTTATTGCAATAATATTTATTTTCAGGCACATAATCAGTTTTATAACTAGTAAGTTCGCAATTTTACGTTTAAATTATTTATACATACATTTTTTGTAATAATTAAAATTACACTTTTAAGGGATTCTATAATTTGCAATCTGCGTGTAAATTAAAAAAAAGTCTACTGTTTTTGAGATGTTCATAATATACTTGGTGTTCGCGAGAAATTGGCACTTCAGGTTATGATAGTAGACACACAAAAAAACAAACAAGTTCATATGAACATATGTATGTCCTATCTCCCTGCATTTAGAGTCCGCCTGTCTATGCGTGTTCTTTATTTATAAATCATATCTCAGAACTCGTAGGAGCAAACAACATGAAACATGGCATTTATTTTGAAGTAATTAAAGATACAATACATAAATATAAACATATATTATCACTCTCCATTTTAGAATGGTATTATTTAATATTTTTACAGATTTATTACCCCAACAACTGTTACAACTACGTAAACATTGTAAGAATAGTTATTTTTCTTAAATGAGGTTACAAAGATATTGCAAAATTTGTTTTATCAGTTGATAAAGGTCTCGCAAAACATCCTATACACACTCTAGTCACAAAATGAAGTAAAAAAATGTGGCTGATATTACTGATCATTTCTTTCAAAAAGCGTCATATAAACGTAGGTCAACAAATGTGTTATTTAGCCACTAGCCGCCATTTTGTATGTACTATAAATAAATTTTATCTCTCAAAATATTTAAGGGAAAAAAAAAAAACAAAATTTGGCACAAGATTGGAATAGATAAGATATAATTTAGAAAAACCGAGTTATCTTTTTTAATATTAAAAACATGGTGTCTGTTGAACAATTCCAAGTAAAATAACAAAAAAAATCCAGTATGGTTATAAATATTTTACTACAAACCAATTATTTGAACAATTTTATTGAAATTCCAACGGTACTTGTTTTAACGAAATCCATCAACGTATAATGGAGCATGACCCCATTAAACATATGTTTGAAGAAGCAGGGAGCGACAAAAGTCCCACAGTTGAGAGGTATCAGTTGTTTGGTACTCCTGTTTTGTAAAATCGTGCCTGCTTATGGGCTGACGGATTTCGTAGAAAAAGTACCAATAGGAATTGTAATAAAATTTTCAATCATATGCTTAGTAGTAATTTCTTTATAACTATGCTAGTTTTCGTTATATAACTTATCTGAATATTAAAGAAATTTTTTTTTTACTTCTTCTAATCTATTCAAACCTAGGTACTAAGTTTGGTTTTATAAGCTTATTTATACAAAATATCGGCTAGCGGATAAACAAAACAGTATATATATATATATATATATATATATATATATATATATATATATATATATATGTATATGTATAAGCCTCCCGAAGCATTATAATGCTTCTATACATTTATCCGAGTTATAAGATGACAAATTTGTCTACAAGTTGCAACTGATGACAACGTCAGGCAAAATGCTCAAACTTGACTTCTTGTGGCGTCTCTTGCAAACAACTGTACTGACTTCTTGTAACTTATTTATTCTGTTTAACTTGGAACTTTAGCCGAGAGTCCTGAACACGTTTAGCTGCAACTTTCTGTTTGTTCTTCGTCATATTTATGGGTGCAAATTTTCCTTCTTGTGCTAAATATATTTTTGAATAAGATTCTTTATTAGACGTTAAACTTTTGTTTCCAGCTAGTATTCGTTGAGGCTGGATAAAAATCCACTTTAGTCAATGTACTCCCTTTTAGAGTTACACAACAACATACTTTTTCCTAGTTTCAGGGAACTTAACATAAATTATGACTTTAAATAGGGAACCAAAATGTTATAAGGGATTGCCTTATATTATTCCAGTAATAAAATGTGACATACATAGTTGATTTCTAATGCATATTACGAGGAGTTTTCTGTATAAGGAAAAATATTTTCAATAACCCTCATAATGTATCTATTATTTCTTTCACTTTAAAAGGTTTTTATTCCCATTTCTTTAATTGGTTTAAAAATAATTGTTGAGTTTCTTAAAAGTATTGTTAATTTAAAAAATAGTACATAATATTCCTTACGGTAATAAAAAATATCTTGAAAGGTGCCTAAAACTTTTTCATTTTTACTATCTCTTGTAGTGTATTACAATGCAAAAAACGCCTAAATAATTCAATTTTCTAAACAAATATTTTCACAGTCCTATAAATTTGAATGAAACAATTGAAAGACTAAATTTTCTACAGGGAGTTTTACATTTTTGTTAATTCGAATAACATAAATATACTTTTTACTGTATAATTTATAAAATATTTGGTATAAAGCGCTTGGTGAGTGCTTTATCACGCATGTATAAAAATTAAATATTTCAAGCCAATTCAGATATAAATTTCTCCAAAATTGCTTTAGGAAAAAGATAATTTATTGACTCTGAAAATGGAAATTATTTTGGCAACTTAAAAGGTTACGGACACGTAATGTCACTTCGCTTTATATTAAGGTAAATAAATAAGACCTGCAGTCGAATTAAGTACATAATAATACAAATAGTATTATCGTATTTCTATTATAAATTGAAAGCATATTTTTTATTTAATTGAACAAAATTTACTTGTGAATATGTACATGTAGGGTATTTAGGTTTTCTTAGACAGTTTTGTGATTGCATATTTACAGTACATGAAATAACCTAAACGTAGGGACCAGGTATTAGAATGTTTCAACAAATCATTCTCTCCGTGACTACAAATTGAGGAAACAAGCGAGTGTAGTGAGCCCGTGAAACTAATTTACATGTTCGTATTGCGTGCATTTATAACTAATGAGGCATACGATACTGTGTAGGTGTATAAAATAATACTGAAATATATTTTCGACTGAAACAAGGAAATATTATGACATACCGAACATGTATCGGGAAGCAAAAACATATAATGTACTGTATCGGGTTTACTGATATTAATTCTTTATAACCAATAATATTAAAGGTATAAACAAAGGCAGTAAGCTGCGATAGGTATAAATCAAAACAAATTAGGTATAAATTTCATTTAGGTACTCACTAATCATAAATATTATTACTAGATCTGGCCAGTTTGGAAAGTTCAGATGTTTGTGTTTACGCATCCGCAGATTTGTCCTTACATTACCTTGAAAGCAGTTTGATGTACAGTTAAGATATTTTGGCATCAGTGTACGCCTATTGAAGAGTAATAAAGAGTTAAATGTTATGATATTTTACTCTAACCCCCCTTTACCCGATGCCGAATACTAGTAGAGAATTAGACACTTTCTTACTCCAGTGGCTTCTTAGTCTAAAGTGTATGCAATGTATAGCTACAATTTGGCCAAAAGGTTATGTTGAAAATGTAATTATTCTTTTAAAAGTCACAGCAACGAATGTTTTTGATATCGTTCACTGCAATTCTGAAAAATCTACACACGCAATACAAAATAATCATTTAGAAATTTGTTCAACAAAACACATTTTTCATTTGTAGATAATGAGTTAAAAAAACTTAATGTATGTTCATTGATTTTTTTATTAAAACTTAAATTAAATGAAAATGTTGGGATAGAAATATTGGGATTAGATTGAAAAAAGTCAGGGTAAAAACGTACATGTAATCCTTTAGCAAGTTAGTACTGGTAGTTTTAAATTGTTAGGAAGGCAGGTTGACTGCGTTAAATTGATTAGAACTTGTCTTCTTGCGACTATTGTTCTCCTTGTTTGATACAGCTGGACCAATGAGAGAACACCGCGGATGTCCTGCAAAGTTGATTGGAAAGGGAACTATCTAAGCGCGCCCGCTCATAATTTTTCGCCCTTCTGTTGGTTATTTCCGTGAGTTAAGTTGATTGCAGTGCGCCGTGTTTCTAAATTTTGTTCTGCGAGGTATTTTGAGGTAAGCACCAAATTTATTGCACGTTTTATTGAAATAGTCTTCCAGATCTGATATTAAATTAATTTTTGCTGTCTCTTTTATAGGAAAAAAATTAAATTCATAGAAACTGCAGAGCAATCTGTATAATTAATTCTCGATGAACAATAGAGCATAATAGAATAATACAAGTTACAGTTGGTTCAATCTTGCAAGAAAGGTGAATTAAAATTGAACTTTTGTTAATAACTTTAATTGAAAGTTGGAAATTTAGTAATTTATTAATATTTAACTGGAACTGTTTTATTGTGAATTATTAATTGGTAATAAATTGACTTTTAATAATTATTTGAGAAAGTTGTAATATTAAATGCAGATACTTGAAAGTTAAGGTTCTTCTAGTGTAAAGAGAAGTTTAAGTTTTTATTTTTTGAATTGTGAGTGTACTTAGAAGTGAAAATTTTGATTTTAGTTATTTACAAGTGGTATTTGATTTTTATTTTAAAACTTAGTTTATTTTATTTTAGAAGAGAGCTTATTTTTGTTTTGATATATTTGATTAATATTTTTATTTCTTGCCAAAGGACTTTTAGATTTACTAAACGGTGTGTCAATTCTTTGTGGAAAATATTTAAACGTAATGAAAATTCTGAAACGTTGAACTTATTAATTTGCCAGTTTAAAATTAATCCATTGTTTTTATTTAGAACTGTGATTTTTAATTTTTACACAAACAATATATTTAATAGTTAAAAAAATTTAGTAATAAATTGTACTGAATATTCACTAGGAGCTTACTGATCAAAAAATATTTTATATCGTCTTGGATGTCTCATTGATAATTTAAATATTAATACTCTGGAATATTAATATCTACAATCCAAGTAATTATAATGTTTTTATTTACATGAGCAATTTTTTACATCTCGGCAACTAGACGTTTTAAATAAGTTATAAATCTGTATTCCTCCTTAATATATTTTATTTCTAGCTCGAGATTTGAAATCTTCCGTATAACAGGTATTGTACAATTGAATGTTTTTCGTGTTCATTTGTTTTTTTTTTTTTTTTTTTTGACGTGACAACGTCTTAAATTAGGTTGTGGTTTGGAGTCACTCATGAAAAAGTGTAACGCCCGGTAACGTTACGATGCCCGTCCAGTGGGTCCGCCGCACGGGATCCGCACGGGATAAAGCAGATAACTATGGGTCCGCCGCACGGGATAAAGCAGATAACTGTGTTTATTCGTGAAAAATGTGGAGTGCTTAGATTCGTCATTTACAACAACTACAACAATAAAGGTAAATAATTGTACACTGATATTTTCATTATCGTAAAACTATGATTGATTGATTAATTGTTAGATTGACACAAAAGTTGAGAAACTGAGTTTATAGGTTATGTCATACTATTGACAAATGTTGATAGTGTTAAGTAAATTATTAGTTTAAATCACTCTGCAATCAATCGTAATTCAGTCGATTGAGAAGAAACAGCGCGTTTTGCTAGTCAAACATTTAAAATAACAAATTATAACCTCTAACCTGTCATAACAGTGCGACCAGACAAACGAACTAAACCGACCAATCACCACGCGCGGAGTTAGAATTTAACTGTGTATAGCAAGAATTTCAAATTCCAATTTTAGTAAATGTTTTATTCAACTTTACCATTTACAATAACAAATTTTAATTAATTTCAAAATTATGTACAATGTTTTAGTAAACAAAAATATATTTCTATAGTTAAAATTTGTGCAATTCTTATTTTCATTCAATTCCTTGTTCCTATTGTGCAATTTAATAATATTCATATCAATAAATATTCTACCGAGAAAAAGACGTTGTCACGTAAAATCTTCGCCCGTAAAACCGACTTTACAGGCAACCATAATTTTTTTTGTTTTTTTTTAACCCTGAACAGTGAAATACTTTATTTAAAAAATACATCGGACTCTATCAATAGTATGAGATGGGTAGCGAATTTCTCAATGTAAATATTGAAATTAATATGTTATTATTGATGTCGATCTTAGTTTTAATGTTAGAGTTTCAATAACAAAATCTATATACGTTACATTTTTTCATCGTACCGTTTCGAATACATCCACATTATAAAGTTATAATTTAAGTCTATAAATATATTTTCTCTAAGAAAAATTGCAAATGTATAAAATGAAAATAATTCGATCCGGAAAGGCTGTTATAAGCGCAAAATCTTAAAAAAGGATTAATTGCAATGTCACTTAATCACAGATCTTCTTAATTATTAACAGTGAACAATGGTTTCATAACGCATGATATATAACTAATTACGTTTCAAAAATATCATACGACTCTAATGTATTGCATCATAAGTGTATAGACCTTCGATTATGATGTTCCTCCGCATTGGTATAAAATATCCCAATTATTACTGAAATCGTGGGAAACTATGTCAATGAAATACATGAAATGTTGCATAGACATTGCGGGCAGAGGCGAGGGTATGTGTTAATAGAAAACACATTAAGAATATAAAAACACTACAGGCAATAATTCTGAAAGGAATAAACTTGCCTTAACGATAAGGTAATACTATTTAACGAATGGAATTTTTCCGTATTCAATTTCCTGTAATACTTATAAGAGTATTTTAAACTCTTAAAAGATTTAAACAAAACTTATGTTTTGCAAATAATAATCCTCCTTTAATTTTGAATTTTCAACAATGATCTAATGTTTGATGGTCTAGTTTAAAAACATTGCCTTAAGAAAGTCTTTTAAACTTTCATTAATTTGTGCTTAGTCATAAATAAAATACTGTAGAGTTTATTGTGAAGTAAAACACGTTATTGTCCTTATTTAATTATAATTAGCCTAATTTCATCCACTCCAACGTGGAATGTTTTCAATAAAAATATACACGAAGAGTAAAAAAAACAGTGTTTCTTTTTCCTAGTACTGTGGCATGTACAAGCAGGGACTGATCATTTTGGAAGTAAGTTAGACCAAAAATTACGTGAGATCGCTTTCCATTATGGTGAATAATTCATATCCTTGAACATAGTTGAAGTAAAGTTTATCCTGCATATTCCATGAGGCAAGTTATAACGACTACTCAAATTTGTACGAGCTTTAGACGAAATATCGTACTTTTTAGCACTTTTCACGATATATAAAAGGCCATATATCAGGTGAGTATATACTCTATATAATTTTATCATTTCATTTAGGAGTTATTTATTCTTAGTTCTATTACGCTTACTGCTCTTTTATGCAAGTAATATACATATTTAACTTGAATATTTGTTAATAATTAAATGCTTGCACAAAACCATAATATGCAATTTTTTGATTTTTAAATACGAATGCGTATAAAGCCCTGCCCCTAAGGGCGTTTAAAAAATTCAATGGTAACTAGCAGTTACCCGCGGCTTCGCTAGAATGTCGTAAGTATTGCACGTATATAAGCGATTCTGCTTCGATTTAAGTATATACCCGACGTTAAAGTTAAGTTTGCCTTGATGCCATGATCAAGAGAAAATATAAGCAGTCTGACAAGCCTACATCTTACAAAAGAGAACTATGATGGGTTATAATATTGTTTTTTAAAACCTGCAGTAAAAGTTAGTTGGCAACTTTGTATTTTAAATTTAATAACATTTTTCTATAATGCAATTTTTGAGATCGAGATTGTGATTTTCGACATCTTCAGAGACCAATAGGGTATAGCCCGGAGTAATATTTGAATTAGGAAAATACCATTATATTAACCACGGATCCTAAGAATATTGATGTAAAATTCTAGTCAAGTTGGCTCAGTAGGTTTTTAAATAACTGAGAACGCACACAGACACACACACACACACACGCACACACAAATGTGGCATTACGTCACACCACTACGCCCGGAATTCAACTCTCGATATTTATTCCGTTGTTTTCATATGTATGGGAAGGCCATAATAACAAATTACCTCAATTAAACGACGAGTTTATTGTCTAGAAATGTGTCACCCTAAACACTTTCTTCGATATAGCGTTTATTATCTACTTCCAGCGTCTCTTACGGGGGAGTAGTATGTCGATTGCAAGGTTTTTTTATTAAGAATGATACAGATCTATAACGATTTTTGTTTCTATTATAGGACTTAGAGTATATGTCTATTAAAACCTTATTGTTTGGATGAAGTTAAAATAAAAAAATTCCTTATTTATACAGGCAACGTTAGGGCCCGCATAGCCCTACGCCCAATGTAGGCATAAGGTTACGCATATATGTTAGTGTTAAGTATTTCTAATGATTTATATAGTTAAGGCTATGAGTGAGATTTCTATGTCCAAGGAATATGGACCTCATTCTCCTGAATCTGGAAATGTGTAAATCATATTTCCTACATAAACAACCCAAATCGACCAGTACTTTTATATTCTGTTCTAATGATTCAGGTAAGCTTTTTATAAAGCCTAATGAAAAGAAATTTGAAATTGCACGAATTTACAGATGTCATGTAAATGAGTTATTATCAATTCACGGGTATATTTTAACTAAAGCGTATAAAATAACATATTAATTAATAACGTATTACGACTAGAACTCTTATGAGAGACAACGGTAGGATGTATAACTGTCAAAAAATATAAATTAATAAATGTGCCAGATGATGAAAGCAGAGAGAAAAGGTTGTAAATAAATGTGTGTCATAAATAGAGTATTGGATGAGAGGCGGATCCGTGATGTTGTTTATTGAGGGCTTGTTCCCAATCCCTTAGAGTTTTATTGATGCTATTTATCAATGTAATTTTCTTTTTTTGAAACGAGATATACATTTTATTTGTGGCAGTTAAGGGTAATATTATATTGAAATTACTGATTAAGTTTTATTTATCACTATAATTGACCTAAAATTTGTTAATAAATATATGCACTAAAAAAGGAAGATTTAAAAATTATTTGGCCAAATTATAGCAATATATTCATGACGGACAATGAGAACCTTACAAAATAAATACACTTCTGTAACAAAGAAACAAAATTCAAATAACATTTTAACATGTAATACATTAACACATTTAAGGTAATTAATCTCATGCATTTTCATTAATTTTTGTCTTTTCATCCATCAAGGTAAAAAAATATGCTACTTTTTA
Source organism: Homalodisca vitripennis (assembly GCF_021130785.1). Taxonomy (NCBI): domain Eukaryota; kingdom Metazoa; phylum Arthropoda; class Insecta; order Hemiptera; family Cicadellidae; genus Homalodisca; species Homalodisca vitripennis. The sequence goes on along the minus strand of NC_060213.1, from coordinate 89,843,049 downwards.
CGTATACACATCCATAACAATACTTTTCCGCAAAAATTATTCTTGTGTATTTGGTGAGCAAATCCATGTCTTGTAAGTACAAATACTTTTCTAAATCAATCATTATTTTACACTGTAATAATATGAAATGTATAAGTTATAGAAAAATGTAAATAAAAATAGATCTTAAATACAACAAGAAAACATTTAATACCAAAGCAAAACATAACAAATAAAAGAAAAAAAATAAGCGACATTTAAATTGTATTTTTAAATGTCAACACATGTTACGGAACCGCAGACACGTATTACGATACTTGTATTCATATGTTAATATACAGTTTTTAAAGACTACGCGTACCTTGCGATTAAATAAAACTAGAAAACTTTACATGGACATCTCAGAGAACTGTCCCGAGTTAGCGAAAATAGAACAGGAGGTCTCGGAAGCGCGCCCCTCCCAAACTCGGAGCAAAGCATAAAAAAAAGAAACAATCATCATGCCACTAGTGGGAAGAGACACAAAGAGAGACAAAATATCCAGTACATGATATATATAATTAATTAGATTGGGCAACCCATCTTAACACAAAAGTACAATGAAATAAATTCCCTTGCATACAAAGTAAAATAAATATTTGAAACTGCAGCCCCACGGTGCACCGAGTACCTAACAAACTAAATAACAAAAATAAATAAAATTCCCATATTGACAATAACAGAATAAATAGAAATTTGACAAATAAAAAACATAATAAAATATAGAAATTTTGGTATATAAATAACATAATTTCAGGTACGGCCAGTAGTAAATATAAAAATTGTAACTGGTAATTTTTGTATGAACTGACGGGAGGGAAAGGTTGTAGAATTTCTAGGCCCAATATTTTTTAAAAAGTCATTTTGTTTCAAGTATGTAGCCGAAAATTAAAAAAAATTATATATATATATTTTAAAGCCAATTTTTGAAAAGGCGGGGGCTTAGTTGCCCTCCACGAATCCGAATTAAAGGTGGAATCCTCCCCTCTCCTGCTCCTAATGTCATGGCTCCCTACCACACCAGTAACAGAGTCAGGACGAAAGTATATCAAGGCTATACTAACCCTAACTGCCAATGGCTCTCCCCAGATCATGTCCCTAAACTAAATAAATACTAGTTAGCTTAACACTGGCCCCCTCCGATAAAACATCTGGCAGCGCTCCATACAACCCCAATACTCTCAAGTGGTACAAGAAGGAAAAAAATTTTGGATCCAACCTTATTTAAGACGAAATGAATACAGACAGTCCGTTGGATGACGGTTCAGTAGCGCTGGCAGGCCGCGGGGCATTCAATTTTAGTTTTCAGTACTGTTTCATTGGGCAGACTCGCCGCAACCAGTCCCCGCTGACGGCACTCACGGGGACCCTGCCGAAAAGTAGAAGAATTCAGCCAGCCATGGGCATCAGGACGAGCAGTGAACAGCTAGAGAATCAAGTCGCTTCTGCCGAACGTGTCCGACCGCTCCGAACAGTAAGCGCTGCCGGTAAACAGCTGGCCGTAATCAGGCAAGGTCAACCACCTAACCTCGACCAATTAGTCCATCCAGCTGCAGAAAATAATCAATACTTTGACGGAGTGACTTTCCCCCACCGACTGGCAAAAGGTAAAGGCCGAGGTGGGAAAGGTTAAAAGACAAAAAAGTCCAAACTGAGCCCCGGCTCAGAACACTCGTGGGGTGGCGTAATCTTTTCATACCTTTTATTAGGAGCAAATATTTATAAATATAAATATCATAGGCTGTCAGTTTCCAAAAAAATCTCTTAAAAATTTCACAATTCATTGGTTAAAGAACATATATGTAAACTCTTACACAAATACGGATTGTAATAAGGATTTTGTAGAAAACAGACACGCTTTACGATATTAATCTATATTTTATGGCAGTAATTTAACGAAATCAACATAATAACTAACTAAATCACATAAAACGCTTATGCTATATTCACAAAAACAGCCCCCAAAAAAAAAAAAATAAATTAGGTCATAGGGGTTTTTTTTTAATGGGCCCCCTTTTTTATGTTAATGTGGGGGGGGGGGGGGGTGGGGGGGGGGGGGGGTGGGGGGGGGGGGGGGTGGGGGGGGGGGGGGGTGGGGGGGGGGGGGGGTGGGGGGGGGGGGGGGTGAAGGAGCACATCCATGTAAATCAAGATGCATGGTGTGTAATCAAATAGAAGAGTAATCAAAATTCGAAAGTAGTTCAACTAAAAAAGTATAGAAAATTCTTGGCAATTTTACATGTGATAAAAATCGTAGTATATCAAATTCAATGTAAAAAATGCCCCAAGGACTTCGTTGGCTCAACAACAAATAATTTAAGAATAAGAATGTCAGGTCACCGTTATGATTTTAAGAATAATGATGAATCAAAACTATTAGTCATTCATAGTAAAATACACAAAGAATCTTTTAAAAATTTATATACATTATTAACTTATAACAAAATTATAAACCAATACGATAAATAAAGAATAATTCAAATACATCAAAATTATGAAATTTAGAACAAGCATGACAAATGGTCACAAAATCTAAATTTCCCTATGGATTGAAACTTGGATAGTAAATTTAAATCATCTGAACACTCATCACATCTTTACACCCACACTTTAAACATATGTTTATAATTTCCAGAATATTATGCTTATTAATTTATTTAATTGTTTACATTTATGTTTTTAATTATTGTATGTGTTTCGTTATGTTATTAGTTTTGACCTGAAGAAGCGTAATACGAAATATAGTTAATTAATATTTTTATGTAGGCCTTTCCCCCCCCCCCCACACACACACACACACACACACACACACACACACACACACACACACACACACACACACACACACACACACACACACACACACACATACACATACACACACACACACACACTTCTAAGTACTTTAAAGAGTACACAAAAACAGAAACAAAAATTCAGTGCTCATGTTTAATTTTCGAGTTCACAGAACCCTTTATCATAACCACACTGAATTAAAACATATAAACAGAACTCAAACCAAGAACAAAAGACATAACCAAAAACTTTTAACAAATAAATACCATAAACATCAAGATTCCAATCAGCTGTGTGTAGTATATTTGTAAATGTTTACATAGAACTAAAATTTGTTTTGTTCTATATATATAATATATATATATATATATATATATATATATATATATAAAACATAAATTACACATTATTCTACAGTAGAATTAATAATTTAGATTAAAATGTACAAGCGACGTTAATATTTCACAAGATACATATCATTACATAAACCCTTTAAATAAATCTGTTTATAGAAGCTAGGATAAACTTGGAGCATCGTTAACTTTTTCAGTCACATGTTTAAAAGTGGATCGGACCCCTATGTTGACATTTCGTTATGTGTGAAAGCCAATAAAATACATGCTTGTCAGGAACAGTTACTTCACGTTCCAATGCTTTTGTAATTTAAAATAGGATTTATTTGTGTTCCCGCTAATCCTTTTAAGTGGCGGACATCAGCAGTTTAATGAATGTAAGTTTTCATGTGTTTTACCGCTATTTTGTTTATAAATAAATTTATCTATTTTTTTTAGTGTGACCCTATTATTACCCTAATGTAGTTGTTGATATTGTATTGTCACTGATTTATCAATTTAACATTGCTGTATTTTCTTAGAAAAAAATACAAGATTTCTATTGATTTTCAGTCAACTCTTAATTGCTACACTAATCATAAAAACGAGTAAACTCTCCTATAACATTGTTTTACAATCTTTTTCATTGAAAATAGGAAAGCCTTTTTAGAAAATAAGTCTTGGCAATGTTAAATAAACACTTTTTAATACATTCATCTCCGTACCCCTTTAACTTCAAGCGCAAAACTAGTTTCATTATATGACTAAACCATCATCACTTGAAATCATCGGCATCGAAATTTTTATGGAGAAGTGAACTGCAAAACAATACCACAGAAGAACAAGTGTATACAGAACCCTCCAGTTACTTTTTTGTGATAAATATTCATATTGAAAACATAAACGTTATTTAAAATGTCAAGGAAATTATACAATTTTTCCATGATAGTAAGACAAAAATGTCATTTATAAGTCTAAACGTCACCATAAGGCGGAAAATTATTTTCTAAAAAGATCATAAAAGGTTTGTAATATGATGAGTCCATTGAAGTGCCCTTCGCCTTTCCTTTAGTGTTTAGGTAACTCTGATCCATGAATTAAACATTTTCTATTATCAAAATAAAAATTGAGTTTGGTTAAAAAATTGTTTGAAGGGTTCGTTTTAAGAAAATGCATGTTAGCTTCCAAACAATTTCATTACCTTGAGATGAAATTTGTGGATAAAGTGATTCCAGAAATATCGTTAGAAAAATCTGCGAATCTGGACATCATCTACGCATGATGAGTTCGGTTTAGTAGGAGAACCGATGCTTGCAGTGATATGTCTGCCACAAGGGTGTCTTGAAGGTTTTTTAGTGTTTCTTAAGTGGTAATTATTGGTTGTTTTTCAGTACAAAAATATCTATCACTTCATTTGAAAGAAAAACATTATTAACCTCTTATGTGAGGATCGTAAGTCACGGATATCCTGGTACAAAATACTTATTCATCGTATCATCAATTTGACTGAATGTAAAACTTAACTGTCATCTTGTTCTATTACGTAACAAACCTCGAAGAATATCATTGCTTTTGTCCGAAGGTAAATTTATATTAATTTTAAGTTAAATGATTGATGGTTGTCGTTCAGATTGAGATACATTTTTGGATTTAGTAAAACTGCCTACATTTTAGGTAGATCCTGACGAAACTACTTGTCAAAGTTAAACTTGTGACAAGCTCAATTGTGTGTTTTTTCGAGATATGATGGACATCACTCCAATCCAAAATACATAGTGTTTTTATTCTTTTTACATATAACGATACCCTAAATTCTATTTTACTTCCAAATAATATGTCATGAATGTAAGACATTAACAAAATGTGTTTTGATTCAGTCAACCATAATCACTTATGATAATTTTGTAGTAAGCTCCTAACAACCCTAAGTACTAATCAGTCCTAAGCATGTTCAATGCGCCGTTTCACAGCTATTAGAGATAGCGCCCACACTGGGCTCTAGCTATGTTCCATTACGTAGGCTGTAATGTGAAGTACATTATTATGTCACACCTAAGTAGTGGTATGAGTTTGACCACTACTTCTAGGTATTACAATAACTGGTAATAGTTAATATTAAATTTTTTAAATTTATTTTGTCGCATAAATCTTAGTACGTTACTCATCTGTGATACACGCCACGACTATGATGGCTTTTATAAATATCTGGTTTTAAAATCAAATGTCAAGGATAGTGTTATCATCAGAATCATGCATCCGAAATTACTATATTAAACAGTGAGCAGCCTTTTTAAACTCTGTATATCCTTTTCAGTAGACTCAGCAGATAGTGTTAATTTGTAGGTCGTACTTTAAAACATCAAATTGAGTATGTAATTTTCCCCAACCTAACGATAACCATGCGATTTCATTCTAGAAATTTGCTAGTTTTATTTTGAACTTTTAGTAGGTTTATAATACTTAATTAAATATGATATAAAGTGCAATTACCTTCACAATAATTATCGAAACTTATTGCAAAGTATGCCATAATTTAAATACTTCTTCAAAGAATTTTAAGTATCAAGACAGTGAAATGTTTACAGATTTCGATTTATTTATGTTTTATTTGATTGCAGTGTAAAATATTAAAATACAAACTAAAGTTTTACGACAGTTGATGTAATATTTTCGTTAATGGCAATGTTAACCCATAATAACATAATATTTAAAAATAAAATGTAAAAAGTTTATTAATTTAAATTTATTTTCACTTTTTCTAGCTTCAATATTTTTTTGTGCAAAATCAAAAAAATATACGTGTGTATGTTTTTCCGTTTACTCAGGAGTACGCAATACAGTGGTAAAGTATTTAGTATAGTAATTAGACTACTGGTATTGGGAAACTGAATTAACAAGAAATGAAAACTTAATTTGTACCTGGTATAGCATAAAGATACCTTTATGTACAACTGCCATGTTATAACACAAAAGGTACCTCATTGAAGTTTAGTCTACTCCCTAAGGCTCTTGGTTACAAATTGGCAAAGAAAATAGGTTTTTATTGTTATATCGTGCAAATAATTAAATGAATAGACTACACTGAGTAAAACACACACACACACACACGCACACACACACACACACACACACACACACACACACACACACACACACACACACACACACACACACACACACACACACACACACACATATTATGTTCTTCAAATACAAAACTTAGATTTGAAGAATGATTATGTTTGTTGATTATGAAGTAATTGTTTTATTACGCAAGAGATGAAACTGAACAGAACGAAGAGAACAGAGAGACACCAGGGTGACAGAAGGTCTGCGGCAAGCCGATGTTGCCACAGACACTAATCTTGTCGGCTTGGTTCTTCTTGTTTAAAAAGCTATTGTGGTAGTGGTACCGTCACAACTATTCAACTATATTTTTTAAAGAATATGAATTTAAACTATTTATTTTATTACCTAAATATAAAAATAGATACATTTTCCCTTTTTAAATTTAAGTTTGTTTTGGTATTTAAATATAAATTATTAAATCAATAATTAAAGATCTTATTGTTTTTTATTTAGTTTATTCGGTTAACGCAATGTAATTTTAACCATTAACATGATTAAATTTAAAAATTATTTTGAAGTCATGTATCATTTTGACGAATATATGCAGTGGTTATTATTGTGTATACGTATTTTGAAAACCAGTTGGTGATTGCTGATCACAAATTCTTCTTGTTAAAAATATATCATTACATCAACTCAGGTATTATAAAACATGAACACCGTACAAAAAACATAAGTCCATATAAATTTATTAGCATAATACATTTACAACAGGATCATAGTTTCAATAGGTAACAAAAGGCACAAACTTTAGTAGATGTGAAGAGGACAGCATTGTGTCTTCTCCCATTTGCACTTTGTGCAGATATGTTGGTCCCTGTTGCTTGCTACCAGCTACAATAGGTTTCTCTTTTGTGTTACTAGTTTTACTACAAATCTTTTCTGCTACTATTACCTGTACCTGGTATAATCGGTTTTCGGTTTTGAAGTGAACTTTGAATGCACAGTTTCTTACTAGGAAAAGAATATATCTTTTTTAATATAATTGTAAAACTCGGAAATTCTGATTTTGAAGTTGATTATTCTGTGTTAGACAAGACAATCTATGAATATATAAGAATTAATTTGTTGCCGTTATATATTTTTTCAAATAGTATATACTTATCTACCTTACAAAATAACCTAAAATATAAGATGATCAGAATTTGACACTAAAGTCTTCCTTTTAATCAGTAGGAAAGAATTTAGCTATATAAGTTTGCAGGTATGTGCTTTTAAACTAATTTAATAATTACAGCCCTAAATGTTCTAAAATATGAACAATAATTTTCACAAAATTATTTTTATTTCCCTTTTGAAAGAATTAAACTTAACTGATCTATTATATATATATATATATATATATATATATATATATATATATATATATATATATATATATATATATATAGAATATCGATTTAGAAAAATCATGTATGGAACTAAGAACTAACTAAATAAAAATGCCAATAAATATAATATTTTCGTATTTTCATGTTTGTGGTAAGAAGGCAAACTCAAAAGTGGCGTCGTAAATTTAATTTACTCATACCAGAAGTACTCATGTAGGTGCAAAACGAACGAAATTGCATCCGGGGCTGAGGGTAACTGATTGTAAATTATTAAATTATTATTAGAAAAATTGTTATAAATTAGTTTCCTTTAAACAAAATGCATGCGTTGTACCTACGCATCGTTCATTTTAATATTCTTGCAAAAAAGGAGTCTGTTTATGCGGTTATTATAATATAAAATTGTTGGATAACTTTTATAGTAATTGGTACAATTATAATCCGGCGGAATGTCGAAAAAGCCTCCAAAGGGAAGTCAGTATCTTCCACTATCCCTGCCAATGGTAATTTGTGTAAAGAAAGAGACAGGTTCTCCAATGACATGGAAAAATTGTTAGTTTTAATTCGTTACACTTTGTACTTAGACATATATTATCTTACATATTTTTCAGAAAATGTTATATAACTGTTGGACATTATATATAGGAATTAACGTACTTAATATTCGAGGTGGCACGTGTTGCTTTCAAGTTACAATTCTATTTTTGGTGGCAATGAAAAGTTATTTTAAGGTTGTATTATGAAAAGTATCCAATCTTAAAATATTGTCTTAGTTCGTCCTTCTATTTGTGTGATTTGCGTTATTTCTTGACGAATATTGATCCCAATAAGAATTCTACATAAATATATCTAGAAAAATAAATGTATTTGACCAAAATATGTCTACCTTTTTATTATTATTTTTCCAGTTACAACGTAGAATTCATGCGTATAACTGGTTTGTATTCATAATATGTTTGTAATATGTTGATTTGCTACTAATTGGACATCTATACATTGATTCCTTTGAAATGTTTTAATCATGTAATTGTAAATAATAAATTTAATTTAAAGAACTACTTAGGACCACAAAGCACATTAATTTTTTTCAGCTTATTGAAACGTGTATCATCACCCAACATTGTGTAATGCAATAAATGATAGGCGATAAATATGGTCTAAGGGAATGAATACGTATGTAAGTAGTAATACATTATATGGATTTAAATATTTTAATATCAGCAAATAGGAAAAATAAATTAGCATGTATAAAGAAATAATAGACTTATTAAATTTGATATTCATTTACATTTCTCAAGTTTTTGATTGAAAAATTATTTTTAGTACATATTTATTTTGATACTAATATTGAAAATATAAAAGATAGTTCTAGACTTACTGTTGAATAGTGTTGTTTTTTTGCAAAGTGCAAGTGGCTAGCTATAACACGTTATGTAGGTTAAAGTGAACTTGAAAAGATATTGGGTAACGTCAGTTGCTAGTGCGCATCCACCCGTAACCCCTACTTTGTAGTCTCTTATCCGTTGCTGTTGCCTGTATCGTGGTGACGATTGTGTGACTCAACTGTCTAGTTAGATAACACCAACTAATACTATGTTTCATTACCAGTAATGACGCTGCAGTTACCAACTATCTTCATTTAATTACAAGTCCTTATCTTCACCGTAGCGTAGAGGTAAGCTGCAGCTCTCTAGTTGGAGGTCACAGGTTCGATTCCCAGGAAGATCACAAACACATTTTAAAATGGATTTAAGCTGTTTTTGCTTAAAATATTTAGATACTACTGTTAAAAATGCCTTTTGCAATAACATATTAATTTAAGAATTATTGTCCTTTCGTGGTCGTAAGGAGTTCTTTAAATTAAATCTCTTATCTGTAATTACACGATTAAAAAATTGCAAAACAATGAAGGAATGAGTAGATATCCACCTAGTAGCAATCCGCCATATTATAAGCATATTGTATGAACTTTACGTTGTACCTGGAAAAATAATAATAAACAGGCAGACATATTTTGATCAAATACATTAATTTTTCTACTTATATTTATATAGAATTTTTATTGTTTTAGTTTAAAATACCTGGCAAATATCAACTACTCAGGATTAATGACAAATTTTTGAGCAATTTATATTCAAAGAAAATTTACAATACATCTGTACAAGGATATGGCCTTTCCATATAGAGTTATCACATAGGTTTGCAAAGACCGACACATTGACTGACGATTGACTGCCAATTGACTTAAAATTAAAATCACTAGCAATATTATTTAAACGAAAACAAAACATTCACCTGTACATCTTTTACGTCTCTTTGGTCCATATTCGTCAAGAAATAACGCAAATTCCATAAATAGATCGACGAACTATGACACTATTTTAAGATTGGATACTTCATAATACAAACATAAAATAACTTTTCATTGTCACCAAAAATATAATTGTAACTTGAAAGCAACATATGCCACCTCGAATAGTATGTACATCAATACGTATTCAACTGTTCTAGATATATAATATCCAAAAGTTATATATCATAAAATACAATATATATATATATATATATATATATATATATATATATATATATATATTTGATGTATATATAAGAGGGAAGTAAAGTAAGAACACATTTTTAGTTAAGAAATTACACACTTTTTGAAACATGTAACGGTTATAAAGCTGTAATTTCTAAAATTGCAGGGATATTGCAGTACTTGCAAAATCCTCTCTTGCTTGCCTTCTATGTATTCACGTTTGGATTACATTATTTGACTTATCAGACATACATGTTATTAAACTTTTCTAAACGATAAAAGCAACACAGAAACTCGTAACAACGCACGCTTTAGATGTTCACGTTATAGCATCAGATTTCAATTAAGTAAAATGGAATTTCTGTTTGAGGAAAGTTATCTTCTCGTATCAATTATTATAAAATACTTCAAAATTATGTTGAGTTAGGTATTCATCACTAATACATACAACTGTATACTATTAATATGTATTGATCATATAATTGTATCATGTGCGTAAAACTTTCTGTAAATGTGTTGGAAGGTATAGTGTTCAATTAATTTATACACCGAAATAATAATATTTGAAAAATTAAGTTGCGTAAAAATTAAATGATATAAATTGTGTTGCTGAAGTAAAAAATAACACTGTTATAGAACATTTTTAAGTTAATAATTTATTAAATAAAATCGTAAATAATTGCTTAATACTGTATACATATGCACTACTATAAGTCAAGCTAACAAGAAACATAAGGCTATGAACTAACCAAATAAAAGTAAATGTAAAAAATGTTGGTTCTTCTGACTTTTAAGGCATATTCATTGGGGTATCGAGCAGATTTGATAAGAATTTATTGTTATTGTGAATAAAATATGACGTAGTTTTTTTCTTTTTATTAGTGCATTCCTTAGATATTGAGCTTTAAATTTTTTTTATGTGACTGTTGCAAGACTTTAACCTCCAAAGTGTAATTGTTTTTTGATCATTATTCCTTTTAAAGTATCGACATAAAAATTAAGAACTAGTTAAGGAAATTAACAAGTGTCTCTTATCCATGATACCAGAGTACAAACATTTTTCCTTGGTTTTGTTCAAAGAAAATGCCTTGTAGCTTCTAGACAATCTAGATGTGGAACTTTTGGAACAGCAATCCTACATATATAGTTAAAATAATTATTACATCAGGGAGTGCTTGGTGAACATTCCTGAGTCTTGATAGAATGTGTGAGGTTACTTTGATTTAAAATGGATAATATCTCACCAGGATTTGCAGGTTCGCATCTACTAAAGTTGAGATTAGCTTAGTAGGAAAATGGATGCTTGCAAGGGTATGTATGCTAGCAGAGGGATCTTGATTGTTTGTGGGTTTTTGGTAAGTGACAGAAAGTTGGTGTTGTTAGTGATTTTGGTAAATGAGGATTTGGCCAACCATCCAAAAGATCCTCATTATCAGCCTCTTCAGTGATTTAATCACGAAATGTATGAGACAACTATATATGTTAATATTTATAAATTAGTTCATATGTAAAACTATAACTTAGCTGTCTTTATGTATCTTTTGCCATTATAATTACAGTAGCATCGCCTAAGTCTGAAGATAAAGAGAGTTTCGTTATTATTTTTAAGTTTCATGAAACTTTTTAGTTTAGTGTGAGAAATGTTTTTAGATTTAAGAAGACTGCTAGATCGGGACTTGACATATTTGCAAAAGTTTAACGTGGGATCTGCTGAACAGGGTGTTATATTGGAAGTGGTGGCGGTCACTCTAATTCTCAAAGTGTTCTATTTTTGGTAACATAAAACAGTAAACTATATCAGTAATTTCAAATAAAGAATCGCCTATATCATAATATAAAACACCTGTTGTGATTCAGTCCACCGTATTGAACTATGACGACGTAATAGGTCATTAACAGCCCCCAGCACTAGCGGTCTGAGTCACGTTCGATACGCAGTTTTGCAGCCATTAGAGCTACGGCTTATGCTAGAATGTCTATGTGCCATTTACTAGACTATAATATGAAGTACATATTACATAGATACACCTATATATCCAGTATGTAGTTGTTTTGCTAATTTTTCCACTGCTTCTGGAATTTCGAATAACTGGTAAATGAAGTATTATTATAATTTCTTCTTAGTGTACTTTTTTATCATTTAAAACTTAGTATGAAGGTCTTCTATGGTTTACCGCCCAACCATAATGTATTTAAACTGATATCACATAAACGAAAAACATATTAGCGAACATAGCATTTGCAAGCGTTATTAATAAGATAAAAAATATAAAATATAAGCGAACATTATTATACCTGATAATATGCTTTGCAGTTAATCCATAAAAACAATTTTCATTCCTAGACGTATCATTAAAACAAAACACTGAGGATATGCAGATAATTTGTTCAAAGATAACAATAATTATAATATTTTCGAGTAGTTTTATATATTTCAATATATAATTTTTCAATTCTAAAAGATTTGTCATCTTGAAACGGATATAATATATTAAGTTTAAGTACTTTCCCAATTACATAATACAACTTATGATAATGAATTCCATAATTAAATTACTTATTAAAAGAAATGTGGAGTATCAACACAAGAAAACTATTTAAAGATATAAACATTAACTTCAGTCTAAAATGTTAAAACACATAATACAGTTTTACGACTATATGACTATAAAAAAGACCTGTAGTGTATTGAAAAACTGGTGAAATAGAATTGTATAAAAATAACTGCTTAAAATCAAAAATTTAACACTATTTGTAGATGTATTTCATGTGATAGTACTTACTGTTTTATAATAATGTTTTGTAAATATTGTTCCCATAGCCTATGTATCTATCAGATTCTTGTACGTGACGTATTTAGTAATTAAATTATATACTGTGGAAATAAAAATATAGCATAATGACACTTTGATGAATACATAACCATATGTTATATCGTACATAGTACTTTGTTGAAGTTTAGTCCACTTGCTAAACACCTTTTATATATTTGACTAGAAAAATATTTGTATCACCAATTATAATGTGGCAAATCAGTAAATTGTTAAATGCTGAAAATATGTTTAGGTTAGTTATAATGTATTTAATATATCAAATACACAACTAAGAACAGAAGAATGATTATTTAACTTTTAATTCTACTTAAGATGAAGTAGGACAGAAAGACAAAGAGCAGACAGACGCCAGGGAGACAGAAGGTTTGCGGGCTGCCAATGTTACCGCAGAAATTAATCTTGTTGGTTCTGTTCTTGTTATTTCAAAAGCGTTGATGGCATAACTCGTCACTATTTCCTTACACAATGCGATATTTGAATTATTTATTTAATAACTTTGACAAAACATAAATTTGCCCTCTTAACTTCAATTAAGTATATTTTTGTGTTTAACTATAAATGTTAAAATCAATTTTTGAATATATTATTAATAAATATTTATGTTGTTTAAACACAATGTAATTTCAATCAATAAGATAATAATAATACTTATATTTCTTTATTAATAATTTATATTTTGTTTCATTAATAGAGTGTACATTATTAGTACTAGTGTTTTCAAATTATTAATATGACGATGATTCACTGTTCAAAAATAGGTCTTGTTCCTGGATACCTGATATGGTTCATTTATTTATTTGAAGTTTCTTAACATAATACATTTACAAAAGGGTCAGACATTCAACGGATGACAGAAAGGAAGAAACTTTATGATGTGTATTGAAAACAGCATTTTTACCGTTCCTCTATGCAAATATATGTTGATCTATTTTTACCACCAGCATTTGATTTTCAGTGACCTGTATATACTAGTTTTCATTAATATTTTTATCGAAAAGTTGTAGCCTTACCCATATTATATACTTGTTTTGCCATTTGGTTTTGAACTGAACTTGAGATATCTAGTTTCTTACTGGTAAAAATGGAATATTTTTTATATAATATTCTAGTTATCGTTTCTGATATTCCATTTACTAAAATAACTAGGATAGCTACCTAAAAAGGTATAACCCCATATTAAATAGTTAAAACTTTAACATTAACATTTTTTAAACATGTGACTGTTAAAAGCAGTCATGAGGAGCGTTTTACTTAGAGCTTTGCAACGGTGAACTAAATTGTTTGCTCTTTTTTTGCAATTTGTTGTAAGTACGTCTAGAAAAAGTCCCTTTATTCAGGAATCCACAATGAACTTCCGACACAATAATTTTTTCGTTTTAAATTTGTTTAATTCCGATGTTAAAGCCGTCAATATCATAATATGCTATAAACTTTCATTGTAGTTCATGAAACAAAAATTACTAAAGTTCCTTGAATCTACATGTTTTTTTAGCAACAAGCAATATGTATTTAGACAGGGAATGGGTACGGAGACAGCTCTGCTCGACTTTATGGACCGAGTAGCTAATGGGATGAATGATGGAAAAAAGGTTTCTGGGTTATTTTTAGACATTACGAAAGCATTCGATACAGTTTAACACAAAATTCTTCTTTAAAAATTATATGATTGTGGGATTAGAGGAGTTGTATGGAAATGGTTTAAGAGCTATTTATCTAATAGGAAGCAATGTGTCAAAATCAATGAAAATGTTAGCTATTTTGGTGAGATAAAGTATGGAGTACCCCAAGGGTCAGTTTTAGGAGCTACGCTATTCTTAATATATATTAATGACTTATGCAACGGACATTTTTATGGCAATGTGACTTCGTTTGCTGATGATACAGCTCTATGCTACGTTGAGAATTCTTGGGAAGATATTGAGCTTTAGATTAATCTAGACTTACAGGCACTCAGATGGTGGTTTACAAAAAATAATATGTTATTAAGTCCCGAAAAAACTAAATACATAAACTTTTCCTTAAGAGGAAATGTACAGTTCAAAAACGATATTACTTACAAATGTTTCGAATGTATAAACTATAAGTGCAATGTTGGTTGTGGGCTGGTAGTGAGGGAGGAATCTTTAAAATATTTGGGGTTGTGGTTAGATAAAGAGTTAAATTGGAAAACACATGTCACAAGATTAAAACAAAAAATGAATAATGTCTTAAGAATTTTTTATTTTTTAAGAACTATTTGTGACAAAGATCTTTTAAAAATGTTATATTTTTCTTTAATTAACAGTAGATTGGATTGTGCATTATCGTGCTGGGGGGGGAACATACATTTCAAATCTGAAAACCATCATTACCTCTCAAAAGCACTTCATAAGGATGATTTTAAAATGAAATAGACCTGAGTCAAGCTATCCCTTGTTTAAACAACTACAAATCTTGCCATTGAGGTATATGTACGCTTTTAATGTACTGAAAATATTCTTTATGAGAAGTAAAAATTTCAAGCTAACGAATAAATATAAATTGAGATTACGAAATTCAGAAGACATACCTGTGCCAAAGCCATCAAATAAATTTATTACCACAATGTTTTTTTATTTGGCACCACGAATGTTCAATGTATTGCCTTCGAACGTAAGGAATCAAAATTCAACCAAAGTTTTCTCAAAATACCTGAAGGATTGGCTTTTTCAATAGAAAATATAGGAAATATGCTGTTTAAGTTTAACGACTAAAGGAAAGAATTGTTATTACTATGTTTGTTATTGCTTGCTATTGTTACGTTTGTTATTGTGTGTTATTATTAGGTTTTGTTATTACTTGTTATTGTTATGTTTTGCTATCACTTGTTATTTTACGTTTTGTTATTACTTGATATTATATTGTTATTTGTTATTAGTTTGTGTACACAGTACTATATGTACGAGTATTTATAGAGTGAGTGGAATTTAAATTGTTTAAAAAACGAGTTGCTCATTTCATTTACTAATTTGTTTGTACAGATGCGATGTAAAAATAAAATCAAGTTCCATTCGAAATATTAAGGGAATGGCTCCAACGTGCAACATTTAATGTCTCAACTTTAATTGTAGTATGTATTGTGGTAATCTGCAGGGAAACGATTCAACACGCGGAGATTTACATCTAAATATATAAAAGTGTATTTAAATTATATAAATCCCTTTCTGTATTTAATTATGTACAGTTTGAAAAGACGCTTTTATTCAGAAATGTACAATAAATATATCTCCAAACAGGCAATGCCTTGGAGGTTTTTTGTTTCTCCTAAATGTGTTTTAACATTTAATGTATCAGGAAATAGTGTGTACGGTCTGGAGAGGTTAAAAACTGTAGCAGAGAATAACATTAGTGAAAATAGTGTGTAGCAAGTATCAGGTCAAGCCCGTGCATCCGAGACTCTCAATAGTGTTTTCTTATGTTTAATACTATGTAGTTATATATTGTGAACATTATTGTTGATAATGCTGGTGTAAATTTAGTAACTTATTTTGGAGAAACTTTTGGAGAAATACAGTTTCGTGAGATTTTTATTATTAGAATAATAGTTTGACATTGTTGAACATCGATGTAAACGGTTATCGATGTATTTAGTAAAAGCACGACCGTTAATTGCAGTTTTATACTATCCACCCTTTCCATCGCAATTTAAGTATGAACCGCAGCCTCTGTCATTAGCTATCTACAAGTATCTCGATTATCACTTTAAAATATATTAAAATGGTGCATGCTGTCACTTCTATTTGCATGAATTAAGAAATAGAGATTTTGTTTTGGTCAAGGAATGTTTTAGAGTAAGTGGTTGTAGTGCTAAAAGAAGTATATACAAAGTTAGCTGTAGGTTTATATGTACTGTAGCAATAATTATTGCGTATGTGCCAATATAATTTTGAGTAATTGGTGTGAAAAAAAATATTTAGGCCAAATCACAGACCGTTACAATGATTAATTGTTTATTGTCCAGACATTACGAAACTTCCAATTAGTTACGATTTGTCAAGGCTACCTAAATCATAGCAGCTTAATGGTCCTACCCTATCTCAGTTAAAACTATTTATAAAATAATGTATGTATTTACTGACACATCGAACTGAACAAAAACGTATAAAACACGATTTTTATTTTATTCTTTATCTAACTTACACATAACACAAATTTTCACATATGAGTTGAACTGGGTTACTTTATCAAGAAATGTACAAAAAATACCGATTATTTTATTTTTTAAGCATTGAATTCTATTATAGGTACATAAAAACTGGGGACAGGATTATCCTGGATTTATGAAATTGTACACAAAATTCTGAGCGAATTTATGGGTATATAGTGGTACTTTCAAAAACTACATGTAATACCCATCATTTTAATTCTCTATTAGCCTTAAAAATTTTAATTTCTTGTAATTTGATGAAAATATATAAAGTAATTAAATTAATCTGATTAGTTTAAGCATAGTTATAAATGTAGTATAAAACTTCTTGTAGTTATTTTTTAATTATAATTCAGAAAGAGGTCATTAATAAAGTGCTTTTTCAAAAGAAGAAGGATCTCCTTAGTATACTAAACATGTAAAAATATATAAATTGACACATATAACTGTAAATGAAATCCCAAACACAAAATATTTAATAAGAGCTTTGTCTAGATATAGATTTATTATTTTGTATGTATTCTATTATTTGCAATAAATTATTAGAAATATAACAGGTTTTGTTATATTTTTGCATTCCTTAAATTCATAAGAGTTAAATACTTATTTTGGAAATTTTTAAGTTACCTTATGGTTCTTGTGTAAAAAAAAGATAAGAAAGACGTAAACGAAAATAAAACTGCAATACGTATGTGATGTCAAACTTGGCAAAATCGTGGTTAACAACATACTAAAAAGTAAAACATCATGAATCTGAGGTTCTATTATAGGCCTACCATAGAAAAGTGAGTTAATATAGTTTATATGCCAACCACGTCACTGCATTAAATAAGCGTAATAAAAAACAAATCGAACCCATCAGAGACGAGTATAGACTGAAGAAATATAAATTTATCGTTTTCTGGGTTAGCGTAGCCTATTATGTGCAACAAAAAGGGGAGAGAATACCTTAGTTTTTTAGAAGCGAGGGTTCAAATGCAATTGTATTTGATAATACAGTTTTTTTATTATTCTCAAAGTTATAATGTGTGTTTAGGTTTGTATTAGCTAAAGTTTCTTTGTATCTTCAAACTGTTTAAATATCCAAGTTATTCTTTAATATTAATAGGAAAAGTAGTGTATTTTAATAACTATACATGTGAGGTCTCAATTATTTTACTTTCGAAAAGTCCTCTTCATTACGTGTTATGTTAGATTCATTCCTTATTCAGGCGATGATTGTACAGATTAGCAGTGTTAATAAGTTTTAAGGTTTTCTGCTAAACCTCATCTGATACAACATTAATGTGTGCAAAGTAATACTCATAACGCGTGGGTCGGTTAAGGTATCTTAAACGTATATTAGGAGAACCATTAGGGTTATTAAAAAATATAATTATCCTAATCTCATACACAGAATACGGTTAAAATAATATAAGACCATTTTAAGGTACAGTTTTGTGTTATTTCCTAATGTTGATAATAGAGAAATATACAATAAAACTGTTAGTAAAGAAAATAAATTTGTAACCATAACAGTCAATAGAAATTTTAAGCATATTGAATTTGTTCCATAGACATATTAATTTTATTCACATATTTTTTACTTAAAAAAATTCTAAAACACAGTTATACGAAAAAGTTTCCTGTTAGCCTACATTAAAATATTTCTGTCACGCTGCGAATGATTTCATTTTTTATAGATTAGACTTAAATTATTATTTACCCTCAATATCAAATTTAGTGGTGATACTCATCAATATGTAACAAATAATAAATAGTGCACGGACAAAATCATGCATCTTATTAACTTCAGCATTGATATACAAATGCGAAACAGAAGGATTCAAAAGGTCTACAATGTTTGAAGTATTGCCTTTTTAATATAACGTCAGTTGCTAGTGCGCATCCACCCGTAACCCGTACTTTGTAGTCTCTTATCCGTTGCTGTTGCCTGTATCGTGGTGACGATTGGGTGACTCAACTGTCTAGTTAGATAACACCAACTAATACTGTGTTTCATTACCAGTAATGACGCTGCAGTTAACAACTATCTTCATTTAATTACAAGTCCTTATCTTCACCGTAGCGTAGAGGTAAGCTGCAGCTCTAGTTGAGAGGTCACGGGTTCGATTCCCAGGAAGATCACAAACACATTTTAAAATGGATTTAAGCTGTTTTTGCTTAAAATATTTCGATATCACAGTTAAAAATGCCTTTGGCATTAAAATATTAATTAAAGAATTAATGTCCTTTCGTGGTCGTAATGATTTCTTTAAATTAAACCTCTTATCTGTGATTACATGATTAAAACATTGCAAAACAATGAAGGAACGTGTAGATATCCACCTAGTAGCAATTCGCCATATTATAAGCATATTGTATGAACTTAACGTTGTACCTGGAAAATAATAATAAACAGGCAGACATATTTTGATTAAATACATTTATTTTTCTACTTATATTTATATAGAATTCTTATTGTTTTAGTTAAAATACCTGGCAAATATCAACTACTCAGGATTAATGACAAAACTTTGAGGAATTTATATTCAAAGAAAATTTACAATAAATCTGTACAAGGCTATGGCCTTTCCGTATAGAGTTATCACATAGGCTTGCAAAGACCGACACATTGACTGACGATTGACTGCCGATTTACTTCAAATTAAAATCACTAGCAATATTATTTGAACGAAAACAAAACATTCACCTGTACATCTTTTACGTCTCTTTGGTCAATATTCGTCAAGAAATAATGCAAATTCCATAAATAGATGGACGAACTATGACACTATTTTAAGATTGGATACTTCATAATACAAAGTTAAAATAACTTTTCATTGTCACCAAAAATATAATTGTAACTTGAAAGCACTGATACCTCGAATAGTATGTACATCAATACGTATTCAACTGTGCTAGATTATATAATATCCAAAAGTTATATAACATAAAATAAAATATATATTTTATGTATATATAAGAGGTAAGTAAAGTAAGAACACATTTTTAGTTAAGAAATTACACACTTTTTGAAACATGTAAAGGTTATAAAGCTGTAATTTCCAACATTGCAGGCATATTGCAGTACTTGCAAAATGCTCCCTTGTTGCCTTCTATGTATTCACTTTTGGATTGCATTATTTGACTTATCAGACATACGTGTTATTAAACTTTTCTAAACGATAAAAGCAACACAGAAACTCGTAACAACGCACGCTTTAGATGTTCACGTTATAGCATCAGATTTCACTTAAGTTAAATGGAAGTTTCTGTTTGAGGAAAGTTATCTTCTCGTATCAATTATTATAAAATACTTCTAAATTATTTTGAGTTAGGTATTCATCACTAATACATACAAATGTATACTATTAATATGTATTGCTCATATAATTGTATCATGTGTGTAAAAATTGTTGTAAATGTGTTGGAAGGTAATATTTAATAAGGTAACCGAAATAATAATATTTTAAAAATTAAATTGCGTAAAAATTAAATGATATAAATTGTGTTGTTGAATTAAAAAATAACAAATTTTATAGAAAATTTTTAAGTTATAATTTATTAAATAAAATCGGAAATAATTGCTTAATACTGTATACATACGCACTGTTATAAGTCAAGCTAACAAGAAACATAAGGCTATGAACTAACCAAATAAAAGTAAATGTAAAAATGTTGGTTCTTCTGACTTTTAAGGCATATTCATTGGGGTATCGAACTGATTTGATAAGAATTTATTGTTATGGCGAATAAAATATGACGTAGTTTTTTCCTTTTTATTAGTGCATTCCTTAGATGTTTAGCTTTAATTTTTTTTAATATGACTGTTTGCAAAACTATAACCTCCAAAGTGTAATTGTTTTTTGATCATTATTCCTTTCAAAGTATCGACATAAAAATTAAGAACTGGTTAAGAAAATAATAATTAATAAGTGTCTCTTATCCATGATACCAGACTACAAACATTTTTCCTTGGTTTCGTTCAAAGAAAATGCCTTGTAGCTTCTAGACAATCTAGATGTGGAACTTTTGGAACAGCAATCCTACATATATAGTTAAAATAATTATTACATCAGGGAATGCTTGGTGAACATTCCTGAGTCTTGATAGAATGTGTTAGTTTAGTTTGATGTAAAATGGATAATATCTCACAAGGATTTGCAGGTTCGCTACTACGAAAGTTGAGATTCGCTTAGTAGGAGAATGGATGCTTGCAAGGGTATGTCTGCTAGCAGAGGGATCTTGATTGTTTGTGGGTTTTTAGTAAGTGATATTAAGTTGGTATTTTTAGTGCTTTTGTTAAATAATGATTTGGCCAACCATCCAAAAGATCCTCATTATCAGCCTCTTGAGTGATTTAATCACGGAATGTATGAGATAACTGTATACGTTAATATTTATAAATTAGTTCATAAGTAAAACTATCACTTAGCTGTCTTTATGTTTCTTTTGCCATTAGAATTACAGTAGCATTGCCTAAGTCTGAATAACAGAGTTTCGTTATTATTTTTAAGTTTCCTGAAACTATTTCGTTTAGTGTGAGATATGTTTTTAGATTTAAGAAGACTGGTAGATCGGGACTTGAAATATTTGCAAAAGTTTAACGTGGGATCTGCTGAACAGGGTGTTATATTGGAAGTGGTGGCGGTCACTCTAATTCTCAAAGTGTTCTATTTTTGTAACATAAAACAGTAAACTATATCAGTACTTTCAAATAAAGAATCGCCTATAACAAAATATAAAACACCTGTTGTAATTCAGTCCACCGTATTGAACTATGACGACGTAATAGGATCTTAACAGCGGCTCAGCACTAGCGGTTTGAGTCACGTTCGATACGCAGTTTTGCAGCCATTAGAGCTACGGCTTATGCTAGGGTGTCTATGTGCCATTTCCTAGACTGTAATATGAAGTACATATTACATAGATACACCTATATATCCAGTATGTAGTTGTTTTTGCTAATTTTTCCACTGCTTCTGGAATTTCGAATAAGTAGTAAATTAAGTATTATTATAATTTGTTCATAGTGTACTTTTTTATCATTTAAAACTTAGTATGGAGGTCTTCTATGGTCCACTGCCCAACCATAATTTCTTTAAACTGATATCACATAAACGAAAAACATATTAGCGAACATAGTATTCGCAAAGCGTTATTCATACGATAAAAAATATAAAATATAAGCGAACATTATTATACCTAAAATATGCTTTCCAGTTAATCCATAAAAACAGTTTTTATTCCTAGATGTATAAATTAAACAAAACACTGAGGATATACAGATAATTTGTTCAAAGATAACAATAATTATAATATTTACGAGTAGTTTGATATATTTCAATATATAGTTTTTCAATTCTAAAAGCTTTGTCATCTTCAATCGGATATGATATATTAAGTTTAAGTACCTTCCCAATTACATAATACAACTTATGATAATGAATTCCATTATTAAATTACTTATTAAAAGAAATTTTGAATATCAACACAGAAAACTATTTAAAGATATAAACATTAACTTCAGTCTAAAATGTTAAAAAACATAATACAGTTTTACGACTATATGACTATAAAAAAGACCTGTAGTGTATTGAAAAACTCGTGAAATAGAATTGTATAAAAATAACTGTACAAAAACAAAAATTTAACACTTTATATGTAGATGTATGTCATGTGATAGTACGTACTGTTTTATAATAATGTTTTTTAAATATTTTTTCCCATAGCCTATGTATCTATCAGATTCTTGTACGTGACGTATTTAGTAATTAAATTATATACTGTGGAAATAAAAAATAGCATACTGACACTTTGATGAATACATAACCATATGTTATACCGTACAAAGTACTTTGTTGAAGTTTAGTCCACTTGCTAAAGACCTTTTATATATTTCACTAGAAAAATATTTGTATCACCAATTATAATGTGGCAAATCAATAAATTATTAAATGCTGAATATATATCTCAAATACAAAACTAAGAACAGAAGAATGATTATTTCAATTTTAATTCTACCCAAGATGAAGTAGGACAGAAAGACAAAGAGCAGACAGACACCAGGGAGACAGAAGGTTTGCGGCCTGCCAATGTTACCGCAGAAACTAATCTTGTTGGTTCTGTTCTTGTCATTTCCAAAGCGTTGGTGGCATAACCCGTCACTATTTCCTTACACAATGCGATATTTGAATTATTTATTTAATAACTTTAACAAAACATAAATTTGCCCTCTTAACTTCAATTAAGTATATTTTTGTGTTTAACTATAAATGTTAAAATCAATTATTGAATATATTATTAATGAATATTTATGTTGTTAAAACACGATGTGATTTCAATCAATAAGATAATAATAATACTTATAAAAATAGGTCTTGTTCCTGGATACTTGATAAGATTCATTTATTTATTTGAAGTTTATTAACATAATACATTTACAAAAGGGTGAGAAATTCAAGTAATGACAATAAGGAACAAACTGTATGATGTGTATAGAAAACAGCATTTTTTACGTTTTCTTTATTCAAATATGTGTTGATCTATTTTTACCACCAGTATTTGTACTCTTAGTGACTGTATGTACAAGTTTTCATCACTAGTTTTATCGAAAAGTTGATGTCTTACCAATACCAGATATTTGTGTTGCCTTTTGGTTTCGAACAGAACTTGAGATATCAAGTCTCTTACTGGGAAAAATGGAATATTTTTCCTAAATATTTTACAGTTATCCTTTACGATATTTCATTTACTACCATAACTGGGATAGCTACATGAAAAGACATATCCCCATATTAAATATTTAAAACTTTAACATTAACTTTGTAAAACACCTTACTGTTAAAAGCAGTCATAAGGAGCGTTTGTACTTGGAGCCTTGCAACGGTAAACTCTGCAATGTTTTGTCAAGTACGTTTAGAAAAAGTCCCTTTATTCAGGAATGCATAATCATCTTCCGACATAATAATTTTTTCGTTTGAAATTTTCTTACTTCCTATGTTAAAGCCGTCAATATCATAATATTTTATAGTATTTTATAAACTCTCATTTCTGTTTTGTGAGATTTTTTTATTTTAATAATAGTTTGATATTGTTGAACATCGATTTAAATTTATTGTTATCAATATATTTAAAAACACGACCGTTTATTGCAGTTTTATACTATCCACTCTTTCCATCCCAATTTAAGTATGAACGGCAGCCTCTGTCATTAGTTATCTATAAGTACCTAGGTTATAACTTAAAAATATATTTAAATGGTTCATGCTGTCACTTCTATTTGCATGCATTAAGAAATACATATTTTGTTTTGGTCAAGGAATGTTTTAGATTAAGTGGTTGTAATGCTAAAATAAGTATATATAAGTTAGCTGTAGATTTATATGTACTTTAGCAGTAATTATTGCGTCTGTGCCAATATAGTTTTGAGTAATTGGTGTGAAAAAAAATATTTAGGTCAAATCACAGACCGTTAAAATGATTACCGGTAATTGTTTATTGTCCAGACATTACGAAACTTCCAATTAGTTACGATTTGTCAAGGCTACCTAAATCATAGCAGCTTAATGGTCCTACCCTATCTCAGTTAAAACTATTTATAAAATAATGTATGTATTTACTGACACATCGAACTGAACAAAAACGTGTAAAACACGATTTTTATTTTATTCTTTATCTAACTTACACATAACACAAATTTTTACATATGAGTTGAACTGGGTTACTTTATCAAGAAATGTACAAAAAATACCGATTATTTTATTTTTTTAAGCATTGAATTCTATTATAGGTACATAAAAACTGGGGACAGGATTATCCTGGATTTATGAAATTGTACACAAAATTCTGAGCGATTTTATGAGTATATAGTATGTACTTTCTAAAAACTACATGTAATACCCATCATTTTAATTCTCTATTAGCCTTAAAAATTGTAATTTTCTTGTAATTTGATGAAAATATATAAAGTAATTAAATTAATCTGATTAATTTAAGCATAGTTATAAATGTAGTATAAAACTTCTTGCAGTTATTTGTTAATTATAATTCAGAAAGAGGTCAATAATAAAGTGCTATTTCAAAAGAAGAAGGATCTCCTTAGTATACTAAACATGTAAAAATATATAACATGACACATATAACTGTAAATAAAATCCCAAACACAAAATATTTAATAAGAGCTTTGTCTAGATATAGATTTATTATTTTGTATGTATTCTATTATTTACAATAAAGTATTAGAAATATAACAGGTTTTGTTATATTTTTGCATTCCTTAAATTCATAAGAGTTAAATAATTATTTTGGAAATTTTAAGTTATCTTATGGTTCTTGTGTAAAAAAAAGATAAGAAAGACGTAAACGAAAATAAAACTGCAATACGTATGTGATGTCAAACTTGGCCAAATCGTGGTTAACAACATACTAGAAAGTAAAACATCATGAATCTGAGGTTCTATTATAGGCCTACCATAGAAAAGTGAGTTAATATAGTTTATATGCCAACCACGTCACTGCATTAAATAAGCGTAATAAAAAACAAATCGAACCCATTAGAGACGAGTATAGACTGAAGAAATATAAATTTAGCCTTTTTCTGGGTTAGCGTAGCCTATAGTATGCAACAAAAATGGGAGAGAATACCTTAATTTTTTAGAAGCGAGGGTTGAAATGTAATTGTATTTGACCATACAGTTTTTTTACTAATCTCAAAGTCATAATGTGTGTTTAGTTTGTATTAGCTGAAGTTTCTTTGTATCTTCAAACTGTTTAAATATCCAAGTTATTCTTTAATATTAATAGGAAAAGTAGTGTATTTTAATAACTATACATGTGAGGTCTCAATTATTTTACTTTCGAAAAGTCCTCTTCATTACGTGTTATGTTAGATTCATTCCTTATTCAGGCGATGATTGTACAGATTAGCAGTGTTAATAAGTTTTAAGGTTTTCTGCTAAACCTCATCTGGTACTACATTAATGTGTGGCAAAGTAATACTCATAACGCGTGGATCGGTTAAGGTGTCCTAAACGTATATTAGGAGAACCATTAGGGTTATAAAAAAATAAAATTATCCTAATCTCATACACAGAATACGGTTAAAATAATATAAGACCATTTTAAGGTACAGTTTTGTGTTATTTCCTAATGTTGATAATAGAGAAATATACAATAAAACTGTTAGTAAAGAAAATTAATTTTTAATCATAACAGTCAATAGAAATTTTAAGCATATTGAATTTATTCCATAGACATATTAATTTTATTCACATATTTTTTACTTAAAAAAATTGTAAAACACAGTTATACGAAAAATTTCCTGTTACATTACAAGAATTCTGTCACACTGCGAATGTTTTCATTTTTAATAGATTAGACTTAAATTATTATTTATACTCTATATCAAATCTAATGGTAATACTCATCAATATGTAACAAATAATAAATAGTGCACGGACAGAATCATGAGTTTTATTAACTTCAGCATTGATATACAAATGCGAAACAGAAGGATTCAAAAGGTCTACAATGTTTGAAGTATTAGCTTTTTAATGTCCGTGTAGAAAGAACAACAACCACCCTTTCACGTGTAATTAGTATTCAAAAGGCCTCGTTTTTATTCTTCGTCTATAAAATATTATGAAAATAAGAAATGCATAAAAGGGGAAAGGTTCCTTTTGTCAATTTATTGTCACGGAAGTTACACAGTTACTTTTTTAAAACTGTAATTAATTATTATTACTTGTTTTAGAAACAATGAGGCTATTAAATAATAATAAATCGAATAAGAATTATTGTATGTCTGTAGTAATCTTGAAGCACTGTTTGTGTAGTAATATAAGAATTCATTTTCTATACTAAAATTGAGCTGGTAGTACAGATATTTATGGTACATACTATTTAAGTGTTTATGGCAAGGAGCTTCTAAATGTAAATCACATATGTAAAGGTTTTGGTTGAAGAAGCATGTCTTCTTTAAATAACTGTTTATAGTTTACATTAACTATATTACACACATCCAATAGTAGGGATTTATTTGTTTACACGAACAAAAAATATACATTCATAGTCTGATAATTCTCATTTAGCTAAAAGGTGTCTGCTTGCGGCTCTTATAATATACTCCCGCTCTAAGTTAAGTCCAGTTCATTAGTAACGTTTTTTGTTCCGAGGACGAAAATATATATGCTTATTTGCAAATTTAGATAAGTCAAAAAGCGTCGTCTTTGGGATATTGCAATTAAATTTAAGTTTAAGTTAATGTCGGTGCCGAAGTAGCTTTAGCACTTTTGCTTCAACGGAGAAAAATATCCATATATCTGGAAAGTCTTTTTGAGTAAACTATCATCAACTTTTTATCAATGCAATTTGATTGTGGTGCTATAATAGTGCTTATATATATATATATATATATATATATATATATATATATATATCACATTTGTAAAAAGTTTTACTGTGGTAAAAAGCAACTACTTCTGATTATTGTAATCTTGTCCTCGTAAAAAGTGTTTAAGGGCGTCAACGTTGTCCTAAGTCTTAGTTCGGACCAAGAGAACATATACATACAAAGGTAAAACTGTCTTCTTCAGGGAAATTCTATATCAACGTTTAAAACAATATACTTTTAGTCCGAGGTATTTTCGCTGCTATAGCAGCGTTTACTGGTCAAAGAAGTTGGTCTGAAAAATCTAATCCAGCCAAAGAGTTACTAATCCCAGTACCGTAAAAGCATTTACGTTGTTCCCTCGAGTAAGAAAAACATATATTAAGATAATCTAAAGTAAAGATAGTGATGAGTGAGTGCTTTTCTTTTTATGTATTGAGATTAATAATATCTATAAATTTAAAAACATAAAAATTTTGAATTAGATATAAATAAAGGTTATAGCGGTAGGAAGACTAAGCTACACCTTGCTGAACTTTTGCAAAGGTAATGATTCGACAATTTTCATATTAAGGAGCTGGAAAAATTTAATTTCTGTCAGTCTTCATGTCTCTCTTTTCACACGATATCTCTAAAATCAACTCAAATATATACAGATTTTTCCAGTTTTTTTTATTAATTATACATTTACTTTAATTTAATAAAATAAATATACAACTTTAATGTTATGAACAATAAATAGAGACATACGTTAAAATAATTTTATTTTAAAAACAAAATTAAAAGTTATTGTTCTTCTGGATGACGAAAAACACTTAATATATTTAATACTTGAATTACCAAGCCTTACAACTTTATAGAGGATGGGGAGGTTTAAATATGGAGAAAGAGTTTATAATAATGGATTTGTTAGATTATTGGAGTTGGAAAACTCGTCAATGGTTCATTTGTCATACACAAGACAGTATTGTACTTATATGTTTCTCCTTACTTAATGAACTGTAATGTTTTACAAAAATAATTTCACAATAATCAGAGCCACTTGTAATTGAGAAGGAGGATGGAAGTAATCCAAAAAAACCACTTAAACAAGGATCAAGGTACAAAACCCACAAATTGTGGCTAAATACATTAAATAAACATTGTAAAGACTTTAGACTTTAAACAAGGGGAGGGCAAGGGCATCTTGTGTTTGGCCCAAAAGTATGACATGTACGAAAAATGAGCCAGGAAAAACACGGAAACTACTGGTGCTAAGATTAGGCCACTTCAATTACCTTCTAGATCGGTATGACGACATCCATTGATCTTTTGCAAATTAGAAAAAAGAGGTGAACATCTGATATTACAGCAACCTTTCGTCTCTATGTAGCCAGCTGCTATGTAACACATTGAGAATTATGTATAAAACAACAAATATAAAACAAATTATGTAAGAATAAAATTATATTTTACTTTAGAAAGAAAAAATGATAACTATTTTACAAGTCACTTATAAATTAAATTCCTTAGATATAAATATTTTCACAAACAAACCTTTAATAAGGAAGAATAAACTTGCAGCTTTGTTGGGTTTGTCAGTCTCATGTGTAAATATAAATCAGACCCCCATGTTGACATTACGTTATGTGGGACAGCTAATAAAATACATGTCTGTCAGGCACAGTTACTTTACTTTTCCGTCCTTTTATAACTTAAAACAAGATTTATTTGCGTGTTTCTTTTATCCTTTACAAATCAGACATCAACAGTTTAATTAAATGGTTATTTTCACTTATTGCTGCGGTTTCAGATAATCTAAAAAATGTTTTTTAAACAAATTTGTAGAACAAACCGTAAATTTTATATTCATTGCGGTAGGTTTAAAAAACTAAAACTATTGGATTTCCTAATGTTTTAATAGTACACATTTGAGGTTTACACAATATAAAGTCTCAAAACGATCCTATTGATTTACATTCATATTATACTATTGATAGAAAGTGATCCGAGTTATTGATAAATTAAAATTCAGAAACGTGCAACATTCAAATATTTGCAACTGATGACACTACCCAGTCTCTACATCTTGGAAACAAATTTGTTTCGTATGTCTAAATGTGACATGACGAATGACCGAGACATAAATGGGTATAAGCCTAGAGACAAATATAATAATTACTAAACTGGAAGACACAGAACGGTGGTTTATAAAGGATTGCTCTGGCTGATGTTAATTTTTCAGTAAATTACAAGATTTAACAAAAATGCCCCAACGTCCAAGGCGTAAAACTTAGTTTTAACGCTTTTTGGAGTCATACACAATATATAATTTTGACAACATTTTAGCATTTGATTGTGAGACCAGTAATTAAAAAGACCGTAGATGAAAGTGGGAATAATGAGCAAATGAATGTAAGTTATGTATGTATGTAAGTTATGCAAAATTTATGATTGAATAGGATTCCTTAAAAGTTTGACATATGCCATGCATTTGGAAATGTTCCGGCAAGGACAAATCGAATTTGATATAATTAAGAATAAGCTATTACGACTATAGCTGCACGGACATCTTTAGATCAGTAGGTATGACCTCAATTCACGAGGAAAAGTAGCGACCACAAATTCACCTATCTAATGAGCAAGACGCTTTTAGTGGAAAAAAGACAAATATCCCATGAGGTTGCACATAAATTCATACTGAAATAATTTATGGATTTGTGGAGTTGACATTTTTTCGTGTGTTTTACAATTACATACTTAACTAGCTATGTAACGTAATAACAAATAGTATATTAGGGCAGAGGATCAATATGTTAGTTTCTTTGCTTATTTTGACTATTACTTGTAGTTAACTTCGTTCTTTTGCTATCTGTATTTAGCTGAAAATATTATTGAAATCATTGAGTTACCATTATATTTTTATTTTAAAAACATTTGTGCTAAAAAATTACTGTCAAGAATTACCTCCCAGTATATGGACGATTATTCTTCAGGTATCTTAACAGTGAAACAAAGTAAAATTACGTTGTAGCCGAAAAGAAAAAAAAGTGTGTCGAATCTAATAAAAACAATCTAATAATAAAAACTAATAATTAATTATGTATTTATACATTATAAACAGCAAAACTGCCAATGATAACCTATAACAGTCAACATGACGGTTAAAGAACACTTCTTAAGGCCGGCCCACAATGGACAGTTCCAGGATTTTAGGCTGGATAAATTGAAAGTTGGTTTTTAAATACCATTGTAGTTAATTTGAATATTTTTATTGTATAAATACAAGTATTCCTGTATACAGAAAATGATTATACATAGAATTGAGTAAAAAGTATGTTTCCTTATACTTAAACTACTTCATATTTAACTTAATTTGACACACTTAAATCTTCAATTCAGACTTACTAATAATATTATCGCTTTTAAGCAGCTATATAAGAATAATTAAATTCGGTACGTGTTTCTTTAGTAAATGAAGCTAAGTTAACATTAATGTAGGTTTTTTTAAATTTTGTTATCTCTGTCAAACTAAAAAATCATAATCTCCGAAATAAATATTGATTTCATACTTTTACCCCTTAGATTTTTTTCTCGTGTTAACCTCCTTCAAAACGAGCACTACTGCTAATATATTTTTTTTCTTAAGGGATATTTCTCTATCGGGTTAAAGTTAAGCCTGGTGGTGAGGTTATAAAATATGAATTGATTCTCGGCTACTAGACTATGAATCTTAGCTATGGTGTACTCTTGGTGAAATAATATTACTTCTATGTATAGCAAAATCTTACAATTAGCAGGTATGAGATTTAAGTGTATACAAATTATAAAAGCTAACAGTTGTAATGAAATGAAAAGTGTTCTAATTAAATTTATAAGGAATATGGTTTTTTTTTTCATCGCATTGTACTTGTATGTATAGTTTCAGGAGTTCCTGCACATTGGACCTTAATTATAAAGGTGTTCAGCCTTAGTGTAACAAATAGAGTAGATACAAGTATACAGTTTTACGTTATACGCAGGCATGCTCGTATATGTTACACCATAAACAGTATAATTATTCTAATTAAAGTATAATAGAGATCCAGTTGAGGATCCGGCTAAAGTAAAATATTCGATTGTGGTTGTTTCACTATAGAGGTAAACCATTCGTGTGTGGTGTGCTGAGATTCAGGGAATTATTTAAGTTTTTTCTGACATACAATAATTGGGAACTCTAATGACTGTAAATATTTGCCACCTGGCCTCTCAATTCACGGATAGCATCCCGAGTCACAATTTAACCTGTAAATAAATATAACGCATCTGTAATAAAATGGAACATAATTCAAAAGTGAAATACTTGATTTGATTAGTTTTACATGAGATACATTATTCATATATAAGTAATGTGTTGAGATCGGAGGACTATTTTAATGAGTTCTGAAGTACGCTAGGCAACTCTGACTAATAAACATTACTGCTAGTCACTCCATGGATTGCAAACCAAGCTTTAATTTATATACATATACATATATATATATATATATATATATATATATATATATATATATATATATATAATAAACTTAAAGGTAAAAATACAGATACCAATGTTAAAATATAAAAAAATAGTTTAAACATTTGTTCGTGGTTGTTTAGATTGAAATTGAAGGACATGGTACATGAAAAACTTCTGTATCACAATGTACAGAAATAACCTAGTTTTAAGTCAGAAACAAATTTATACTATATCCGAAGAAGTTGCAATGATACGTACACCATATAAGAAAAAAATTATGTAAACTAATCTTTAAAAAAACATTCTTCGTACGCCCTATGTGTTACTGTGAGGCATGTAAGTCTTGAAAAAAAAAATATCCTTGTGTGAGTTTTTGTGGGAATGCACTTGAACAAAGATACTATTTAATTCTCTTGGCCGACAGAGTTGGTCTCATGTACATTGTCTTGATACATATATAAATACATACAGACAGACATATAGGTATAAAAAGTAAAATTTAACAGTTTTCTTAAGGTAATGACTGGAAAACCTAGCAATTTTATTTTTAACTTTTAACTTGTTACATTTTTACATAATGACACGAGTGAATGGTTATATAAGTGATTGTCTTTAACTATTAAAAGTTCATTTAAGTAAAGAATAAACGTAGTAGTTCAAATGAAAGATCATGTAAATAAGCATATGTCCATTACACGTATTTTATAGAAGCTAGATTAACACTGTAACCAGAACTGATGTCAAAGAGGGATTAATCCAGTATTTACTAATATGCAATTGGGATAACTCTAGTTAATCCGAACCTATTGTAGTTTATTGGAATAATTCATCAGTATCGGTACGGATAATGAGTGGCACAGGGGAATGATTGTGTACAAATATAAACCGTTCAACACAATTAAAGAGGACGTTAACAATTTCAGCACGTTAGTTCAGATTTATCTCTATTGTTTGTGTGGCAAAATGTGCCCAGTGTTTATAGTTTAGGCTAATTAGCAATTATGTGAACCCGTTGGGTTTAATTTGATTAAATTGGGATACTGAAGTAAACATAGGTTGATATCGCCCAATTGCACATTTCATACTTTTTTAATTGTAAAAATATGTATTTGCCAGTGTATTAAACCGTATTTATTATATATGTTCAAAAATTTAAATGAATGTCCTAAAAGTCACTTCCAAGTTATTTGTAAAAGTTATGCACAAAGGAAATGGAGCTTATAATTGAATATTGACTTAATTATTTTCTGTAATCCTCATGATTAGGTTAAATGAAAGGGACTTAAAAAATATCATGTATGTCCTGTGTAACAAACTTTAACAAGTGAGAGTTATTAAGATACTTAAGGTCAAAAAGGTTACCATCTTAGAGATAAAACATTCACCATGATTTTCATATTTCAAGTGAGTGTGTGTGTGTGTGTGTGTGTGTGTGTGTGTGTGTGTGTGTGTGTGTGTGTGTGTGTGTGTGTGTGTGTGTGTGTGTGTGTGTGTGTGTAAGATATATAAATATGTAATATATATCTTGATTCAGGATATTTGCCAAAGCCTTTTTTCAACTATACTGAGCTCCACGGTAGCTTTAGTTATTTCCATTTACGATCAATTACAATTTTATATCTAGAGATGAAAGGATATTGATTGAAATTTTCATATGTTTTGAGAAACTTGAATGCTGTGTGTACAAAGTGATTTTGTCACAGTTCCTGAGTAACTAGCATAGTTAGCTTATTATTTCGCACAATGTTAAACAAATTTTCATTAATATTCACAATATTCGTCATTTAATTCGTCACAACATTCAAGAAATAATTCGTCACTTAATGTCTGCCCTGAATTTTATGTGAGCGAGTATTGTCCTCTGCACACGTTTAGTAAAAGAGGCTTGAACAGAGCTAGCCGCACTTTCTTCGAAAGCGGAACGACTGATAAACTGTTATTTCTGGTCTGTTTACTGTATTTATAGTATTACTTTATACTTAGGATTTCCTCACACTGGTCTAAAATATTTCAGTTATCACTGAAATCGATGGTAGTATTCAATAAAATATTATGCAGTACTAGAGAGAAATTTTAGAAATGAAAGATGTACTTTCACTCTCCTATTTTAGGGTCCCATATTATAACGTAAGTTAATTATTATGATGTCCTTGGAACTAAATGATTGACGGATTATTAACCCAATTGGCACGCGTTGTAACTTCTTTCTCGCACTTTGTGGCGGAATATCTTTGCCCAAGCAATACATTGCGCTCCTGGTGCGTAAGGAAAATTTACATTTTAGCATTATAATTTAGACCTTCCATGCGAGACATCTATTTGAATGTGGTATAAAGTTAAATTGTAGATATTAAAGTAACTTACCTGTCATAATATTTTATTTGGAAGACTAGTACAGATAATGGTTTTGGAGATATCCTTCTGACGAGACCACGTTTTAGTGGTCATAAGTTGTCTCGGTAAATAGCTAATACTATCGTGATTTTGTTTCCGGTGATTTTACGAATGCTCTTTACAATGAGTGCAGTTAAGAGTATTTCCAGTACTCATGTATTAGACTTCTAGTCTACTAATCTTCACTTTTATCGAAAACAGCTGCAATGTAGAACCAGGATGCTGACGCCCCGCGTGTGAATCGACATCGAAGTTAAGGGAAGTGTAGTTTAAAGTGTTAGTAATTTATTAAACTCGAACGCAAAATTCTAGAGAACATTGGAAGCATTTGACACGACCCCCTCCCAAGATATAAATTAAGTTCATTACTACTCTATTTTGGCAGCAACGTGACAAGTAATTATTTAATTTTAACATCCATAATGCCAATTAAGTATTTATTACTACGACCTCAGTTATATCCAACAATGTGTGTTTTATTCATTCAGTAAACATTTAATAAAATTGATAATACAAATAGATTCATAATTTTTGGGATTTTAATTTATTCATTAGTACACAGGGTTGTACACTAATACATAATACGTATTAGACCTCAGAGTTGATAATTATTTGCAAATATGTGTAGTGCGGACACTAGCTTGGGTTAACCACTGACTTCATTTATTTGTTTAGTAAACACAGTCCCAGTACCGTAGACCCCTCTTCGTATCCAAGGGACGACCTACTATTGTAAGACATACGTAATTATTAGTATAACAAAATTCATAGAATCAATGTACAGACTGGAAAGGAACTCTTGTATTACAATTCGAAACAAACATCCTCCGGATGTAAGTGGATACTCACATCCGCCCAGACACCGATAATGAACAAACAGAAAATGCTTGTTTAAGCTGCGGAAATGCTTATTTCTAAAACTCACGCAACGATGTAAGAGATAGCCATGCTGATATAAAAAATTTGTACTCGCCAATTACGATGGAGAGATAGGCGTGGTCAGGATAGGTGGCGGGGCAACATAAAAAATCAGGAACAACGAGGAAGATAAAGGAAGTCGGGGAGCGGATTCGAAAAGCCACGTTTCGGGTGTGTCAGTGCCAGTGTTTGTGTGCGGGGAAAATTTTTTTAGGCGAAATAGTGTCAAGTACAAACAAAATTCAAGTTAAGAAAATCTTGTATTTAACTGTAGGACGTAATATTATAGATCAGGGTTTATTAATCATTTTAATATGTCTCATTTAAAATTCCAATTCACCTATACCTTAAGTGATGAAAGGAAATATTATCACGTGTAGAAATCAAATTAATAGTTTAATTTTTAAATTCATATTTCCTATTCCATATAATATATATAATTATAAAATTTTCTCAATTTGGAAAAGTCACTCATTTGTTTTAATCATGTAAATATGTGTAAATGTTTAGATATTTTAAAAGAATGTTTTCTCACGTTTAATTCATGAATACATCATTATTGAAACACCACAAATTTTACTAATGAATGTTATAAAAAATATCAATTAAACATATATTGTAATAAATAATTTAATATTAAACTAAATTTATGATTGGTATTAAAGTTTTGTGTTCCATATGTCTGTTGATGATATCCATTGTTATTTAAAATTTATTTCAATATAATGAGATGCTACTATAAATAAAATATGAGTTGGTTCATTTGAGTGTATTTTATTGCCAATCGAGCCTACTATTTAAATCCTCTCACAAAAGCCCTTGCTTTTAGCATGTTTTAATATTTCAGAACCTTAATCTAAACAAAAACCATACACTATGGATTCACAATGTGAGGATCATTACCTCGAAAAGATGGTGCCACGCAACTTTTGGACCATGAAGTATTGCTTCCAAGAACTCACCTAAAACAACCACTATTAGTTTGAAGCGGACACCATAATTAATAAAATAAAACACCTTTACCAATATGGGCAAAATCAAGTTTATAACCAGATTTAATCACGGAAA
Organism: Homalodisca vitripennis; assembly: GCF_021130785.1. Lineage (NCBI taxonomy): Eukaryota > Metazoa > Arthropoda > Insecta > Hemiptera > Cicadellidae > Homalodisca > Homalodisca vitripennis. The sequence goes on along the minus strand of NC_060213.1, from coordinate 89,806,673 downwards.
ATGGTAAGAACTGTAATATTTAATATTCAATATATTAACATTGAAAAGAATTTTTTCTCATAACAAATATTATGATATTAAAATATAGTTTATTATAATCTGTATAAAGGAAACTGGCCACTTCTTGTTTCTACTTCAACACGTTGAGTTAATCATGTTCAAAATTAACAAATTCTTAAAAGTATATACAAATAAAAACTTTTGATTTATTAAGCATAACGTTCCCATTATTCCTTCGATATTTTTTATAAACCCCAAAAATCTTGAAAAATTTGTTTATTAATTTACACCTATTAGAAAGAGACAAGTAAACAAATATGAGTTTACTACACTCAAAGGTACTACACCATTATTACACGAATTTGGATCAAACACTAAATTTAATAATATCCTTAGTACAGCAATTGTAGGAATACTGTAAACCATTTCCTCCCAGCTAAAGATTCCGGACACATATGATTAGGTATGAAAGGTAAGCTCTAGCTCTCCAGTGTGTGAGAATGAAAAACGTGCATCTGAAAGATTGGAAAACTTTCGTACTCCCTGGGACAGCATTTACGTCTATCACATCCTGGTTTATACTTTTTCATTATTCTCGTTATTTATTTAATATAAAATTATATAACGTATAGAATATGATCTCAAGATAAAATAGGTATGAGAAATGAGCATCATAGTTATAAGTTGTATAACGGTAATGAACCCTTGTGTACTTTATTATCCTACCCAAAACACTAGTAGTAACTTTTCAAACATTTGGTATGTATCTTAAAATGCTATTTTTCAAATTAAAATATGTTTATCAATTACTTTTAGCAGGAAATTTCGTAATCATATGACATTATCGCTCTTGCCGAATAACTTGTCCAAATAGCTATAATAAATTGTTTGTTGTGGCAGATAAAATATAGACAATTACCTTGGTCTTTATAGGTAAGTGCCGATTTTATTGATCTCGATGGTAATAATATGTTAAGTGATTTTTCATTGCCGTTAGTTATTGTTTTCCTGTGTTTCATTTATTGTTTTCTATACCATTTTGTAACATATTTACTATTTAATAGTATCTTGCGAGACATATTTTAATGTAAAAAACTTCTCTAGATTTAAATCGACGAGCCACCAGTATAACCAGTACTAACATGTTTATAAACACGTCGAGACTTGTACGGTCCGCTATTCAGTGAAAGGATGTGAGAGGGATAAAGGTAGAACATAGGCTATATCACTGGAGTGGCCATTGTTATCTGATCAATACCATTACGCCGAGTACCAGGTTATAACTGGATTGTATAGTAACTGTAGGCTTGTAATCTGGACTTGTGTGGACGTTATACAGTGAAAGGATGTGAGAGGGATGAAGGTAGAACATAGGCTATATCACTGGAGTGGCCATTGTGATCTGATCAATACCATTACGCCGAGTAGCAGGTTATAACTGGATTGTATAGCAACTGTAGGCTTGTAATCTGGATTTGTGTGGACGGTATACAGTGAAAGGATGTGAGAGGGATGAAGGTAGAACATAGATCACTGGAGTGGCCATTGTGATCTGATCAATACCATTACGCCGAGTAGCAGGTTATAACTGGATTGTATGGCAAATGTAGGCTTGTAATCTGGGCTTAGGTGGAGCGTTATACTATTTGTGGCACAATAGAGCGGAGTTATGAATAAATAAGGTTGATTTACTAATGATTGTAATTATTGTAGAAGCTGAACCATTTTGTTTTATAGCAGGTAGTATAACACACGGGTCTTTCCACCTGTGAAATCTTCTTGTGTAATCTATTGGTATTTTTATATTCTTGTATATATGAGTATGAGATAAATGATTAAATTTAATTAATAATTTTTCTGAACTTGTCGTAAGATTGGTGGGCGTCGAGGACAGATTTATAGATATATTTATATAAGTTTTAAACTATTTTGGGACATTTTCTTGGGTTTTTAAGCCCTGTATTAAAATAATTGTCCTGAACAAATTAAAAAAGGCAATAAAAAAGTCTACCCACCCCTAAAACTCTTGATACTATTTGCACTGTAAATTTAATTCAAAAATCCATAGAAAAAACGGCTTATTAAGGTACTCATGTGGTATATCTTGATAAAAACCTCAGGATGTCTAGTTATAATAGAATTAAAATTAAAAGCTTATATAATATGTGACTAATACCGAAGAAAGCATTATAAAATTTGTCTTTAATTCTAATACGACAAATTTTACTATCCATATTTATCAAATGGACAATACACTAATTGAAATGTAAAATAAATTATAATCAATAATGTAAAATATAGTTTTATTTACAGCACAGGCGATATATACATATATATTTCTGCTTTTAGAAATAATGTATAATATATAAAGAAACATGTTCAGTTATTAGTTTAAAGCTTAACTAGTGACTTTTGTCTGTTCAATATGAAGAGTTTTCCATGGTTCAAACATTTTAAAACCATTACAATATGGGCCTATAAAAAAATAAAAATCCGGAATTGCCGAGATTCGCTCAGTAAAGAGCGGCTGTGAGGGTGGCGTGCTTGGCAACCACTAAACTGGCACAGTTCAAAGAGGCCCGTGGGACGAACTGATGCACACAATATATTTTACACACAAGTTATATTCAGACGCGCGCCCGGCCATGCCGGTGTCTCACGGTTGCAACGGGCGCACTCTGCTGGAGTCACGAGTTGGCGAGCTTAAAGAAAGATCCGCACACATGAGGCTTAAGCCGATGATTAAGCGAGATCTATTCTCTCTCGCACACCAATTGTGCAATGTGCAACAACGACAAGGAATTAGACGGCAGCGATGCAAACAGCTCGCGATCTCGGCCGCGCGATTCGGCTCACGTCACCAGTTTGCAAGTGTCCTATCTGCGCGGCTCTCCTCGACCTGAGGGCGTCCCCGATAATGTAACTAAATATTCTATTCATTCATAAGAAAAGTAAGGGTTTCTGTATGTTTCAATAAACTGAACATATATCTGTGCGAGAGAAAAACATAAAAATCTCTTATGAACTATAATTTTTAATATAACAATGTGAATGTTCAAACAAATTGTATGCCATTGTAAATGTTATTATAATTAGTTAATATATGATATTTCTTAAAAATTGTAATAGGCTATATTAGCTGGATATAAACAGATCTGCTGATCGCTTCTTGTTTTTGACTAGTCGGAGGCCGAGCTATGTTTAATCGCACTAGGACAATCCCTATAGTAGGGTCTCTTCGACCACATTGTTTCACTCTGTGGAGCTTTTTTTCATGTAAGTAGTCGCTAACTTTATAATGGTTAACTAATTCGGTCTCTTCTTGAGATTCGGAGTCCGCTGCTCTAGTCTGCTTACAATTATCACACGTAAATTAATAATTAAATTTCGATTTTCAAAAGTTGGTAACTGTTTGTTTATGTGGAAGTTCAAAATCTCCGTTTTACACTTCCTCTATGTTGCCAAGTAACTCTGTGTTATTAGTTGTGTCGTTTATTTTATCTCAAGTGCTCAGGCATTGTGTAGACTGTAACAACCCTGTAGTTGGGAGATGTAAACTCCAGTTCCCAGCTACATGGTAGATGAAGACATCTTAGGTATGTTTTAAAGTGTTATAATATGTAACACTTTAATCTTTTGTATACCTTCTTCTCTCCTATTTAAACAAGGTCCTTATTTTAGTCTTGTTATGTTATTTTCCAGGTCTTCTTGTAGTCTAGTCTCTCTGATCCTCTTTAAAATTTCTGTTATAAATTTGCTTATGTAACCTATTAACCCTCCATCTGTTAGACGACTAGTCACTAGTCGCCAAAAAATGTTTCTCCAATGTTGAAACGACTAGTCCCTAGTCGTTCATGCAGTCATCTTTTTTAATCAACTTTTCTTTCGAAAATAAGATTTTAGTAAGACAAATATTATATCACATTAATTGGGAGGTTTCACAGAATAATTTGATGTATAGTTTATTGAATAATAATGCCTAATAAGTGTGCACTGAAATTATAAAGTTTGCAATACAAATGTTCGTTTGCCGTGTCTGCTCGCGCCCATCGAGAGAACGGAAAAAAAACGGGATTTTTCCCTATACTCTTGACGAGGGAAATGTTGTGTGGGAATGAGCTTGGCTACATCACTGCGTTCGGAATTCCTTTCTTTACAAGAACATCTGCTTCAAACATCTATTTTTAGCTCCACATTGTGAAGAAAGACCTTCGAAGCGACCATTGTTTGCGACATTTCTGTAATGTTAGACGACTAGTTTGACTAGTCGCTAGTATTTTGGTGTATATAATACTATTATTAGTGATGTGTTTATATCAAAGTACATCAAATTTTTCGTTGTGAAATTTGCCACCTAGTGATATGAACATCTTCATGGAATTAATCAAGTGTGTGTGAGTGTATTTGATGAACAAACTTTATAAATTTCGAGGGGACTGTGACCGCCATATTGATTCACCGGCATCACTGACTGTGCATTTGAACTTGTGTTGTAAGTTCTAGGATTTTATTTATACACAGTAAGGTGAAGAATGGTTTTTGTTTTTTGTTTTATATATTGCATAATAATTTATTGACATACACAGGTGAGCCTTTAGGCTAAATTTTTAATTATAAAACTTTTATACACAGGACTAAGGCCTAGTTTACAAATAGTGTTTATTTTATTTATTTTTATTTATCGAACAATATGAGTGACCTAGTAAATAAGGCAGGTGAACTCAGACAATTACTCTTAGATGATGGAGTTTCTAACCGACAGTGAAATTGATGAAACGCCCCCCGTAACATGAACACCAATTCACCCTGGCCCCAGCACATCTGCAGGGATTTCAAGACCTCTCGTCCTCTCTAGGCCTAAGGGAGGTGAATTCCTCCGATATAGAGGTGGCAAATGAATCGGAGAGTGAAAATGGATTCTTTGATGTCGATGACATCTTTGCCCTGTCTGAAAATGATTTGGATGTGTCGCTCACAGACTTTTTCGAGTGGTAGTGGGGACGCGATTACGAACCACTAGAAGGGGAGGAAGACAGTTCAAGCGATGATGCCCAGAAACGCCCCAGAAAAAGAAGACGGCGACAGCCTTTGGCATCCCCGCCCACCTACTGCGGAATTACCATATTTAGCTGCTGAGCCACCGGCTGTACAACCCTCACCACCAGCTGCGGATCAACAGGCAGTACAACTCCCATCACCAGCTGCGGAGCCACCGGCTGTACAACCCCCATCACCAGCTGCGGATCCACCGGCTGTACAACCCCCACCATCAGCTGCGGAGCCCCAACTTCCTCCTGTCCAGCCATTGTGGTTGAGGGCGTATCCTCCTGAGAGGCCAAGACAGGTGAAATCTAAATTTGAGGTTAGAGGCCCTGGACCTCGACACACCGAAAGGTGTTCGAAGCCAATAGACTTTTTTTATCTGTTCATGAACAATTTTGTTTGGAACCTGAAGGTTCGGGAAACAAACAATTTTGCTCAAAGACACATTGATTCACTACGAGCTAGAGGGAGTGCTTCACGGCTGCTCTCTTGGGTCAATGTGACTGTTGAAGAGATAAAGAAGTTTTGGGCTCTACTAATCAGCATGGGGCTTACGAAAAGAAAGACTGTTGAATCATACTGGTCGACCCACCCTAGTCTGTTCATACCTTTCTTTTCTAAGACCATGACATTACGTAGGTTTCAACAGATCCTAGGCATGTTTCATGTATCGAATCGTGAATCTCCAAAACAAGGGCCACCCTGGGTATGACCCTTGGGTGAAGGTGCGTGATTTTATCGATCACATGAACGATGCCTTCAGGTCTCACTTTGTGCCAAGCCAGGAAATCTGTATTGATGAAAGTATGATTGGCATGAAGAACCGTTGTACTTTTATTCAAATACATGGCTAATAAACGGCACGCAAGGTTTGGCATAAAGAAATTCGAACTTTGTGATTCTGCGACGGGATATGTCATGCAATCGGCATTATATTCAGGCAAGGACTTTTTGGAAGGTGGATCTGATCCATTTACCCAAAAAGTTGTGGATGACTTGATGACGAATGCTGGCCTATACCGTAAATATTACCACCTGTTTACCGACAATTTTTACACAAAAGTCCCTCTTGCAAATTTTTTATTCACAAGGAACACCTTTCTTACAGGCACTATCAGTAAAGGAAGCAGATTTATTTCAAATCTTGTAAAAGAATCTAACATATCAGTTGGCGAATCCCTATATTTCAGGAAAAAAACAAGGTGCTTGTCGTGAAATATAGGGAAACGCAAAAACTAGAAAACCTGTGTCATGCTTATCACTACGGCCTACCATGCAGAGGATCAGGAGGTGGTAAGTCGTAGTGGTAAGCACAGTATCAAACCGGTGGTAATAGCAGGATACAATCAACACATGGGGGGTGTTGATTGCAAAGATAAAAGTATTTTTTCACTTGACTGCAGCCGCACAACCAAGCGATACTGGAAGAAAATTGTATACAATTTTGTTGATATGGCGCTCCTAAATGCTTATATCTTGTACAGATACCACTCTGAAAAGCCTATGAGCAGATGGGAGTTTATGAACAACATTGTAGACAGTCTTCTTTTAGTTGCTGCTCCAGTTCCTCAGGGTGATGCACCTCTACATCAGCGCCCCCTCCCCCCCACCAATCATACCTTGCAATCCTTGCCGGGGAAAAACAATAGAAAGTGTACAGTGTGTAATAAAAAAACTACAATCTGGTGTGCCGATTGTAAAATTGGAATCCACTACAAGTGCCAACCCAAGTTTGAACACTTCCTTCGTCCTGAACAGAGAAGACGTCGAGTGGTCAACTCGTCTTCCAGCGAGTCCGACTAATTTTTTGGATTAAAAATGCCATGGATTTATGTATGTACATATTTTTTTATTATTACAATAAATTTTACTTCATTTGAAGCATTTTCTGTCAGTATATTGTGTGTTTTTATCAACTTTTATTTCCTGGAAAAAAACAATTCTCAGAATTTACAACAAAATTTTTTACATATAAATATAGAAAATAAGCTAAAATAATATATTTTTCTGTTCTAAAATTTTATGCTCTACAACATAGAGAATGTCTAAAAATATAGTAAGCATACAGAAAATATCTAAAAATGTTGGAATGTGATTATGTAATGTTTTTTGTAAAAATACAACGATTCACAATTTACCAAAAATAATGTAAACACTTTTGGGAAAGTGTAATTTTTTTTAATGTTTTGCATTAAAGAACCTTTCTTAGAAGATTTTGTATATCTTGAAAAGTGATAAAAAAATTATTAATATTTTTTATGAGGCTTTACTTTTGGTTTTTTTTTTTTTTATTTTATTTTATTTTTATTTTTTTTTTACTTATAATGAAAAAAAAGTACTAAAATAGAAATTAAAAAATTACTCCAACTGCATATACATGTTTCTGGTTTCATACTGAAAAAGAAAAATATATAATAGTGTATACTTTACTTCAAAAATAAACATTCTACATAGGTTTGAATGAAGGTGTGCACAACTAGCAAAATAGTGCCTGCCATTATAGGAATTTGAACTGCCAGATCCAGGGTAAAATGTTGGTTATTACATTGAATGAGTTCAGGTAATAAACATTTTCTTTAACCAGTTTATTTTGGTTTATGAAATATACTGAATTCAGTAAAATATGCAAAAGTAGTCACATTCTAATTCCTATTACAAAAAGCAGGTCATTATCTCGTTACCTTCGAAAGTAATTGCGATGATTCTGTCGAAGAATGTACTAAATATTAAACAACTCATGTATGGTTGAATTAGATACTTCTTTGTTTTTTAACAATTATTAGTTTCTTGTAAAAAATACTAGCTTGAAATATTACAGACGTTTATGCTACCTCATGGATGATGTACTTTTTTAATGAGACCACTACTGAACTTTTAGAAACTGATCAACCTAATTCCTTACAATTTGAAGTATAGAAATATTTTTATCTCATATGAGCTCACATAACAACTGTTTTGCTTTCTAATTTTTCCTGCTTAAAATATTACATAGAGATTGCAATCGGCTTTTAGTTTAGATCTTCAGTCAATTGACATGATGATACAGCAGGAAGTTTGTTTTTACTATGAACCAATTATACGTAAAGTTATTGGAATGGCATTCAAAAACGACTTAGGCATTACAGGGTTATTCTAAGAAGGGAACACGTGCAATGAGTAGTGGATAAAAGCTGGAAGTTTTGGAATCCGTTTAAATTGTGGCGGTGATTATAGGCTGTGGTTAAAATAATTTAGCTGTTACTTTTTTGGGCTTCTAGTGATTTGAACTGGACATAACCCATTAAAAATAAAGAGGTTATTTAATTTATAAAATTATATCTCATGCAATGCTTAGGCTGGTGACATTTTAACGTACGCTATGCTTCATGTGTCTAAATCCGCTTTAAAAATATGTGTGCTTCTTTTGAAATAATTTAATTTTTGTATAGTAATTTTTCTGTTTACTTGGTTGAGTACATAGTGATTAATGGTCTTTCCGCTATAAGAGTTGGAAATGTGATCAAATATTTAAACGGTAAGGAAAATAACCATATAATATAACCTTTTTTATTTAATATATTTTAAAAGAGATCTTTATTTTATTTACAATATAACACTGCTTTTGGATAATGTTAATTCTGTTGCCATATGTATTGGCTGATTTATAAAATGATCGACAAAAACATAACCAGTTTGTTGAGCAATTATTTATAACTGTGGTGTATTGTTGACAACTATCATGAGATAAATTTGGAGTAGAAAATGGTAGTTTACTTTAGTTTAGTGCATTTCCAACAGAACGGTTTAAATTGGCAGATTATGCGTTCTGGATCCACAAAAATACACATAAAATAAAGATTCGCATTCATCAGGAGTGCATTGCCCTAGCTTCCTGTGGTCTTTATTTCAAGCAGTTTAGCATGGGAGTTTTTTAGAGTTAAGTGCAGAGTATAATGTAACAGCACACAATATCACAATAGCCCTCTAGATTTGAAAAAAATAGTAATTAGGAACTAGCATTAATACCAAAATATTTACATCAAAATTTTGAAAAACGCTAATTACGTATGTTATATAACAATAATTTATACTGAAAACATATTAAAAAGGTAATTGTGTGTGTGTGTGTGTGTGTGTGTGTGTGTGTGTGTGTGTGTGTGTGTGTGTGTGTGTGTGTGTGTGTGTGTGTGTGTGTGTGTACGCTTTCGATGTAATAAGTTGTAGAAAGCGTATTGAAAATAAGTTTTATATAACAAGAGTTGTGATGAAAACAAACTAAGATTTATTGGAGATTACTTCTGTGAAGAAGCTTTTAGATTCAATATAGTGTCTTATAGCTTGTAATCCTACTATGTGAAAGAAACTCATAACATTCGGCTCGTCTATACAAAGCTAGAAGCAATCCCGTCGTATAACAAAGTTATATTCCTTCTTACATGTTTTATATCCTTCTTTCTTGAGGACCAAAAATGGAACCAATATGAAATTTTCCTTAAACACATATTTGTCTTTAGGATTTTCTGGCGAGCTCAAGGGAAATTAATCGTAACCGAGATATATAGTACTTTCTTAAGGTTACGTGAATCGTCAATATAAGTAAAGTAATGTTTATATATCACTTAGGCAACGAGATAAAACAATAGATTACCAATCAGAACGAGGTAGATTTAGGATGGCATGTAAAACATATTATGCTAATTATATTCCAGTATTTGTATTGCGAATTAAATTACCACATTATTCAGTAACTTTTATAAAATAATTATATATTTAAGTGAGTTATTAACCACTACATAGCGAGTTTAAGTGAGTTTTATTTCGTTCTACTGCACTTTAACGTCTTAGACAGCAATTGTGGTGTAATTTTGAAGTCAATTAGAAAAGCTTCAGCTGGATTTGGAGGGTGTTATTGAGTAAATATAATATTTTAATACGGATCTAGAAGATGTAAATAATTATGTTTTAAAAAGTTTTTATGGAGGGAGTCCTACAAACATTTTAGAACGTAAGTAGGCATACATCAGGTAGATATTATTAAGTTCATGGTAAATAGTATCAGTATTTAACTTAATTATTATATCATTTTTGGCATGTGTAGGAGCATTTCTGGTTATAATTAATTATATACATAACGTCACAGCTGAATCTGCCTTGAAATCCCGATCAAGAAAACACAAATCTCGGATCACACAGGTCTCGGAAACTTACTTTGTTCAAAATGCGTATATTTCCAGTCCTTGTCTTATATTTCAGGTCTAAGATATTTCCAGTACCATAGTATAGTTTGCCGTGTTGTTCTGATGAAGAAAAAATACATATACTTACATAGGACCGAGATGCCCACTTCAGTTAAAAAGTGCCTACTTAAGATCGTTTAAATTCACTTAACTACTATCCTACTATGTCACAGGTTAGCTTGCCATATTGAGTCGATTAAAATACTATATACGTTCGATTATATAGTTCTAGGAAATCTATTTTGGTCAAAATCGTCTTGGCATAGTTGAGTTTGCTATGACTGAAAAGCCTATTACGATCTAGGGGGAAGTCCTACTTACTTGTTATGTACTTCCAGTATAAGGGGGAAATCCTTATTAGGGTAATGCAACATTCCAAAATAATCGTTATTAAAGTTTTGTGTAACACTTTTTTTGGACTGTAACCAGGGAAAGAATGAATCGATAAGGTATGTTAGTATTCATTTCTCTGTTTTTCCGTAAGCCATTGTTAAAATGTAATATCAAGTAGTGTGTGTGTGTGTGTGTGTGTGTGTGTGTGTGTGTGTGTGTGTGTGTGTGTGTGTGTGTGTGTGTGTGTGTGTGTGTGTGTGTGTGTGTGTGTGTGTGGTGTAGTTGTAGTGTATGTATGTCAAGGAAGCCCACTAGTTTAAAGTAACTTATGTTAAAAAATTCATAAATTTACTCATTAAGGTTAGTTTTATAACAGTATTTAAAGCATTAGATGATTTTAATTCGTCACTGGCTCAATCTGGAGTATAATTTATATATTAATGTTTTATTTAGTATCTGCATTACTCTACCGATCAAGCACTGTTTACTTATTATTGATAAAATTTAAATGTAAACAGATTTTTAGAAAGTTTGTCGAATTATAGCTGTCAACATCTGTTTAGTGCCAGTTTAATTTGAATTATTAAAGGTTAACGTTTCGTTCTTATCATAACATTCGAATGTAAACAAACTAATTTATCAATGGATGTGTTATGGGTGTTAAAAAGCACTCTAAATGTTAATTCAGACCAAAAGCTATACTTTTTCCAAATCTCAGCACAATCCGTAAAGCAGTTTCAGCGTGATTCGAGGACAAAACTCCAAACATCCAAATATCCAAACATTCAAACTTTCGCATTTTTAATATTATTGGGATACAAATGTAATAGTTTTTTTATATTCTGATACAAAGCGTCAGATAATACTTAATATTGAATAATAAAAAAAAAACATTTAACGACAACAAATACATAATTAACTTAAAAATGACTCCAATAATGTTTACATGCAGAAAGGCTAGTTTTAAATTTGCGTTGCTTTTTGTATCGTGAAAGTACAGTTCCCATATAAAAACAGAAAGTACTCTTAAATAAAAACATATGGCAAGAACGTCAATTTTTTTAACTCAAATTTACTGTGATATTATCTACAACTTTTTTATTTTGGTTATTGAAATATTTGTTCATAATGGATATTGACTTTAATAAAATTTATAATTTATGTAAAAATTTAGTAAATTTTTAAACTAATTAGGATTAGCAAACACAATTTGCAAAGAAATTTCGGAAGTAAATTATATTATTAAAGCAATAGAATGAAGTATCGAAGGATCAAAACAGTTGTAAAAAACTAGAACACAGTTGTACAGAAAGGCCGACGGACTAGTCTTTTAATTTTAGACAGAAAATCAATAAAATGTTTTGATTTGCAAGATGAACGTATGTACCGAGTTTAAAATCTCCACGATATTCATTTCAGAGTTATCAAACGGACGTGCATACGAACGGACAAACAGACATAAAAACCGCCCTTTAACCTACTGAACTAAAAATAAATTAGTTACTCCATTTAACAAAGATGGTATTTGACAAAGTATGCCCCATGTTTGAAGTCTGTACGAAATTTCTCTAAAAGTCTATTGTATAAATTGACATATAGGTTTTCCTTAGACTGTGTTACACCTAAATGAAAAGCGATATTCTTTGGACCAATATAAACATATGCAACAGGTTGTACGTTTTGAGAACCTTCTTATCAAGAGATATCCCATGGGCATTTGCAAAGATGGACAGATAACGACAGTATTTATTTAAGAAAGGGTTTATTGCTACTGAAAATTAGATTAAAATCCTAACAGCAAATATAATGTTTTTATAGTAAGTATATGTAGGTGATAAATAGTGCACGAAGAATCTATTTAAGAAGCAAAATTACATACGCTTCTTTGTAGAGGTAAAAGTTTCTAAAGCTGGATGATCCAACGCTGCAAGGATATTACAGAACTTAAACACTCCTCACTTGTTTGCCTCCTCTATATTCAAGTTTAACAAGTTTGTATTGCGTTATCCGACTTATCAGACATACGTGTTGTCAAACTTTAAAGAACTGTACAAGCAACAAAGAAACTCGTAACAAGAGATGCTATAGATATTTATGTTACAACGTCTTATTTCACGTCTGCTTGTATTTGAAAATTTGGACGTAAACGTTTCTTATTAAGCTTTATAAAATAAATACGCTAATAAAATTTAAGTCAGTGATACATCATTATTAATAAAATTATCACTTGTATTTCTAATTTAAGTACGCAAAGTTTGTAATAACTTTATATCTTTGAATAGTTTTGTAATTCATGAAGTTGGAAGTAATCACTAAATCACTGACTCGATAATACATTCCATGACGAAAAACATGCTCTATGGAATTAAAGCAGAATGTACTGGAACGTTAAGAACAAACATGTACCGAAGTATTCAAAGTTAGAACATTTATACGTAATATTTTATATCCCTGAATTCATAATATTATAAATACAAAGAGAACTTGTGATCTCACATATTACACAACAGCACTCAATGTATTTAGTTATAGAAGACGGCTTAGGGTTTAAAATTAAGCTAAAACATTTAACAGTCTTCTGGCTAATGAAATCTTGCTATGAATATATACTTTAATCCTTTAAAAGATAAAGACATTTTTTAAAGTTTCAATGAGATATATTACGTGAGGAAAACAGGATATTTTTTAAATTTAAAATTTTTCAGCGATACAAGAAATTCATTGAAATCATTGCGAAGTCACAGTATGGTTCTAAAAATTCATTTAATGTACATCTAATGTACCCTATGTACAAACTTAGATATACAGGGTGAGGCAGACCACCCGTACAGTACGTATAGCGGCCAAACGAAACGAGCTAGATTATTCGTAACAACTTAAACCCCCCTATTTCCATCCCAAAGAATTTGGCGAAATTATTTTGAAATCTCTAAAACTCCAAAAAGGGTAGTTTTTGGGGGGTGGGGGTTATTTTTTGGAAAATTTTCAAATGTAAAGGTATGTTGAGTTATACCTCATTTTAAAGGTATTTCTTCACTGATTATTTTCATGCAAAAAGTTTGAACCTATCTTGCCGCTTATGTACAGGGTACACCAAAACGTTAAAAAATCAGGGGTATGTGGGTAAATTTATTGAAACTACCTGTACAGATGTAGATAGACGATATTTTTATTGAAAACTAATGATGAGATGGCTTATCGAAAAATATCATCAAATGCCACCCTACCCCAAAATTTACACATTTTTAAAATACATAGAATTTTGAAATACTTAACAGCCCCAATCTAAAAAAATTGCAAAATAGGTTGTGTTGTACCTAATTAGAAAGGCCTTTAAAAAATAAACATTTTCTACATTTAAAGTTTGTCTCTATCTCCAATGGTTTCAACACTGTAGTACAAAAATAGATTTTTTAATAATTTTACTAAGTTAGTTTGTATTAATATCAAAATTTAATGAAACAAATGGAAAACAAGTTGGACTTTTAAGTTTAAATTGTTTATAAATAATGTAGTAAAAAACACATCAGGATTTCTATCAGTGTAACATGTTTCAAAAGTAATCTAACCGTGGTGTTCATGTTTTAATAATCCCAAATACACGAGTTGCCCCTGAAAGAACTTTGGAACCAATTCCTTACTCTCTTATCTAATCTCTGTTATTATCGTCTCCCTATTCAGTTGTTCTTGTGACCACGTGGTGTGAGGTAGATATTAATTTAAATTTTTTTTTAAAGTACGTAGTGTTAATTTTGTTTGTTCTAAAATGCCGTTCTCAAATGAGGAGGCATGCCAGATACTTATGTTGTTAGGGGAATGTTTCCAAAATTACTCAGCTGCCGCTCTTCTTTATGCCCAACGTTACCCAGACAGCGAACATCACTCCAGGAACGTTTTTCAAAGACTTGTTAGTGGAGTTCGTGAAAAAGGTCATGTTCAACCTGGATGATGTTCAAAATATGATCACAACAAAGGAAATGACCTCGCTAGCCCCGTGAGAAGTGATAGGGCACCCGAAGTTTTGGCAGCCATTGAACTGAATCCGTATGATTCTACACGAAGAGTTGTTCTTGATTCTGGAATTTGGCAAAGTTCTGTTTTAAGAATCGTTCACGATCATAAAATGTACCCATATAGGATGTCATTACACCAAGAAATCCATGGAGATGATTACCTTCATAGAATGAACTTTTGATTTTGGGCTCGAGAAAAACTACAACAAAATCAAAACTTTCACCGTAACATTCTGTGTTGTGATGAGGCCACGTTTAGGAGTAATGGAGAAGTGAACCGTCACAATATGAGATACTGGGTGTTTAAAAACCCACACTGGATGCGAGAAGTGGACAACAAAAGGTACTGGACACTAAATACCTGGTGCGGTTTTATCGGTGACAAAATTGTAGGGCCATTCTTCTTTGACGATCGCCTAGACTGAGTAGTTGATATTAACTTTCTCATTGGTCACTTGCCTAATTTATTGATCGAAATACCTGAGGAAGTCTTACAACGTATGTGGTTTATGCACGATGGGGCACCAGCACACTACGCCGAGGATTCTTGATTAGTTCTAAACGAGCAATACCCTGACAGATGGATTGGAAGAGGCGGACCTGTGAACTACCCAGCGAGATCTCCTAATTTAACGTGTATGGACTTTTACTTGTGGGGTAGACTAAATGAACCAGTGTATAAATCAAGACCAACAACTAGAGAGGACATGATGCAGCGGATAAGGGAGGCTATCAACACGATCAGTAGAGAAGAGATAATTAGAGCTGTAGATAGTTTCACCTCAAGGATTGAACCCTGTCTAGAAAACAATGGGTTGCAGTTTGAGCACCGGTTTTAACTCTTCATGAGGTCAGTTACTAGGTTATTGTTGGTTTTAATTTGATAATAATTGATAATAATAACTATTATTGTCATATTCATAATTTACCATGATGCTGCTGTTACATGGTAGATTTGTTTTCAAAGCCAGTTTGAAGTGTTTATTTTTTTAATAATGACAGGATACTCCTTCCTTCCATGGCACTCACATCAATGATTAAATAACAACAGGGTTTCTCCTATACATTTTGTGTAATTTAAGTGTAAATATTCTTGTAATAGAAAATGTACTAATTTAATATCTGGGTAATTTTCCTGTTTCATGAGAGAACTCAGCACTTATCGTAAGACATTTTAGTTTACAGTGTTCCAATAACTTTTTAAATTTTAAAAGACTCTTTTAAAAATTGGATAGAGTATTTTTTTTTATTCATAAACATAAGAGACGAGTTTAATGTTGGGACTTTTTTTTACTTGCACATTGCACTGACTTTTATAATAAATACATTGATTAAAATTATAAAAAAATCTATTTTTGTAGTACAGTTTTGAAACCATTGGAGATAGAGACAAACTGTAAATGTTGAAAACGTTTATTTTTTAACGACCTTTCTAATTATGTACAACACAACCTATGTTACTATTTGATTTTTTTTAGATTGGGGCTGTTATGTATTTCAAAATTCTATGTATTTTTAAAATGTGTAAATTTTGGTGTAGGGTGGCATTTGATGATATTTTTCGATAAGCCATCTCATCATTAGTTTTCAATAAAAATATCGTCTCTCTACATCTGTACAGGTAGTTTCAATAAATTTATCCACAAACCCCTGATTTTTTTATCTTTTTGGTGTACCCTGTACATAAGTGGCAAGATAGGTTCAAAATTTTTGCATGAAAATAATCAGTGAAGAAATACCTTTAAAATGAGGTATAACTCAACATACCTTTACATTTGAAAATTTCCCAAAAACCACCCCTTCCCCAAAAACTACCCTTTTGGGGAGTTTTAGAGATTTCAAAATAATTTCGCCAAATTCTTTGGGTAAGAAATAGGGGGGTTTAAGTTGTTACGAATAATCTAGCTCGTTTGGTTTGGGCGCTATACGTTCTGTACGGGTGGTTTGCCTCACCCTGTATTTAATTCAATTTAAGATGCTATACTAAAGGAAATGTGCAATGGAGCTAAAACATTTTTCATCATTGTATTTATATTAAAAACTATAAAGAAAGACGTTAATATTTTTTTTAATCGCCTTGTCTATTTATAAATAAGGTGATATACATTTAAGATAAACTACATGAAGTCAGTATGTACGTATTTAATATAGTGAACGCTAACTTCTTGCTAAAACATCGCAATTAATAAAGAAAAATAAATAACACTTATACTGAATAGAAAGTCCGTAGCTAATTTTGTATGGCTTAGGAAGAAACCCATTACCAAATATGTTTTTAAAGCGCAATCCTACTCTTACAAAAATTATCCAAGAAAGGATTAGCTGAGTTGAAAAAGTATCATTAATCATTCTTGATAAAAGATTAGTTTTCACTTGGTTTGATTTATTTATGCGCAATTTCATACAAAACAATAATAATGAAGACACATTCGTCTATTCATTTTAAACAATTTTGTTATAATTATTGTTAATGTTTGTTGATATTGTTGTGTTTAATTTAACAAGCACCAATATTAGAATTAATTCCTCATTGATTAATGATATTTTATACTGTATACTAATAACGGCAAACATTTCTCTCTATAGCCTAATGTATTAGTTTGGAAAATAAATATTTATTTTTATATAATTATTATTTATTTAACCCTTAAAAACAAAAAACTAGAAAAGTTATATCCTATAAGCTATATCCCTAGGTAAAACGTATTTGATAAGCAACCCTTTTAGAAGCAAGAATAAAGATGTGGCAATGTTAGGTTTGTAATTCCCATGTCTAAATGTGATTCAGACTCCCATGTAGACATTCCATTACGGGGGACTGCTAATAAAGATATGTCTGTCAGGCGCAGTTACTTCACTTTCCCGTTATTTTGTGATTCAAAATAGGTATATTTGTCTATGTTCCATCAAATCGTTTAAATGGAAGTGATCAGTAGTTTAGTTATGCTATTATCTTTTGTTAAATACGCTATGTATTATTTTCTTTACCCAAAAACTTGTGTCTTATAACAAACCTTATTTGAAATTATTTGTCAACGATATATAAATCTAAGATTTACGTAATTCTAACAGTTATGTTATTGGATACCTTTAAAAAATATTTTACGGGCTTTTAGGTCAAAGAAATATTACCATGATTTTAGTTATTACCGGGAATTGAGTTTAAAAAATATGCACCTATATTGTAACATTTAAAGGTGTCCATAGGTTAAACATGTTCAGAAAATAAGTCTTGGAAAGGTTCACTTGACTCATAATAAGCAATTAAACATACCCATATTAATTTAAACCCAATAATAGTTTCATCATATTACGAAAAATTAAATCGATTACAGTGCAAATCTCATATGGAGAAATTGATCTAATATCAAATAAGAAAGAGAAACAAGTAACTATAAAGCTCTAAAGTGATACTAGTACTATATCTCATGAATATCATTTATCCGTAATGCACTGAGCATTCTTTATAGGTTATTTTTAATGGTTATAACCTATAGATTATAGTTGATGATCTACATACAACGTTCAGAAAATTTAACCATCTTCAAATTTTGAATGTAGGTAAGGCTATTTCTTTGTAAATAGCGTATACATATATAAACTATTGCACCTGTACCTGGTAAAAAATGAACGGGGAAGTAGATAAATTAAATAATTACGTATACAAGTTAATTAATTTGAGTGTATATTCCATTGCCCTATCAGCACATCTTAAAAAACTAAAATAAACTGGTATTAAGTAAGTTGGCATATGGCAGGGGCGTGGATAACGAATTGGACCATAGACTTGACAAAAGAGGCTTTCTTTTAGCAATGTCCTAATTACACTACTTCAATACAGATTTAAATATTTCCATTTAAGGCTTAGATATTTAAATAATTATTTTTAAGGATTGTTTAGTGAATGTCTTTATTGCTAATGGATGTTTAGTAAATATTAAATATATATGGATTAGCAACCGCCCTCTTCAGGTGCATTTACTAAAGAGGAAAATTTATTTATTTATCATTACTTCTCATAATTTATGAAGAATGGGTATACAAAGGTAGAAATGGTCGACGATGATAACTAGTTACGATAGGGGTTAAAAGATGACAGTCGGAAGCGAACTGAGGGCTTCCTTTATGAAAAAGTTTTGGTTATGGAAGGGGTCGTTTTAAAAACCCCGAACCATGAACCGTAGTCTCTTTTGAGTGCTAAGCGAATTATATTAAACGTGCACCTTGTCGTTCTTTTTCCATATCAATTCTACGAGGGATTTTGCTTCAGTAAACATTATATAGTTTTTATATTGAGAAATGTATTGGCAACTAATGTAAGCTCTCTTTAGCAATGAATATATTAGAATTATTATACAATTCATAGTAATGAGATTTTGTTAGTTTTTGGATCTCTGTACAGGATTAAACCGTCTTACGAAGGTGAGAATTGGATTAGGCTACACCTTAACAGTTATTCCTATTACTGCTATGAAAGTGACTATATCAGTTTTTTTTATTTATATCGATTACGATGCATGTAATAAGAAGCTTGGAACTTTTAAAATTATTATAAATTTGTTGATAACACAGAATTTTCTATATTTTGTCTGATATCTGAGAAATAGACGATCTAACAGGTCTGAGACTAAATTTATTAAATATTTTAGTTAACTTACATAAAATATCATAAATTAAAAACTACCTCTTTAGCCATAAAATGATTAGTTTTGCTTTATCACTTTCCTTTTCTAGCAAATCGAGTGAAAACTCTCGTTACCCGTAGCTCTATAACAAAGAGTTTCCGGGAATATATTTATATATCTTTTTCATTATTTTGATGAGTGGAAGCCACCTGAGAAGTTTGTCGCATTAATCGTGGGACACACGTGTATTAGATATAAATACATTTTACGCGACTAAGTTCTGTGAATCATAGTCTTAGATATAAGATTAGTGTATTGGTTCACATCATTGTTTCTTTTTAATCCACTTATTGTTTTCACTTTATACTTTTAACCTTTCGACACCCTTCCATTTCAACGTTTACACCAATTAAGGCGGCTGATTTAACATTTGTTTGTTTGTGAAATTTTCTCTAACATTTATACGATAAGCCAGATTGTGAACATGTACTATACTACGGCTCTCAACTCCTTGAATATAAGCCCAAAATTGTAATTTTTCTGTTAAACCAATGCAGCAGAGGTTACGCAAGGTGACTGAGAAATACGGCTTAATGTGTTTTTCGCAAGGAGCCCTAGACTATCAAACTTAGCAGTAGAATACCATTGGTTGATCTTATTATTTGTATTAGTACTATTACGTGCATACTAAAACACTTAGCTTATAAAACGATAGTTTATAAAAAGTTTAACTTAATTTATATTTAATATTTTTCAATGAGTTTTTTTTAATAGTTATTTTAAATAATTATTGATTGCCGGAAGTTGTGTTACATCGGGGTTTAGAGGGCGAAGGATTCAAAAGGTCCAGCATAACGAGATATAAATTTTATACTTGATTATTTTTAGAGAAAAAGATTATGAACAATGTAATGTCAGCTGCCTTATAGGCTAAGGATATCAGGATGGCAATTTATAAATAATGTCTGATCATAGTTGCAAATATGTATTATAGGCATATCGTACCTATGATAGGAGGGGTTTATTTAATGGAATGTTGACTTGAATCGTAGAATCAAGATTAATGTTACTCTGAAGGTATCCAAAGAAAGCCAACGACGAAGAAGCTAAATAAAACCTTTACATCGTTTCGAAATCAGAGAAAACTATAAATAAGTGAATTGGCAAACTCATTGCCTCATCAGGTCCACAATTGAATGTTCTATTATGTTTCTGAGATAATTTCTAAGCACAGTGGACCAACCGAGATTTCTGTACATAAAGTTTTTGGCTATACTGAAGAGGCGCTGTACTCTTAGTGGAATTGTCGAACGCATATTTAGCTACAATTATACAATTTAAGAAATAATTCGAATTTTCATTTGGTTGCATTCTTCTAACTGTAAAAGTAGATCTACAGATATACAAATTTCAAATTCTTACAGATACGATGAAATTGTCATGATCAAGAATGTTGTGGCCACTGTTATGTAATATAGTTTGTTCTGCAATATTGATAACATTTTTTAAGTAAAAATTATTTACTTTTGTTTATAGATATAATATATGAAACATTTCAAAATATTAAACTGTCTAGTGATTTGGACAGTTTATTTGAACCTGGAATCAGTTTTAAGGTTAACTCATTCACATCTATGCTCCAAACAAATTCCTTGTAACATGATATTTCATCATTTTTGAAAAACGGTTTTTTTTTGTCATGAAAAATAGATTTAGGTATTGGAGCTTACATAATGGTATTCGTTATCATATTCTTTGTTGGATAACGATTTACATAAAGATTAAGCTTTTATTGCGTTAAATACAATTTTCTGAACTTTTTATGACCATCCTAATATTAAAACAGCTAATAATACTAAATAGCAATACTTTGTAAAAAACGAAAATTCCGTGTACTATTACGTACTGTTTCCCTGGTATGTAACTTAGTTTATTATCTCACTCAACACTCAATATAAATTTGCTGTGTTACAGGACAGTTCACTGAGTGAATCTAAGTTCATAAAACTATATTTATTCTTTGAACTCATACTTAATAGTTATTCTATATTTTTATAAATAACATGCCTTCTTATTTTTAAAGATCTAAGTACCTGTTACTTATTTTTACCACACGTGGATCAAACTTCACAGTAAGGTTGTTCGGCGGAAATTGCATTTTAATTGTATTCCGTAGGTAATTACTATATTCTTTACAATACATCGACATCAGATAATTACAAATGTGAAGAATTTAATGTATTTATTTATATGGAAAGCAATTAGCGATTAATTGTAGTTTATATTGTAAATATGACTCAATAAATGTATTTTCACAAAAAAAACTCTATGGCATTAGAAATACACAAATAGCTAACAGTTTATAAATTTTCTTCATTATAGAAGTATAAATAACTACATTTTTATACTTTTCTTTAATGTTGGATGCTTTATATGATGCAGTAAATATTAAGGATTAAAGTCATTTGAATTTAAAATTTGTATTTTAATAAACCTAATTGTTGTTAACATAATAAATTAATATACTTAATATATTTAAGAAACGCTATTTATTTTTCTTTTATTAAAATATTAAAGTAAATGAACACCGAATGGTTTTATATCCTTCCATGGTGTTCAGGACAAGCTTTGATCTGGTCACTCTCTCGTCGTAATTTAGATCTCTAACAAAGAACACAAAGGAACAAAATTTCAATGTAACGTGATATAAGCGTCTGTGGCTTCTTTCTAGCTGTCTTGTTTGCCCGTGCTTCTTTTCTAAAAACAAAACTTGGAGATCATATTTGAGGTTGGCCTCTGGTTCTGAAAACAAACGGAATTACGTTATATTATACAATCAATGGGTACATACTATAATTATGATATGCTGGCAGTACAAAAATGTGGAAAAAATCACCCTTTCATAGGATAAAAATTTTGAAATTATACGTTTTAAAAACCAGAATAAAATAAAATTTTTATGGGACACTTAGTTTATGTAACCATCCATTATAGTAACCAATCCCAAATGCAATTCCCCTAACTATACAAACAAATGCTACCAACTTGTGGAAATGTCCATGTTTGATATTAAAATAAAGTAATCTAGTTTTCACGACAAAATTAAGTAACAAAATGTTACTTGAGTACAAAATGTATATGATTACAATCATACAGGATGTCTGGGTACTGTATTCATGCTTAATAAATCAAATCTAAATGTTATAGTTATACTTTTAACCGTTTATAATTACACGAGCATCGGCCATATTGTTTGCTTCACTTAAAATTTTTAATTTGATAACAAATGTTTGTAATGGATTGAGTTTTTTTATATAGTCATATGACTAGAAAACCTAAAAACAGGCAAAGATAGTTTTTATTATCATTGCTTTCAGTTTAATTATCAATTATCATTTGAAAAATGATGAATTATCGTTATGTTTTATTTGGAGAATTGAAAAAAAGGTTCATCATTACTAGAATTCGGTTGAAAATATGGTAATTAATTAATTGTCAAGCTGATTAGCCATTTAACAATATAAAATATAACTGTCTGACAACTAGGCTACAGAGCCACAAAAATCACGTGTTCTTATAAATATTTGTTAAACATTACATGTTTGGAATCATTCATTAAAAAATATTTGTTCCCATTCTAAAGGGACGCGGACGGTTCAAGATGAGCAATCAAAAGATGGTAAGTATACTATTGCTTGTAATTAAAATTGCTTTTTCATCCGTTACGATTGAAAAACCTATGTTGAATTTATTATTAATCCAATGTAAATAAATTTAATATTTTTGGTTTGTACTGTATTCCATTTTATTGTATTTTAATCAAATAAGTTAAATTCCAAGGGTATTATGACCATATTCAAAAAATGACCTAAAACATTACTGCTGATTAGAACAGCTACAATATTAAAAACGACAGATCGTTATGTTTATTAACTCAGCTTTTTAAAATAGAGATAACTCCTTTACTTTTCAACCAACTAACTTACCTTTGAATAGTCGTTGCGCTCGTAATTAAAGTTTCTATACACAGCCTGACATATTTAACGGTTTTATCGCATTCCGCTTTTATGATATATATAGTGGAAAATCTTTTTTATGTTACCATATTAATAATAACTGTTTCGAAATGTTTAAAAATTTAAAAATCAAACGAATGGTACAAAATGGCGGTTGCTTTTAGAATGTTTAAATACGATATTACGGGTTTGTAGTATGGGAATAATACTTACGGAATTTGTTAGATAATCTGAAACACTCTGAATAAAACATATTTGGGTATTTAATGTTGCCATTGCATGGTTCACAACTTGTATACAACATTGCAGAATGAGTATTAACAGCATACTGTGATAATATATTACACTTTTGACTGCATTTGTATGATTATATGTGGTTTGTATTCCTTTATTCATAATAAAGAGGAACGTGGTTTGATATTTTGTAGCATTTACATTAAATACAACAGTACACAATTTTAGTATCGAAGTCTCCTTCAAATATTCTTTTTAAGATTAATGGATTACGGACGTCTTAAAATATTATTTATATATCTTGTGTAATGATAATATATGAGAATTTAAATGCAAACTCTTATAAACAA
The DNA here is from genome assembly GCF_021130785.1 of Homalodisca vitripennis. NCBI lineage: Eukaryota > Metazoa > Arthropoda > Insecta > Hemiptera > Cicadellidae > Homalodisca > Homalodisca vitripennis. Next base: position 89,782,843 of record NC_060213.1, on the reverse strand, counting down.
TACTTTATTTTCGATCATCAACTCTTTTTATTGCAGTAATTTATTGATTAAAAAATGCTATAACTGGTAAGGTTTTTACGAAAATTATTAAAGTGGTTAAATAAAGAGAAGTTTTGAAAATAAAGAGTATATCGAATTCAATACTTTCTGTTAGATATACATAACAAATTATGTATTTTCAACAGAGGCATTTAAAAATTTAAACATTAAGCCATTTTATATTATTACCAAACCGTTTAACAAATTTAACAAATTTTATATACAGGAAGTTTATAAGCACCATTCCAAAAATCCTTAGTAATCCAATTAAACTGAATTATCTAGTTCAATACAATTATTAAAAAGTGTATTTCATTGACCAATAAGTTACGTTTCAGTGTAAAAATTTTAGATAAAGTAAAATAAAGTGTACTTAGATAGACGACAGGCTTTATTATATTTTTAAACGTACAATTTTCAGTAGGTTAAAATACACAATTGTACTTTTTGCACGAATTTAGACCAAATAACATTATACAAGATTTATCAAAAAAAGTAATATAAAATATTAATATTTAATCTGAAATTTCGTTAAAGGAGAACAATTCTAATATTTTTCTATAAAGAACTATGAAAAATATCGGAATAATGAAATATAATTGTTAAATATCTATTTATATTAAATTTAAAACGCAATTTTTTAAACTCTGACTTAATAATGACAATTTCAAGTATGCAGTGGCAAATATTTTTAGTATTAAATTAAAAAAGCCCAAGAAGAGCCATGATACGCAGTGGGGGCTTGATTGTGTCTGAATAATACATGTGATGATCTAAATCCCGTGGGATTCAAAAATAAATCTCTTCGCCTACGTTAAAACTGATATTATCTTTGTATACCACGAGATATGATATAGAGTTTAACTGTAAAACATTTAACTTTCTAATATTAAATCGTAAATATTATAGTTCATACAAATACACTTCGACAAAAAATCTAAAATATTAATATTCTACTGATTGCTATTCTTCTATAATAAATGACCCAACGAATTTACCTCCTACAGTAACCAGTTAAAAGTTTCTGGATAGTGCGTACGTTGCTCCCTAATCCAGTGTGGGTTTAGGATTTACATAAATGACATGTTATTTATTACCATAGTATAATTGAATACTACTGTATTAATAATTGTGGACTAGGTGATATAAATAATCCTCAGAATATAAAATGATATATAAAATAGAGTTTAAACTGTTAAACATTCAAAAAATGTTTCGTAAATAATATATTTCGTGAAAATATAATTCGAAAATAAAATAAGAATTTAAATATTCCACTGATTGCTATTCTTCAATAAAAAATTACCTTTCTAATTTACCTTCTACAGTACCCAGTTAAAAATTTTCTGGATACTGCGTATTAAGCTCTCTTTTCGAGTGCGGGTTGACGATTAACATAAATGACGCTTTATTTGTTAAAATAGTGTAATTGAATATTACTTTATTATTAATTTTTGACTAGGTGATATAAAAAGTCCTCAGAGAGTTCATTAACTAGGACATTACTCTTAAGTCTGCCTTCTTCTTCAAGATGTTTTATGGGTTTTGTGAACTCCTCATTTTAAAAAGTTCCATTAAATTAGTTTTTCACCTCTTAATAACATCTAATCCAATGTCCACAGACGAAAATAATTAAAATCGTGATAAGTTCAAGTAAACTGAGTTCATTACTGTACAAATAGTACAGTAGATATTTAAATGAATTACTATTTTTTTTAAGTACCAATAAAATTTTAGAGTACATGCTCCTTTGAGCCTGACAATATTTGATAAGACTGTAGAACGTAGTAGATAGAGGTTGGCCAAACCTTGCTAGGATGTTATTCTGGGGTTATATATCCGTAAACAAGAAATATCAATTTTTTCATGAAAATATTTTAAATTAGCCACTAAATTTTATGGATTTAATATTCTTTCATAAATTTGAGGCGCAATCGGCAGCTGCCCGACTCAAACTCGGACATGCAGGGTACTTTAAATATCACTAAAGGGATTAAACCAACATTTGACCAAACAAAAGTTGACTTCGACTCAGGATTTTCTGTATTTATCGCCTACAATCTCATTATAGTTGTACTGTATGTACCACATATTATTTTATTCATCATTCATGGCTTACCGCAGTGACTTTGCATATATTTTTCTGCTGAGTGTTGTGATGAAACAATCCTTACTATGTTTTTATGGCAATCCATACGAGTGAAAAATGTGTTGCTGAATATTCTGGAGAAGTTGTTACATTTAGTAACCTTTTGTTGAAAAGTAAAGAGATAAATGTCAAAGTAAGTGCTAAGCATTGTTTGTTGGCGAACATTCACCGATCCTTTCCGAGCGATTTTCTCATATTCTCCGCAGAGTACTCGCTGCTACTCGAACTATGGGATATCGGCCTCATGACTTTCACTGCTTTATCTGGTTTATAGTTTCATCAATTTGGGTGGAGTAAATGATTTGAGACAACAAAATTTAAACATTTCGAGTATATCTAATATGGGAAATACAAAACACATTAGTGGAAATTGTGGTAAAAATTAGATGTATACTAGTGTGATACGTGATATTACAAGATTATTCTACAAATACAGCTAGGAACAAAACTTAACACTATTGAGCAAAAGGTTCAATTGAAAATAATTAACACATTTTCGTTAAACCTTATTCCCTAATATTATACAAATATACTTTCCTTTCTTACACACAGTTGTTCGAATCCTATTAGTCTATGAAGGTTCTATTTATTTTTACATAATAAACCTTACTTGAAAGTAGAATCACACATAATTTTCACAATAAACCTCTAAAATAAACAATAAACAAAATAGCAACATTCATCTAAGAACAAATTTCAGCTAGAATATAAATTTTATTATAGATTGTAATCCTGCTATGCAAAAGAGAACTCGGCTCGTATTATGCTTTAAGCAATCCCACCGCATAACAAATTTATATTGCATCTTACGTGTATTATGTTTTTCTTTGTCAAAGCTTGCGGACGGAGGCAATATTATACTCTCCCTGAGCCCATGACTTATTGTTAGACTTATCTGATGAACTTGAACAAAGGGCAGGAGAGTAATACTACTTGGCAACCTAACCCAAAAGCGTTTTTAAATGGATGTGCTAGCAACTTGCTTACATACACTGAAGAAACGTTACTACGTAGTCGACTCTTTAAAAATACACGTACATTTTTTTACTAAATAATAATCAACACTGACCAATTTTTTTAATCTATGGTTTTTTATACCTGATGCATAACTTATATATCCAAACTCACTACATCAGTAATGCACTCAGTGAAATTATTGCAAGATTCAGTTTTGTGTACATATGTTTACTAAATTTTTAGCACTGTATTTTATGAAATTCCTAAAATAATTTATATATAATCCAGCCTCAATTACACCAGTGTTAGACAATCAAATAAAATCCGCACCCGAGACAAATGAATTTGACACAAAATGGGAATATGAGATTGACTTATTAATTTGGTGCATTATTGTGCATGAGATAAAATAGCACTTTCAGAAGCTACTTTTTTAAAGAAGTTGTACTACTGATATAAATAATCAACTGGACATACTTCAGTTCATAAAACATAACGAATTTTATTTAAGTTACATCTAGATAATTTATATTTTCATTATAATACAGAATGATACGATAATACGCTCACAACTGAGCACCTAAAATTGTAGACTTCGCGAAGGTATAAAGACTACTTCCAGCACCTATGTGGAAATTTTTTATGGAAAATTGGCCTGTATTAGCCATAAAAATTAAATTCCGTCAGCGCTGTTCAAAGTATGAAAGTATTGATGATTACTAATATTGATAATCTAAGACAATTTTATAAATATTAAAAGTTTTATATGTATAATTAAATGACTAAACTAAATTTTATTATGAGTAATTAATTGATTTTATGCCAATAATTAAATTTGCCGGATATGGATGCAAAATTTCGGTCCGATTGTGATTATCCATTTAATATACCAATAATGATGTAATAGCTGAAATCGATTTCGCTTCAAACTATCACTCATTTTAAAAGTTATATATATCGTTATATATCGTAACCTGATATTTAATAACCATGATGGATATGGACGTACTAATAGCATTAGTACCTGGTATCCAGCAATATTTGATTTTAATGCTAAAATGGGGGTTTTAGTTTTAAAACGCTATTGTATGTCATTTACCCTATAAAATAATGGATCCTCATGTAAAAGAATGTGTTAATAATAAAAAATATTACGCAGTGACATTTATTTCACAGTTACCCTGTAACAAATAAAACTAATAGCAATCTTAATTATCTAGATGAAGCAGGCCAGCCATGAAGTGTGAGAACTGAAATGCAAAAGCAACAAATATATGTGCAACACATATCAACTCGTATAGTTGAATGTGTGCAAACTTTAATGAACGTCGTTAGGTTTATGATATTGGTAATAGTTTAGAAATCAGAGTGAAATTATGGTTAGTATTAATATTATTGTAAGTAGTGTGTTCCAAATGCTTAAAGTTCTGAGTTTATATAAAGACTAAAATTTGAAATTAAATTAATAAAATAACATATTGTATTTTAAGTAAAATAATTTTATACGCTTATGTTTTCTTCACTGCAATCAGTATTATTCTCGTAGTTTTGTAAAATTTTCAATTTTCTTCGTATTTCGTAATTGCAAATCCTGTCATTTATTTACACCAAATCTTGTTAAGCATTATATTTACTGTTATTTGGTAAAACCATGCCTTAATAGATGAGAGAATTTAAGACCATGGCTTTTGTTTAAAAAAAGTATTTACGTGAACCCTTTTAGACATACAATCATTTTTACAATCTATCACACACAGGCTTGTTTAAGATTATGAGGATAAAATATAAGTATTTATTCTTAATAATTTTAAAGATTTTAAAGTTTAATTTATCAAACATAACAAATTAAATGAGTAGTGTAATATTTAAATATTAAAGTTGGCTTGAATTTAAATATTTTGGAAGAGAAAATAATCTTTTATGACAGACGCCAAAAGACATTCAGCTTATCTGAAAATCACTATTTGAGTCTACAGTTGTATTTTGACGGAAAGAGTATATAGTTTGGTATAAAAGTTTATTTCAAGTTGTAAAACTTACATAGTACAGTCTCAGTCTTGTACGTTTCAAAACGTAAACCAGATGTTTCATATTTTCTCTAGTATTCTATTGAGTGCTCTACTTAACAATTAACAATTGCTTACATTTAAACAAGAATAAACACAGTCTTTGATTTATTTTTCAGGCCTAAGTACAAGTGTCTATAAGATAAAGATTTCTTTGTCATATATCTCTACCCAATCTCTTCATCCATATAAGTGTGCCTTGATTCCCCTATCGAGGTCTCTATGCACGAAGCCATAGGAAAAATTCTCTGAAGCATACATTTAGGTCCAAAATTTGGTAGATATTCTTAGAAAACTAGGTGGTAGATCTAATAAATGAATATTTTTCACATTTTGTACCATAATCATGGGAATTATCTTAGCCAACGTTGCGAAATACCTTTGAACGAATGTCTAACGAGCCGTGGCTTAAACATATTAATATTCCTTCCCTGTCTACGGGAACATAAGAGGTGTCTCTGGCCCTTGTACTAAGTTCTAAATCCTAAACTTTGAAATAGCTTTGGATTATTACCCTAAATATGTGTATTATAATAAATTCGAAAATTCGTTAGGAGTAGAAAGACCCCTTTAAAATACCATAACCTGTAACTTAACTTGAGATGTAAATTTAAATAGAGATTGAGTATCACGGTCATTACATGATGCGGGGATTGCTTTCAAACAATTGTAGCTGCTCCTGGTATATAGTAGTTGCTAATAAAAATCAAACAAAAAACACATGAAAACCTTTATTTGAGAAATGTTTTTCTAATAATCGAGTTTTGGTTTAGAAATATGAGAATAATGAATAATAAATACAAAATATTGAAGAATATTACATAATTATAAAGCAAACAAATATTTCAATTTAATATACTTTTACAAATACATAGGTTTATAACGTATTGGTATACTAATTTTAAATATTATTTGGAACACAATTTCAAATATTTTTGAAAATTACACATATATATGAAAGACCTATTGAGGCTAAATTATATAAGATACAAAGTTTAATTTTGCAACAGAGAGAAAACTTTTATAATTCCAAAGAAATAATGACATTTGTTCAACATTGTAAAACTTTAGTTAAATTTTTATAGAAAGGTCCACCTACAAATTATTGTCTTGTGTTGTCTGAAGTCACTTGCAAAAATTATACAGTATAAAATAAAAACACTTGATAAAGCATTATGCTTTTAGTAAGCTGCCAAACGGACACACTCAGAAAAACCATTGACACAAATAAATGTTGAAAAGTGGTATAATAAGTTTTTAGATGTAATAGTTTTAAATAAAAATGTTGAATATCACTTAAGGATCCCTTTATGAAGAGAACACAAACAGATTTGGATTACTCAAGAAATATTTGTATGCATTTGAAGCAGAATTTAGACCTTTACCTTTTAAGTTTAAATTGTCTATAGGAAAATGCTAAACGTATACGATATGCATAGAAGAAAATATATGCTTATTTATTTTAATATATGCTAAGCATTGTGTCAATGTATTTAATTAATATTTATAAACTTATGAAGGGCTTTAAATATTTAGTAATTCCATAAAGTCAGTATATTTAACTAAAACAATTTAATTACACTTATGAAAACTATTTACAACACTATATGATTTAGTGACTAAAATGAGTGAAGATTCTGAGCACTTCTCTCTAGTGGCTGGAGAAATTAAATTTATGTTTGTCTATCTTTATTTCTATACGAACGTTATCTCAAGAACAAACAAATCCATTGAAAGAAAAATTTGGAACGAGGTTTTAGTGTTTTACAGAAAACAGAGTGAACTTAATTAAAGATGTTTTAATGTTATGAAATCCTACAAGCAAACGAAGCGAGGGATGTTAAGTGATATCTTGTACCTTGATAGTTCACATAATACTTTATGGTCTTATAAGTAAATCCACTTCTAAATTTAAAAATTAGCTCATACACTATTCAAATTTGTCGTATTATTTATTATTATTTTCAAACAAAATATTAGTTAATATTGTTCATGAACTCCATTACATACGCTTATCCTAAGTCAACAAAAACTGTTATTACTATAAATTAATAAATGCTGCAGATACGATTTATATTATAGATGTATAACGGAAAATAAAAATTGAAGCCGTGTTATTTTGCTTAAAGCGAAACAGGACAGAACGAGAAGAGCAGTCTGACACCAGGGTGACAGAAGGTCTGCGGCAAGCCTGTTACCACAAAACTAATGTTGTCGGCTTGGTTCTTGTTGTTGGAATGAAATTGTTGGTGGCGTATCTTATCAAATGCTGGCGTAATTCATTTCTTCAGATGACAATTTTTGATTATTTTTGTGAATTTACATGTTATATACATTAAAACTTAAGCTCTGATAGAGTTTGATATATTCTAATAAGTAATTTTGTAACATTTAAACAAAAAGTTCCTCATTATCTTGTCATAGTAAACTAACACTTTTTGTAATAACAATGGCAGCCTATAAATCTGAATTAAATATGGTTAAGATTTTTGGACGTTCATATTATTGCCTAGTTTAACTACAAAATAACCTTACAAAAATAATTATTACCATGTTAACTGCAGTGTAAATTAATATTAGATATCAAAACTAGGTAATTTTTTTCTGTAAAGAGTGGCAAATGATAAAAAAAGTTACTGGATGGATGGACAGATTGTTATTTAATGGGTTTGCAGGATCAAATACTTAATTACGGTTCATTCGCAGAGTGGGAACCAATTTTCTGACCAAAAGGTAATTAAATGGTTTGTATTAAATGTAGTATTTTATTTTCAGAAATTTGAAATTAATCTTGTTTGGTACTTAGCGATGATATTAACTATAAAAATTATGATATTTTGTCTCTCATTTTTTTTAAATATTTACTAAACACGAAATACTACACCATACTTTTAAGTAAAAATTTATGTTCAAGATATTTGTGAAAAACTGGTATATAAATCTGTAAATTTACATTTATTCACCAAAATTATATCTTTTTAAAATATTGGACTTTAAATTAAATAATAAAATAATGAGCGGGGAAATGCAAGGTTCTCCTTCGATGAAATGTGTTCCTTTTCTCTTAGTATTATTTTAAATTATTGTAGTTAAATACACATTATATAAAGGTTTGCATTACATTGTTGTATTAATTACTAATTAAGCATATGTTAGAAATAATGTGGCTGTAATACATTATATTGTTCTACAATGTGGTATTTTGTTTTTTGTAAAAATTATTTTAATAACTCCATGTAGACATGATTTATAATGTTGGATGGCCTATGGTATATCAAGAATAAATAAATATTGATATTAATTATTTAATATTTTATAGTAGAATATTTTATTAAAAACATGTTTGATTCTATTTTTAATCTGATTCTAAACTACATCTCTAGCTTCAATTGCATATGCATATATTAAAGAAATTATGCAAGAAATAATATTAAAACATAATAAAATAAAAACATAAAATATAACATAAATAAAATTTAATATAATAAAAATTTAATATAATAAAAATGTAATATAATATCGTATAACATCATAAAACGTATAAAACTCTATCCCTTTAGATGCTAAAAAATATCATGTCTGCCATTATGCCTTTCCCCATTATATTTCGAAAATGAACTTACCTATAACCTTGCATTTTGCATGAAGCTTTATTTCTATAGAAACCATACAGAGTTTGAAGATGTTGCATTTCACTCTATGGTATGTAGCTGGGCTATAGCAAATATTTTTTATTGGCCTTATAGGTAACCAAAATGGCAACGAGAATATACCACAGTAATACATTCGTAAACAAAATGAATCCAACCATACGGGATTTTACCCCATTATTTAGAGTGTTAAAATTAAAATTGTGCAAAGTAAATCTTGGTTATAAGATTTGATTTCAAACCACTCTTGCGTTAGTACTATCCTTAGTTTACCGGTGCTTATATTCTTTAAAACGTTTTATGCAAAACCTAAATTAATGAAAAAACTATTAAATGTATATAAAGGGTGATTTATTTATTGGTGGGGTTTTAAAAACTAAATAAAAGAATGAAAAACAACCTGCATTGACATAAAAATGCATTTATTTGAACTACAGTGTCATGACATTAACGTTTAAAAATGATTTCTGGCATATGGGCTCCATTTCGTTCGCGTAGAAAGCCCAATCGAGAAGTCCAATTTTCGAATACTCTTTCCAGCAGCTGTGGTTGAATTCCGCCAATAACTCGATGAACGTTAGCTTCCAAGTCATTTAAAGTTTGTGGCTTGTCAGCGTATACTTGAGACTTAACATATCCCCACAGAAAGTAGTCTGTTGGCGTGATATCACACGACCGTGGGGGCCAGTTGACACTACCTCTAAATGAGATGATACGTTCACCAAATGTTTCTGCCAAGAGGTCAATTGTGTCGTTTGCCGTGTGGCACGTCGCGCCGTCTTGTTGGAACCAGACATTTTCTAAATCCACTTCAAGTTCGTTTAGCTGAGGAAAGAAAAAGTCCCGTAACATTGCCCGATAGCGTTGACCATTTATCGTAACAGTCTGGCCAGCATTGTCTTTAAAAAAATAAGGGCCAATAACACCACCTGCCCAAATGGCGCACCAAACGGTAAGTTTTTGTGGATGAAGGGGCATACCAACAAATTCTTTTGGGTTTTCATCACTCCAAATCCGACAATTCTGTTTGTTGACAAAGCCGCATAACCAGAAATGAGCCTCATCACTGAAAAATATCTTGCCTGCGAAAGCTGGGTCACGTGTTATCTTATGTTGAGCCCATTCAACGAAATCAAGACGCTTGCGATAGTCTAATCGTTTTCAGTTCTTGCACCAACTGAATCTTGTATGGATATAGGCGTAGATCCTTCCGTAAAATATTCCATAGAGTTGAGTAGCAGATCGCTGATTGCTGCGCACAATGACGAATCGACACACTTGGATCCTCTTCAACACTATGAGCAACAGCATCAACAGCCTCTTCGGTCCTTACTGTGGGGCGTCTCTGCCGATGTTTGTCAACAAGAGTGTGGGTATTACGAAAACAATTAACCAAAGCTCGAATACCTGACTCTGATGGACGATTATGAGGTCCGTAAATCGGACGAAGAGCTCGATAAGTTGCCCGAACTGAACTGCGGTTTTCAAAATAAATTTGCACTATTCGCAAAACGCTCTTCTTTTGTAAGTCTGTTCATGGTTACTATACAATAATACGCACTAGACAATACAAATATTGAAATGACATAAGATAATAAACAAAGATCAGCTGTTTTATTCAAATTTAATTGTTGTGTTTAATAGTGGTGCCAACTTAAAAACCACACCAATAAAAAAATCACCCTTTACAAGTGAAATGTGAAATTATGGAAAGTTATCTGGAGAAGAGGTTTACCTGTAGACTTAATATGTTACGTAATTTTTTTCCATATAGCCAAGAATAAGTTAAATGACGGTTCAGTTCAGCCCTGGAAAATAGACTGAACGTCGTTGTAGCTTATCGCTCTGTAGGCTTACGACATATCTCTGTTGTCTTCTAGAAAGATGTACGATCTAAGTCGTAAGTTTCTGGTGAATTCAGCTGAAATGACTGATTTAAATTACTTTGAATTTTGCATGCAACCTTATTGACAACTGTTGTACGGCACGTAGAATGGCTTTACTCCTAACTTGTAGCAATACGAGTTAACTAGACATCGTAATAAAAACAAGTTTGATTGTTCTTTTATGCAAAACTTGTCATATTTGCTTAAATTGCACTTTTGTAGAACTACCTACATTTTATATGTATCAATATGCACTAATAATCTTTTACAATAATATTTTTATTAATAAAATTAATAATACTTACTACATATTATTAACAATTAGTAGTAGTTTACTATATACTAATTAACTATAAGTATTAAATTCCAAATATTATATATCAACTACAAGACTACTGTTGTGTGTAACATATTTTGACCCATAATCTGCAGTGTATCACGTATTACCATTTTAATATCAGAGCACAAAGAGAACATCCAGCCCTTCATATGCTGATTACTTTGGTCAAAACTCCTCATCTTCATTATTTTATATTTAGAGAAACAGTATGAGACCAGAAGTATTTAACAGAGACAAGCTTCTGGTTATCAACAGGATTTTAAGTCCTTGCTTACGTTTTAATCAATATTTATCACCAAAAATAATGTTTTATGTACATTGATTTAAATTTAAAATATTTAAGATAGCTGACTATTTCTAGACTATTTAGAAAATATCCATAGAGAACCAGTGTGGGGTAGCACTGAATTTTCAAAAGTTTCTACACGATATATTGGATTGTGTTTGATCCAGAAAGAACTTCTAAAAATTATGTTATGGGAAATTTTATACACGCACATTATATATATATCCAAACTTATAAATAACTGTAACCGTAGAATCTTTCCTACACTTAAGCAATGTATTTATGATATAATATCGCAGGAAATGAAAACGGTTTTTAATTAAAATTCTGCCGAGAGTGACATCAATATTGTAATATAATTATGCTCGTGGCGCTTTAATATTTGAACAAGTATTTCTGGTTATCACCGTTACTCTGAAACTTAATTAATGGAAAACCTCTTTGAGCGGAAAATCTTGAACATGGTACTTAGACTAAGTACATATATACATTCACACTCGACTGACGTCTAGTTATTCTGTTATATTATAATTCCATTATTAAAATATGTAACTCAAACACAGTTAACGTGTACGTGTATAAATATTTACACTCTCTCAAGGAACTGATTTAGAATTTAAACACTTTGAAAAATAACCTATGAAGTTTTTAGCGCGCGCGCCCGCACACACACACACACACACACACACACACACACAAATGTAGTAATATATATAATTAAATGCCCAAGACGAACAAACTATAAAACAGGATAGTAATTACAAATTCTTCAACTATTAAATATATTTTTTAGAACTTAGTTTTTGTAAAGCTCAAAATAGGGTGGGTGCCAAAAAGGGTTAAAAGTATGAAATGATAAATTTTATAAATGCACTCCATTTGTCTTAGATTAACTTCAAGTGGTTATTTTCCTAATACAAAAAAATCTACTGTCAGAGAATTTAAACGAATGTTAAAAAGTATCTGTTTAACAATATACGCTAGACAGACCCTTAAATAGGCTGTTAAGTATTATTGCGTAAATAACTTGTTTTTTTGTATTGCCTAATATGAAAAGGCTACTTTTATTGAACAATAATTATGTATATATTTTTTGGGCAATTTATACTCTATATTTGCCTTTATTTACTAAACTGTATATACTACATTAATTCTATATCTCTTTCTGCGGCCTAGTGCCTACAATACCATTCCTTACTGGATTAAAATATTCACGTACAGTGACAGACCAATGAACCATTGTTTCACGAATCAGCTGTTTACTGTACAGTCACCAACCAATCACAACGGTTGACTTATCAATTGCCCACCTTGCAAGCGTAGGCACGCTTGCTCGTTATACTCTCGGTCCCGCCTGGGGCACTTATGTACTCTCTAGCCACTGCTTACCATACTTACTCTCTCCCCCATGTGTTACTCTCTTATTTTAAATATTAATTTATCTCTATTTGTTGTACATTTACATTAACATTAAAGTCAGTGCTCTGGATTGGCAATCTCTACCAGAACGTCTCTGCTCCCGGACACCCGCGTCTACCGTGCTCTACAGGACTGGCCACAGTGTTATGAACTATTCGTTTGCGGTCGTATTGTGCGTGAGTGAATCCGTGAAGGACATCTTCCGTCTTCACGCCTGCCGACAAGACAGCAGCCTATTTTCACACTTACTGATCACAACCTGGCCCTCAACAACAGCAGACTACGGTTAGGTACCTCTCATGAAAACAAAGGTAACTGTTTATTTTCTGCACTTTATTTGAATATGCACTGTTCATAAACTCATTATGTGTAATCTAGTGAACTCTTGTTAAAATCAGTGTGTTCGGGCGCGTCTTCACTGCCTAGTGTGAAGTGGTCCTTCTTAATCGAGCCTCTAAAATATTATCTAACGGTTCTCATAACCAAAATTCATTCTTTTCATAGGCCATTATATCAGTTTCTTTATATAATTATCTAAAGACGATATATCTGATATTTAAGTATTATATGGTATGTCTAAAGTGTATTTTAGTGTATCAAGCTGGATTAAATTAATTCTGAATTCTAAGTCTATATTATATCAAGTGAAGACAGAAAAAGAGGTAGAATTGTGAGAAACATGAGAGGGGAGGTAGATATGTGTTGTACTAAATGCCTTAGAAAATAAGTGATTCATTCCAATAATCTGCGTGTGATAATTATAGATATGGAAAAGAGTAGCTATCTTCATCACTGACTATTCTATCCTCTTCAATCCATGCTTCCTGAGTGTGTAATTCAAAAAAGTTTATTGACTGTAGAAATAGTTATGCTGGATAGCAATACCCTATCTGTCAAATACATCCAGGGCAAGATATGGCTTGACAAGCACTGGTACTACTGTACAATATAATTATGTCATTATATAATAGGATTTTATAATAGGAACACATTTTAAAAACAAATCAAACCCACCCTGCTTCATTTTTGAGGATGGTGATTAACTTTTTATTACATAATATTACAATTATTTGTCTTGAACAAAAGCTATTTAATAGTGAACAACAATGAACTATCAACTACTAGTCGAATAACTGTTGTGTTACCAAATAAATGCTTTCATTTTGATTTAAATAATTACAATTTGGTAATGATATATGATGAACACACTCCTGCTGTCAGAAGTTTCAATAAACGGAAATATATTAATTTTATATTACTGGGCAAGTGTTAGTAATGAAACTGCTTTACTTCTGTTTTTTTTAACTGTCTTCAGCTCACATCTATCTTTTAACACTTAAGTTTTTTAAACATCTTATCTCTTGACCGTCGATGTAGTTGAATATAAGCTACATAAAAGTTTAATTTAGTACTTTTTAATTTTACTAAAACCAAACCAATTTGAATAGTTAATCTGGTGTTTGTGAAAGTTTAACTGCAACGACGATTGGGGAATGCAGATCTTTAAATACGTAAACTTCAGATGGACCCATTTTTACAAATGCAATGATAAAGCTTGTCTTTGTCAGTCATAGTTTTAAACGTGAGTCGGGCACCCATGTTGACAGTTTGTCGGGACAGCTAACAAAAACGAGTGCCTGTCAGTCACAGTTACTTCACTTTGCCTTCCCCTAGTGATGTCAGCTAAGACTTATTTGTGTGTGTTTATCCTAATCCTTTAAGGGGAGGCGGTACCCCAGAAAAATATTTTTTTCACATTTTTTTTTTATTTTTTTAAAATGTTAAGCGGCTTTTTCTGCACACAATGATATATAATACATGTATATTTGAAAATTGTAAACCTACAGAAAAAAAGTTTTAAAATATGCTTACATCATGTTTCAGGAAGAAATTTGTGACAGCGCTTGCGTTTATTCACACATGTACTATTATACATATGACCTTTTATTTTTGTGTGCTATAATTTGCTTTTGTTGTGTTGGCAGGCCTGAACTAACTTCTATTTCATCAGCTTTGAGTTCTGCTTCTGACTTTATACTGTTTGTTTATTGTTTTGCTTAGTGTTTTGGTGCTTTGTGAAGTGATATAGTGAGTGTTAGTTAGTAATTTATATTTATTATTGCTAACAAGATTGTTTATGTATAAATATGCCTCGTGTTAAAAGTAGTTATGCTAAACCCCGTAAAGGAGTTGGTGGTAGGAAAAGAAAACCAGCCAGTCCTAACCCTAATGAGATGTCAAAAGATGAGTCTACCCCTAGGCCTGAAATGTCAACACAATCTCAGTCAAGCTCTTCAAAGAAAATAAACATAGATAAGTATGAGATGTTTAATTGTGATGAAAACTATGACAATGAAATTATTAACATGCAAATTTTATCAGATCAACTTTTTAGTTCATCACTTTGTAAAAATTGCAAGAAAAGTGGTTTACAAGTGCGTGCTGCTCAACATTTTGGCCTGGCTTTTGAGATGGAGATTTATTGTTGCCATTGTAAATATGTACATAAATTTAATAGT
Source organism: Homalodisca vitripennis (assembly GCF_021130785.1). Taxonomy (NCBI): domain Eukaryota; kingdom Metazoa; phylum Arthropoda; class Insecta; order Hemiptera; family Cicadellidae; genus Homalodisca; species Homalodisca vitripennis. Next base: position 89,767,532 of record NC_060213.1, on the reverse strand, counting down.
TCTAGGAATATTAATTTAGAAAAAAAGACTCTATTTGATGTAAATATTAGACTAGTGTATGGACTGAGGTCTATCGGGAAAGGTATGGCTGCAGGCAAAATGTTATGTGGCGTAATGAATCTTCCGCAACCTCCAACAAAACCGTTTCGATATAATAAATTTTTAAAAGACAAGGCTAAACAGGTAATGGATGAATCCATGAAAACTGCTGTGGATGAGGCTGTTGAGGAAAATAAAACCTTAGGTAAGAACGAACGCGACTTAAAAGTAGGTATTGATGGCACTTGGCAACGGCGTGGCTTTAGCTCTCTAAACGGAATTGTTACTTGTACAAGTGTTGACACAGGAAAAGTTATGGACATAGAAGTGTTATCTAAATTTTGTAATTGTTTGGACAAACAACAACATGAGGCTATTTGTTCGGCAAATTATCAAGGCTCGAGCGGAGGTATGGAGTCAGCTGGAGCCTTAGCTATTTTTCACCGATCAGTAAATAAGTATAATGTTAGGTACTTAGAGTATTTAGGTGATGGAGATACAAATAGTTTCAAAACTATTGCAGACAGTAAACCTTATGGTGAAGTGGAAATACAGAAACTGGAGTGTATAGGCCATATTCAAAAGAGAATGGGGTCTAGGCTAAGGAAACTAAAAAGAGACTCAAAAGGCGTAACACTTTCTGATGGCGGCAAACTAGGTGGAAAGAATAGACTAACAGATGGCATAATTGATCAATTGCAAACCTATTATGGAAATGCTATTAGGAAAAATACTGATAACCTACAGAACATGAAGGCAGCGGTTTGGGCCATATATTTTCATAAACTTTCGACGTACGACAATCCTCAGCATGGCCTTTGCCCGTCAGGAGAAAATACATGGTGTAAATACAACAAGGCAAAGCACACTAAAGAGCCATATTCTCATAAGAACAGCATTCCTTCAGCTATAATGTTAGCCTTGAAACCAATCTTTCAGGCTTTAGCAAATCCTGACCTTCTTCGAAAATGTTTACACGGTAAGACGCAGAATGTCAATGAAAGCATCAATAATGTCATCTGGTCTAGAGTGCCAAAAAAAGATTTTGTGACATTGAACACACTTGAGTTTGGTGCTTATGATGCTATTTCTACTTTTAATGATGGCAACATAGCAAAAATGCAAAATGCTTAGAGCAGTAGGCATTGAACCTTGCAAGAGGACAATTGACGCAATGAAAAGTTTTGACTACGAGCGAGTGCGACGAGCAAATTGTGCGATAAGTGACTTTCAAAGACAAGCAAGGAGACAAACCAGGAATTTAAAAAGAAGGATTGAGGAGGATTTTGAAGAGGAGCCTGCATATGATCCAGGAATGCACTAATGCTACGGTAAATAAATTGCATGTTTTTTTTCTATAATTTTGTTATTGTTTACTCTATTTGTGGCTGGGTATAAGTTCTATTTCATAATTTTCTCTGTTATTTCTCTTATAAATGTATTCTAAACTCAAAAATGTTTGAAATAATATAGCCTAATTAATTTTTTTTGTATTATCTTTCACTCCGTTATGACTATAGGCCTAACCCGCATCGCGTTACTTTTTGATATACAAATTTTCCAATATAGATAATTCTAAATATTAAAAGCATATATAGCCTATTCTATTAATATAAAGATCACATTTAATTATAAAAACCAATTACATATCATATATAGGTAAAAATATTATATAACATAGCTAAATAGGTCATTATATTCGTTTTTTTTGCGATTTCCCGCAAATTTACTTTTTTACAGTTTTTGCACACAAAGGTACACGTTTCTCAGAAACTACTTGGACAATCAACTTGAAACTTTTACACACATTTATATAGGTATTTTGGCACCTACTGAGTTTTTTTGAGATGCCTCCTATTATAATTAGGTACCTAAAAAAAATATTCTAAATTCCAAGTTTGATATTTCAATATGGGTTTGAAAAAAAAATCATAAAAAATTTATTTTTTAAGATACAAGCACCAAAAAAACTCAGTAGTTGCTTAAATACCTATATATGTTGTATAAAAAAATTTAGGTTGATTGGTCCATTAGTTTCTGAGATAATGGTACCTATGTTAACATTACAAAGATAGGGGTACCGCCTCCCCTTAAGAGGAGGACATTAGCAGTTTATTTAATTGCCATTGTAATGCTCTTATTTTTACTGTAATCCTAAAAATTTATGTTCAGTTTTAAACTGCCAAAATGCCTGCAATTATGCTATAATCAGTTCATAAAATCGTGAAAAAAAATTAAAACTTTTAAAATTAATACGATTACAAAGTTAGGCGTTGTGTAATACACATTTTTCGGGACACCTTTTTAAGATAAAATAGCGTTTCCTCTTTGTCTAGTTTGTTATATAAGAGGGATGATTTGGAAGGTTAATTGGATTTTGGATAATTGCCGTCTTTATACGCTACGAAAAGTATTAAATTAAATTTAGATAATTGGAGTCTACTCTTTACTACTTAGGTACTATTTAAGTGTCTAAAAACATAATATTTAAAAATGAATAAAAAACGTTAAAATCGAAAGTTTGCTATTAGACTTCTACTTATAAACTACGTAATAACTGATTGGTACACAAACGCATTAACTCCAGTTGAGGAAAATGAACCCAATCGTGGTCACTGCTGGTAAGCAAGAACTCATAGAACATGCACAATCTCTACATCTTCTTCATGGTTTGTACATTGAAATCTGACCTTGTTCTTGATGACAAGCAAATAAAAAGGTGTAGCTGCACACCATGAATAAAGTTATCAATTTAATAATACTTTCATTAAGGGTTAAAATATGTACATCACAATAGTAAATCAATTTAATAGTAAACGAGTAAAGATAATATACGTATGGACTATAAAACTTTATGCACGTATTAACGTGCATAAAGCCAGAAAAATTAGTGTTCAGATTCTCAGACCTCCGTATTGTCCTGAAGGAGTAATTTAGTTAGTCTTATAATAAAAACATTAAATTCAGAGGTGGCATACAATTCTAATACTCTTTTAGAAATTTTGCATCCTTTACGCCAAATCAAACCTGTTACAATGTCATACGTATTATTTAATATTTCAGCATTTCAAAACATATTTTAAATATGAAGAGCGATTGGCATATCATATCGCGTCTTAACCAATCTGGTGTATGGACACGGTGTTAATGTCTCGCACACCATCGATTACTTCTCGCCGGACAACGAAGAGATTCCGTACAAACCATGCGACCCCGAGGGCGAAGACTCGATTTGAAGCTCTGTGAAATGAAATCCTGACTTAAAGATTTACTACGGTGAATGGCAATGCCAAGCTGTCGACTCCACAGGCCTCAAGCAAAAATACTTTCACAGAATTTGGACTCTGGGTACAGTTTAATAAATTCGGTTGTGCCAACTATTTGTATCATGAATAAGTGGTATTCTTTTCATTTGTAGCCTTAATAAAAAAACAATAGACAACCATCTTTAGTTAAATTACCCTCAATGAAAAGCGATTTCTCTTAACTCGTATCTATAGAGTGTATCAAAACATATTGAAAAACTGTCATAGGGACATTTTCAATTGAATTTTCCAATTAAAAACATTCTGAATCGTGAATAATAATGGCGAGTTTTATATCTGGAAAACTGTAAATGACAATGAACGATGCATTAAACATTACCTAATTACATTCTTAATACCATCAATTTCTGTACATTCAATTTCATTTTTGTGTGAATTTATGTTTCATGTATTTCTGTAATGTTATACATTATATATTTTTTAGTTTTTCAATGTAGTAAGATAGGTTTTAGTTCAAAATATTAATATTTATTTTTAGGATATATGTGATGAATAAAATAAAATACTTTAAAGTTTAAATGTTACAAATAATTTTCTTGGATTTGTAATGAACGTGATAATTGGCTATAACTTCAAAATACTTTATAATTTAACAACTAGAAATAATATTTATGCATTTGATATGTAAAATTTACCTGAAAGGAAAATTGCAGAAATTTTGAATGATGGCGTAAATTAAAAGTACTTTATTATACTATTCGTGCATTTAAATCAAATTTATTAACCTATAGGAACATTACCAATATTTTGAAAAATTATTATACATATTTATTCTTAATAATGAAACACCGAATGCATGTGTAACCTGGCCATTACTACTGATAACTAATGACAAAGAGAAATCAATCAAGTATTTATGTGATACACAGTTGTCACAGCCCCAATCAGTTTGGATACCTATTGTATTTTATTAGAGCTATTCATTAATATAGTTATAGCTTAAAAGTGCCACTAAAGCCTGATTAGGCACATGTATATTGTTCAACACCATAAACAAGGACATTAACAGTTCAGACCTACGAGCCTAGATTTATATTGTGCTTTTATAGCTTGCTTTGTGAATATTTCATAAGCGTTTTGTGAATTAGTTAGGATTATGTTGATTTCGTTAAATTACTGCAATGAAATATTGATTAATATCGTAAATCGTGTCTGTTTCTACAAAATCCTTATTACAATCCGTATTTGTGTAAAAGTTTACATGTATCTGTTTACCAATTAATTGTGAAATTTTTAAGAGATATTTTTGGAAACTGACAGCTATGATATTTATATTTATAAATATTCGCTCCTAATAAAAGTGGCTGAAAAGATTAACGCCACCCCCCACGTGTGTTCTCTGAGATGTCATGTTAAGTTTCTAGTTTATTTATCGCAAGGTACGCGTAGTCTTAAAACTGTATATTAAAGTAAAGTAAAGTAAAGTAAATATAAAAAATACAATTTAATGTCGCATGTGTTTTTCTTTTATTTTGTTATGTTTAATTTGGTATTAAATGTTTTTCTTGTTGTAGTTTAAGATCTATTTTTATTTGCATTTTCTATAACTTATACATTTCATATTATTACAGTGTAAATAGTGATTGATTTAGAAAAGTATTTGTACTTACAAGACAAGGATTTGCTCACCACATACACAAGAATAATTTTTTGCGGGAAAGTATTTTTATGGATGTTTATACGTAAAGTAGCATATTTTTGTACCTTGATGGATGAAACGACGAAAATTATAGAAAGTGCATGAGCTTAATTACCTTAAATGTGTTAATGTATTACATGTTAAAATGTTATTTGAATTTTGTTTCTTTGTAACAGAAGTGTATTTCTTTTGTAAGGTTCTCATTGTCGTCATGAATATATCGCTATAATTTGGCCAAATAATTTTTAAATCTTCCTTTTTAGTGCAAATATTTACTAACACATTTTAGGTCAATAGTGATAAATAAAACATAATCAGTAATTCAATATAATATTACCTTAACTGCCACAAATAAAATGTATATCTCGTTTCAAAAAGAAGAAATTACATTGATAAATAGCATCAATAAAACTATAAGGGATTGGAACAAGCCCTCAATAAACAAAATCACGGATCCGCCTCTCATCCATTTACTCTATTTATGACACACATTATTTTACAACCTGTTCTCTCTGCTTTTCATCATCTGGAACGTTTATGAATTTATGTTTTTGAGAGTTATACATCCTATCGTTGTCTCATAAGAGTTCTAGTCGTAATAAGTTATTAATTAATACGTTATTTTATACGCTTTATTTAAAACATACCCGTGAATTGATAATAACTAATTTATATGACATCTGTACATTCGTGCAATTTTAAATACTTTTCAGTAGGCTTTAAAAAAGGCTTACCTGAATCATTAGAACAGAATATAAAGTACTGGTCGAGTGGGATTGATATGTAGGAAATCTGATTTAAACCTTTCCAGATTCAGGAGGCTCTGGTCCAAATTCCATGGATATAGAAATCTCACTCATATTCTTAATTAGAAATCATTAAAAATATTTAACACTAACACAAATGCGTAACCTTATGCACACATTGGCGTAGGGCCATGCGGCCCTAACGTTGCCTGTTTTAGCCTATAGGTTATGGTTGAAATATCAACCACCAAGAACTATCCAGTAACGCACACCTGATTATATGGAATGTTTGATGTAACGCACATGGTTGAAATTTCAACCACCTTATAATAAGGTTCATTTTTGAGTGACCTGCTGAAGGAAAATGGCTTCTATGTCCACAGTATCATTGTATTAGGTAAGGGACATCGGTGCCATTAGTTGAAAGGTTCAGGTTTGAACATGAACCCATATTATACCATTGGCCTGTTAAAAGTGGTTAAAATTTAAACCAGTGAGCGTTTGAGCCTGCAGCTTCTATCGAGATAAGGGCAGTTCATCAGGAAATTTTTATCTGGATTATAACAGGTAATTATTTATAACATGATATATTTTGATACTTGTTTATGGTTAAATTGTCTGCCTTTTAAAATGTATATCTAGAGTTTTATCTGAAACTGTCAGTATGAAAATTAAACTTATATATTAAAATTACTCTAAACTCAAATACATCAAGGTTTTCAGTGGCTTATAAATTAATAGTTTCTTGATATATTTTGGGAATACATATACCAATGAACATAGAAACATGTGTATTTACAAAATATAATAGTAATACATGTTAAAAGTTTTTGGCTTGCGAGTTATTTCCCCCTAAAAAAGGTTTTTGATTAATTTATTTCTAGTTACAGTCACGTAATACTTAAATATGTATTTAAATGTTTATTACAATATTTTTTCAAGCCAGTATTCTGGTTTAATGATTATTTTTCAGCTTTTTGCAGAATGGAGTCTGAAGATAAAGTGCCACGTAAGTGACGAAAAGGCAACTCTTTCACTCTTTGAGGGCCTGGGATACTGCCTATTTTTTGACAGATTTTTCTCAACCATCCCATTGTTACAAAAACTGCTAGCTAAATTATCGTTTTGATGTGGTACCAAAGGTAGAAATGATATAAAATTCTTTCCAGTACATTTATTGAAGAAAGATAAATATTTAAAAGTAGGGCAGAGTGATTTTGCATCTGCAGGAGAAATCTCTGTTATTACATGGAAAGATAGAGGCGTTAAATCTGTAAAAATTATTTCAAATATGCATGTACCAGATGTTATAACTGAGGTACAAGAAGAAACAAAAAGGGAGAGAAAGTGGCATTTACGTGCCCAAGAGTAGGGAAAGATATAACCAGTATATGGGTGGAGTTGACCATTTTTACCATCTTCTGCCAAGTTACAGCATAAGCCAAAAATCCAGAAAATGGTGGCTAAAACTCTTGCACTTTTTGGTTGATTCAGTCATACTCAATTCATTCATCCTACACACATACATTTCTAAAGAACAAAAATTGAAACCAATGAAACATTAAAACTTGCGGAAGGAACTGGCTGAAGACTTGATTGGAAATTTCTCTAGTCGAATTGTAAGAGTACCTTCTTGTAAAAGAAATAAAAAAAAATAGTGGAAGACATGGAAAGACATGGCAGATGTTTTCCTTCATTTTCCTATACCTATGTCAAGTCGCCGTTGTGCTCGATTTAGTACTAAAGAAAAGCCTAAGAGGTGCCAAATTTAATGCGAGAAGTGTAACATTGCTTTGTGCATTAATTGTTTTGTGCCCTTCCATAAAGACCAATGAATCCGTCAAAATAATTAATTACAAAAGCGTAAAATATTACAGAATAAGTCAAAGTTTTTTAGTTTTATAAAGAAGTCAAAACATGTTAATTTTCTCTCAATTTTTAACCTTATAAAGTTGATTAGGGCTGTGTGTTTTAGTTTCTCTTTTAGTACATAAATAATTACTATTAATCCTTCTATCATTAAAATAGGTTTTATTTTGAAAAGGATACACGAACTACTTACCTAACCATATTTTTTTGTATTATTATAAAACACAACTACTTTTAGTTAATCTTTATTATATTGTATTAATATACCATTATAAAGCAATTATTATTACAGTATATCATAATAAATTATGTATTTTATACACTTCATATGTGTTCTAATATAGTTATATGTACAAATAAAAAAATCATCTAACTCAAATAATTTGTTTTTTTATCCACAAAAGTGTGGTCGATATTTCAACCAGTGAACACGGAGGTAAAGCTATTCCCTTAAACGCTCACTGGTTGAAAAATCAACCATAGTGTTAGAGAAAAGTGAAATATATAAAAATTTTTGTAACATTTCTAAGAATATGTGTGTATGTCACTAACCAGAAAAAAAAGGTTTCAGTTCAATATTCCAAACTTTTTTAGGCGTGCACACACTATCCTCTTTCAGGTAGTCGATTTTCTAACCATGTTGCGTTCCCGGTCAAAATGAGTGACCTATTAAGGGATAAATAAGGAATCTTTTATTTTAACCTCATCCACTAGTTTTATGTCTACAATTTTCAAGTTTTGTAGACATATACTCTAAGAACTATAATAGAACAAAAATCGTTATAGATCTGTATTATTCTTAATAAAAAACCTTGCAATCGACATACTCCCACGACGCTGGAAGTAGATAATGAACGCTATATCGAAGGAAGTGTTAGGGTGACACATTTATAGACAATAAACTTGTCGTTAATTGATGTAATTTGTTATTATGGCTTCCCATACATATGAAAACACGGACTAAATATCGAGAGTTGAATTCCGGCGTACTGTGTGACGTAATGCCACATTTGTGTGTGTGTGTGTGTGTGTGTGTGTGTTGTGTGTGTGTGTGTGCGTGCGTGCGTGCGTGCGTGCGTGCGTGTGCGTGCGTTCTCAGTTATTTTAAAAACTACTGAGCCAACTTGACTGGAATTTTACATAAATATTCTTAGGATCCCTGGTTAATATAATGGTATTTTCCTGATTGATGTATTTTTTTCGGGCTATACCCTATTGGTCTCTGAAGATGCGAAAATCACAATCTTGACCTCAAAAATTGAATTACAGAAAAATGTTATTAATTGAAAGACAAAGTCGCCAACTAACTTTTACTACAGGTTTTAAAAACAATATAGAACCCATCATTGTTCTCTTTTGAAAGATGTAGGCTTGTCAGACCTGCTTATATTTTCTCTTGATCATGGCATCAAGGCAAACTTAACTTTAAAGTTGGGTATATATTTAAATCGAAAGCAGAATCGCTACGTACAATATCGTACGTGCAATACTTACGAAATATTAGCGAAGCCTTGAGAACTGGCAGTTCTCATTGAATCTTAAAACGCCCTTAGTGCAGGGCTCTATAGTCATTCATATTTCAAATCTAAAACTGCATATTATAGTTTAAATCATGTAATTATTAACAAATATCCTAGTTAAATATGTATATTAGTTCCATAAAAGAGCAGTAAGCGTAATGGAACTAAGCATAAATGTTAATTCTAGCGTACATTATGTATATTCCGGATAGATATTAGGTTTCTAATTATCTGTTTCCACCACTTTCACATACTTATAAAAACGCTCAAGCATTCAAATTGGATATTTTGTAGCGTTTTTAAAGCTACATTGATTTATTATTTTAATTAAAACTTAAATTAAACGAAAGTTTTGGGATCGAAATATTGGGATTTAATTTTAGATTAGATTGTGAAAAGGTCAGGGTAGGAAACGAAGATGTAATCCTTTGGCAAGTTTGTACTGGGTAGTTTTAAATTGTTAGGAAGGCAGGTTGACTGCCTTAAAATTAATTAGAACTTGTCTTGTTGCGACTATTGTTCTCCTTGTTTGATACAGCTGGACCAATGAGAGAACACCGTGGATGTCCTGCAAAGTTGATTGGAAAGGGAAGTATTTAAGCGCCCCCTCATAATTTTCGCCCTTCTTTTGGTTATTTTCGTGAGTTAAGTTGATTACAGTGTGCCGTGTTTCTATTTTTTTCCGCGAGGGATTTTGAGAGGTAAGCACCAAATTTATTGTAAGTATTATTGAAATAGTCTTCCTAATCAGATAATAAATTAATTTTGTTGTCTTTTTTATAGGAAAAAATTAAATTCATAGAAACTTCAGAGGAATCTGCATAATTAATTCTCGATGAACAATAGAGCATAATATAATCATAAAAGTTACAGTTGGTTCAATCTTGCAAGAAAGGTGAACTAAAATTGAACTTTGTTAATAACTTTAATTGAAAGTTGGAAATTTAGTAATTTATTAATATTTAACTAGAACTGTTTTATTGTGAATTATTAATTGGAAATTAATTTGAACATTAATAATTGTTTGAGAGAGTTGTAATCTGAATTGCAGAGACTTGAAAGTTAAGGTTCAACTAGTGTAAAGAGAAGTTTTAATTTTTATTTTTTTAATTGTGAGTGTACTTAGAAGTGAACATTATATATATTTTAGTTATTTCCAAGTGATATTAGATTTTTACTTTAAAAAATGTATTATTTTATTTTAGAAGAGAGCTCTGATTTTTAGTTTGATATATTTGATTAATATTTTTATTTCTTGCTAAAGGAACTTTTAAATTTACTACGGTTTGTCAATTATTTGTGGGAAAATAGAGTTACTTTTTAATTTGCCAGTTCAAAATAAATCCATTGTTTTTATTTAGAAATATGATTTTTATTTTAGACAAACCAGATAGTAATTAGTAGTTAATCAATTTAGTAATAAATTGTACTGAATATTCACTAGAAGCTTACTAATCAAAAAATATTTTATATCGTCTGGAATGTCTCATTGATAATTTATATATTAATACTCTGGAATATTAATATCTAAAATCCAAGTCGTTATAATATTGTTGAGCCAAGCTCTGGAAGAGACAAAAGAACTCCTAAATGAAAAGATACAATGATATAGAGTATATACTCACCTGATATATGGTCTTTTCGATAGTCTTGAGAAATGCCAACAAAGTATGATATTTTGTCTAAAGCTCTTTCAAATTTTAGTAGTCGTTGTATCTTGCCTCATGGTATATGCAGGGTAAAACTTTACTTCAACTATGTTTAAGGAAATGAATTATTCACCATAATGGAAAGCGATCTCAAATAATTTTATCTAACTTACTTCCAAAATGTTCTGTCCATGCTTGTACATGCCATAGTGCTAAGAGAAGAAACACTGTTTTTTACTCTTCCTATATATTTTTAGTGCAAAAATTCCACTTTGGGGTGAATTAAATTAGTCTAATTACATATAAATAATTATAACAAACCTGTTTTACTTTACAATAAACTCTATAGTACTTTATTTATGACTAAGCAAAAATTAATGAAAGTTTTAAAGCCTCTCTTAAGGCAGCTTTTTAACTAGACCATCAAAGATTAGATTATTGTTGAACATTCTAAATTAAAGAAGGATGTAAATTATTAGCAAAACATAAATTTCGTTTAATCAATTTTAAGAGTTTAAATAATCCTCTGACTATCACAGGAAATAGAATACGGCAAAAGTCCATTCGTAGAATAGAATTACCTTATTGTTAAGACTAGTTATTCCTTCCAGAATTATTGAATGTAGTGTTTTATATTCTTAATGTGTTTTATACTAACACATACCCTTACCTCCGCCCACAATGTCTATGCAACATTCCATGTATTTCATTGACGTAATTCCCACGATTTCAGTAAAAATTGGACTATTTTATACAATGTGGATGAACTTCATAATCGAAGGTCTATACACTTATGATGCAATACATTAGGGTCGTATGATATTTTTGAAAACGTAATTAGTTATATATCATGCATTAGATAACTATTTTTTACTGCTCATATTTAAGAAGATCAGGGATTAATAGTGACATAGCGAGTAATCCTTTTTTAAGATTTAAAGAGCCTTTCTGAATCGAATTATTTTCATTGCATACATTTGCAATTTTTCTTAAAGAAACAATATGTATAGAATTAAATAAAACTTTATAGTGATGTTATTTTGCAAACAGTACGATTTAAAAAATGTAACGTATATAGATTTTTTTTTTTTTTGAAATTATAACATTAAAACTAAGATCGACATCAATAATAACATATTTCAAATATTTACATTGAGAAATTTGCTACCTATCTCATACTATGATAGAGCCAAGTTTATTTTTGAAATAAAGTATTACACTGTTCAGGTTTAAGAAAGAAAAAACTAAACAAATAAACACCAAAAACAAACAATTTTACAATACCTGTTATGCGAAGATTTTAAATCTAGATTTTGATAAAATTTATTCATGGGGAATACAGATTTATCACTTATTTAAAACGTTTAGTTGCCTAGATGTACAGAATTGCGGATTCAAGATTTAAGCATTAAATTTTTCAAGTCATTATATACAAATGAAAATTAGTTTTGTTGAAGAATTGTGTTAATGATTATTTTGTATATTGCATGTGCAGATTTTTCAGAATTGCAGTGCACGATATCAAAACAATAGTTACTGTTACTGTTAAAAGAATAATTACATTTTCAACATAATCTTTTGGCTAAATTGTAGCTATACAATGTACACACTTTGCAGCCACTGCAGTAAGAAATTGTCTAATTTTCTACTAGTATTCGACATCGGGTAAAGGGGTACAGTAAAATATCATAACATTTAACTCTTTCTTGCTCTTCAGTAGGCATAAACTGGTGCCAAAATATCTTTGCTGTACATCAAACGGCTTTCACGTTAATGTAAGGACAAATCTGCGGATGAGTAAATACAAACATGTGGACTTTCCAAACTGGCCAGATGTAATATATTTATAATTAGTGAGTACCTAAAATGAAACTTATACCTACTTTGAATTAGTTATACCTAACGCAGCTTACTGCCTCTGTTTATACCTTTAGTATTATTTGTTATACAGCATTAATATCAGTATATCCAATACAGTACAGTAAATGATTTTGCTTCCCAGTCCATGTTCGGTATGTCATAATATTTCCTTGTTTCACTCGAGAAATTATTTCAGTAATTTATATACCTACACAGTATCGTATGCCTCATTAGTTATAAATGGCACGCAATACGAACATGTAAATTAATTTCCCATAATCATGGGATCACTACACTCGCTTGTTTCCTCAATTTGTAGTCATGGAACGAATGATTTGTTGAAACATTCTAATATCTGGTCCCTACGTTTCGGTTCCTTCTTATACTGTAAATAAGCAATCACAAAATGTATAAGAAAACCTAAATACCCTATATGTACACACTCACAAGTAAATTTTGTTCAATTGAGTAAAATAAATGATTTCAATTTATAATAGAACTATGATAATATTATTTGTACTATTATGTACTTAATTCGACTGCAGTTCTTATTTATTTACCTTAATATAAAGCGAAGTGACATTACGTGTCCGTAACCTTTTAAGTTACCAAAATCATTTCCATCTTCAGAGTAAATAAATTTTCTTTTCTTAAAGCAATTTTGGAGAAATTTATATCTGAATTGACTTGAAATATTTACATTTTTATATATGCGTGATAAAGCACTCACCAAGCACTTTATACCAAATTTTTTATAAATTATACAGTCAAAAGTATATGTTATGTTATTGGAATTCACAAAAATGTAAAACTCCCTGTAGAAAATTTAGTCTTCAATAGTTTCATTCAAATGTATAAGACTTGAAAATATTTGTTTGGAAAATTGAATTATTTAGGCGTTTTTGAATTGTATTTCACTACAAGAGATAGTAAAAAAGAAAAAATTTAGGCACATTTCAAGATATTTTTTATTACCTTCTAAGCATAAGGAATATTATGTACTAGTTTTTTCAAATTAACAATTATTTTTAAGAAACTCAACAATTATTTTTAAACCAATTAAAGAAATTTGAATAAAAACCTTTTAAAGTGAAAGAAATAATAGATACATTATGAGGGTCATTTGAAATATATTTCTCCTTATACAGAAAACTCCTAATATGCATTAGAAATCAACTATGTATGTCACATTTTATTACTCGAATAATATAAAGACAATCTTTTATATAACATTTTGGTTCCCTATTTAATGTCATAATTTATGATAAGTTCCCTGAAACTAGGAAAAAGTATGTTGTTGTGTAACTCTAAAAGGGAAGTACATTTACTAGAGCGGATTTTTCTCCAGCCTCAACGAATACTAGCTGGAAACAAAAGTTTAACGTCTAATAAAGAATCTTATTCAAAACTATATTTAGGACAAGAAGGACATTTTGCACCCACAAACATTCAAATAATTCGTTTGAAGTAAAATATTTATAACCATACTGGATTTTTTTTGTTATTTTACTTGAAAGTTGTTCAACAGACACCATGTTTTTAAATAACTCGGTTTTTCTAAATTATATCTTACCTATTCCAACTTTGTGCCAAATTTTTGTTTTTTTTTCTCTTAAATATTTTGAGAGATAAAATTTATTTATAGTACATACAAAATGGCGGCTAGTGGCTAAATGACACATTTATTGAAGTCTAAGTTTATATGACGCTTTTTGAAAGAAATGATCAGTAATATCAGCCACGTTTTTTTACTTAATTTTGTGACTAGAGTGTGTGTATAGGATGTTTTGCGGAGACCTTTATCAACTGATAAAAAAAAATTTTGCAATATCTTTGTAACCTCATTTAAGAAAAAATATATATTCTTACAATGTTTGCGTAGTTTTAACAGTTGTTGGGGTAATAAATCCTTACAAATATTAAATAACACCATTCTAAAATGGAGAGTGATAATATATGTTTATATTTATTTATTGTGTCTTTAATTACTTCAACATCAATGCCATGTTTCATGTTGTTTGCTCCTACGGTTTTCTGAGATATGATTTATAAATAAAAAAACACTCATAGACAGGCGGACTCTAAATGAAGGGAGATAGGACATATGTTCATATAAACTTGTTTGTTTTTTTGTGTGTCTACTACCATATCCTGAAGTTGTGCCAATTTCTCGCAAACACCAACTTTATTATGAACATGTCAAAAACAGTAGGACATTTTATTTAATTTACACGCAGATTGACAATTATAGAATCCCTTAAAAGTGTGATTTTAATTATTACAAAAAATTTATGAATAAATAATTTAAACGTAAAATTGCGAACTTACTTAGTTATAAAACTGATTATGTGCCTGAAAATAGATATTATTGCAATAAACGCAACTTAGAGATTCGGAGAAGCATTGTTTAGTTAAAGTAAAATATTTTATTGTATTAGTTTGTACAATCAACAAATCAATCATACGGCCATGGTGTGCTGAGCTTTGAAGATTATTTCAATAGGTTCTGAGGTCCGAAGCTGGGATCGCGCCACGAAACTTTGATTGTTACCATTTACCATAATTGCTTCTTCAACCTCTAACAACACAAACGGGAGTCTGAGGGCTCATCTTCTCCATGTCTCCATGTATAATTAAATGAGGTATTTATAGTGCATTCAAATTTAAAATACTATGTATCTACCAATATTATTATTTAGGGTTTTAAAAGTGTTAGGTAGTTAAACTTATTCACAATAAAGGACATTAATCATATCAATTTTACTTTTAACATTTTCACATATAGAGTATCGGACGAGATAGTGTAACAAAATATTCTATGGAGATTTAAATTTTGTTTTAAGTCTAACAATAATATTACATTAGATTTATTAATAGCAACAAAGTAGTTTATGTAAGTAAAATATTCGAAATGTTTAACCTCCATTCTGATAGCGACTCCCAATTTCTTCTCGTCATAATATTATTATAGAAAACATGAAATTTTGTGTCCAATACAGAATTGTCGTGGGTAAGCTTCTTACGGGGGAATATGATTGTTTATGTTCATGACAGGCCAGCTAAGCCCTCAAGGATCTTGATTTATTCCCCAAGTATGGATTTGTTTGGACACTGTGCTTTTTAATTGATGATTTCATACGATGGATAATATTTGTTCGTTATAATAGGGATAGTAGAGGAAATATGGAGTCATTGAAATATTATTATAAAAGGAGGAAAGGTGTTGCACCAGCTGATGATCAGTTTTGGAAGAAAATAAAAAGTATCAGAGAAAACACATGTAAGAGTAATAAATTCTGGCAATGTAAAAAATCTTGGATACCCTAAAAAATAATTTTTATTCTCTGAGGGCAAATAAACACAAATCATTATATTGAAAATAAGATAACTTGAAATGAACGTATTTCAACCTGGCAATTAAAAACTACAATTATGTTTCACATTTCATATTCTTTTTAACCATTTCAAATACGACCCTTCTTGTTAATTTATAGTTTAAAGTTTAATTTAAGCTTTTTAAATTCATATGCTTTTCAGTTGATGTCTTTTAAGCCCCCTTCTGAAATATCAATATGAACTAAAAATGGTCCTATCTACAGAATTACTTGTTAAACTGAATGTAATATATAAAACTCAAAATTAATCAAAGTAAATCTAGTCAAAATGTATTTTATATTTCAATTTATACTTATTAACACAGTGCACGGAGCGTATATATTAACTTTCTATCGTATAGAAGGATTAGGACATGTCATGTATTATGGGGTAGCTTAAGTAAATTCCTGTAAGAAGAAAAAAAAGAATCGCTGGGAAATTCACTTCTAACATCAGCTGGCTGAACAAGTAATCACATTGCAGTACATGTAAATCCAAGATGTACGAACATAACGCCTTATTATGTTCTTTTTTTAATTAACAAAACTCTTTTTTTATTCTACAGGACTATAGAATCTATCTCTTGTTTGACCTCTAGTACTATTTTTACAACAAACATGTTCCGGTAATTTTTGTTTTAACTGTAGCTATGTAACACAAATATTTCATGGTATAATTGTGATAATAGGAATTAAATTATTAATATTCAGAAATGAATAACAACATTGCTTTTTCTATTAGTTTTAATTCACAATCAATGCTAGAGTATAATTACTTATGTTATTTTCCATGTATGGCTTTTAGATTTTCATATCCGGTAGAAATATGCTTAATTGTGTATGTCTTACACTAAATAAGTATTAATGATTATACATGGAATCATCCTACATGCTCACACAAATGCATAGCAACCGAACATTAACTGGTATTCTGGCATCAAAAGTAGACAAAGACTTTTATTTTTAAATTGGGGGTTCCTCCTCAATATTCAAGAAATCACCGTACTTAAATAATGCAAAATGTTTAAAACTTATAGCTCTAGATTCAATAAAGGAGTACCTATGTTAATAATAAATGTTTACTTCCTTCCAGGAAACCTGATAAATTAATATGATATCTAATATGATATTTAATATGATATCTTATAATTAATTACATAAGTATTTTACAGTAAGTAACATTGCAGTTTAATTACCTCCAACAGTTTAAGTCCGCCTCTACAAACATTTATGTTACGTCATGTCTGCCTAAGAAGAAAATGTTGAAAATAATTGTTTAGTGTATAATTATGTGCATGCTCCGCTTTCTCGACGTTTAATTTTCGGGAATAATAGTTCTGAGATGCGAATGTAGTAGATGAGGATATGTTATAATAGTGATAACCGGTCCTGAGCAATACCAGAAAACATAATGTCGTCTATAAATTATTTTTAGGTTATAACAAATAGCCACAAAAGCTAAGTGATTACGGGACCAGACTTTCGAGAAGCAATTACCCTAATTTTAATAATCACTACATTCCAATTAGCACAAATCTTAGTACCATTAAAAATTATTACATTTGCAAAGGAGATTTACATTTGTAAAGAGTGTGTGTTTTTCATGAGCATCCAGTCGTGTTCCAAAAAACAATAGAATATTGAGTGGATATATCCGGATGTAATCTCTTAAGAATATCTTGTTTTTGATCACAATGCAAATAGGGTGGCACATCTTAAGAAAGCTACCACATAAGCCTGTAAAACTGAATCGTAGTTGGGAGCATCAACCTTCGTGGTGGAATTAATTGTCCCCAAAAGCAATGTTGAAAGACTCAGAAAATATGAGCAAACATCTTAGTAACAATATGGCTAAATTTTACATTTTTGAAATTACGGAAATTTGATGGGAATTTTTGTTCAGATGATTTTTCTTTGATTACCTATAATATCATGATGATCAAGAATATTTCTCCGAATCAGATACAACAAAAATCATTAAGGTTTTATTGCTTAAAATATGATCCAAAACAGAATGAGGTGAGGGGATATATATGTATATATATATACATATTCATTAGATTTGTATAAGTGGCAATAGCCTAAATGTATTTTAATTTCAATAAACATTGAATCGCGAAAAGTAATTGCTCCGCCAGGACCTCGAACACCCGGATATCTCACTTTAGGTGAAAAAAAGTGATTTCTCTTAACTCGAATCTATAGAGTGTATCAAAATATATTGAAAAACTGTCATAGGACATTTTCTGTTGAAGTTTCTAATTAAAACATTCTGAATCGTGAATAATAATGGCGAGTTTATATCTGGAAAACTTTAAATGACAATGAACGATGAATTGAACATTACCTAATTACATTCTTAATACCATCATTTTCTGTTACAAATGTTATATATTATATATTTTTTAGTTATTCAATGTAGTAAGATAGGTTTTAATTCAAAATATTAATATTAATTTTAGGATATATGTGATGAATAAAATAAAATACTTTAAAGTTTAAATGTTACAAATAATTTTCTTGGATTTGTAATGAACGTGATAATTGGCTATAACTTCAAAATACTTTATAATTTAACAACTAAAACTAATATTTATGCATTTGATATGTAAACTGTACCTGAAAGGAAAATTGCAGAAATTTTGAATGACCATGACTGTAAATTAAAAATACTTTATTATACTATTCGTGCATTTAAATAAAATTTATTAACCAATAGGAACATTACCAATATTTTTGAAAATTATTATACATATTTATTTCTTAATAATGAAACACCGAATGCATGTGTAACCTGGCCATTACTACTGATAACTAATAACAAAGAGAAATCAATCAAGTATTTATGTGATACACAGTTGTCACAGCCCCAATCAGTTTGGATACGTATTGTATTTTATTAGAGCTATTCATTAATATAGTTATAGCTTATGAGTGCCACTGAAGCCTGATTAGGGCACATGTGTATTGTTCAACACCATAAACAAGGACATTAACAGTTCAGACCTACGAGCCTAGATTTATATTATGCTTTTATAGCTTGCTTTGTGAATATTTCATAAGCGTTTTGTGAATTAGTTAGGATTATGTTGATTTCGTTAAATTACTGCCCTGAAATATTGATTAATATCGTAAAGCGTGTCTGTTTCTACAAAATCCTTATTACAATCCGTATTTGTGTAAAAGTTTACATATATCTCTTTACCAATAATTGTGAAATTTTTAAGAGATATGTTTGGAAACTGACAGCTATGATATTTATATTTATACATATTTGCTCCCTAATTAAAAGCTGGCATGAAAATAGACGCCATCCCCCCGCCACGTGGTGGTTCTGATCGCCGGGGCTCAGTTTTGGGACTTTTTTTTGTCTTTTACCCTTTTCCCGACCCTATCGGCCACTTTTTGTCAGTCGGTGGGGGGAAGTCAGGGAGTCACTCGGTCAAAGTATTGATTATTTTTCTCTGCCTGAATGGGTCTGATTGGTCGAGGTTATGGCGTGGCTTGACCTTGCCCTGATTACGGTCCAGCTGTTTACCGGCAGCGGCTACTTGTTTCAGGAGCGGTCCGAGACACGTTATCGGCAGAAGGCATGTAGGCGACTTGATTCTCTGGCTGTTCACTGCTCGTCCCTGATAGCCCATGGCTGGCTAATTCTTCTACTTTCGGCTAGGGTCCCCGTGAGTGCCGTCAGCGGGGACTGGGTTGCGGCCCGAGTCTGCCCAATGATAACATTATATCTGAAAAACTAAAAAATTGACATGCCCGCGGCCTGCCAGCGCTACTGAACCGTCATCCAACTGGACTGTCTGTAATTCATTTCGATCCCTTTTAAATAAGGTTGGATCCAAAAATTTTTTCCTTCTTCTTGTCACCCACTTGAGGAATATTGGGGTTTGTATGGAGCACTGCCATGGATGTTTATATCTGGAGGAGGGCCCCAGTGGTCTAAACTAGTATTTATTTAGTTTAAGGGACATGATCTGTAGGGGAGTGATTTCACCTTTTAATTCGGATTCGTGGAGGCTAAACTAATGCCCCCGCCTCCTTCCGATAAAATTGGCTTAAATTTTTTTTTTTTTTTTTTTTTTTTTCTTTTTTAAATTTTATTTATCGGCTACAAACTTGAAAACAAAATTACTTTTTAAAAATAGTGGGCCTAGAAAATTCTACAACCTTTTTCCCGTCCCCCTCAGTTCATACAAAAAATTAACCAGTTAAAAATTTTTTTTATATTTACTACTGCCGTTACCTGAAAATTTATGTTATTTATATACCAAAATTTGTCTATTTTATTATGTTATTTAATATAATCAATATTTTGTATATTTTATTATTGTTATTTCATTGTTGAAATTTCTATTGTATTCTGGTTCATTGTCAATAATGGGAATTTTATTTATTTTTGTTATTTTAGTTTGTAAGGTACTCGGGTGCACCGTGGGGTCTGCTAGTTTAAATATTTATTTTACTTAGTAGGCAAGGGAATTTATTTCATTTGTACTTTTGTGGTTAAAGATGTTGCCATTCTAATTAATTATATTTAGTATCATTGTACTGGATATTTTGTACTCTCTTTGTGTCTCTGTCCTCTCTGAAGTGGGACATGTGATTGTTTCTTTTTTTTTTATGCTTTGCTCCGGAGTTTGGGAGGGGCGCGCTTCCGAAGACCCTCCTGCTCCTGTCGTCTATTTTCGCTAAACTACGGGACAGTTTCTCTGAGATGGTCATGGTTAAGTTTCTAGTTTATTTAATCGCAAAGGTTACGCGTAGTCCTTAAAACTGTTATATATTATAACATATTGAATACAAGTTATCGTAATACGTGTCTGCGGTTCCGTAACCATGTAGTTTGGCCATTTGAAAAATACAATTTAAATGTGCGCAATGTTTTTTTTCTGTTTTTCTAGTTTGTTTTGTTTTTGCTTTGGTATTAAATGTTTCTATCCTTGGTTGTATGGTTTAAGATCTATTTTTATTTGCATTTTTCTATAAACTTATACTACTTATCATATTATTAGCAGTGTAAAATTAATGGATTGGATTTTAGAAATGTATTTGTACTTCAGCAGAGACATGGATTTTGCTCACCACATACACAAGAATAATTTTTGCGGTGAAAGTATTGTTATGGAATGTGTAAAAAAAAAAAAAAAAAAAAAAAAAAAACAACAAAAAAAAAAAGAAAAAAAAAAAAAAAAAAAAAAAAAAAAATAGTAAAAAAAAACAAAAAACAAATAAGAAAGAGAACCACAAAACGCCACCACCCCCCCCCCGGCCCTCCCCCCCCCCCCACCCCCCTCCACCTACGTAGAAAGTAGCATATTTTTGTAACCTTAGATGGAATTATTGAAAAGAATACCGCAAAATTAATGAAACAATGCATGAGGCCTTCGCAATTAACCTTAAATGTGTTAATGTATCATTTACATGTTTAAAATGTACCATTTGAATTGTTGTTTCTTTTGTTACAGAACCAGCCTATATTTATTTTGTAAGGTTCTCCTTGTCGTCATGAATATCCTCACTCGTTTTAATTTGGCCCACATAATAATTTTTAAAAAATCCTTTTTTTCCTTTTTAGTTGCAAATATTATATTAACAAATTTATAGGTCAATTACGTGATAAATAAAACATATAATCTGTAAATTTCAATTATAAATATTACCTTAACTGTCCACAAATAAAATGTATATCTCGTTTCAAAAATAAGGGAAATTACATTGATAAAATGAGCATCAATAAAACTCTAAGGGATTGGAACAAGCCCTCAATAAACAAAATCACGGATCCGCCTCTCATCCAATACTCTATTTATGACACACATTTATTTACAACCTGTTCTCTCTGCTTTTCATCATCTGGCACATTTATTAATCTATATTTTTGACAGTTATACATCCTACCGTTGTCTCATAAGAGTTCTAGTCGTAATACGTTATTAATTAATATGTTATTTTATACGCTTTAGTTAAAATATACCCGTGAATTGATAATAACTCATTTATATGACATCTGTAAATTCGTGCAATTTCAAATACTTTTTCAGTAGGCTTTAAAAAAGGCTTACCTGAATCCATTAGAACAGAATATAAAGTAAAGGTCGATTTGGGTTGTTATGTAGGAAATATGATTTACACCTTTCCAGATTCAGGAGATTGAGGTCCAAATTCCTTGGACATAGAAATCTCACTCATACCCTTAGCTAGAAATCATTAGAAATACTTAACACTAACACATATGCGTAACCTTATGCCCACATTGGCGTAGGGCTATGCGGCCATAACGTTGCCTTTATAAATAAGGAATTTTTTATTTTAACCTCATCCAAACAATAAGTTTTTATAGACATATACTCTAAGTCCTATAATAGAACAAAAATCGTTATAGATCTGTATCATTCTTAATAAAAAAACCTTGCAATCGACATACTCCCACGTAAGAGACGCTGGGAGTAGATAATAACCGCTATATCGAAGAAAGTGTTAGGGTGACACATTTTCTAGACAATAAACTTGTCGGTAATTGAGGTAATTTGTTATTATGGCTTCCCATACATATGAAAACACGGGATAAATATCGAGAGTTGAATTCCGGCGTAATGTGTGACGTAATGCCACATTTGTGTGTGCGTGTGTGTGTGTGTGTATGTGTGTCTGTGTGCGTTCTCAGTTATTTAAAACCTACTGAGCCAACTTGACTAGAATTTTACATCAATATTCTTAGGATCCCTGGTTAATATAATGGTATTTTCCTAATTCAAATATTTCTCCGGGCTATACCCTATTGGTCTGTGAAGAAACTGCATTACAGAAAAATGTTATTAATTTAAAGACAAAGTTGCCAACTAACTTTTACTACAGGTTTTAAAAAACAATATATAACCCATCATAGTTCTCTTTTGTAAGATGTACTCTTGTTAGACTGCTTATATTTTCTCTTGATCATGGCATCAAGGCAAATTTAACTTTAACGTCGGATATATACTTAAATCGAAATCACAATCGCTTGTATACGTGCAATACTTACGACATTCTAGCGAAGCCGCGGGTAACTGCTAGTTCCCATTGAATTTTTTAAACGCCCTTAGGCCAGGGCTTTATATGCATTCGTATTTCAAATCCAAAAATGCATATTATGGTTTAGGGAGCATTTAATTATTTAACAAATATTCAAGTTATATAATGTATATTACTTTGCATAAAAGAGGCAGTGGTAAGCGTAATAGAACTTAAGCATAAATGTTAATCTCTTTCTAGCGTTAATTATGTCATATTCCAAGAGAATTGGATATTAGGTTTCTAACTTATCTATTTCCAACCACCACATTTCACACATTTTTTACTTATAAAACAACGTGTTCAAGCATTTACACAATTGGATTATTGTTGAAACCAAGCTCTCTGGAACTGGATCAAAATAACCTCCTAAATTGAAAATGATTCTAAAATTTATATAGAGGTATATTACTCACCTGATATATGGCCCCTTTTATTATACCGTGAAAAGGTGCTTAAAACGTACGATATTTCGATACTAAAGCTCGGTAAAAAATGTTTTTGATGTTGAGTCGTTATAAAAACTTTTGCCCTTGTTATGGAATATTGCAGGGATAAACTTTACTTTCAACTATGTTCAAGGAAACTGAATTCAAATTCCCCAATCATAGTGGGAAAGCGATCTCACGGGTAATTTTGTCTAATTTAACTTCCAAAATGATCCAGTCCCTTGCTTGTACAATTGCCAACAAGTAACTAGGAGATATGAAAAGAAACACTGTTTTTTTTAACTCCTTTCCTGGTATATTTTTTATTGCAAAAATTCTTCCACGTTGGAAGTGGATGAATATTAGGCTAATTCCTATAATTAAATAAGGATTAATAACGTGTTTTTTACTTCACAATAAACTCTACAGTATTTTATTTATGGACTAAGCACAATTTAATGAAAGTTTAAAAGACTTTCTTTAAGGCAATGTTTTAAATACCCCCCTAGACCATCAAACATTAGATTATTGTTTTTGAAAATCTCAAAATTTAAAGGAGGATTATTATTTGAAAAACATAAGTTTCTTTTAAAATGTTTTAAGAGTTTTAAATACTCTTATAAGTTTTTACAGGAAATAGAATACGGCCAAAAATTCCATTCGTATTAATATAGTATTAACCTTATTGTTAATGGCAAGTTATTCCTTTCAGAATTATTGGCCTGTAGTGTTTTATATTCTTAATGTGTCTATACTACTAACCACATACCCTTCGCCTCTGCCCGAACGCAATGTTCTATGCAACATTTCATGTATTTCATTGACCTAGTTCTCACCGATTTCAGTAAACAATTGGGGATATTTTTATACCCAATGGCGTGAAGGAAAATCATAATCGGAAGGTCTATTACACTTATGATTGCTAATAACATTAGGGTCGTATGATATTTTTGAAACGCAATTATGTCTTATATATCAAGCATGTATGAATACCATTTGTTCACTGATTAATTAATTAAGAAGATTCTGTGATTAGGGGACATTGCAATTAATACCTTTTTTAAGGATTTTGCGCTATATAAAACAGCCTTTCCGAAATCGAATTATTTTTCATTTTTATACATTTGCAATTTATGTGTCTTAGAGAAAATTGTATTTTATAGACTTAAAATATAACTTTTATAGTGTGGAATGTAATCGAAACAGTAACGATGAAACAAAAATTTAAACGTATATAGATGGTTGTTATTGAAACTCTAACATTATAAAAAATAAGATCGACATCAATTAATAACCATTATTAATTTTCAATATTTACATTGAGAAATTTGCTACCCTTCTCATTGGGGGGTGGGGGGGGGGGGGGGTGGGGGGGGGGGGGGGTGGGGGGGGGGGGGGGTGGGGGGGGGGGGGGGTGGGGGGGGGGGGGGGTGGGGGGGGGGGGAAGGATCGATTTTTTTTAATAAAAGCTGTGTTTTATTTGTTCCTACTATAAAATATCACAAGTTAAAGTGGATCTACAGACCATCCAGGCTGTTAGCTACTAATCATCCCTATTCTGAACAGTAGAAGTGCCTTCTTCCCTTGAAACTGGTGGTAAATCTACATGTGGTCAGTCACATTTTAATACTCATTTTATGATATAGCCTTGTTTTTTATGTCTACCTTTTCCAGTCCCAGCCCTTAATTTTTTTTATATGTTATTCTACTTTTCAATTTGTATTTTTCCATAGTATTTTGCTCTCTCTCCGAACAGGATAAGTTATTTATTAGTCTTCCTACCGGACATGAGCGTTATAGTGTATATGAGTGTTCTCACCTAAATTAGTGTCTTAAGTGTAATTGTTTAGGCGATAAAATTTTAAATGTATGTTGTATGTGCCCAAGAGTATTTAAATGAACATATATAGTGTATTTGTAATTACATTTTTATTGAAATTAAAATAGTCTATTGTCGGTTTAAAACGGATTTTATAAATGTTTTAAAGCCCGTTTTAAAGGTATTTGGTCAAAACATACGTGACGAAAATTCTAAATACAAAATTATTTAGTATTAAAAAGTAGGGGCTCTGTGGGTGTAGTGGTAATCTGGAATTGAATGAGAATTACATGGTATAACTGGTTTCTAAATATCTAAGACAGAATATATTTATGATGAAGACTCCCATTACCTGTAAGGTAATACACAGCTAATGTGCTTTGACGCTATACTTACAATCAATATTTTTTACCTTTTTTAAAAACTAAAAGAATTGTTAGAATTTTTCAAATTTGTTATATAATTTAAGTTTTGAGGTTCATTCTGAGTTGGGAAATTTACTTTATTTGCCATGTATTTCTGAACTTGTTCAGAAAATTAAAGTAGAATTTACTTTAATTGAAACATACTAAATAATCTACGGCTCTACATTTCTAAAGATTTTTACTAACCTATTTCTTGAATCAGTAAGGTAATTGACAAAATGATAATGTTTGCCTGATGATAATACATGCTTTATTACGCTCCTAATATATAAAATCTGAATACTCTCATCTTTACCTGAGTTCCGATATTTTTGATTAAGTAAGTCCTCAATATTCGTCGGTCCATGAGACACACGATTGTGTTAATTCTATATTTAATTCTGAATTTAAAAAACTTTTCTTTGTCATATATAGCACTTGGCTCCAATTTCTAATTTTTTGTTACAAAATGTGGGACAAGAAAAAACTCGTCCACATATAATTTAATAATTCTCTTTAATACGAGTACTATGACCATGTAATTCATAAGAAACACAGAAGTTACTGATAACTATACGTATTGTATACATGTGTTGTATTTAAAAATTAGTTAAAATGTATATTCATATACAGCTGACATTATTATCGTCTTAATGATACTACATTATTTCCCAGTTTACTTGATAAAATAAGTACTATGCACTATATGAAAAATATTATATTATACAAAATTTATTTCTCATTTCGCAAAAGAAAACCAAATCGTTTCCTAATGTGAATACGTTTTCTTAGTAGAAATTCAATGCAAATTGTGTTTGGCAAGTCCTACTTAACAATATATCTCCCATGCATGTTGAAGAGTTGAGAATAATCAAATCAGTACCGGCAATGTAGTTATGTTTTGTTTTATATGTATCTATATGTTGCCATATTTCTATATGATGTTTGTATAATTTTAACAGGAATAGGCATTCGATTAACATATTAAAATTAATGTTTGTTAAAATGAAACTTAACAAATTTTTTAAGGTTTATGTTACTGTAAGGATTTATATTTAGTATAGCAAATACAATAATATTAATAATAATAATATAATTTAATTATTAAATATGATCCGTAAAATCTACCATTTTGCTACTAAATATACTCATATATTTCGTTTTACATAATATAATGAAACTCCTAACGATGACCACCAAAAGGTTCTATAAACATTTAACTACATTGGACCATTGCTTTTCATAAATTATATAGAGTTGTACACACTCAAACGAGTATTGTAACTGAAAAGTGGCACACATAACAGTTACACTGTGAATAATACATCTTTATTTATATAATAATAATTACTATAAAAATGTGTACTTGCAATTTTTATAGGCATATAATTAATAAGGCATATTTTATTTTAACATTCAAGCCTATAAAGTAACGTTGATGGAATGTATATTTATTTAAAAAAATCAATAATGTTATTTATTAGGCTATCGCCAAACAACAAAGAAAGAAAGACATTTTTCATTTAACTAGGCATTTACACTCTAATTTACATACCTTTAATATTTTTAATGTATAGTGATAATTCATCTATATAATAATTTCAGTTGTTGCATGTGTTGTTTAAATCCTTAAACTACTTGGAATTTTGTATATACTCCTACATTAATAATATTGAAAACCTGATAACATGTTTACAGAAAGTTCTGGAGTTGACTAGTTGACCATTTTAGAATCATATAATTATATAACATACAAACAACGATAGATACAAAATATTTAGTTTATATTCGTTAATATAAAGTACATATAAAGTTAATATTCGCTATCATATTTTTTCAGACGATTGTTCATCTGCTTGTACAAGTAATAGCTTTTTTGTAGTCTTTATGAAACATTTATTTCTTAAGTTTTTGTTTGACAGTTAATTAAAGGATATTTGAGATCATAATTATTTATGTTATCGTCACAAATCCCGAATAAAACTCAAGAATTAAATTTTAAACAACTCTCAAAGTCAGTATAATTGTTTTTCATTTGCATGTGTGAAAAATGTTTAACCAGTGAAACACTTACATCTACGGCTACGAAATATTTTTGGAATGTTTTAAAATCAAACTCAGACTTCAAAGGCAATTTTAAAAAATGTATGCCAGTTTTAAAAGCTCAATTTTAAAACACTTTGCGGTTGAATTTTTCAACTTTTATATTACAAATAAAATTTAGAATGAATTTTCCAGTTCGTAAATCCCTTTATTAAAATTCGAAAAAAATATCAGTATTCAAGTTAAACTAAAATAAAAGCCTCTTCTCAATAAAAACAATACAATTGGCTCTTCAAATATAAATTAAGTTTAAAAAATTAAATTAAAGCATCACCTCTTTCAAAATAAATTAATCAATCAAATTTAAATTAAATCAATCTCATATTTCTATTGTGAACCACGTTATAAACTGGAAATTTGGGATTTTTTCCAGTTCGTCATGTTTCACTTAATTTTGAAAACTCAAATGCAACTTCCTACAAACTGAATTAATGTGCAACAAAAATTAGTTGCAAAGAGTTCACATCTTAACTATTCTAAAGATGAAACCTTTTTTCCAACATGTACAAACAAGTGTTGTACATAAATTTATCTTTCTTCTAACGGCCTTCCTTCTTACTGGCTTACTTTTATAAACGTACAGTCTAGTCTAGTTTAACTACGTGAATAATCTCTAAAATTAGATACAGTCCAGAAAACATAGTTTACATAATTTGGAAAGAAATTTTGTACTCACCCAACATCACTTGTGGCGATTTTGACAAACAAGAAAAGGACTGACAGATACACGAACTCTTACAATCGAAAATCGGACGGAAATTGAGAAAGCACTGATTTAAATATCCCCCCCCCAATAATTAATTATGTAATTTTTCCAGGTAAATCAGTAGACCAACAAGTTTTCGCCAAAAACCACTTTTCCTGATCTGAAACAAACAAAACCCAGCAATTTGTCAACCAAAGAACCGATGCAACAATGGATCAACTCACAATCAATCTACTGGCCTCTAGTAACATGAGCAGACTTGCCAAAGGAGTAAATTTAAATATCATTGACTATCGTCTGACAATCTGCTTAATACTAAAACCCCTTTTTAAATTTACTAACAAAATTAAATCCATAAAATTTAAAAATTAAACCAATGTAGCCGAAACGTTACAATGATATCAGGGCATCTGATGTGAAGAACCATGAATGTAGGTCTGCCATTTCACATATACAGGATTTTCCCTGTGTTGTGCTCCCGAAATCATCTCATATCTTTCGTTCTAGCCTCAAGAGTTTCTTCTGAATATATTCCAATGGGTAATGTTGTTGCTTCAATATTGTGTTCCTAATTAATTAATATTTTGTTTACGTAGAAATAATGTTGTAAAAAAGGGTAAAGTGTTATTAAACCTTTCGTGGTATTTACAGCGTAGAATTTCAATTAAGTTCATAGCTTCCAGATACAGATTTAATAACACACCATAACGCTTGGTAATTGTGGAATCCATCTCGGTGGTCACCGATGCTAATTCATACTGACTGAAAAGTCTTATTGTTATATATTAAAAGTGGTATTTTCATAGTTTTTTTGCGCGTTATCCAGGATTTTGAACATCAACCAACAATTAAATCTGTGTTCTTAACTGATAGCGAATATACTTATTTTGTTTCTTACACATTTCTTTCTCTTCGTAGTCGTCTCGTCTAAGCAATACGACACATAGAACAAACATTCAAAACTTCGAATGATTAATCCTGTAAAACAGTTCGAGGGACTCCTTCAGGAGTGTTTTTCTGGGTTCTGAACGGGGTGTTATTCACAGTTAAACCTCTTTTTTTTAAGTAAGCGGCAATCTCCATTTATATAAAGACAGGAACTGTCAGCAAAAGATAATTATTCCACACTTGTGTTATGCAGTAATTTATTACTCTACGTCTTTTAGCTCAAAGTGAGGGTATTTCGGTTCCCTGAAATCATTTTCCGGGAAACAGAAGTTTTTCTCTTTGTAACCACTCTTTATTTGTCATCTTCGTTATTTTAAATTCTCTACAAGAGCCTGGACTGACTTCCGCTTGGATTCAACTCCGGATATAAAAAGGTTTTGCAACGTCTTATATTTCTTAAAAATGTTGAAATCTGGTGTCATCTATATCATACATTTTTTTAAATAAATATTTCTAAAACATCAGTGTTTTCTACTTTTATTCCACGATACATATATATCTATCCCTTCATTTCACACACAACCTGAAAAATACCGTATATCGTTCAGTTGCGGACGGCTGCATATAAAAATTGTGTGAACAGTTAAATGAGATGTTATTTATACATCTACCACAATTGAAGTGGTTCTTGGTGGAAATCAGAGGTTATGATTGATTTTGCGTCAAAATTTAGTTATTAAGTATTGACATTTTCTATATAAAGTCGACGAAATATTATTAGAGCAAATTTGATGTTAACAAGTTCTTGAGTTAGCGATCAAGAAGTACTTTTTCACGACTTACCCAAATAAATTAGTATAAATATTACAATATCAAAAGTCCATTAATAAACAATGGTTGTATAAAGGATTAATCTGTCCTTATGTTCACAGGATGGACACGAAGTGGATTGGCAAGGGGCAGTGAACTCTTATCAGTTGGTCTATATAAGGATTCTGAATGAATGGATCATGTAAGCAATACGTAAATCTGACTTTCATTATTTAACATTAGCACCGCTAGATAAGAAAAATGTCCCACTTTTAATCTGATCTGATAAAGTAATAAGACAGTTACGCGCAAATAATAGCCACGCGGAGCTGTGCTACTACTAGACTGCTGCTTGTAATGTTTAGAATGAAAATCTAAGTCTGCTCAAGCCTAATACTAAAAAATCATGAGATGCAAGTTTAAACTACGGCACACATTTAATCAAAATGATTTTTAGGTCATCTGCTGAGTCCATTAAACAAAGAACGCCTCACTCTTAGTTTATATAGTGTAAAAAAAACGAATCCTAATGTCCATGTTCAGTTAATTCATAAAAGTAGTTGTAATAAAAAAATTCTTTTTTAATTTGTCACCGCAATCCAGTTTATTATGGTTTTATTACACATATTTAATTCATATATGGTTTTAATATTAATTGGTATAGAAAAGATTTATACAATGTTTTCTAACTTTCTGTATTGAATTTCCTCAGCATTGTATCTAAATTACATAACTGACGTAGACCACGATCGTACCTGTTATTTGTAACTGGTGTTCTAACCGGATTCAATCACCCTATTCTCCTGTAAGAAATCTATAGATGCACTGATGCAACCACTACAGCTCTGGTGATAATTTCACTCCACTAACATATGCATGACTTAAATGATGTGATCCACGGTAAGCTATTTGGTACGTATATGTTAGTTTTAAATACAAAAATTCTTGATATAAGCATCGCTCAATGCAAAAAAAAACCGATAGACTAAAAGAAAATTAGTTTGCTTCTAAAATATAAATTTGGACACTATGTTGACAAAGTTATTAAAGTTAATAATTTTGAAAAAAATTATCCAAGCTTTTCAGTTGATATTATTTTTTTACTCTCCACTATTTGCACAATATAACTCAGATTTATATATGCACATGGTGGTTTTTGTATAGAATAGTTTTAAAAATCTACCTTCGTCCTCAGTTTTTTTATTCTCGGCGCTGCGATGCACAATGGTCACGCGAATAGAATTATCTTAAATTCTCAGTCTAGTGGATGTCACTATAGATTTAAAATAACACAAAACACACAGAAATACACAGGATATACAAATATGGACAAACACGGGTGTCCGACATGTTCACTACTTCACAGGACAGTCGCGGCAGCTGATTACAGCATACAAAAAAATAAACAGACTTTTTAATCAGTTTTACATACACAAGACCCTTATAGTGATATTATACTAAGTTTTATTAGTCCACTGGCAATAATGAGAATGAGTAAACTAAGGTTAGCAACTAAAAATACGACATGAACTCTCTGAACCTGTGTACTAAACGTACGACTTCTAACTTAAATAATATACAACACATTAAACTGCTAACATTTGGTAACACACAATGATAGCAAATGACCGAAATCCTCAAAAAATACATATTTATGTATCATTTATAGTTATTAATGTTATCTCTTCCTATTGTTCTACTTTACATCGTATGGTATAAAATAATAACTATGTATCACGCACATAAAACTAATCCCAATGTTATTTTTGTTCCCTTGTAACAAGTATATAACATTCAAAGAATGAATAACTTCAGAATAAGTTGGATTTTAAATTAAAGTAAAAATTTATATAAAGCTATCAAAATGTTAAATAAACAAAGAATAAAAATTAATCCTGTTAAGTTGAGGGTATAGGGACTTTAACTTCTCTGTGCGGTACTTACTACATCCTCTTTCTCCTTCGTAAATTTGACTCGATTTGTCCCTACCAACTGATATGTCAGTAATGATATAATTACATAACAATAAAGCTGTTAATATGTGTAGCGTTTTTTAAAGCTACATTGATTTATTTTTTTAACTAAAACTTAAATTAAATAAAAATTTTGTCATCGAAATATTGGGATTTAATTTTAGATTAGATTGTGAAAATGTCAGGGTAAAAACGAACATGTAATCCTTTGGCAAGTTAGTACTGATAGTTTTAAATTGTTAGGAAGGAAGGTTGACTGCCTTGAATTGATTAGAACTTGTCTTGTTGCGAGTGTTGTTCTCCTAGTTTGATACAGCTGGACCAATGAGAGAACACCGCGTATGTCCTGAAAATTTGGTTGGAAAGGGAAGTATTTAAGCGCCCGCTCATAATTTTTGCCCTTCTTTTGGTTATTTTCGTGTATTAAGTTAATTACAGTGCGCCGTGTTTTCTTAAATTTTTTTTTCCGCGAGGGATTTTGAGGTAAGCACCAAATTTATTGTACGTTTTATTGAAATAGTTCTTCTTGGTCTGATATTAAATTAATTTTGTTGTCTTTTTTTATAGGAAAAAATTAAATTCATAGAAACTACAGAGCAATCTGAATAACTTATTCTCGAGGAACAATAGAGCATAATAGAATCATACAAGTTACATTTGGTTCATGCTTGCAAAAAAGTGAATTAAAATTGAACTTTGTTAATAACTTTAATTTAAAAACTTTATTTGGAAAAGTAGTAATTTATTAATATTTAACTGGAACTGTCTTAGTGTGCATTATTAATTGGAAATTAATTGAACTTTAATAATTTTTAGAGAGAGTTTGTAATCTGAATTGCAGAGACTTGAAAGTGAAGGTTCAAATAGTGGAAAGATAAGTTTATATTTTTATTTTGAATTTAGAGTGAACTTTGAAGTGAACATTTTTATTTTAGTTATTTCCAAGTGGTATTTCATTTTTATTTAAAAACTTTATTATTTTATTTTAGAAGAGAGCTCTGATTTTTAGTTTGATATATTTGATTAATATTCTTATTTCTTGCCAAAGGAATTTTTTAATTTACTAAAAGGTTTGTCAATTCTTTGTGGAAAATAGAGTGATAAAAATTCTGAAACGTTGAACTTATTAATTTGCCAGTTTAAAATAAATCCATTGTGATTTTTATTTTAGACAAACCAGATAATATTTAATAGTCAACAAATTTAGTAATACATTGTACTTAATATTCACTCGAAGCTTACTAATCAAAAAATATTTTATATCGTCTTGGATGTATTATTGATGATTTAAATATTTAATACTCTGGAATATTAATATCTAAAATCCAAGTCGTTATAATATGATAACCAAATCTCCTGGTTTTGCTTAAACTTACTTACTATAACATTTGTCTACATTTTTTATGAGCGTATGTTGTACATTCTAAGTGTATTGTTTTTGGCATTATAATCTTTCTTAGTTTCTTTGTTATCTTACTTTAAGCAGAAAAGACGGTAACTTTCACATAACAATCCAATCAATGATTCTTTATATGAAAATTACATCAACCTTGATCATATAAAACAAAAGTAACACAGTTTTATCAAAAATACAACAAAAGTATCCTAGTTAACTTTATGGATTTAAGGAAATTATTTTTATTACCAACAGTTCATTTAAGATCGTTCGAAAACGTGTTTGATGTGGCTCACTAAACAGTTGGATTGTTTGCAGACCTCACATAAATGTTCTGGGCATAAATAAACGAGCGTTACTTTGTAGTTATCATATGGCACTGGTCAACGTTTACTAAATTTAATATACTAATTAGGAGGTTGGATCAAGTAAGATTTACTAGTACAAACATTTAGATGTTATTTAATTTTCGATGCCATGTCATCACTGAAAAAGTTAAATTATGTTTAAAATGACATTAATTTTGAGAATAAGTTCTAATTACGAATAATATATTTTTCAAAAACAATATTTAAATTAAATTTTTAAATTAAATAATCTGTTTATAGAACTAATATTTTTTAGTAAATCTTTATCAAGTAAAATATTATTAAGCTTTTTTGTAGAAAGTTAAATATAATATCATATTTTGCTACAATTTTATTTAACTAACTAATCGATAAACTTATTTTATTTAACATTATTTTATTTTTATCTAAGGATCACTCACTCACCTCAAATGTGCATAATGTTTGTAATGCAATGGGAACTCTCAACATAAAATATCATTGTACCCATATCCAGAGCTCATTCTGCGAATCGTTATGTGAGGTAATGCAAACAACGCCGCAGGTAATAGCTAACGAGTGTACAAGTGTTGTAATAATACAAATCCAGAATATGTAATGACTAATGCAATATTAAATACTTAATAAGAGTAGTCTGTCTTGTTATTAACTAATGTGTATGTAATAGCTTGAGCCTCATCTTGTTGGGTTAGAAAATAAAACTAAATATGTCATATCACAATTACTAAAACCGATTAACAATAGTGCTATTGGATAACTAAATTGTCAAAGTAAATAAAGGAGTCTTAATTTTAAAATGTAAGGAGTTTTACTGGCCCAGTCATATTTTATAAAGATGTTTTTACTAGAATTAGGTATGATCTATGTTAATATGAAATTATACATTCCAAGGTTGCTTCCTATCTTGCTCTTGGAATCACTCATTTTGGTATACGTATGATTGGTAAAATGTAGAAAATAATGTTCACCTCTCGTATATAGCAATGTAATTATCAATAGCTAATCTTTTAATATATTGTTTATTACACAAATTTACTCATACTTTAAATGGTAAAAGATAAAGACAATTTATAAATTATTAACATTTTTACTTTGAGGTTTGTAAACTATTTGTTGTGTTGACTTGAATCCTCCATGATCCATTCCATTTCTAAAATCCCTAAAATCCGTATGTATTGTTGTTTCATATGTTTTCCATGCAACAAAGGTTCATATAGGCTATTATATGAATTAGGTTTTTATATTTCTAGTAACATAAATGAAAGAAATTTTTGGTAGCCATTGAAAAGAAGGTGGAAAACAGATGGAGAAGACTACAGTTAATATTAGATATAAATTGGCATTAAACATATAATGTAATTTCATTAAAACTAAGGAACGGGGAATGATTCCAGATACCATTCGCATAGTGACTACAATTTTATACAGCAACTGAGTGCAGTGAACAAAAGATTATAGCAAAGGAGGGACAGGGTGAACAAGGAGTGGGAGGCAAGACCTTATTCTGTACTGTATCTGGTTTACAGATATTCATACAGTCGAAAAACAATTACCGACAGTACCAACAAGGACAGCGAGCTAGGTGGTGGTACGAAAAGTTTCCATGTATTTAATATTAGGAAATTAAACTGACAGCAATTATTATTATTATTAAACCTGAACGGTTTGAAAAATTCACGTTATTTTGCACATGCGTGCATGCTTGCATTGGTTTATCTACAACGAATCTCGAAAACTGTTTGACTTATACAGAAGAGACGTAGCACCATTGTAGGTCTGGAGTAAGACACAGCCAGAGTTATCAATTTTTACTCTCACCCTAAATATAAGAATGTAATATAAGATGGGTTGTAGACGCTTTTAGACTTCAGTTTAAACTTCTCAGTTTAAGGAATGAATGTATATATACATGTACATTTTGTTCCAAATATTACATTAACAGAACAATCACTATTTAAAGATTAAGAATAACGGACGACACCTTCATTTATACCAACATAATACATATTATTTCAAACATTACTTCAACCTAAACAGAATTATTTAGAACCAGATTCTGATACTGAAGTAATTAAAGGAATTTCGAATGACCAATCGGCTAATATTAAATTCTGGACATATTATACAGTCATAAATATAATACTCTGTTTTACTCTTTTTTTATTTCTTTGTCGAAACTTGCAAATATTCAATAAAAGCTGATGACACATTTATTACGAACCCCATACAAGTAGACTTTTCTTAATTATCTTTATGTTATGCGTTCAATATACATGTATCCTTACTGAAAATTTTACATAAGCCTTTACAAGAGGATATTGTTTGTCGTATTAAAACAAAACTCAAATTTGCCGTCGGAAGGATAAATAGTTTGTATTAAAAGTGCTCATACAAGCGTAGAACCTGTAATAAAGTACCATTCACTATTTCACTTAAAAATAAAACTGAATAGTGCAGTGATTAGAAGCTCACGTTTATTTTTGTATTTAATATTATTTTATTTTTAGTTTTAAACTAGTAGAAGAAATGTATTTATTATTATATGCATGAAAATGTATTTTATTATTGCACTAGGTTAATTCAGCTTTAAATATTCACCCTTTAATAAATAGGTATAACTTCGTCAGCCACGCATTTATTTACATTTGACTCTATACATTTATTTACATTTGACTCTATACATTTATTTACACTGAAAGTTAAAGAATATATTTGAATTATTTCTTTTTAATAACGTATTTTTTGTTTCATAGATCATAAAACCTATAACCACGTAAATCTTCATAGGACTCTGTGATATAAAATCATAAGTGATTACACCAAGGAAACTTCAAACTTTGACTATAGGATTTCCCCACATTAGTTAAAAATAGTGAATTATTACAAAACCGTAAGGCGTATTCAATTAAATAAATGGAATGCAGAAAAATACGATTTATTAATTGGGTTTTTGTTTCACTCTCTCATATGAGAGTCCCAAATCATTCCTCGCCATACTCAATGTAACTATTCGGTTATGACTTAATGGAATATTTTTCAATCACCATTAATTTATATCTCGAATGCTTTGTTTACCACCCATAGTTTGTTTAAAATAACAAATACTTACGTAAGCAATAGTAATGATGAAGGTTTATTAGAGCATTGGAAATATTTTCACCTCTTTGCATTACAATACTAATCCACTAGTAGTACTAAATAGTAATGATAATTTTCTTTGTAGTGTATAAGTTTGTATATATATTTGAGTTTAGTAAAAGTTCAAAGGGCAATTATGACGTATTTTAACTACTTTGAAAAAAAATTATGGTTGCCTGTAAAGTCGGTTTTACGGGCGAAGATTTTACGTGACAACGTCTTTTTCTCGGTAGAATATTTATTGATATGAATATTATTAAATTGCACAATAGGAACAAGGAATTGAATGAAAATAAGAATTGCACAAATTTTAACTATAGAAATATATTTTGTTTACTAAAACATTGTACATAATTTGAAATTAATTACAATTTTTTATTGTAAATGGTAAAGTTGAATAAAACATTTACTAAAATTGGAATTTGAAATTCTTGCTAATCACAGTTAAATTCTAACTCCGCGCGTGGTGATTGGTCGATTTAGTTCGTTTGTTTGGTCGCACTGTTATGACAGGTTAAAGGTTATAATTTGTTATTTTAAATGTTTGACTAGCAATACGCGCTGTTTCTTCTCAATCGACTGAATTACGATTGATTGCAGAGTGATTTAAACTAATAATTTTACTTAACACTATCAACATTTGTCAATAGTATGACATAACCTATAAACTCAGTTTCTCAACTTTTGTGTCAATCTAACAATTAATCAATCAATCATAGTTTACGATAATGAAATATCAGTGTACAATTATTTACCTTTATTGTTGTAGTTGTTGTAAATGACGAATCTAAGCACTCCACATTTTCACGAATAAACATAGTTATCTGCTTTATCCCGTGCGGCGGACCCACAGTTATCTGCTTTATCCCGTGCGGCGGACCCACTGGACGGGCATCGTAACGTTACCGGGCGTTACACTTTTTCATGAGTGACTCCGAGCCGCAACCTAATTTAAGGACGTTGTCACGTCAACAATATACTTAAGTAACATTGACAACAAATGTATCGTACCCGTAATAGATGATAACATTTCGCTCTAAGAGTCCATCCTGTTTGGACACCTCGGTCTACAAGTAGAACATCAAAAAGCGTCTGGAATGTAACATGTCAGATAACAGATGACTGAGGTGCCAACATGACACGTATATATCATAGCGTGTTATGTCGTCTCTTGATACAAAACGTATTAGATGTCTGCAATATCATAGGATTAGTACAATAAAAGTAAAAAATTTAAATAAATATCTAAAACATGACAAATTTGATACGATACTATGTAATCAATTATTATTATTCGGATATAACCCAATCTATGAATTATATCATGTCTTGTTACTTCTGAAATATATATTGAATCGCCATTTCAATGCCAAATAACCGTAATTTTCCATTGAATGTTCGTGTGAAATAATAGGTACTAAAAGAAAAGCCTTTCAGCATTATCAATCTGTGATCCCTCAATTGGTTTCGACTTTTAAAAAGGTATCATTTGGAAATATTACCTAAAAGTGTTTATAAAGACCATTTCTGAATTGTTTCAAATAAATGTATTCTGGACATAAACGAATATTTTATAATGTCAAAACAGTGATAATTTTATAAAGTGTAAATATTTTATAGAGGATTATCAGTTTCAAAAATAAAAAAAATTACGAAACTAAAAATTAATAATAGTTTAAAATAATATGTTTCAAATCAAACTCTATTTACAGTTACGAAGTGAGCTATTAGTTACAATTTATGCTTTTATTACTTAAGATGTAACGGATTGTAATATATATCATGTATTGTAATTGATATGTATTTAATTTAAACTTTTTTGTAAACGTAACCGTATAAAAGTAGAAAACATTTGTTTCGCAACGCCTACATAAAATGAGCTCCGCCAAGTAAAACAACACTTACTGCTTTTGTGTATGTTACATTTTTATACACTTGTTACATTTATATATACTGCATTAGAAATATATACAATATTTAGATTCTTAATGTATAGTTACAAAATCAGTCTCTACTTCTTTAAAATAGTATAATTCAAATATATGAGTAGTGTTACCACACTATTACTTTACAGTCGTGGCAGTAAAATAGACCAACAACTAGGCTACTAGAAAATGCAGGATATATGAGAAGAAAATTTAGCAAAACTAATGAGAGCAAAAATTACTACACTGGTCTTAGAGAAGACATCAGTAATAACATTCAACAGCAATAAAACAATTTAGCTATTATTATTAACTAATTTCAATTACACCAATATATACAGACTGAATTATTATGACTTCATTATGTTTCATTCTTCTATAGACAAGAGCCGTTTTTCCCTGCCCACATTTCATGTTATTAATAACTCTTCAAATAAACTATGCGTTAAGTAAGAAATATTTATTAAGAAATATGTGCAACAGACGGTTTGGAAATACGCTAAAATCAGATTTGGCAGATCCCCACTGGCAAATTAAAAATTAAAGTCCTCTACCAGTCTCCACCTAAATGCTCAAGAATCCCCTAGGTTATTACCTAAAGCCCACCAATTCCTCCCATTCAAGTTGTTTAAAAATTCAATTTCGTTCAATGCAAACATTTTCTAAAAACAATATAAATATTGGGCATTTGGCAATAAAAGAAAAGATTCGTCCTCTCGAAGATTTGCACAAAGAGAACTTAAAATACGTATCTCTCGTCCAGGGTTTGTAATTCGAATTAATCAATTATTCCGCTCTCGCTTCGATTGCTGAAGAGATAGTAATAATGTCATATTTGACACTGAAGACACCTCTCACACTCTGATCATGGATCAGGTTGTTCAAGTGATACCGTGACGTACTGCAAAAGATAAAAGTTTTAAAAGCTCGTGTACATTATAAACTGGAATTTTTAGACAGTTAGGTATATTAAATACCCAAACACTGTTTGAAGGCGCTAAGCTATGATGTATACTTGTCTTAAAAAACATTACTGGTCCTAC
Source organism: Homalodisca vitripennis (assembly GCF_021130785.1). Classification (NCBI taxonomy): domain Eukaryota; kingdom Metazoa; phylum Arthropoda; class Insecta; order Hemiptera; family Cicadellidae; genus Homalodisca; species Homalodisca vitripennis. Next base: position 89,727,471 of record NC_060213.1, on the reverse strand, counting down.
TTAAAGATTGAGTGTTAGACCACTATAGAATAAAGTATGTGTAACTGTACAATGGCACGTACAAAACGTACACTTTTCATAGATTTTATTGATCGTGGCAAGAAACCAAACTCTATATCAGCGTTTGAAATATAATTCACTTGAAACCAGAAGTACTAATGCACGAGCAGAGCTTACGGCAAGCGTTCGAAGTCTGCTAGTTGCATATACAAATTGATTTGACTTTACGGAAAATGCCGCACTGTAAGTTCTTTCTGAGTAATTGTTGTACAAAAGTTTTTCTTTATAATTCTTATACAGCTATTTTACATTTTTCCACTGGATGTTCTCGTTTATTTTATGTTTTGGGATTTTTTCAACTGAGTATTAATGATCTGTTTGTTTTAGTTTATTTGGAGAGTGACGTATAATGCGAGTATAATAGAGTTCGCCTTCTTTTTAACGCAGCGTCTGGAATTCGGCCCTGTCACGGACTTGACTAATGGAACATGACTACAGATTCAAGGATTCAAGTCTGTAACAACAAATTCCAGACGCTGCTCTACGAGGACTGTGAACTGGAACTGAACTGAACATTCACATTGAATCAACATTTCCCACTATAGTAGCTACGTTATGTGCTCATGGTAAAAACTCCTGGTTCTGTAGCTATAAATGATTTATGTTGAACTTGTATTAAACCTTATTTGATACAACGGATTTATAAATACTAGAATACTATACAAGGGAAAGCAAAGAATTGCTTGAGCCGCTAAGGGCCAAAGAATAATTATCAGAATTATCTAAATTATATGTAAAATCTAACTTATATTTTAAGTAAAAACTTTGAGCACATCTTACACGGATAATTTGTGCTAGGTGTTATTGTTGAACATTCAATGTCTGAAATTGCCAGGTACGTAACTAAAACGATTGATAACATAATAATATTTGATGATATATCGATCAGTGTAGATATTTTTTGTCTTTCTTAACAAACGTGACAACTCTAAACGAAACGAATACATTTATAATGCAACTAGTTTTTTTACGTGGCGTGTTACGTATGATATGATCATTTGTATTTGAATCATTTTCATTTTATAGAAAACGTTTGTATCAAATGCGACAAATATGTGATGATTTTTATTTTAAGAGTGATCCTGTTATAAATCTGGTTCTGCCCGTCCTCAAAGGCCACTGGTCTGTGCGAGGATCTTCTCAGAGTAAGGCTGATATTCGATACAGTATAATATCGATTGCACTGATAAAAAGAGCAAATATTACAGAGACGTATGAACCTGTGCTATATTTAATTCAGATTCATAGTCCGACCCCTCGGCCATTGGAACTCGCATTTTAAATGGTTTTCTGAATGATTTTGAAGGAGTATTTTGTTAACCCTACAGCTAAAACTATTTGAATAATTTAAATGAATGTTTATTAAAAATGCTTTTCAATGTTTGAAATAGGTGTTAAATATTACATTTTTAAAGTATTCCATAGATATTAGAATAATAAATTTAACACATTTTGCAATCCACGCTGTCAAAAAACAGGGTACAAGCTGAAATGAATCTATTACGTAGTAACTATTATTAATTTAAATTTATTAAAATGCGCTACATACCCTTTTATATAGTTACGTGGTGTTATCTTAAACGATGGCGACCAATTAATAATAAGTTTTCACAATTTACTATTTCCTTAATTATTTGTAATACGTTTTTATATAAATCTAGTATTTTAAGAGGGATCTAAGCTTAATGTAGCATTTAAACATTTCCAGTGCCTTATTAAAGTAAAATAACATGTAGTTTTGATGTGTTAATAATTTTGATACAAGTATGCTTTTTTTAAACTCTTAAAATAGCAATATTCAAGCAGTACACAAAATCTTAGATAACGTAAGTTCTATAAAATTCTTTAAATAATAGCTTGTTCATAATTCCATCCTACAAGCTACAAGGGTGTATAACAAGTAAAATCTTGATCTCGTATATCACAATTATATCTCCTGTCAACTTCATTGATATTCTGTCATGAGGTGTTGATGATACATAGCGTTGAAACAACCTGGTATCAATCATGCTTGGTGAGTCATGTACGTTAAAATAAATTGTTACATACAAAGTCTTATGAATATAAGTATATTTATAAAAAGTAAAATATTATGAAATAAGTTAAGTAATGTGTTAAATTTTTACCATGCAATTTTCGCAGCTATTATAAATTAAGAATATTTATAAAGTATAAGGTTGGTATTCATAACGTTAAACGATTATTTGTATCAAGATATTGAATTTCATTTTATGAATGCAATTTTTTTACTAATTTATACTATAATGTTTCTTTAGAAGCCTTTCAGCATTGAACTAATGTAATGAATACAAATTAAAACTGTCCTCTGGATGTTGTATGGAAAGGCCTATTTTGTAACTTATTTCCTAACAGACCAACTATCACTTATTACAGATAATAATTAAGAAGTAATAAGATGATGGTTTAGTGCTTGATGAAACTATTCCCCTCGTTTTGTTTCTAAGACCTTTTTATTCATATAAAAGTGCAAAATTATAACTTTAATCATCATAGTACTATAGATATAAAATATATAAGTACGATTAGTTGAGTAAACCAAAGAGAAAAACTTTTTCTTATCATATAAACATATCACAAAGTTAGGAAAATACTACAGGGGATTTCACCAACCCCTTTATACAAACCGAATGGCGGATATGGCTGTTTAAAATTTGTACTTATAAAATAATGTTAAACTAAAAATAGTTTCACTCCCTTATTTTTATTCATATATTGTACGAACTGTTTTTATTATAAAAAATGCAACTGAACGCTTTTTGTACTCCTAAATTTTGTAGATTTTTAGTAACTGATCTCAACCTTTATATCCTTCATATTTTAATATTAACACACTAAACGATTTAAAAGTTAAACTAAAAAAGCGCTACGATCAAAATACTCATATATTATTACGAGACACATCCTGTAGTTCTACTACAAAAAAGGGCATAAGAGTACGTACTTAAGGTTATAAAATGTATTCTTAGGGATAACTATCGTTTCACTATATCCGGCTTATAATCTTTAGCAAGTGACTATCGTCCTGTGTTAAAATTGTTGATTGGTTATGAGCAATTAAGTGAATAGTGGATATTCAGTATTTTAATGACATTAGTTTATACTTTTAGAAATATAACAAACTAGTTCTACAGTTTTATAAAACAACAGTTGTAAAAGATCAATTATAATTTTCCACACCTTGCAGAATATTTCAGCAATACCCATTATAATGATATATTCTATATTCATAGATATGTCGACATTTATTAGTTTTCCTGTTTTCATTAGCAATTTGTATAACAAAGTGTCAGTAGCAAACACATTAACTGATAGTTCAAGTTTTTAACAGTATTGTAAGCAGTCAAGCTGACTATCTCACTGAATTATGATTAAGGAAAAGTAATTCGCAATAATATAACATAAAATTAGCTAGGTATTTATAATAACTTGTTTATTTCATTGGATGAGCGTTAGAAAAGTGTATTACTCTAGAGAATGGAAACACTTCATTTGCGCCTGTTTGCTACCTCAACAACGAACTGACCTGTGGAATTGACATTTTGAATGAAGCTTTGGTATTTACAGGTAACATAAATATCAATCACGTCGTATGTAACTCAATGGGGATTTTGCTGAGCGTTAGCAAATATTTTTTTACTGGCTTTAAGTGTACCATGATGGCAACGAGTAGTTAGAAGACTAAATATATTTCTAAACAAACCTAGTACAATCATATGAGATTTAACAAATGTGCAATTTTATTCATTAAGCAAAAGGGAAAAAGTAGAGGATAATTGTAAAGTTTAATTACATCGCCTTTTTGCATTGTAATCACACCCTTGCTTACCGGAACTTTTGTCATTTTAACATTGCTATGAAACCTAACACAATGGACGGAAGTTTTATTTATAATAAACAAAATATCAATATATATATATATATATATATGTATATATAATATATTCTCCGCTGAACATCTCAAGAATCAAGTAACCTATAGGCTTTAAGCAACCCCATCGAACCCTATTATTCGAAGCGGATGTGAGGGGGGCCCTCAGCTATTATAAAATTTTATCTTTAGTCGTTTAATCGTTTAGTTTAAGCTGAACTGTTGGAAATAACAAACTCGTATAATAAGTATTCTTGATACAAAGTGCTTATCATTTACAGCTCTGGCACATTTACATGACAAACAAAACCGGTTGTACTTATACTGGCTTGTTTATCACATTTCAATGCAGATTGTGAGCATCGGTGTAACATTGTTTTTTCTGAGTTTTATTATAACTTTTAGATAGGATTTATTCCTAGAGTTATAATAGCGTTTATAGGTTGAAAGTTCAACGAACTATAGTTGCACACAATACATGTATATTTATATATATACATTTCATATATATTTCAATAAGCAATGAATCACAAAAAGGCTTGCTCTGCCGGGACTCGAACCCGGATCTCTCACTTGCCGGGTGAATGTGTATCTCACTTCATCTCGTGTCTGGTGTTCTCATCTATAAGGAATCTGTAGACATATTACAATCTCTATAGCCAGTAGGATTTCCATCACTTTGATCTGCATGACGGTATTTTTAAAATATCCCCTCGCATATATAATAAAACATTTATAAAAATTTATATTTTTTATGATGTACAAGAATAGTGGATGAATGTATAAAAGTAAATTTTTAAACTAGATCCTCAATTGCATACCTTGGATAACAATGTTTCTATTAAATATATTTACTAAATAGTATTGAAACATACGAAGAGTTATACTGAATCTAAGGCCTTTTTTGCTTCGAAAATAATTTTGGCCCCAATTGAGGAGGCTACCTTAAAATTGTATTAAAGTGGGTTATAACGATATAAGACGATGAATGTAGCGACAATGTCTTAATATAGGTTTTATTTTATGGTTTAAAATTTAAGATAATTAGTTACGTATCATGTAAGTATTAGAGTTAGACTTTACTTTTACGATTCAATTATTTTGCATTAAGCCGTATCTGTCACACATGCGTTTTGAATAACCTAACATAACGAAAATATGATCGGAAGACCAAATACCTGTCAAACGACTTTTATTTACATTATTTAAATTTGTATAAATGGCAATAGCCGAATTTCATTTCAATAAACTCTGAATCACAAAAATTACTTGCTCCGCCAAATATGTGTGTGTGTGTGTGTGCGTGCGCGCGCGTGCGTGCTTGTGCGTGTGTGTGCGTGTGCGTGTGTGTGTGTGTTGTGTGTGTGTGTGTGTGTTTGTGTGTGTGTGTGTGTGTGTGTGTACTGACTACGATTCAAATAGTATTAGCCATATCACAAGTAATAAATATAACTTATTAATTTTAAAATTCGATATGTTTTATTTAACATAAACGAAGGTTTATTGAGTGAAACAAACTTCCCCTTTTGAAGGGGATATTTGATTCAGTTTATTTTTAATAGTGTATATTTTTTTAGATGTAATTTCAACTAAGTAGCATTTATTCACTAAATAGTTGGGAAGCTATTTCTCCTCTCGCATAGATGAGAAGTTTTTACTCGTATTTATGACACATGTGTCAATAGAGAGACTGGGTGTGAGTGATGGATTACTTAATGTTACTGAGAGATAGTGTATCCTGGTAATGTTATGGTAAGGGCACTCACGGTGATGTGTTGTGAATGTTTGACGACCGAGTTGTAGTTCTCTTGGGGATAGGACACACAGAATTTCAAATTGCGTGTTTTTGTCCTCACTAGGGAAGATGCAATGCTATGTGAATATTTAATAGCATTAATAATGTTGGTTTTTTTTTAGTAAACAACCCGTAGATAGATCAAAATTTATACTTTAAAGTTAAAAGATTTTGTACTTTATTACGATTCATTTTGTTTATTATTATGTAAAATGATTAGTGAAGACGTAATCTAATGATTATGCCTATTGCAATGAACGTTTGTTTACATAATAAGATTAAATATAATTTATAATTATTTCGAGGAGAAAGTTTTACTTAGGGTCCTCCTTATTCAAGTTATTATTATACATGAAGAAACACACCAAAAAAGAAGAAAAAGTAGGCAGAAACAAGCCAGGTATTTTAATTATGGTATAGGTCTGAAAATCTATAACAATGATTACAAACTTTGTACTATTCTCCTATATTTAAGTAGCTTTAAGTATTTACTATAAACTGTTGTAAGACATATGTAATTATTAGTAAAATAAAATTCATAGAATAGATGTACAGATAGTTGCTGGAAAGGAAGTCTCGTATTGCAATTCGAGACAAAACATCCTCCGGATGTAAGTAGATACGCACATCCGCCCAGACGCCGATGGTGAACAAACAGGAAATGCTTATTTGTAAAAAACCGTGCGACAATGTAAGGGACAGCCATGCTGATATGGAAAATTGTTACTCACCAATTATGATGGAGAGATTTGGCAGAGGCGTGGTCAATGAGCTGGCGGGAGAGAGAAGAAACATCAAAACTGAAGAACAAGGAGGAGAGGTGGAAGTGGAGGCCGGGGAATTCGAAAAGTGAAGTTCGGGAGTGTTTGTGTTCGTGTGCGGGAAAAATATCTCTAGGCGTAATAAGTGTGATGTGAAATAAAATGTAAGTAATTTTAAGAACTTAGTATATTTTAGGGTTCATTAATCATTTTCAATTCCATATCTATTTAAATGTTCACAATTTCGAAAATATAAATTCATGTAAATGTTTAGCTATTTTAAAGAAAGTTTCTCATGTTAGTCCATGAACTCATTATTATTGCAACACTACAAAATTACTAGTAAATGTTATAATGAATTAAATTCAAAATAAATTGTAATGAATAATTTAATATTAAATATGTCTTCAAAGTATTAAGACATTAAGTTTTATGCTTAATATGTCGATTGACGCAATCAATTAATCAATTTAATGAAATGTTGTCACAAATAAATGTTTTGGTTCATTTGAGGGTATTTGTACTGCCAATCTAACCTATTATTAAATCCTCTCACAGCAACCCTTGCTCAAAATATGTCACAACCTTAATCTTAAACTAAACCAACCCTACAAAACCTTACATGGTGGAGGCGCTAAAACTCGATTGGCATTCAAATTCCTCACATGGGCGAGCACATAGTTTCATAGGCTAGGTATAAATTAGAACTAAATAATATTTATAAGAAAGTATTTAACTAAAATAGCCTACTTCAGTGACAAACCACTCATTTACCTAAAAGACAAATTAAATTTCCAATAACTCAAAAATATTTTCAAACCCGTAATTAGGGTAACGCCAAGTAAACTAACGAGGTACGTCAATGGACATGTATAATTAAATGGAAACCATACTACATGAAGATTTAATACCATTAGTCACATATAGGACTTCCAAAAGTGACATAATAAAAATATTAAATGAAAATGGAATACTATCTAGAGACACAGACACTGTAGCAGACCTCAGACCTATCCTAGCGGCACTTAAGAACTTAACACGTATAAGCGCAAGTCACCCTAATATTAAAACCATATTTAATAATTTAACTACACGAAAAACTCACCTAAGTGAAGAGGACAGGGAAAACTATAAGGATCTAGCTACAATCGAGGATTTTCTAGTGCAGAGAACAAATTTATACGACATAGTACATAACCCTGAGGCGGACATCAAGACACAAGCACCCCCAACCTTAGCACAACATTACGAGCCACTCACACTACCTGACAGAACGAACACAGTAACCATGGGGGAAAACATATCGTTAATATCAGCTGGGACTTACACAGGTCTCCAGAGCGAAAATCCACAAGATTTTTTAGACAAATTCTTAGTTGCAGCAACTTCAAACAGATGGACAGACAACACTAAAGTTAATTTATTCCCAGCGCATTTATCAGGCACAGCACTAACTTGGTTCAAACACTACAAGCAAAAACAACGAGGGGAAGCCATACAATGGGATCAACTTGCTAAAAGTTTCATAGAGGCTTTCACTCCATTAGCACAAACTCAGAGTCTACAAATGATTTTAGAACACAAAATACAGGGAGAGAACGAGCCAACACTAAACTATTTTTTAGATATATTAACAACATGCCGAAGATATGACCCTACAATACAGGACAAGCAAATTATACATTTTATCATACAGGGACTAAAACCAGAAATCTGTGAACGAGTTATAGGACTGAAAAAAAAACGACACCTTAAGTGATCTAGAGACTAATTTAAAAACTACAGAACAGCTAGTTCTAACACAAATGAAAAACAAAGAAAGATACAATAGGGTTGCAGCAAACAGACCCTATAGTACACCCTTATATGAACAAAACATCATCCATAAACTACAAGCAGAAGTTAACACCCTAACCAATTTAGTAGCTACCCTAACTACAAACCAAATTTCAAATCATAACCACAGGTACGAAAGGTCTCCATCCCCGTATGAAAACTCAAAATATAAGCCAAGATATGATAGAACACCTAGTCCTCACCAGAATAGACATATGGAAAGCCCAAACTACCCCAAACAAACCCAAAGGCCACCTATGATTAAACACGTTACTTTCAGTGATAGGAGAAGACAAAACCATTCCCAAATACAACCTGCTAGACAAAATAGGTATTGCACTATTTGCCGTAAAGACAACCATAATACTGAACAATGTTGGTTCAAGCAACGTTCATTAACTTCTCAAACCCAAAGTAACCGCCTAGCACCTAAAACCAACAATACACAAGAGCTGTTCTGCAGGTACTGCAAGCGAACAAACCACAATATCGAATCATGTTACAAGTCTAATTATTATAAACAGAATCAACAAAAAAAACGGGAAATAGGGGGAGGTTATAATAACCCTTACCGAACTTCCCCCTTATCAAAAGCGAAAACAAATAACACTATAGATTTTAACCAAAGGAATCGACAAACTTACAAATGTATAAAGTCTATGACATTTACTCCAACTAACCCCAAAGTAATACCACTATCAACCCCTGGAAAGACCAGTTCAGAAGTGATATTTAAAGCCATAGATTATAATCAAGAATTCCCACCCTTAAAGAAGATGGAAGAAATTGAACAACCTATTATGCAAAAGCCTATACACACCATAAAACTTCAATCTGTCTTCAATCCAACACCAACCCTAAGCGAACCAAACCCCTCGGGGACAACAAATATAAATAAACCCAGCTTTACAAGAAACCTTGCAGTCTCAGAAAATTTCACACGACAGATAAAACCTAGTGTATTAAAGGTAGTAGCGCACGTAAAACAGGACCCAGATTGTAGTATGGGGGAGGTAAACACACATACTGGATTAAAAGAAACCATTGAGATAGACACTATACAGATTTTAAATCACATAGAGCAACAGAAGAAACAGAATATGATAGATTGTACTAACTTGCAAGAAATAACGCAAGACAGGATACACAGACCGAGGAAAAATAAAACATTATTATTAGAGGATATTTATGAACTCATATTTAATTGCGAAAATAAAACCAAGAAGAAGATACCTGTCCTAACAATAGACGTAGCCTTGACCACAAACCCTCGACATCCAGTACCCTGCATTATAGATACAGGATGTAACATAAACATTATTAGAGCAGACCTAGTTTGTGAAACAAAATTAAATACTAGCAACATACCCTCGTTGATATCGGCTAACGGTATACCATTAACAGTTTTGGGTTCAAAAAAGATCGCCATAAAAATTGGCAAAGTAATACTTGAAGACACGTTTTATGTGACACCTGATCTAAACAGCCCTATATTGGTAGGAAACATATTCCTATTTCAGAACTGCGTGGAGTTAAACTATAAAAATAAAACAATAAAAATTACCAAATATCAGATTGAACATATAATACCTATGAATGAACAGTGGCAGTTAGACATCAAGAATTTTAAAAACACACAGGAATTAGAAGTACAGCAAGTAACAGAAGGTAACAGCCCCACAAGACATAATTATAGCACCACATCAGCACATTAGGATTAGCTCTTTAAAAGGTATAGAGTCTCGAACAACCATCGAAACAGATAGGAATCTAAGAATAAAAAAGAAAATGTCATGCATATCTTACAGAAGGGGAAGATGGTACAGATACAATTGTAAATATTTATAACGCATCAAATTTCCCAAAAAGGATACCCGCACATACTACGATAGGACATATACATTACCCAACTCTCGAAGCACAGCCTACCCTGGAACACCATACCACTACAACTGACACAGGAAAAACAATATTGACAGATAAGGACGGCATAGTATTTGATATCTCACCACATTTAACCCTCCAAGAACACAAACAAGTCCTTGACGTTTTACAAAAATACAGACACATATTTACAAAAGGTAATCGATTTAACTCCTGCAAACATACCTCCTGTTCAACTCGAATTAAAACCAAATACGAAACCTGTAAACTCACCACCGTATAGGCAGAGTAAAACAGAAAGGGAAAAATTAAACAAATTATTGGACGATTTAGTCCAAGCAAAAATATTAGAGGAATGTCAGGATTACACAGAATATGCAAGCCCAGTATTTTTAGTGAAAAATAAAGATGGAAGCGACAGAATGGTAGCTGATCTCAGGAAGGTTAATGCACAGTTGAAAACAGATGCCCACCCCATTCCTTCAGTAAACCTGGTTTTAAGCTCTTTGAACAAAGCGCACACATTTACAAAATTAGACCTTAAAAATGCATTTTATTCCATGGAGGTTAGGAAAGAAGATAGGCACATCCTAGCCATAAAAACACCTGATAGACTTCTACAGTTTTGCCGACTGCCGATGGGACTTTCAACTTCAACCACATTATTTAGTAAAGCCTTGAATGCGATATTAAACTGTCACCTTTATAATAAAGTCATCTGTTACGTGGATGACCTAATTTGTTATGGTGACTCATTTGAAAATGACTTACATAATCTAGAAACTATATTAGAAGAACTAGAAAAAGCTAATTTGAAACTAAATACAAAAAAGTGTAAATTTCTCTACAAAAGTGTAAACATTTTAGGACACGAGGTATCACGGGGGAAGGCATTTTACCCCAAAAACAGTCAGTAGAAGCTATCACCGAATTTAAAAGACCAACTTGTGTAAGGCAAGTGAGACAATTTTTAGGATGCTCAGGATTCTTCCGCAGATTCATCAAAAATTATGCCAAAATAGCACAACCCCTTACTGAGATAATAAAAGATTCAAATAAAAACATGGAATTTAAATGGACGGATCTATGTGAACAGGCTTTTATAAAAATCAAACAAATTTTGACAAACCCACCATTACTATCACATTGGAAGGACAACAGGGAAGCACACATTTATGTAGATAGCAGTTTGATTGGATGCGGAGCAGCGTTAGTACAGTTAGATGAAGAAAATAATAGAATGTACCCAATTTATTACATGTTAAAAAAATATTCAAATACCCAAATGCGTTACAGCAATGCTGAACGTGAAATGCTTAGCGCTAACCTATGCTGTGAACTACTTCAGAGAATTCACGCTTGGTAGACAAACAACAGTTTATACGGACTGTGCCGCATTACAGTTTTATAAAAATTTTAAGCACACTTCCACTAGATTAAACAGATTAGCACTGTCATTAACAGACTACGACATTGTAGTAAAACATAAACGTGGCGCTACAAACGTGTTAGCAGACGCCTTAAGCAGAAATCCTTTAGAACAACCTTTGGATGAAGAATTTACGGACGTGTGTTTAACTGTCAATACTTTAATACAGACAAATCTACCCCTACTACAAGCTCAAGACAGTTATTTAAACAAATACGCCTTGCGATGACCTCACCTTGAGGCGGTAAATAAAAAAATCAGACGGGCTTCAAGACATTACGAAGAAATAGATGGATTGTTATATTTCAAAACCTTCAACGGACAAGAAACTAGAAACTTATTGGCTATACCCCAAAAACAAACACAAGAAATATTAAAAATATTCCATGACAACCCCTACACGGGTGGACACTTATCACATTACAAAAACAGCTTCAAAAATAAAATTACGATATCACTGGCCGAATATGTACCGTGATATCCTCCAATATACAAAATCTTGTGAAGAATGTCAACTACGTAGGCCAAAAACGAACAAAAATTACGGCCTACTACAACCTATTACACCCTCCATAAAACCCTTTGACAGAATAACAATAGACTTTGTAGGTAATATTACACAAAGTAATGGTTACAAATATATCCTAGTTGCAAACCGATGCCTGCACTAGAATGGCATTTGCAACCCCTTGTAGAAATGCAGATGCGAACACAGTAGCGCAAAAATTATTAAATCTATTCTGCACATTTGGATTTCCTAGAATTATTAATCATGACAGAGGAACGCACTTTATGAATTCTGTAATTTCACAGTTACTAAATGCACTCGGGATAGAACAAAGGCCAGGCGCTGCTTATATGTCACAAGTACAAGGTGCGGTTGAAAAATACAACCACACGCTAATAAAGCCAATATCTCATTACGTTGTGGAAAAAAAACCCCAAACTTGGTCAAAATACGTACAAATAGTTACATTTGCCTACAACACGTCTGTAAACATTTCAACAGGCTACACACCGCACTACCTCATGTTTGGTTACGAAGCTAACTTACCATCTGATTGTATATATTTACAGGTTAATCCCGAAAAAAATGGTGTTGGAAAATATAGAAATTTTAGAGCAAATACGCAAAGATATGCCGAAAATCATGAAAAAAGCCCAGGAAGCGCAAAAGAAATACTTTGACCGTGACAAAACTCATTTGGATTTAAACCCCGGCGATGAAGTCTTGGTCCATTTCCCGAAAGACCACACAAAAAAATATAGTAAATTTCAAACACCATTTAGAGGTCCTTTCGTTGTCAAGAAAAAAAATTAACGAAAGTGACATACCTGTATGCAGTAGAAATTTACCACAGGGGAAGGTTAACAGAACAACCAATACATGTTGCTAGAATGAAATTATTCTATAAGAGAATATAAAACAAATATGAAGGGACTTGAGCAATAATAAAATATTCAAGAATAATATATGCAATATTTCTCATGAACATCACTATGCACTCACTGCCTTGTAGAAAAATTTGAAGAGAGTGAAAAGTATCTTCGCAATAATTTCATAATATATGAGGGTTAAAAAGCTACCACATAGTCACGCAAGAATCGCTTTAAAAAATAGGTATTATACTCCAGGAGTTGAGAGACCGGTTAACTTGATTACGGTTTGAATGATTCATTATAACGTTATATAACCTTGAGAGTCACTGAAGTAAGTATAACAGAAATAAAAATGTATATTAAAATCTCGATGTTGTGTCGGAAAACGATAGAGAATAAAGACATAAAAGTTTTAGAAAATTAAAACACCTAACTTTGTATTTTAATGTGAGGTTTACTGTAATTTAGTGATTAAGTAATAGGTTACACGTACCAAAGATATTGGTATAGATAATCCCAATAAACAGGACACTAACACAGCACACACGACACGACACGAGCAGAGCCTGTAACCCACGGTAAAACCGTACTTAGACTGGCTAGTAAGGACTTGACCGTGACTCTGGTATGTCTCCCAGGCAGATAAGTTTTCTGCTAACTCAACTAACTTCCCACGCTATACTACACCGACTGTGTTGTGACTATGACTAGGGGGCATTGCCTTGTACCAGGCGGTCTGGGTCGCCAAGGGCCCTGGTGGTTCAGACAGCTTAGTATGCAAGTAATGTTTCCCACGTACTCGTTTACTGCAATAACAAAGCGTACTCTAACTTGACACAACGTACATATTATACTTACCTGAGGGATACGTGTATACATAGCCTAGTAATAAAGAATATAAAATATGATAAAGTGTACTACATATATCATATTTATTTAAGTTAGTAGATAGCAATGTTAACATAATATACCCTACAAGGACTAAATTTTCCTGAGATGCATCTCAAAGAAAGAGACATACATGTTCTATATTATATAATCCTAGGATAAACAAATACTTCAATATATGACATGTAAATGACTTATATAACATGTTTAATTATTACATAGCTAATCTAACATTGAAGGAAAGTAACATATATTTAACATAGTATGTATTAGCACAGCAATATTGCTCGTTAACAAACTATACAGCCTTGATTAGGCAACATATATTATGATCATAATAATGACTATGGACAATAAGCACAAAGAAGGGTTATTACATATTCCTCAGAAACAAAGGTGCGTAGTATCGTTTTGTAATATGATAAAATAACATAATTTCGAACCTTATTTAAGAACACTAGAGATTAAGATGCTTAGTAAAAACATTATTACATAGAGCTAGGGAAATACGACACACCATCGAGAGGTCATTTAAAAGATTTCTGTAAATAAAAACCTTAGACATAAATGTGTATTAATTATAAAATATTAAACTAAAATGTATATGTAACCTGTAGATATTTAGTTTTAGAATTACGACACCAAAAAGCCAACTACAACCTGAGACACCAGTCTACAAAACACCAATCTACAAGACACCAGTCTACAGCACTCTAACCGATCCCGACCACCCACGAGAAAAATGAAGTCTTCACAGCACTTCCTACTACTACTCACAGCACTTGCCATGCCTCATTCGACCACCTTTGCCAGCACATCAACCCACAACACAGAAGAACCCAATAAGCCTCTAGTACAAATCTTCAAAGGAGCGTACTTCACTCCAATGCCTCAGACACTACCTTATATCCAGTTCCATCCCTATATTATACAAAATTCCTTTCAGCACACAGCAAAAATTTACCTAAAAACGAACCCTCTCTAAATTTCTGCCCTATAAAAACCTCAACAACTCCCAAACCTATTGCAAGATACAGAACAACCTTTCCACATTACAAACCCTCATACATCAACGAATGGTAGCAGAACACATCCCATTCATCCAAAGACAGCAACCAGATAGAAAACAGAAGATCGCTCACGTTCGTCGGAGATTTCTTCGAATGGTGTTGTGACATTGCGACAGAACACCAAATACATGACTTGGCAGACAACAAGGAAGATGTCTACACAGCATTCTCAACACAACAACACTACCTACTCTCCGAGCTACCTGCGCATTCACCTGCTTTGTTCACAATCTACAAAGACAACACCACTTCCAGCTAAAGCACGACGACAAAAAACATAGTAAACAACATGGAACTCATTTTGTACATTTTATTAGCCTGGACTTCTATAATAACACTACTTCTTTTTATAGACCTCTACTTCATCCACATTAAACAACATCAAAATAAAATTTCTGAGGCCTACAGTACATGAACGTGACTACCCAATGGATAACCTAAATTAGACAATAAGTACGATTCGTAGGTAGAATCGTCATTAAGCCAGGGGAATGTAAGACTTATGTAATTATTAGTAAAATAAAATTCATAGAATCAATGTACGGATAGTTGTTGGAAAGGAAGTGTTGTATTACAATTCGATACAAACATCCTCCGGATGTAACTAGATACGCACATCCGCCCAGACGCCGATGGTGAACAAACAGGAAAATGCTTATTTGTAAAAACCGTGCGACAATGTAAGGGACAGCCATGCTGATATGGAAAATTGTTACTCACCAATTATGATGGAGAGATTTGGCAGAGGCGTGGTCAATGAGCTGGCGGGAGAAGAACATCAAAACTGAAGAACAAGGAGGAGAGGTGGAAGTGGAGGCCGGGCGGGAATTCGAAAAGTGAAGTTCGGGAGTGTTTGTGTTCGTGTGCGGAAAAATATCTCTAGGCGTAATAAGTGTGATGTGAAATAAAATGTAAGTAATTTTAAGAACTTAGTATATTTTAGGGTTCATTAATCATTTTCAATTCCATATCTATTTAAATGTTCACAATTTCGAAAATATAAATTCATGTAAATGTTTAGCTATTTTAAAGAAAGTTTCTCATGTTAGTCCATGAACTCATTATTATTGCAACACTACAAAAATTACTAGTAAATGTTATAATGAATTAAATTCAAAATAAATTGTAATGAATAATTTAATATTAAATATGTCTTCAAAGTATTAAGACATTAAGTTTTGTGCTTAATATGTCGATTGACGCAATCAATTAATCAATTTAATGAAATGTTGTCACAAATAAATGTGTTGGTTCATTTGAGGGTATTTGTACTGCCAATCTAACCGATTATTAAATCCTCTCACAGCAACCCTTGCTCAAAATATGTCACAACCTTAATCTTAAAACTAAACCAACCCTACAAAACCTTACAAGCTGCATAAGCAAAAAACTAAGCGTAAAAAAGTAAATAATGCGTATTAAAACTTGTTGTAATATTTTGTTTATGAATTAAAATATGTATAGTTTGTTATCAATGATGAAGGGTAAAACATTCGTATTTATTCTTAACTGTTTAATTTATATTTTTACTGTTTATATTAATAACCGATATGCATTTTATTTCAATACATTAAAAAACTATTGTCGGTTTCAGTATAACTTTGATGACCGAATATTGATTTCAGCATAACAAGCTGATATATTTGAAGAATTTTATTGCTTGAATAATATAGATTATCAATGTGGGAAAATATTACTTACACATTTAAAATATGAATATGAATAAACGTATTTTTCGCAATAAGCGCTAAATAAAAATTACAATATATTTGAAAACCTTTTCACAAAAGAAGCTCTACGTTGAGTATCAACAAAAGTAAAGACAAATAAAGCTGTTATTCATCTCGATGACATTTTATACAATGCATTTTAATGTACAGTGGGATTATTTATATCGCAACCATCATGAATTACTTTAAAACCATAAATAATCCAAAAAGTTCTTCTCTTTTAAAATATGTACGAGCTATCCCATTGTATGGTGTGTTTGTTTTATTGCCAGACATACGTAATTTATTTCTTTTGATTTAGAATTTGAAAGAACGTACTGCTCCTGTGTTTAACTCTACATTACATTCAAATTTCCAAGCCACTTTAATATTAGTATCCCAAAGGAATATTTTATTAATTTTACTATCATACTTTAAAAAGTATAATCACTCTTCGGTATGGAGGGAACATAAAGAGCTTTAGCTCAATCTAACCACTTAAATGAAGGATTAATATTTACTTTTTCAAAGTACAAAATAAACTAGTGAATATCAACTGTCGTACGCAATCTTTATTAGACATTTCTCGAGAAAATTTGAGTGCTAAACTTACATCAGCTACAAATGAAAGAGTTCTGTATTTACAAACTGAAGTTTACTAATTTTATTTTACTAAGAATAAATTATTAATGTTGATTTTAATTTTGAATAGGAACACACGTTCAGAGCTGCACTTGTATTTTCCTTAAAACTGGCATTGAAACTTTCAGCATTCAAAAATTGTTAGTATGTTAAATCAGCTAAACGTCATGAATACTAATACTCGATGTACAGCTATAAAGTTCTGAACCTTTATTTAAACACCAATGGTTCGATATGTAAATTTTTTTCCTAATTATTTCAATCTCTTCTCTTTTGAATCTGAAACTGTATAAATTCGGTACGCAAAGTAGTTGAATTCAAAGTGGTATAGAATTTTAATAAATTCTATATTTTTCAGTTATCAAAAATTAGTAAATGATACCTATATGCTGAAACAACTTTTAAAGCAATTATAAATATATATATATATATATATATATATATATATATATTATATATATATATATATATCTGTAATATTGATTATAACAGTAGATCAGAGTTTTAATTTAATTTAATTTTGTTTAGTATTCTATGCAATAATTCTAACGGCGGTGGTGTCGTAAAACTACTGGCACGGATACGGTATACCTTTAAGATTCGAATATGATTGATAAAAAAAACCATATCTGGAACTCTTGAACAGAGCTTCGATGTAATGACAATGATCAATGACATTTTGCTTTGCTGTATTTAAGAAGGAGGCCTTTAGAAAATTAGACATAAAGTTTTTCAGTTAAATATAATACAATATATGAACGCTGTATAAATTGCCTGGTTTATGGAACAACCAAGGGCCGAGTGGTCTAGGGGGAGATGCTTTAGTCAAAGATCTATGAGTACTCTCTAACTGGTGCTATGCTGACTCTTCGAACGAAATATGTATAATAAGGTACCTCCACAGGCTTGTGGCACATGAGTACTTGCTATAAAGTAGAACAGATTTCTCAGTTTTACAAAAGAATTCTTAGTATTAAATTTTATGATTATAAATAATACTCACTGAATACGCTTTCATTTGAGGCACGATAGTGTCAAATAAATAGACCACATATAAAGTACTTTGTGGAATATTTGATTTATGATTTTAATGAATTATTTTCAACTTTGTGATATCTGTTCTAATAAATTTTGAATAATAAAAAAGATCAAACAAAGATTGTTAAGAGTAACTGAAATTTTGATAGAACCATTCAAAAGTATACTGTTGCACAGAGCTTTGCTAAAAACGTGTATTATATAACAGATTAGGCGGTTCATTACAGTTAATTGAAGCACAAAAAGTACTTTTGTAATCACGTTATTACACACGTCCCTATGCATTGTGTCAGCGCAGTTCACTATTTCCACTTTATCGTTACTGTTTTGAAACATTCATTCTTTAAATAACTGTTTCGAAACGCACATGAATTAAATAATTTTAGAACCAGTGTTTTCTTTTATTGTTTTAAACTCACAGCGGTACATATAAAGCAATATTTACACATCCCATAGATCTTATTTTGTAAATACGTAGTTTATCCAAGGCTAGATTTCGCTATATATTCATCTCATAACTGAGATTTTTTGTTATTTTATATTTACCGTGAGTTGTTTGATTCGTTGTGTTACTAAAATTCTAATAATATATAAGAAAGGATTTGGCCAAATAAAATAAGACCTTATTATTTTTAAGCGAGCACAACCACTTTAATGGTATGCTGGTGGAATACATTTCATGCTTAGCAGAATATAAAGTGATTAGAACTTCTGGCTTGTGCAAGCGTACTTTTAAAGTGGCTGTGCTTTCTTATGCCTTGACGGATTTCTTTGAAACTAGTATCGTTGGAATAGTACATTATTTTGTATTTTAACTTTACAAAATGTCAACAGACGCTATGTTGTTAATTTTAAATAAAATGAAACAATTAATTGTATTATACAAAATGGCCGCTGGTGGGCAAACTAAGTGGAAATTGCTAAAAGGTTTTTTCATTTTTAGCTAAGTATCACACACAAAGTTTTTAAAAAGTTTATGGTCAGCCCAACCTTTTTGTTTCACGCTTTATATATGAAGGATCTCTCAGTGTACAACTGTTTTACAGTGTAAACTTAAACTTAATACAACATATTATTAATACGTATTATTTACAAGATGTAATACTAATACATTCTATTTCTCTAAAGTAAGTATTACAAGATTTAATTTAAATGTCCTGCTATTTCAAAAGAAAAATATACATGAATTTACACTATATATTTACAAATCCATCTATTAGGTAACATTCTCGTCACCATCGTGGACTCCTTTAAGACCACTGTAAAAGTGTTTTATAGTGTTTAGCAAAATCCCATGGAGCGAAATGCTCTATCAAAGAAATCGATGTTTCCTACATAGTAATAAAAACTTGATGCAAAGTTTTAAAGAATAAGTTCATTCTTTATTAATTTTTTGAATAGACAGACAGATTATTTCCATAAATTTGTGTGTTAGGCTTCACTTGAACTCAAACAACTAATCAGAACAAGTATTGTTTTTGAAGGAAAGGTCACATCTACCACTATTTCATCTAAAAAAAGAGAACTTCAAAGTACATTTTTCATTTACAACTGGTAGTCCTTGAATGTTTGGGTAAATTGGCTAGTTCAGTAATTTATTTTCGTTAATAAATTATTTTCTGAATATGAATATAAGCTTAGTACATTTAAAAGCATATACAAAAATCCAACTAATTATATATGGTCAGCTTTTTTCTGTGTGTACATTTTTTGTAGACAGAGATTATATATATATATATATATATATATATATATATATATATATATATATATATATATATATATATATACTACCATAAATAAAGCAGCTAACACATGAGAATAATGTTTAAGTTAGTCCGGAAGTTTTCCAATAGTTCGGAAGCACGTTTTTCATTCTTACACACCGGAGAGCTAGAGCTTACCTTTAATATCTAATCATATGTGACCGGAATCTGAGTTAAGAAGAAATGGGGTCTAGGTTATATACTGAGGTATACGTGAAAGATTTATATTTTCCTACAAGCATGTATATTTTTTAAACCACACTACAACGGTTTAAGGTGGTTTGTATTAAAAAATAATACCTCAAAGATGAAATAACACAATACTCTTAATAATTCCAATTGTACTATATATCAATTTGCAATATATACTTTTTATAACATACATATCACCACTGCCATTTTAATAAGCTAACACTTTTTGTCGATCTTTGTATAACTTAAATTTATCTTTTTAAACGTATCTTAATAAATACATTTCGTTATTATACCAGTAAAAAGTTTGCTGGGCTATGACGTTAATTTCGTAGAATATGTATCTAAATTATGCCATATAAAATTATTTAAAGTATAATTTAGTTTTAACACATTTTAAGTAAAGCCTGTCAGAAGCAAAGATAGATTTTTAGCTTTTTGGTTTTTACTCTCACATTTTTAAACGTGGATAATACCCCCATGTTGACATTTCGTTATGTGAGACAGGTAACAAAATTCATGCCTGTCTGAAACAGTTACTTCACATTCCCGTCCTGTTGTTATTTAAAGCAGGATTTATGTTTGTTCCTCCTAACCTTTTATTTAAAAGGCATCAAGAGTTTAATAATTCAATTGTCATATCTTCAAGGTGTCTTATTATGAATTATTACATCAGAAACTCATTATCCTAGCGTACTGTTTAATGTTATTTTGTCACTTGTTTATCTACATAATATTGTAGTATTTTTTATTATACTACTGAAAACTTCTTTTAAAGTACTTATTTACTAGTTTATAAGAAAATATTTTTTTGTTCACAGTTATAACGTACGACACAGAATGACAAGAGCAGTCAGTCCCAGGGAGACTGGCAAGCCGATGTTACCTCTGAAACTAATTTTTGGTTGCTTTGTTGTTGTTTTAAAAATCATTGGTTGTATAGCTTCGTCAAAATTTTTTTACAGAATAGAACATTTAATTTATATATATTGTAACTATAACATAAAAATTAAATGTTAAAATCTAATATGAATGCTATTATTTTAATTTTTTTATCTATCTAGGAAAACACAATAATTTCAACCAATAAGACAATATTTTTTTTTTAATTAGTAAATAGCCTTGTTTATCGAATTTATGGAGTTTATAAACAGACCGTGATGAGTTCATTTTATTTATTCATTATATTATTGTGTTTGTGAATAATTATTATTTAAACCAAATCATTCACAGATAAAAAATAGGTTTTGTTGAAAAATACATGATTATTACCTGTGTGTGCTACTGTAAAAAGTGGGCTGATTACAAAAAATTTATTCAAAATTTTTATTTTAAATGTTTTTATTATTATACATTAAAAAATGGCCAGTTTTCAATAAGTGAGAAAAGGGATAACCATTAGATTAGCTGCTATATTGCACTGCTGGAGGTAACATCATATTTGTAAGCACATCCATAAATTTCTAGTTGATGCTTCTTTTGAAATGGTAAGTGTTACAGAAGTTTTAAAGACTTAAACGTAGTTTATTACATGAATCATACACTAAAAGACCTTAGTTTGAATTTTAACTTTCTAACTATTTAACTTTTAAGGTCTTTTAAAATCTATTCTAGGTGATCGCATTTTAAGGACGAGTTTAAAAAGTTCGTAATACATTTGTATAGCTATTGTGTACTGTGATAATCAGGATAATGTTATAAAAAAAATTTACAATAATTTTGAAAGTCGTTTGCAATATTTATACCCTGCTGTTTAGGGGTCGGTTCAAAATGTTTTTTTGGTAGCCCCTTTTTTAATAGCATCCAAGTTTGCTGTCATATATTTTAAAATACAGAGTGATTATTGATAAAGGATTTGTCTTTATTGCCAAAAAGTATGGATTCTTGACATGATTTGTAGCAACTTTTGTATGGATACAAAATTTTTAATAGTAAACAAAATAATATTTAATAAATATTTTACAGGTTGTCGTCTACCAAAGGTAAGGTTCGCCCAGTAGGAGAACCGAAGATTGTAAGGATAGGTCTACCAATATGTGGTCTTTATGGTTTGTGAGGTTTTTTGGTAAATGCTTGATAATGGTTGTTTCGGGACGATTAGATTCATTCTACCACAACCACTTATGACGCGTTCAGGCTCTTAACAATTCGAAGTCCAAATCAGTCTGAGACACGTTTCACCATTAGAGTTACGGATCATACTGGGCTCTGTCTGAATCCCATTAGCTAGGCTATATTGGGGTATGATGTGGCTCATTATCTCTGACCTACGTAGTGTTTTATGAATTTGTACACTACTTCAAGGAACTTCATTGGCTGGCGCTAGTTTGTAATACATATGGTTCATTGTGTTTTTTATATGTCAGGTTACAATTAGTATGCAAGTCGTCTATGGTACACACCACGTTCACAATGGTCTTTACTAATATTTTAAGCGTTTCGGATTTAGTTGTTTTTTTTTATCTATTGATATCACAAAGTCATATATTAAATAATGCTTCATGTACTGAAAATGTTAATATAAAATTAAATATACAAATCCATGTGCCACGCATCTCTTAATATTCCTATATTAACAGGCCACATAGGCAACCACTGTCACAGACTGTCGAACGTCAACCGTTTTCATAGGGAATGAAGACAACGACGACCCGGAGAGCTTTACGTATATTGTCGTTGACAAACATGTTCGGACAGAGGCAAACCAAGTCATTCGGGAACTCATGGCCGACCAGAAGGCAGACGAGAGGGACTCTATAATTACGGTATACGTTAATACTTGGAGATGGCTTAAGCAGCGAGAAACTTAAAGACCAAGGACATCGTCAGTAAGCAGTGACATGTGCCGTGAAGGCCGAGAGATCTGCAAAATTCGATAGAGACAGAAAGCCCGCTCCTAAACAGGAGGTTCATGATAAAATTGCACCTCGTCTTGGTAACCTTACCAAGGTCACACTGAAAAACAGGAGCGGGGTGGTTAAAAAGCATAAAGCTTGATGTTTCTACAAGAGTCCAAGCAAGCTAAATATATTAAAAGTCTCGCAATGGTGGTCATAGAATTCTGCGGCAAAGCGCAGCTCCGTAATGAGAGAGCAATGGAGAACACTCCAAAATGTGATGACTCGATCAAGCAATGCCTCGCATAGCTCACTACCTCACCTGAGAGCCTTATCGAAGCGATCGTGGAGCAGGAAATTGTATTCAAAATCCCTCCGCATGCCTGAGGCCCCTTTGAGCTATAGAAGCCCACACCAAAAGAACGTGCAGCAAAGAAGCTGCAGATCAACTTCCCGCAGGCGTTAGAGAGAGCAATGGGCCGCCCAGTTCTTGATCTTCTTGACAGCTTCCTTCTTATATATAATGACTTTCACAGAAGTGTCCCGATTACATGAAATAAAATCCTATAATTGATAAAAGTAATGTAAAGAAGTATGTATCAGGAATAAAATATCTCAAGAATAATAACTTGTATACACTTAGAAATGCCCTTTCTAGTACATTCATAAGAAAATTTTAGTTTTTTCGTATTTTATAAACATCAAATTATAATATGTATATGATTTGTCCAACGCATACCATACATATTATATATTAGGTTTTATTATTTTGATACACTGTTTTAATTTCTTCAGGGAACAGAGAATATCCCTATCGAACCCCCTCGCCAAAGGGGTTGCCTCGATTTAACCGGCCACTATGCAAGATGTATATCGTAATTGTCATCATAGAGTTTCTCGATGAGCCGCAGTTTGCATTGAGCGAGGAGTAGGGGACTCTCTTCAAAGAGTTAACTAGGTCAAGCTGGCCACGCATACCCTCACTAACTCACCTCCGAGGAGTCTCATCAAGGAGCTCGTGGAGCAGGAAGTTGAGCTCAAGAAAGCCCTCCTTGGGCGTGAATCCCTTCTGGGTTACAGGAAAGGATCCCACTGTCGGAGTCCTAGCCCGAAAGCCTTGTCATATATATATATATATATATATATATATATATATATATATATATATATAATATATTATATATATATATAATTTTCAATAAACATTGAATCACAAAAAGTACTTGCTCCGCCGGGAGTCGGAACCCGGATCTCTCACTTGCCGGGTGAATGTTGCTACCATTACACCACAGAGCGCTTACTTTTTCCGATTCACCATTATTTTTGTATTTGGCCGTAATCTGTCACATATGCGTTTAAATAAGCAAACTAACATATGGATCAGAAGACCAAACACCTGTCAAACGACTTTTATTTACATTAAATTGTATAATATGGCAATAGCCTTATTTTAATTTCAATAAACATTGAATCACAAAAAGTACTTGCTCCGCCGGGAGTCGAACCCGGATCTCTCACTTGCCGGGTGAATGTGCTACCATTACAACCACACAGAGCGCTTACTTTTTTCCGATTCAATTATTTTGTAATTTGGCCGTATCTGTCACATATGCGTTTAAATAAGCAAACTAAAACATATGATGAGAAGACCAAACACCTGTCAAACGACTTTTATTTACATTAAATTGTATAAATGGCAATAGCCTTATTTAATTTCAATAAACATTTGAAATCACAAAAAGTAACTTGCTCCGCCGGGAGTCGAACCCGGATCTCTCACTTGCCGGGTGAATGTGCTACCATTACACCACAGAGCGCTTACTTTTTCCGATTCAATTATTTTGTATTTGGCCGTATCTGTCACATATGCGTTTAAATAAGCAAACTAACATATGATCAGAAGACCAAACACCTGTCAAACGACTTTTATTTACATTAAATTGTTATAAATGGCAAATAGCCTTATTTAATTTCAATAAACATTGAATCACAAAAAGTACTTGCTTCCGCCGGGAGTCGAACCCGGATCTCTCACTTGCCGGGTGAATGTGCTACCATTACACACACAGAGCGCTTACTTTTTTTCCGATTTCAAATTATTTTGTATTTGGCCGTAATCTGTCACATATGCGTTTAAATAAGCAAACTAACATATGATCAGAAGACCAAACACCTGTCAAACGACTTTTATTTACATTAAATTGTATAAATGGCAATAGCCTTATTTAATTTCAATAAACATTGAATCACAAAAAGTACTTGCTCCGCCGGGAGTCGAACCCGGATCTCTCACTTGCCGGGTGAATGTGCTAACCATTACACCACAGAGCGCTTACTTTTTCCGATTCAAATTATTTTTGTATTTGGCCGTATCTGTCCACATATGCGTTTAAATAAGCATATGTAACAGATATGCTTATATATAATACACATAAAATAACATATATATATATATGTTAAACTACAGTATTACACAGGACTTTAAATTTAAATTATACTTCGTTAACGTAAGATTGTTAGAAAGAGAAAATATCATATTTTATGATTTATTATCATTTAGTAACATACCATTAGATGAAAACCAGTGGTTAGCTTGATGGAGGACATGAGTACTCTCTACAAACAAGGTATCTTATATTACAATAAAACGTGTAGTCATCTGCGAAAATTAATGAACCGCAGTCCACATTGGTGAGCATATCATTTATAAGAACTAAGAATAATAATGGGCCCCAGAAGAAACGTTCCCTGTGGCACACTACCTTTAACCAAAGCTAACTCAGAGAGTGTTTTTGTTGAAGTACACCTCTCTGAGTGCGATAAGTAAGGTGAGTTCGAAAGAAGTTTAGCTCTCAACAGGAGTATGTCATGTGGAGCACAGTGAAAAGCCTTTGTCAAATCACACAAGCTGGCAAGTGTGGTAGACAGTGTTCAAAACCACCTATTACTCCTGAGACTAGAAGCCCAACCGCGCTCACAGTGGACAAACCCTTGCGAAAGCCAAACTAATTCTGTGAAAAAAAATTAGATTTTACTAACCTGGTATGTCACAGTTTTTTCAATGATTTTGGAAAATTTGGGCACCACAGATACAGGTCGATAGTTTTTAGCCAGGGAGGTGTAACATTTTTAAAAATAGGTAGGATAAAATGAAAATATGAGTGTATTTGTAAAAATAATTTTGAACTGGCCTAAAAGCAAGAAAATTCGACCATGGCTTTAGCTTGTTACGTGACCAATGCATGAAACGAATGGATTATCAGCTGAAACAATGTTTGTAAGAATTTAAAAACCTGAAATAAAAAATTTAATCTTTGTGAGTAAAACTATATCGAGAAAAAATATCTTCTTGCATAACCTACTATTACATAAGAATAGTAAAATAAATTTGAGAAACAATAAAACAAGAAAAACCTTGACAAATTGGATAACGATAAAATTATCAAAAGGTTTGTAGCCAGTGATAAAAGTTAAAACGTATTTATAGTTCCTATATTAGTCATTGATTTGTTAAATTTAAACCAGCTCTACACACCTCAACCCTAACCAATTAGTTATACTATTAGTCATCAGTCATTTTCTCATCTGTTCACAGAAAATGGTTCTCCAAATCAACACTGATATATTTTAAGAATTTAATACGTGAGCAATATTTGAACACAATTAAAACCGAGAAATGTATTATTTACGATAACAAAAGGAAAGATAAATAAAACTGTTATTCATCTCTATGACATTTTGTGCAATACATTTGAATGTATAACTGGATTATTTACAACGCAACCAACATGACTTACTTTAAAACCATAAATAATCTAAAATTTGTTCTCTTTTTAAATATTCATGAATTACACCATTCTCTAGAATGTTTGTTTTGCTGCCATTTCCAATGGAATTATTTATTTTGATTTTGTAGCTAGTACTAGTAACATTTGTACTAGTGCTGCTCGTTTTTTAAACTTTATTAAAACTTCAGCTTGCCAACAACATTGTTATGTGTATGTTCATTAAGAAGATTTATTTGTTTTAAAATCATACTTTGAAACATGTTTTAACAACTCTGTATTTTCCACACATACCGTAGCTATGGTGGGAAGAGTTGATAATTTCTGTATATCTCTTCAACTTACATGTGAGCTATATACCTAATTTCATAGATGTTTCTAATGCATTGACACTTGTAAACCATATAAAGTAAAGTACCTGTTCTTGTTTCGCAATTTTCTTTTCGCACTATCATTACATTTTCTTAGCCTTATCTAGATATTATATCAATATTTATATACGTAATCAGCTGTCCCCTTGACGATTTTTAATCATAGTAAATTTGCTTAAAATGTATGAGCTATGGGTTTGTGGTTCCTTATACTTTGCCCATAGACTCACTACGCTCGCTTTTTTTCCTAAATAATTTGTAACGTAACAATGGTACATTGAATCATATTAGTAACACCTCCTCCTTTTTTTTTACCCTCAGCTATTGTAAATATGCCCTCGCACAATGTGAAAAGAAACCAATGACGTGTTTTTACAAGTACACACAGTTGTGTTTATAAAGTAAAATCCACGATAAAATAGTTGTTTTAATTTGGTTATGGTACCATCTATAGTAAAATTTAAATAATAGGCTAATATTTGTCATTTTATATGTAACAGTCTACGGCAACTTATATTTACAAAGTAAATCGAAAGTACTGGCATTCTTTAGCACGTTCTGTTCTGTGAATTGGTTAGATGTAAAAAATTAATCTCTTTAATTCAAGTAAATAATTTTTTTATTACTTTAAAGAGTTTTTTGGGGTGTTATTTTGGAATGTAAATATCCTTACAAAGTGAGATAACTTTGAATGTAAGTGTTATATAAAAATAGAGAAATTTGCAAAATTATAGACCCATTTCCTGTACATATTATGAACGTGTTTCATTCTGTTTCGCCCATTGATAAAAATAAGTGAACAAATGTGGGTTCAATAATAATTAGTTATACATGTGTTTTCAGTTTGTCCATAAAAATAAAAATATATTTTTTTATTTTTCCTCTATCTCGATAAAAATATTTTGTAAAAACAACCGCTTCTAAAGATTTATTCATTGATACATAGAACTTTATCAATCCGATGAACAAACAAGTCGGTATTTTCTTAAACGGTTCAGTAAATGTTTATTTTGCCGCCTAATGAACCGATGACAGTCTTCGTTGTTTAACTTCCGGATCAGTCGTTCCCATCACAAGCAGTTATTTGCCGAACACTTAATTTAACTGTTTTAACACTTTTAGGACACTTTTTTATTACTTTATAACAATAATAGTATTGTTCGTTTTAGTTTTAACAATACATTACCGGTACTTTTTATTCAATTACTGGTTGTTATTAATTTATTTACCACTTTAAACTTGTATATCATCCTTGTTATAAAATAATAGAAAATTACAATGACTTTTTACGTATAGATAGTTACATCGATTCCAATTTTAAGCAGTAATCTCTTTTTTACAGAGTTCTCCCAAAAACAACATGGAAAACTATTCTACATATTGTAGTATGACGTAACACTAAACTTGAAGGAATAAAAGAGATCATACACATGAGTTAGTATTGTTAAGAATAATAAAATGTTTGAGAGAAACATTGAAAAGTTTGCCGTAGCTCAGAGCTTTGTTAAAAGCATGTATTAAATAACTGGTTAGGTGGTTCATTGCAGTTAATTAAAGCACAAAATGCAGTGTTGTAATTGTGTTACAAAAACGTGCTCATGCTTTGTATTAGCGCAGTTCACTTATTGCCACTTCAACGTTTCATATTTTTAAAATTAATTCTTTAAATAACTGTTGCAAAGCTCACCTGCATTAAATATTTGTAGAACATAATTTGTTTTTTTTTGTTCATTGAGTTAAATATACAGCGATATACATCAAACACTATTTACACACACGGTACTGGATCTTATTTAATGAAATATAATTTGCGAAACTGCTATATTTAGCTCTATTGTTATATTTAAATTTATTCTATATTTTTTGCATAACAACTACATGTGTTATTTCATATTTTTCATCACTTTTTGCTCCATTGTTTTACTGTAATTATAATAATCAGTCAAAGTAATCAGTCATAATCGGTTTGGTAGAATAAGCTAATTAGATAATCTTACAATTTTTTATATAAATGATTGGTTCTGCTTTTTAAACATCTAATTTTTGTTCAAATAGACTTTTTAAAGTAAAGGAAAGAACTTGTAAATTAAAAAACGATAGAAATGTTTTTTTCCAAAAGTCGGAAACAATTTCTAAATTTAATACAATTTTTAATAACTTTCTTTGAAATGGCTACACGAAAAATTATATCTGTTTACTTTTGCTGAAGCGATTAGAATTGTTTTAGTGTTCTCGCGTTAGCACAGTGACATTACTTAGGTTCTACTTCCAAATTTATTCTTCATGCGTTAGCACACCAGTCAGATATTACAGAATTAATGAGTGGCAGTCTATCTTTGCACTTCTAGTGTATAAGTGTGTTATGAGTGTTTACGTATATATTTTACTGATAACAAAAGTTGAGGGTGGATTTCAATAACCAAAACGTAGCTTTATAGTTGTTGTCACACAGAAACACTGGCAAACGTAAACAATATTTTTATGTTTTCAATCATCCATCACAAAAGAAACTCTTAAATGTAGAATTAAAAGGTATATTCTACCCAGAGCAGTGTTTTTTATAATCTTATTTTACACAAAATAACCCTAAAGTTTATAATCTTATAAATTATTTAATTTTATAGACAAATATTTTTTGCTAACAGTCAAAATCCTTTACAACTTTACTTCCAGTGTCGAAAGACAGTACATTTTGGCAATGTAACAATAAAGGAAAGTTTGTTGTTCGAGGGTAACAAAAAGTACCACTCATAACAATAGAAATTTACTAAATGGTCATTCATCACCACTTAGAGTATTAATAGAAACCAAAAAGTAAATCCTGTTATAAATCACAAAATGGTTGAAACATTAAGTAACTGTGCCTGACAGGCATGCATTTTATTAGCTGTACCACATAACGAAATGTCAATATGTCGTTCCGATTCACGTTTAAACATGTGACTGATAAATCAAACAAAGCTCCAAGTTTATTGTTGCTTCTGACAGGTTTATTTGCTATATGATTTTTATCTAAGGGATTAATTTTTATAAAATTGGCCATTGTGGAATTTCGACTTATGTTACTGACAACGTTTCCAATAAATTAGAATAAATACATTATAATTATAAATTCCAGTTTTTACTTCGCTGAGTCTGTTAATACAGAAACATATTTACTAAAGCAGAGAAACATGTTTATAAAATAAGTATTTTAATGAAAACAAACAAATAATACAAACAATAAACAAGATTAAAAGCTCGTCAAACATTGGTTTAAACTTGGAGAATTCTTGTTCGTCAAACGGTTCTATTAGTGGACCGGATAACGACTTTAATGGACCAATGTTGACTAGTATTTTCATTAGCATATGGTATACATATAGTAGTGGTAAAATTTTAAATTAAATGTTAACCCCGTAAGAGAAATATTTCAAATGATATTGCGTATTCAGATGGTAGCTCGCGAAATCAAACATGTGATATAACTGTGAGAAAAGCTGTAACTTCATATGCCTTAATTTGGATATCATAAACTCCAGTCAATACAGAAAACTAAACACCCTATTTACTATTGAACTTACGAAGATGACATTTCAGGTTGAACAAATATGTCGAATCTCTCTCTCTCTCTCTCTCTCTCTCTCTCTCTCTCTCTCTCTCTCTCTCTCTCTCTCTCTCTCTCTCTCCTCTCTCTCTCTCTCTCTCTCTCTCTCTTTCTCCCCCCATGAAGTTATCCTGTTGTTATTTAAATTAAATCACGCTATTTTATTTAGCACACATTTCATTAATATTTTAATTAAATGTTATATCTTTCCAGTTTGAGACAAGCACTTATATTCTATCATCAATCATGTGTGTTAATAAGTTTTTTACAAGTGTCATACTTGTGTCATTTTAAAACTAATGGAGCAATGCGTATATAATAAGGTTTATCAGAAATGTATCCCTTATATCACAGATCTATCAAATTAGTAATAATATACAGTCGTTTATCAAGATAATTCTTGACTTTTGACTCTGCTAGTCCTTACTCAGATGATTTATGTTAGAGAACAATTATCCATCAAGAAACAATTTTCAAATGGCTCCCTCCTTAAGCCTCTGATAATTAATTACTCTGGATAAGTCTTCCAACTATTCATAAAAGTTATCGATATTTTATTTCTTTAAGTTTAGTATTAATAAAATTTTACTATTATACTGTTCCTAGTACGAATTATTTTTGTTTTATTGTTTTATCCTAAAAGTAACTGCATTTAATAAATTTCAGGATGAGTTTTAAAACTAATACTTTTATAAGATGATTTATTTTATAGAACGAGTTTACAAAAACATAGGAGTATTTTTAAATGTCAAATCAAATTAAAATATAAATTATTAAAAACAAAGGTTTGTTTAGTAGTATGCTGTAGGGATAGATAAGGAGATTTTCAAAAGAAATAAATTTCATACTACTCATTTAGAGTGGTTTTAAGATTCTTAATTTTAAACCGTCCAGAAACTGTAATTTTCTTGACAGAAATGATGGTTATAAGAATTGATATGCTCATAAAATTTTATATTTTTATATATCTAATCAAAAGTAACAAGAACACATTTACATACTCACATATACAACTATATAAAAACCATATAAAAACCAGAATTTCTTTGAGATTAGTGGATACATTTTGCTGTAGCCATAATCACACATTACAAAGTTAAACGAAACCAAATAGAATAAAAGTTCTGTATTTATTTTTCTTAAATAGATAAAAATGTTTACATTGTTGATTGTTTGAAGCTTTTTTCAGTGTTTAATATTAGTACTCAAAAGGTTAATCGTCTGCGAGCAACCAAAATTGTCCATACTTGACCTCTACTTAGTGTTGAGTACTGTTCAAGTATCGGCACCAAACCTGTCCATGCAGAAGGGGAGGTACTATCGTCATATTCCCTGTCCCATCGACTCAGCTGCATTCCCTGGTCGTTGTTACAGTTAACCTGTCAAAAAACAACACATTAACGATTTAAATTGGTCTTAGTAAAACTAAATTACTAAATTAAATTTTGATCCAGTTTAAAATAAAATATCCTACATCTCAACACATATCTTAATGCTTTGTATTAAAATAAAAAGTGTATATAAGTAGACATATAAGGACGACAATTATGGGGTGAGAATTATTATAGTTTCATTAAATAACTAAATTCAACTTACTCCATCAAAATAAAATCACTGTGCTTTGACCACTTCCATTCTAGACTTGAAGGTGTAGAAATAGATTCAAAATATAATACTAGCAACTTATGCTTATTGAAACTAAAATAAAACCATTGATTTAGTAAGATATGTCTAAATGAATAAAAGTTTAATTTTTCCTTGTAGTGATTGATATTTAATTGGCATTTATACCTAAATACTTTTCTTTTAAACTAAATTATTATTTAATAAAAACAGTCATCCGTATCTTCGAAACTGAGCAATACTGAATTCTGTTTGTTGTTTTTCAAATGTATATATTTATGTTCTTTTTTATTTTTACACAATAGTAAAGATTGTATTTAACAAATGAAATAGATAGATGTTTAAAAATATTTTAGTGACACTATCAATAATTTTAACAAATACCAGTAGGTTCCAAATCACACATGCATTGGAAAATGTGAAGGCTCTTGAATAAAGATTTTGGCCTATTTTATGTACATTGCACTATAATATATCAAATTTTAAAATATATCTTTGTAGTAGGTCATACTGACTAGTTTCAGCTCGTGTGATCTGGATGGGATCGCTCAGGTACCAGCCCAGACAGTCCGGTCAACTCCAGAACTAACATGGCTGCCGGTAGAACTAAGGCATCAAACTGGCCAAACAGGCCCATTTCCTGCCTCGCGTGTTAGCCATCGGAGCCACCCAGATCTTTCCCACGTCCGCGTCGTTCAGCACGTACTCGTCCAAGAGATTCTCCTCTGCCATGTACACTGTGTCACCTGGACCAGAATAATATACCACTTTGATTGTAATAATTTATTCTCTTTTAGATTAACATGAAAACTAAATATTTAATATTATAAGTTTAACATTAGTTAATATAATTATTAAGTTACCTAACATAAGTATCGTTACTTAAAACTAGTTATTTACATTTACAAATATGCTTCTAAAAATATTTGAAGAATTGAAACTCAATAATTAGGCTTTTATTTCAAAATCTAACCAAAACACTATGATTTAAAGATATTAACGTTGCGTGCCAAACTAAATCATTCTCTGGATGTGTTTCTCAATTAAATTAGGGCGAGACCATATCTGAATAAATAAAATTTTTGGAGTAACATTGCTATGGAGTCAAAGATTGAAGAGTATGAAAATAGTCTCTGTATGTCTGTAAGTAATCGTGTATCCAGGCTGGATTTTAGACATATAATAATCTTAATAATCCACAGGGGCATTTACCGGACTTTGAAACTAGAGAAACAAAAACGTTCATTTTAGTAGTTAAAAGGTAAATATGATTTTTAAATAGTATTCACCCCCAAAAATAATTGCTATCCATTTCAATTTAATTGTAAATTTACACCCACAATTGGAAGTTTTGTTATCTTCTGAAGGTATTTATGAAGCAGGTGATCTGGGATCAGTATACTGCCCTTCCTGTCAATCATCAACTATATATTACCATAATACTGATTGTGGTTGTATGTAGTATTTCCACCCAAATATTTCTGCGTTGAGCTCAGGAGACAGAGTGTAATCTGAAAATAGTGAATTTATTATCTTCAATTACTCATTTAAAGCATGTATGTAGAATTACAATAACATCGAAACTTTTATGCAAACTTACGGGATCTTGGAAACAATAAGAGATACAGCAAAGATAAGATGCACAAAGTTTTGCGTAATAACTAGATCAACACATTAATGTGGTCAAGTTGATTATTGGTTGCGTCGTTCATTCGCTGCACGCTCAAGATATTCCCATGAGAGACAGACCACACTATCACTCAGCTAAATCCTTTAAAAGGACAAGGAAAAAGAGCTCAATCTTTCCTGTGTAGGAAAAATCTTCAATTCAAAATTTTAATCCTATAAATTAATTAGTTGTCAAGGTCACCTGTGGAAGGCAGAGAGGATAACAAATCGAAAGAGGAATGTAGTCAAGACACCCACATCAAGATTATACTTAGGGACAAACACATAGAAAATATACATTTTGGCATCCCATTAAATCCCCTTTTGCTTATCAATCACCTGATAAAATTCTGTACGGTGTTTGAAGAATTTCAAAATGTATTTTTAATCACTTTTCTATAATAAATGCTGTAATAATAACAGTAAATTTTGTGAAATCAAATAATGCAAAATGGTAATTAGTCATAATGTGGTTAGCAAAATTACTTTATAAGTAAAGTGCAAAATGTGGTGGATTTTTAAATCAGTACTTTGTAATATTCTGGTTTTTAAACTGTTATTTTATTATATACATTTGGTAATTCTTTCTTCTTAGGTTAAGAAAAACATGTAAATAAATGTCGGTAATGTGTAGATCAATAGGCGTAGTTAATAGACTACTTAGTTGAAGATTTTCCACTTTAAAACTTGTTCTACTAATAATATTTATCAGGGTAACAATGAATAATTTTAAATACTTGTTCGACTCTAAAAGCGCTTAGAGCATAATGGCAGTACAATATTAATGCCACTTCTCTGCAGAACTAAAATGAAAAATTGTTTTATTCCATGTAATATTATGTCTTGATAAACAAACTGCTTGAGCGTTGAAAATATGCCTATTCTACGCGATCCCTTGTCTTAAAGGCGAGCACGACCACTTATGGTTTTGTCAAAACAAAATTGATTGTCACTTGAGAATCATATATTATTTATCACACATCATATTGACTGAACTAACCTGCAGTTCATTGTATGTCATGAGTCAGGAAATATATAGGTGAAACACGAAAAAATTATCGAATATTCATATAGTACATACAAGAAAATAATTCTATATAGTTCTACTGTAAAAGTCTACAATTTATAATAAGTTTCCTTATACAAGACTTTTGTCGTTTTTTGGTCCTACAATTGCGATCGATCACACACGATATAAAAGTCCTAGAGACATAAAACCAAGTACAGGCTACGTTTGGTATAGGAAAGTATACAAATGAATTCGGTTGCTTAATTGTTAATGCATAACAACGTTGAAATAACCCGAGATAAATATATGAATGTTTGGTAAAAACATAGGTTATTTTTTTTAGTTCTACCATATTCCCCATATTAGTTTATTTAAAATTTCCTCTAAGTACTTCTTAGTGAGGTTTCAGGGGAAAATTAAGAATGTTCACGTATGCTATGTAATCAAGGTCAGACACATCTACACTGTTTTTTCTATAAGACTTAATTATAGAATCGGTCACAAAAATTTGTTTCCGATTTTCAATTAATGAACGAGGCAGTAAAGTATGTTGAAACTTTTAATCAGCCAAATATTCAATCCATCTATCCAGTACCTTTTATTTTTAAATAATGTTTTATGTGTACATAGTTGGTTAAATTATTACAGTTAAACAAATATTTATGAAATGATTTTCTGATTATATTTTATATTTTATAAAAATCCTAAAAAGCTTAAAATGTGAAATAATTCTTGATTAGGATTTTAAGTATTATATTGTATTATAATTTGTAAATCAATAAATTATTAAACAAATATGTTTACTACTTTGAAAAACTAATGGTATAGAATAAAGTTATTTTTTATATTATAGTAGTCAGAATAAAGTCTTTAAGACTTTTGTCGTTTTTTTGGGTTTCAAGCATGATTCACACCCCGTTTTAAAATTTAAAAAAAAAAAATGGAAAAAATGCCCCCTTTTCCCCCCCATTGTAAAAAAAATTTCTAATAATTTTTTTAAACAACCCTTTTTCCCCCCACCCCTTTACACAGCCATTTTAAAATTTTCAGAATCCTTTCCCTTTTTTTTTATTAACCATTTATAAAAAAAATTCATGGACCTTTATATGTTTATTTAAGAAGTCATAAAAAAAAAAATTTTTTTAAATTTTTTTTGTTAAACAACGTTTTTAAAAGGGGAAAATTGAGACTGACATTTTTAATCGGGTTTTCCCCTTAGAGGAGTATTTTTGTTAGAAACAAAAAATTCTTAAAAAAATTTTTCACAGTGGGGGGGCCTGTTGCCCGGATTAAAAAATTTACTTTGCTGGGGTAAAAAATATTTTTTTTCCCGGCCGTTTATTTTATTCCGGCTAATTTTTTTGGGGGCCCCCCAGAAAAAATTTTTTCCCTTTCAAAAAATTTTTTTTTTTGTTTTCAAGAGATATTTTGGTAAAAAAAAAACCCAGATCGAAATTTTTTATTTGGGGGTTTTAGGATAAGTTTTTTAAAAAGTCCCATGATTAGAGTTAATTTTAAAAACCCAAAAAAAAGGGGAAAAAGGGTTATTTTTTTTTCACTGAAAAATCACTACCCCAAAAGATCCCCCTTTTAAAAAAATTTAAAAATTCCGGTCTAAATTTTTTTTTTTTTTCCCATAGTGTTTTTTTTGTGTACCCCCCCTGACCGACAAAAAAAAAAATTTTTTTGGGTTTTTGGGATAAAACTTTTTTTTAAAAAAAAGTTTTTTAAAATTTTAAGAATATCTACTTACTCTTTTCCCCTTTTTTTTTTTTCCAGATAAAAAAAAAAATTTTTAAAATTTTTTCCTTAGACTGCAGGAAAAACCCCCCATACACCTTTTCAGAAAATCCAAATTTTCCGATTGAACCCCCTTTTAAATTTTTAAAATTTACCCAACTTTGTTTTTTTAAAATTTTTTAAAATTTAAAATTTAAAAAAAATTTTTAATTAAACCAAAAAGATCGGGGGGGTTTTTTTTTTCGGAAAAAGCAAAAAAACCCTAAAGCCAAAAAGAAAAAGCCCCGCTTTTTTGCAAGGGTTTTTAAACACAATTAAAAAAAAGAAAAAAAATTTAGAAAATTTTTTTAAAAAATTAAAAAAAAAGGGGAAATTTTAAAATCTGACTCTTTAGTGAACTTTAGCGGAAACCCCAAACGAAGTGTCAGGTGGGGGTTTTTTTTAAATTTTTTGGGGGGAAATTTTTAAAAAAATTTTATTTTCCTAAATTCTTACATTTTAAAAAAAAAATTTTTTTAAAAAATTTTTCTCTTCAAAAAACCCCTTTTTTGGGGATTTTAAAAGTTTTTTTAAAAGGAAAATTTTAAAAAATAGCTTTTAAAAAATTTTTTAAATGCTTAGAAACCCCTTTTTTTATTTTTTTTTTTTTTAAAATTTAAAAATATGAAAAAATTTTTTCAACCTAAAATTTTTGTAGGTCTAGTGACAACCTGTAAAATAAGTTTTTTTAAAAATTTTTGGTTTTTTTAATTCAAGTTTTTACTTAAAAAAAAATAAGGTATTCTTTTTAGTTTTTGTTTCAGGGGCTAACATTCATTTGAATAAAAATTTTTTAAAAAATTTTTTTTTAATAAAAAACCTAATTAAATTATAAAAACTTTGAGTTACCCCCGGAAAGGGGGTTTTTTCCCTTTTTTTTAAAAAATTTAGGAAAACAAAAAAAAAAAAAAAGTTTTTTTTGATACAGGTAATCTTGTTAAAATTTTTTGGGGGAATAAAAGTGTTTTTTAAAAATTTTTACGTAAGAAATCTCAGCCACCCCGTAGTTTTTTTTTCCCCTTTCCCTTTTTTTTTTTTCCCTTTTGGGGGTTAGGGTTTTGGCATTTCATTTTTCTTTGAAACCCCTTTAAAAACGTTTAAAAATGTTTTTAAAAAACCTAAGATGATTGTTTCAAAAATTTTTTTCCTTTTTTTTTAAAATTAATTGTTTTGTTAAAAAAAAATTGCAAAAAAAATAGAAAAAATTAAAAAAAAAATTGAATTTCCAAAATTAGAATATGTGACACTTTTAAACGGGGGCCCCTTTGGGTTAATTTTCCCTTTTGTAGCATTTCCAAATAATAAAAATTTACTATTTCACTAAAAGGGGGGCCCACTTTTTTTTATACATAAAAATTTTAAAAAAAAAAAAACTTGAAAAAATACATAATATTTTGGGGTTCATAAAATTTCACTATTTTTTAAATTGGGGTGGTGTGCTTTTCACCCCCCTTTTAAGTTTAACAAAATGTGAGCTCAGACTTTTAAATTTTTCCCTTTGAAAAAAACCATTTCATAAAATTACCCCAAAAAAGCGAAATATTAGTTTCAAATGATAGAGCAAAAAACAAAAAATATATTAATTTTTTAATTAATTACCCCCTTTTAAAAAAAAAGGTGTCACCCAAACACATGAAATTTTTGGTTAAAAAAAAAATTTGGGAAAATTTCTTTCAAAATTTTTAATTGTGTTTCCCCTTTTTTTAAAATTTAAAGAACAAATTAACTTTAAAAACTTAAATTTTTTAAAAATTTTTTTTGCTTTGTAAAAATTAAAATTTAAAAAACCCTTTGGGTACAATTTTACGTTTTTTATAGCTGTAAAAAACAAAAAGGGCCCGTATCAAGTTTTTCGAAAAAACGGGCCCACCCCCTGGGAAAATTTTTTGAGTTACTTGGGGAAAAGGAACGTGTATGCTTGCTAAAAAAGCAAAAGTTTATTTCTTCTAGGTGCTAAAATTTTTTTTTTTTCAATTTTTCATCTACTAAAAATTTTACGCTTCTTCCCCTTTTCAGCAAGGGAAATTTTTACTGGCTTTTGGGGTTTGAAAGGAAAAACCCTTGTAAAATTTTTTAAAAAAATTTTTTTCTGCATGGTATATGATATGAATATTGAGGGGCCGTTCTGAAGTTTGAATAAATCTTTTTTTTCAAAAGATTAATTTTTAGCTGAAAAGGGACACCCAAAATGAGAAAAAAAAAAAAAAAATAAATTTAAAAACTGTTTTTTTTTGGGGCAAAAAAGACCCCTTTTATTTCTTGGTGAGGGTTTCCCCGTTTCGGGGGAAAATCCAGCATCTGAGACTGAAAAAGAGGGCTGTCCGGGGTTTTTCTTCAGTGAGGGGCCCCTGAAAACAAAACCCCAGGCATTTATTTTTAAATTTTTAATCCCTTTTTTAAAATTTTAAAAAATTTTTTTTGGGGCCCCAAAAAGTATGCAACAAAAATTTGTAAAACTCTTTCCCCAAAAATTTAACATTGGTTGCAAAAGCCCCTGCCAGAATAAAAAATTTAATTCCATCGGGGCCCCGGCAAGAAAAAGTTAAATTTTCCCCAAAAGTAAAAACCCCCGGGGAAAAACTAATATGTTAAAAATTTCCAGGGTATATTTTCATTAAAGGGCCCGGTTGTTCTTCAGCAGCTCTGAGATTCAAACTATTGCAATTGGTTCTTTTAATCAAAAAATTTTTTAGAATCAAAAATGCAAATTAAATGTAAAAGTCAAAACTTTAAAAATTCCCCAATCCCAATTTTTTTTTAATTCCCACTATTTTTGGGGGGGGGTTTTTTAAAAAAAACAAAAACCAAAGACGAAGTGGTATGAGGAAAAAAAAAAGGGGAATTTAAAACCACCCCATTTGCACTCCCCCCATTTTCTTTGGGGAAGTGTTGATACTAAAAAAAAACATTGCAAGGGAAAATTTTTGTTTTTTTTTTCCCCCCAACATCTTTAAATATTTTTGAAGATATAGTTTTGTACAAATAATGATTCCAGATACGTTAAATTTTGGAAAAAATAGTACGGGAAAAAGGGGAACAATGATGTTGTCATAGCCCCCCCAAGGGGACTAAAAAAAAAAAACCCCAAATTTGGGAAAAGAAAATTTAAAAAATTTTAATTTAAAAAAATTTTAAAAATTTACTAATATATTTAAAAAAATTAAAAAAGAAAGATATATCAATGAATAAAATATCTGGCTTTTTTTTAACAATTCCTTGAAATCATTTTTAAAAAAGGGAAAAAATTTTAAAAAAAAAAATTTAAAATTCTCTAATGGAGTTTTTTGTTTTCAAGTATGAAAAAAAAAAAATTTTTTTATAAAAAGCAAATTTTTAAAATTTAAAAGGTGGGTGATATCTGTTTTCAATGATTCAGAAAAATAATTTTTTAAGGAAAAAATTTTAAAAAAATGTAACTTAAAAAATAATTAGCTTTTAAAAAAGAAAAAATTGGGGGGGGTTTTTGGGGCTTTAAAATAAAATTTAAAAAAAAATTTTAATTGATTTAAGTTTTTTTTTTTGAAGTCTTTTGGGGGAAAAGTAGGACAAAAGAAAAAAAAAAACTTATTTTTTAAAAAAAAATTTTAAATTTTAAAAAAAATTTTTTTTTAAAAAATTTTTTTTTTCCCCCTTTTTTAAATTTAAAATCCCAAAATTTTTTTCATGAAAATTTTATCAAAAAATATTTGGGGGATTTTAGAATTTTTTAAAAAAACCCTTTTACGCCCCGTATAAAAAATTTTTCCCTTTTTTCTAAAATTTTTTGGGGGGGAAAATTTCAAAAAGGTTTTAATTTTCCCCCCGACTACCCCCCCTAAAAAAAAAATTTTCCCATCGTCCAAAAATGTATAAAAAAAATTCCCTATCACTTTTAAATTTTTACGGGGTTTTCCAAAAATAAACTATTTAACGCTACTTTTTTTTTTTAAATATTTAAAAAAAAAGGTGTAGCTTTTTTTTATATTCTTTATAAAAACAGTTTATTGGGGGTTTTTTTAAAAACCCAAATTTTAAATAAATAATTATGTTAAAAAAATAAATTGTAAAGACATTTGGATGCTTTTTTTTTAAAAAATTTTAATACAGCTTTAAAAAGGGGTTTTGTTGAAAAAAATTTAAAATTATTATTTTTTCCCTTTGTGTTTTACGAAAAAAAGGTTTCTAAGCCCTTTTTTTACTTTTTTTT
Organism: Homalodisca vitripennis; assembly: GCF_021130785.1. Taxonomy (NCBI): domain Eukaryota; kingdom Metazoa; phylum Arthropoda; class Insecta; order Hemiptera; family Cicadellidae; genus Homalodisca; species Homalodisca vitripennis. Next base: position 89,686,288 of record NC_060213.1, on the reverse strand, counting down.
TTGAAGACGTATGACTATACAATGTTTTATTTTTTTTTTTTTAAAAACCCCCTAAACAATGGTAATTCAACAACAAATTATTATAATTGTTTTATTCCCACAAAAAAAAATTTTCCCTTCCCCTCAATAGTTAAATAAGAAAAAACCCTATTTATATTTGTTTTTTGTGTTTTAAAAACGAATAAAAATTTTTTTAAAGAAAAATGTTAAAAAGGTCTGTTTACAAAAATTTAAAAATGTTAAGGGACGAAAAAGGGCCAAAAACGATAGGTGACATTTTTTAAAAATTTTAAAATTGATAAAAAATCAAAATGTCGAAGCTTTAAAAAGGGGCCCCGAAGGGTTTAAATTTCCCCCTTTTTTGGGGGAAAAAAATTTAATATTTCATAAAATTTTTTTGTGGGAAAAAAAAGCGCCCGTAAAGAGTCAATGAACAAAAAAAGGGGAAGTACTTGGGTTCCCCTTTAAAATTAAACTTTTTTGTTACTAAAAATTCCCCCCTTTAAAAAAAATTTAAAAAACGGAAAAGGGAAAAATTTTTTATTAATTTATTTAAAAAAATTTTTTTTAAAAACAATGTTTTGAAAAAATTCTTTTCCGTTAAAAAAAATTTTTGATCTAGGTCGAAAAATTGTATCTACAAAATCACTAAAGAAAAAAAAATGAAAATTTGAAAAAGGGGTTTTTTAAAATTGGGGGGGAAACACGCAAGGGGGAATTTTAATTTTTTTTTGGGAAAATTCTTAAAAAGGGTTTTTTTCCAAAATTTTTTTCCCAAATTGTGTTTTTTGGTTTAAAAAAAATTTTCCCTTTTTTTAGGAATTGGGAGAATTTTAAAAATATTCCCCCAAAAAGTTTAATTCCCCCAACTGAAAAGTAAAATTTTTTTTAAAATTTTTAAACCACCCAAACCCCCAACCCCCAAAACTTCACCCCCTTCCCCGGGAAAAGGGAAATTTTTTTTTTTCAGGAAAATTTTTTTGTCTTTATTTGGAAAATTTAAAATATTTTCTTATCATATTCCCTTTTTTAAAACTCAACTCCCTTTTTTTTTATTGGTAAAAAACCCTTTGTCTGAAAAAAATTAGAGGATGTGATATGTTACTAAGAGAGTGAGGGGAAAGGGGTTGATTATATATATATATATGGTGTGTGGGGTTTTTGTGTGTGCGTGTGCGCCCCGCCCCGCGGCGGGGTGTGGTGGTGTGTGTGTGCGTCCCTGCGTGCGTGTGGGGTTTTTTTACGAGTAACCCCCGGGTAAAAAATTTTAAATTACAATATTTTTTTTTGGGGGTTTTTTAAAAAGGTTTATTATTTCATTCTCATTAAACATATTTAAAAAAATTTTTCCCCCCTTAAATCGGAAATTATACATCTAAAAATTCCCCTTTGTTCTTTTAAAAAAAAGAATTTAAATTTTTTTTTAAAAAGTACATATACTTTAGTCAGAAGAGTATAAGCACAAATGCATGTAGGTATTTAAAAAAAAATTTGATTTTTTTAATTTTTTTAAAATCATACTTAACTGAAATATAATATTCAAAAATTGCTCACGTGATTTGTAATTCAAATTGGGCTTACTGGGGTTTCTGCTGATTTGGGGCAGAAAACACAGTTGCGTTAAATCCCAGCATCGTCTGTTTTTTGAAAAATTTAAAAATTTTTTTCCTCATTTTTGTCCCCTTTCGTTTCGAGTTTTTTTTCCCCATTGAATGTAAATTTCCCCCAAAAAAATTTTAAGGGGAAATTTTTTATTGATCGATTTTTTTTGGGGGGGGAATTTATTTCCAGAAAAAGTCGGTCCCCCTTTTTTTTGGGGTTTAAAATTTTTTTGTCTGCAACGTGACTTTTGGGGTTTTTTTCCAGTTTATAATTAATGTGGAAAACCCCAAAAAATTTTCCTTTTATTTCAAAGTGAATATAATTTAAAAGTCTTTTTTTAAATTCTTTTTTAGTAATTTTTTTTTTAAAATTATTTTTTTAATTCCCTTTAAATTGCCCCCATCTTTTAATCCCAAAAACCGAAGAAACATGACAAGGGGAAAACAAGTAATGCAGCTGATTTTATAAGAAATAACATTTTTAATACTTTAATACAAAAAAATGTTTTTTTTTAAAATCAAAAAATATAATTGTATTCTTTTTTTAAAACCCAACCCCACGAAAAAAACATGAGCAAAAAAAAAAAAAAATCCCGCTGGGGATATAAGTAAAACACATTTTTTAACGTATAAAAATATGTTTTTTCCCACATTCAAAAAAATTTTAAAAATTATCATTAATCCTCACACGAAAAAAAAAAAACAAGAAACAAGTAATGCGCTTTTTGAAAAAAAAAAAACCATTTAGTACGTATAAAAAAAAAATGTTTATTCCTCCCTTCACAATAATTTTTTATTCATCTTAATCCTCAACACGAAAAACGGGAGAAAAGAAAAAAAAAATTTTGGGGGGCTAAATTTTTTAAGTAGAACACACTTAGTACGTATACTAAAAATGTAATTCTACATAAAAATTTAAAAATTTGTATTATCATTAATCCTCAAAAAAGAAGATCATAAAAAAAGAAAAAGTAATGCAGTGATAAAAATTTTTTTAAAAAACCCCTTAGTACGTATAAAAAATTGTATTTTCTACATGCAATATAATTGTATTCATTTTAAAATTCCCCTCAAAAAAAAGAAAATGACAAGAAAAAAAATTGCAGCTGATGATATAATTTAAACCCTTTTTAAAAGTACGTAAAAAAAAAAAGTATATTCTACATCGCAAAAAAATTTGTATTCTCATTAATCCTAAAAACGAAGAAAATGAGAAAAAAAAAAGGGTAATGCAGTGATGTTTCAGTAAAACCCCCACTTATTACTTTAAAAAAATGTATATTTACGGGGGAAATATAATTGTATTCATCATTAATCCAAAACACGAAAAAACCCCATGAAATTTTAAACAAGTACGCACCCCCTGAAAAAAATTTAAACCTTTTTCCAAATTTCCCCCAAACTTAGCTGTAAAAGACCTTCGTTGCCAAATGTTTTTGTTGGGTTGTTTTTGGGGTTTGCGAAAAAAGATAATAGATATATAAATGAGAGAAAGATTTCAAATTTTTATAATTTTATAATATGCGTATTTACCCAAAGGGTAAAAAATTTTCCAAAAAAATAAAAGAAAATTTTTAACTTATTTTGGGGTTTGGTTTTTAAAAATTTAAAAAAACCCCTTTAGAGAATATAAAAAGGGCTGTGATTCTTAATAAAAAAAAGGGGAAATTTTTTAAAAACCCCAAAGGCCCCACTCAGAAACCCCTAAATTCCCCCGGGTTTTTTTAATTATACTAATGGCCTTTTATCCTCGGTTAAAATTTTTTGTGATTCCCATCTTTTGGGGAAAAACCCCAAAGGGGCCCGAGTGAAAATTTAAAGTCGAAAACTTCCCCCATTTTGTTAAAAATAATTTTTTTTTCCCCGGAAAAAAATGGTTTTTTTTTAAAACCCCGGTTTCCCGGGGGAAAAATCCTTTAAAAAATATTTTTTGGGGGTTTTTTTCAAAAAATGTATAGTTTTTTGTCTACGTAAGTCATGGGAAAAAAAAAAAACTATTTTTTTTCAAAAATGTAAGTATAATGTAAGAAACTTCCGTAGGGGAATTTTTTTAAACCCTTAGAAAAAGATAAAGTATGCTTATGATAAAAAATTACGTTATTTTGAAAAATTAAGTATAGGGGAAAACTATGTTCCCCCCGGGGTTTTTCCCCCAAAAAATTTTTTTGGCTTTTTTCGAGAAAAATAAAATTTTTTTCGCGACCAAAAACATCATTTTTAAAAAATTTTAAATTATGGGGTTTTTTTTTTATTTCAGCTTCCCCGGGGATTTCGCATTTTTTTTTGTTTCAAAAAATTTTTTTGGGGTTTATCAAAAATTTAAAAATAATTTAAAACAATGCATCCCCAGTACATTTTAAAATATAAAATATATATATATTATTATATAATTTTTCTTTATTAGGTTTTTTAGTACGTTGCAAAGGGGGTTTGAAAAAAAGAGTTAAATAAAAAAATTTTGGGGGAAAAAAACCTTTTTCCCCCTGGGCTTCCACACTTAATTTAAAAAAAAATTGGGGAAAAAAAAGTGGAAAAAAAAATTTTTTAACATATGGTTGTGCTTTAAAAAAAAAAAAATTTTTTTAAAAAACCTTAAAAAACTTAACAGGTTTTTTAAAAAAATAATACTTCACTAATTTTGAGCCCGGGGGCGAGTAGTCCAAAAATTTTTTTAAAAAAGAAATGGCTTTATATTTAAATAGTGACACTACAAATGAAAAAGTAAAATTTCAGTAAATCGGTTAAACAGTTTGTGTGTGAAAGTGAAACAAACAGAAAAATTTTTTTTTTAGCTTTTTAAAAAATTTCCCCAATCACATATTCACGGCCCCCTGGTATTCTAAAAAATTTTTCGTTTATTTTTTTTAAAAAAACCCCAAAAAATTTTTTTAAAATACGGGGGTTTTTAAAATTTAAAAATAATAAGAATTATTAGGACAGAAAAAAAAAATTTTTTTTTTTCCCCCTATTTTAAAAAATTTTTTTTTTGGGGATAATTGTTTTTTTTTTTTTTAAAAATATTTAAAATTTAAAAAAAAATTTTTTGGAAACAAAAAATTTTTTTTAAAAATTTAAAATTTTTGGTTGTAAAAATTTAGGTTTAAAAAAACCCCGAATATGAAATTTTTGGGCCCCACGTTACTGGGGGTTTTTTTTTAAAAATTTTTTTAAAAAGGGGGGTTTTTCACGCCTTGAATTAAAAAAAAATTGTCTTTTTTAAGGCTATTTTTCCCCCTGTTTGATACAGCTGGAAAAAAGAAAAAATACCTGGGATGCCCAAAAAAAATTTTGGTTTTTAAAAAGGGAAAGTATATAAGCGCCAACTCAAAATTTTGGGGGCCCTTTTTTTGGAAATTTTTTTTTTAAATTTAAAGTTTTTCCCGGCCCCCGTGATTCAAAATTTTTTTTTCCGGGGGGTTTTTTAGGTAAGCCCAAATTTTTTGTACTTTTTTATTGAAAAATTCTCCCAAAAATTGATTTTAAAATTAAAAATTTGTTGTTTTTTTTAAAAAAAAAAAAAATTAAAAAATTATATAAAAGCCCCGAGCAAAATCCCCCCCTTAATTCTCGAAAAAAACAATAAGCATAATAAAAAAAAAAAAAGGTTTATTTTTGGTTAAAATTTTAAAAAGAAGGTGAAAAAAATTTTTGAACTTTTTTAAAAATTTTTTAAAATTAATTTTTGGGAAAAAATTTAGTAATTTTTAATTTTTAAAGGGGGAAAAACTGTTTTTTTGGAATTATTAATTTGAAAAAAATTTTTTTAATTAAAAAAAATTATTTTAGAAAGTTGTAATAAAAATTTTTGGCAAAACTTAAATTTTTAAAAGTGTAAAGATTTTTTTTAAAATTTTTTTTTTTTTGGAAATTTTTTGATTTGTACTTGAAGTGAACCATTTTTATTTTAGTTTATTTCCAAGTGGTATTTAAATTTTTATTTGAAAACTTTATTTTTTATATTAGAAACACTTAAAATTTTTTTTTTTGGAAAAAATTTTTAAAAAAATTGTTTTTTTTTTCCCAAAAGGGAAATTTTTTTAAAATTTTTCTAACCATTTGAAAATTTTATAGGGGGAAAAATTTTTGGGAAAAATTTTTCCTTTTTTTTTGGGGAAAAAAGAGTGAGGGGAAAAATTTTGAAACTTTGGGGAAATTAATTTTTTTGGGGGGGCCTTTTTTTTAAAAAAACCCCTTTTTTTTATTTGAATATGATTTTTTTTTTTAAAAACCCCAACCCCCCTAATATTAATATTTTAAAAAAAAAATTTTTAAAAATTGCAGGGGAAAATTTTTCCCCGGAGTTAAAATTATAAATAATATTTTATACTTTGGGGTGTTAAAAGAAAATTTTTTAAAAATTAAAAAATTCGGATTTTTATTGCCTAAACCCAAAAACTTTTACCGTTCTCCTAAAACTTTTGGGTTTTGAGTTTTTTTTTCATTTTTAAAAATTTTTTAAAAACAAAAAAAAAAAAAAATTAGGGAAAAGGGGTCGAATTTGGTTTTTTAAAAGGTACATGGGGGGTTAAAAATTTTGTTTAAGGAATAAATATAAACCCCTTTGGGGAAAAAATTTTTAAAAATTTTTTCAAAAAATGCTTTTTTTTTTTTTGGAAATTTTTTTTTAGAGTATAGTATTGGTGTAAAATTTAAAAATTTTGAATTTAGTTACTAAATTTTAAAAAAAGTTTAAAAAGGGATTATACGTATTTATTTAAAATTTTTGTAAAAACCCCTTTTAAAAGGGATCCCCCCTTAAAATTTAAAAAGGGAAAAAAATAGGTCTCAAAAAAAGGGTTAAACCCCCGGGTGTGGCAGGGGAAAACAAAAAAATTTTTGGTCACACCACCCTTGCTTGGGCGGAAATGGGGCTAACTTGAGGGGCTTTGCCCCAATGAGATTTTTTTAAAAAATTTTTCCCAAACCCGGGGTTTAAAATAAAAAGGGAAAAATTTTAAAATTTTAAAATTAAAAAAAAACAGTGAAAGGGGTTTTTAAATAAAAACCCCTTTTAAATTTTTTCCCCATAAAACCCCTTTTTAAAAAAAAAGGGGGTTGAAAAAACATTTTAACTTTAAAGTTATGTTGATTTTAAAGAGCTTTTTTTTTAAAAAAAAATTTTTAAATTTTAAAGCCCGGGCCCCCAAAAATTTTTTTTAAAACTTAATTTTTTTTAGAAACACATTTAAATTTCTTTTTTTTCGTTCATTTTTTTTATTTTCAGATATTTTTGTTGTTTTTAAAAATGTTCCGTTTATCACATATGCAATAATATGTGTTTAGTTTGTTATATAGCAAATTTGAAATATTTTTATTTGTTTTTACATATTTTTTGTATAAGGAATATAAATTATATATTATATATCTCTCCCATTTTTATATAAGCTGTATATTGCTAACTGTTCAGTATGTATTCCCCCAAATCCTTTAATGTTTTATTATAGTTTTTTTTTAAAAAATCTAATTGAGCTCTCTAATACAAAGTATTATATTGTGTATTCGTTATTTTAACGCCACATATATTACCATTGAGTAGGATGCGACCAAAAGAAAATTTCGTTTACTGATTTAACTTAGTTTTAATGTTCCACATGGATAATAAATGAAAACATTTTCACTGGGGCTCTATAAGTACCTCAAAGCTCTTACGATCTTTGAACGATCATCAGTGCAATTATTTCGCTACTGCTCAAAAATTTTTCGCGATAGTTTTTTTTTTAACTCACACCTTTAAAATATCGTGAGACATAGTTTATGATAGTGAAAATCAGCAACAGTATCACTGACTTCCAGTAAGATAAATAAAGGATATTTACATAAACACTTTGTATGGTTACTCTGAATTTAAAACTGTTTTTGGTCTCCTGAAAAGCTTATACCCCAACTGACATAGGTGGATACGTGTGTAAAAAATACAAAAAAAAAATTTCATCATTCTGGTTTCCTTAATAATTCTGTTGATACTTTGGATTTTATTTCACAGGTTTTTAATCTTTATATTTTTTTAATTTTAATGTTTAGAACGCTTTAAATAAATTTCAATAACCGTATAGGGCCAGTTTATACATTAGCGCTACTAGATTATCAGGATAATACACGTCCACCAAGGATCACCCCCCTAACGTAAATTTTACGAAGGCCACAGCCTCCAAGTAACGAAGTGTATTTTTAAAATACACCTCAGTTCAATTACAAACATCGAAATCCCCAATCATAAAAATCAATCAATGACAAACCCGCAAAGGGTTCAGTGTATGTCAACACAAATTAATCTTCTTAATATTATATATCCGTTCAATGATAAAAAATATTTTCATTTGTCATCAGATTGACGTTTTTTACAGTTTTAAAATTGCTTACAAATTTGGGCCCTAGCTCTTATTCAATAATTTTAAAATTTTTTAAAGAAGGGTTATTAAAAAAAACTACTCGTTACTTTGGATTTCTACATAGGCCTACAAATTATCCATCTACCAATTACAAAAGTATTTACCGTTTATTTTATTAATAACTCCCCCTTTACTATTTATTCATAAAATTTTAAAAATTTTTTAACGGCATAAGGTGGATTACATCATAAATATCTAATTTTATTGATATTATTTTATGTAACATGAAATTTAGGAAATAAATAATTCCCCATTCGGGTTCCGTCCGAAGAAAGTCTTTACGCGGGGCCTGTCTGCGGTAAATGTGAAAATGAAGATGAACTTATTATTTGTTTTGTGATATATAATTTACCAAAACTCCTTATGAAGCTAATAGCTCACAGGTGATTGCATAAATAAATAAATTGCTAATACTTTTCCCCAAACATGTTCGAATCCTCAAAAATTATGTTGGGAAACTTACAGGACGGATAATTTTTTAAACAACCGTTACATGGGTTATTGAAATGCTGGACTTGATTTAGTGAGAAATTAATCCCAAAAAAATCTTGCCAAACGTATTTCTATATGAAGGGGGTTTAAATCGCATTTTCCCACTTATAAAAAAAAAGATTATTTGCAGTTGATTGTTTCTAGTTTAAAGTAATATACTAGAAGTACCAATTTCACAATTCAATTGTATCTAAATACTGCATCTGTACCTTTCATGTTAGTATGAATATAATTTTTAAGAACTAATGGTAATTATCATGTTTCAAAAATGTTCCCCATATATCTGTACCACTATTTTTAACAACTTTTTTACGTTTCTATCTGGAATAACATAAGAGATATATAATAAATTTTAAATTTAAAACATTAATGTAATTGGCCTTGAGAGTTTTCGGACACTTTTTAATTATGTCGGTATAATTCATAAGTAGTTCACATACAAACTATTCTCATTTTCCCAATATATTTGAATGGCCGCCACATCTTATAACCCTTTAAAGTTATTATCGATAAAAAATTTAAAAGAATAAATGTAATTTTTTTTTTTGATTATTCATCATACATCGTTGCAACAAATGTTTTAAAGGATTTATAGTTTTGGGGTCTTTACGTTGGGGGGAAACTTAGTCAAGATAAACAGTTATTACGTCAGTGGCAATGGCCTACATTGCGTATAATATTTATTTTTATACTGGATAACAAAATCATCCTAAAAGGTAATACAAATATTACGTTTGTACGATGTTTTCCTATTTCAATATATTATGAACTCGGTTATATTTTATCGTGTTCACAATTATTCCTTCAATTTTTAATATTACCTTAAAGCCTTTATATGACCACTGCCTATAAAATCTTAATGGTTATAAAAAAAAATCACACAAGCCAGACAATCGGTTAATTGTAAAATGACGTAAGTGAAATTCTAAAAATATTTTGGAGCTGTAATGTATAGTAACTAGATCATAAAACTATTATTTCGAAAGTTCAAATAGCCACATCTTTCTATAAATCTTACGGAGAATTCGAAAAAAAGGATGTTGAAAAAAATTTAGTTGTAGTTACATTTGTTTTCTTAAATATGAATGAAACCGCAATAATCAAGTTTCTTAAAGGCTGGCTTCACGGACCAATCACAATTTTAAAATTTCAATGTATTTACTTTAAGGGTACTTTTCGTCAGAATTTTTTTCAAATTTATAATGGACAGTTATCGTGTTTAAAAAGCTCGTGTTATACGTACATAAGTCCCATACGTACAGTGTAACATCGGATATTTGCAGTTTTCAGATTTACGATATTTTATCCCCCGGAAGATCGTGAAAGTTGGCAGAAATAAAGGGGAAAATTTCTAGATCTTAAAAATTTTGGGGGTCAATAACGGCAATCCTGTTAATTCTATTATTACTATGTGGAATGCTCTAGACTACAATTTTCTTTCATAAAATAATGATTAACTTCTATCAATATTTAGATACCAGTACAGATCGCAAGAATATATATTAAGGATTGGATGATAATTTTCATGTTGATTAAAAAAACTAAACAATACTGGAAATTAATGACACCATTTTTAAAGCAAATGGTGTTTTTTTTAAGATATAACGTATAAATTTATAGATTAAGGAGATTTCAATCAAAAAGAGAGGCTCACATATTTATATAAGCCTTTTAAGGGTTTTCATCGGAAAAATAACGCCTTATGTCTCCCTCACGCTCTCTCATCCTCTCTGGGCCGTGACACATTCGTTGTTAGATATCTGCATTCTGGAACAAAATAATATCAGTGGCCGACACGTGTTGCAAAATCACTCCTGTGGCTTTTCTTCTTACTTTGTCTCCTTGGTCTCATGCAACTTCTTCCTGTAACTTTTAAAACAAAACACAGGGAGGGAAAATAAATTTTTTTATGGTATTTTTAAAAAACCAACATAGATATTTCATAATATTTTCTAAAACAAATTCTGAAGCCTTCCTATTCTTAATTGTAATGTTGAACTTTTACAATCTCATATCACTGTAAACTATTATTCAGTTTGTTAATATTTTGGTTAATTCATACAGGCATAAAAAAATACTTATATGTTTTTCCTTCAAAAGACTAAAGGAGTAATATTTTTATATATTTAGTATGTCATAACCTACTAATTTCACAGTGTTAAACAGACCAATTTTAACACATATTCGAAACCCCCTGCTAGAATATTTATAAAAAAGCCTATATTATCTTCAGCAAAGGTATGGGGACAACAACCAATCTATAGATCAAGCAAATATTTGAAATTATAATTTTTGCAGATAGGAAGGTCCATATAATTATACTATATCAGACGTAGGAATAACACGCAGATTATTATAAAAGTTACATTGAGGCGGCTCTAACTACAATCTACATCGGTATTTTTTAAGAATTTATAATTCATTCATTATGGTAAAAAAATTAAATTATGAAAAACTAGTGTCGGATCACACATTTATATACGTAAAATAAAATTACTATATTTAAATAGTACCTCCTGTGCAAGGACATATCATACATTCAAAACAGCGTAGGTATAATCCATTATTTACAACCTGGAATCATCGGAAGGAAAATTTTTAAAGCCTGGAAACAGTTCTCACAATATATACAATTGAATTGAATAGTTTGGGAAAGGTCCATAAACGATAACGATTTCAACCATATCAAATAACCGATACAAATGTAACCACATATGTTTTTTAAATGCAAAAATTTATTTTTAAGAAATAGTTAATATTTTCAAGCAAATTTCTGGCTGAACTTTAGCGAAGTTGGTTCGGGTAAACTTCCATATTTTGTCTGACTACCTGGTCAACAACTATCTGAACCGATCATCCTTGATAACGAACTGGCCATATAGGCTATACCAATTTACGCCAAGGAGCTTTATGTTAATATGCAGGAACACATGAGTTTTGACGTGGCATTACTCACGCCTTGGAAATAGTTTTCAGCATTAAACTAAACAAAGCTTTTTATATTTGGGTGTATATGGTAAAAAATTATGGCATCGGTTATAATAAGATTATAACAAATAAATTTATATGCTAACACATTATGAGACCATCATAAAATTTTCAATCCATTTGACATGAAAACACTAAAGCTAACCTACTATTACTTACCAAAATATTTTAGATGGTTACTTGGTGTCCTAGAATATCTATTATTTAAACATTTTATATACAAAACAGAATGTAGTTATCATCAAAAATCTATTTAACAAAGTCGTACAGGTATGTTTGTGAAAGAATACTATATTTTGCTCGAAGAGAGCAATTTTCTAGAAGCACATGCAAACCTTTGCGAAAGCCAAGTATGACATGTGGTCGTGGATATACTTGAAAACCCATATAATATAAGTACACGTCTTCCCTATGTACAAAGTAGATGATCCATATGCCAATCATACTTGAAATAATTTTAAATATAACAAATGAATACTATAAACACATATGCACGCACGTGTGTAAGGGAGCCATGGACATCTCAAATAATTCTTGTGGTGTTAAATTTTTAATTTAAACATTATTTCTTTTTTATGAATATTTCTTCATTCGTGATAAAATCATTTATCAATACTTATTCTAACTAAAAATTAACTTGTAAAATTTAAAACATTTTTTTATTTAAATTTGATAAATAAGTTTAAAACATCGACAACTCAAACAATCGTTGTTTAAAACATTAGTCGCAAAACGGAGATGCCTGTCGAGTGCAACTTTGGCGGGTCACTTCAATCTAAATTAAGCTTCTTTTTCCTCAACGCAGTCTGTCCTATATATGTTCTTTGTTAAATCTTTTGACATTATGTAACAATAATTTGGAAAAAAATATTGAATAGATCTATATTTATGTTATTTTATGAGATCACCAGTCTTTTTTTTATTCAAAGATATATTGTCCAGCATTAAAAAAAATGTAAATCACTAAATTTAAAATTAAAAAAATGATAGATAAAGGTGTGGAAATTTCTTTTGTAGGTCAATACAAAAATATTATAACCTAATTTATGCGTAGTATATCAATTTTTAAATATATTTAAAGGCCTTCTTATTTCAATATTAAAAGTTAATATGGTCCTATATTACGCCACCAAAAAAACTAAATATATAACAAATTACCTGAATATTAACTAAATGGACCTGATTCATCTAAACACCGAGCAGTAATAAACAACAATTTAGAGACATACATTTTGTGTATAGACTTAATCATTTGTTTCTTATAGAGACATAAAATGGTGGAAGCAATGTTTTTCTACAAAACTGAGGACCTTTGCACTCAATAAGCGTCCAAAATTTGCAAAAAGTAACCGTAAGAATTAACATTTGCTGCAAACACTTGTTTAAAATACGTTTTTTAAGTAAGATGGAAGGTTTGGAGAGGAACAAAACTGAGTTTTAGACCTTGGCCACTAGGTTAGCAAAAAGTATAAAACAAACGTTTCTCGGGGATTGAAATCTCATTCACCTCTTCCTGAGTGGGGGGAGAGTATTTGTGCATACGAAATGACTCTGCATACAAATATAGATTCTTTTAACCCTTTTTCCCTGACCCTCTCTTTTGTTCCCTCTGTTATTCTACTTTTGTACATACTAATACCTCTCTCCTACCAAATAAAGTAGGATAGATGAAAATACTGAGAAACGTAGTGCTATCCGTTCTGTAAACTATAACGATGGCAAAGGTCCGAAATCCTGTTACCCTGACACATGTTAATAATTGAAATAACATTTTTTACAAACCAATAAAAACTGATATAATATATTAAAAAATTGTATATGACACACCCCAACAGCATATTTTTACTTAATTTAGTTACCATTTTAAATGTTGTTAAAATTGTATAGCCTTGAAAAGTGAAGTGGCTTTATAGTAAAAATCATTTCATATTTCAAAATTGTATACAAACTCTTTTTTAGTAAAAAAGTTTATGAAAATAAAAATACAGTTTATATTATATATTACTTGTAAACTGTAGGATTCTTAGGCTAATATGAGAAGGTAGGCAGTACGTTTAAATATTTAATGCGGATGTTAAAAGGCAACATTACTACCCCTTTTTGTTAACAGGTTTATTAACAATATTTTAGTACTTTTTAAAAAACCCAAATATTGAATAATAACATTATTTGTTATGAATTGGTTAGGACTCCGCAAGGGTTGGATTAAGGAATCCAACCAATTTTCTCTTTAAAGAACTGATTTTAATTAGCAGATTAGATAATTATATAGTACATAAAATATTGACTAAGCAATAATAAGAACTTTAGGAGAGTTTTATTTTTAGTATCTTTTAATATTGATTTTCCCTTTTAATTATCGGGGTTTTACGCTCCTGGTGCACATTTTTTGCTCAGACATGTCCCAGAAGAGTGTTGGTTTCTATGATAAGGACTCCCCAAACTCAACCTGATTCGAAGACATAAACTTTACCTTTATCCTCCTATTAATGTGTTCATAAATTAATAATTTATCAAAAACAAAACATAAAGGAATTACAAATATTTAATTTTGAAATATAATAAATTTATGTGCACACCGATAATCATTTTTCCTGAGATTTAGTAAAAACCTATCAATTTGAAAGGCTGAAAATATTTTATTTCTGTCTCTCTGTCTAACTGTCCGCCATGATCGTCTCGAAAACAAAACTGACTTATAGGACTTTTGAATTTTAGCGTGAAGCAAAAAACATCTGCCGCAATGTTTGGCGAAGCCAATTTTTACATTGATCTTACTGGTGTGACTTGTTTTTAACATTAAAAATTTTTAAAATTTATTAATAAAACTTGTTTGTGAAAAACGAATTCAGAATATGAACTCGTGTATAAAAAATTATGTTACATAGTCAGAAGAAACCGTAACCTTCAAAATAAAAAACGTAAGAAACAGTTTTACTCCAATCATTTACTTTTCCATAGTAAATTTCTCCGATCAATTAATTACCTGTTGAATGAAAAAATTAGGATCATTATTAATGTAAACACATGACCCCACTTTTCCCCAAAGACTTATAAACCACCCATGACAGTCATAAATATTAAAAGTTATTAATGAGTTCCAGAAAACCTTATAACAAACCATTCTTTTTTATACAAATAAATAATGTACAACAATGAGTATTTTCTTCTTCGCCGTAAACTTGATTGTTTTGGTTATAGTCAGTTTTATCAACCCAAACATGTAATTCTAGCTCATAAATAGTTCACTTTTTTCTGTGAAACAATTATAAGTTTTATAAATTTCTGGAAATATAGTTTTGAGAGTTTTTATTGTATATAATTGAATAATCTATTGCATTTTTTTTTGAGAATTTCTTACAGTAAGTTCTAACTGCAATATAGTGCACATGAAATCACTATTTCTGTATTCCAAATTCTGCTGAAACTGAAAACATGAACGTTTTAAACCATTTATAATGTAGCCCATTTCATTTTTTGCATTTAGTCCAGCGTTTTCACTTTTAATTTATTTTAAAAATATACATTGGCTTTTATCAAAATATGTTTTTATACGGGTTCCCCTTTATTGTAATAAAATTAGGCAAATTGAGCAATATTAGTAAAATAAAATTAAAGCATTATCATGCAAGAATGTTATTACATATTATTAAAGATGAATCGAAAGGATTAAATTCCTTTGGAATTAAAGAACTTTAGAATTTTCATTTAGAAAAAGTTTTTGATTTGGAAAACATGGTTACTCCTATCATTGTCATTTTTATTATTAGGTCTAGTAAAACCAAAACATTATGCAGTAAAATTAGGGTTTATTTAAGATAGATAAGAAGGTTATAATTTATATACCTAAAAAGAATTTAATTAAAAACTTGGATAATGCCATATTAAAAATTTTGGCACCATTATACTTAGAGTAGTTTTAATTCTATTAATATTAAATATAAATGGTGACTTAAACCTATTAACAGCGTTACATTTATCAAGCAGATTTAATGTTGTCACACCCCCGTCTGATTGTCATAGTTATTTTTTTAACTGATATTTAAGGTTGTACCATGACACGACATAACACCTTGCAGGTAACAAATCAAAATTTTTCCGAGCAAAAACTCTAACTTTGAAATATTCCTTTGTAGTTTTAGAGATGTGACTGTTCTAAAACTAAAATATTTTAAATAATAAGCCCAGTTTTTTTAAACTATGATTCTACCCATATTAAAGACTGTATAATTTATTACTCATTTCATTTCTGTATAGAATTACAAGTGTACTTTCAAATGTAATATTGTATCGACCAAGTATTCAAAAAAAAAGAAAACATTATTTAAAATATATTTAAAGAAAACAGTTTGAGAGAGGACTTCTCAGAATATGAATATAAAGAGTGACGCCCCCCGCCACAAACACGCCATCACGCTACGCTTCAAAGGACTTTGCGTACAGATCTGCATGCAACATGTCTGATTACATAACTACATTTTTATACTTGAAATTCATTATTGTGCAAAGATCACGGTAAAGGCAAAACTCTTGACATTTTAAAAATTTACTTTTCAACTCTCTATTACTTTTGTATTGAAATAATATGAAGAAGAGTTTATTGAGACCTATGTTAAATATCTAACGGACTGTAGTTTTAAAAAAAAAAAAAAAAAAAAAAAAGTATGAGATAAAACCAATAATTTTAAAAATTCGTTTAACGCTAAGCCAAAACTACCTATTGAGCGACATTAACCATAATCATACTAATTGCTACCTATAATAGAAATACTGCTTCGTATAGAATTTCCCAAAGTATTCCCATAGGTCAGTCATCTTTTTCTAGTCCGATTAGAACAGACATACATAAATTTTAAAATTTTACCAGCTCCTAGAGTGATAATCTTTGATTTTGATCAGCCCATAAACAGTTAACAAAAAACATTAAAATATCAATTTGGGTTTAATCATCTTGTAAATCATTTAGTATGACGGGGAAACATCTGATTAAAATAACTGGCACAATTTCCAACAAAACAATTTTTTTCCTAGTTAGCAAACTAATTCCGTTGTGGATTAAAATTCCCACCAGCCACAGAGCGCGCTCAATTTAAATTTTCTTTCTCTTGTTTATCTTCAGATTTTGAAAACTGTACTCTTAATAATAAACGTTGTTTTTATTCCTTTATGTTTTTCTCTTCTATTTAAAGTAATCGTAAAGTAATCTATTTTTTTTTACAGTTCTCAATTCGTTGTTGGTAAAACTATCGTACACTAATATAAAGGAACTCATCATAATTAGTATGATACATTATTTACATGACCAGGGACGAAATTGCTTATTTCGCTCCTCTTTGATTGTCCTGTCACACTAAGGTGGCGCTATGTTAAATCTTGCATCACTCCATAGGTTTCTCAGAATATTAAAAAACAGAAAAATAGTATTTGCACTCATGAATATTTATAGATATATTATAAATCTATGCATAGGCATGTAAAGACGTCTTTGTAAAAATTTCCGGGTATTGATTTATGTCTAAAGAAAGATTTTATCGTCATAAGATAAATTATTAGCTTATTACGATTTTGAATCACAGTGTAATTAGCTGAATAACATCGTGACTACCACTTTTAAAAAGTGGCCCTGTGTCTGTGTCATGTTTCTGACTACTATCCGTACAATGGCTCTAAAATTACCTGCCCAGTAGACTTGATATTTTCACACGAAGCTTATATTTCATACAATCACAGCAACACTGAGTTTGAGATTATTGTTGATGTCACTTTATGGAATTAGGCCTGACACGGATATTTATACATTTGCTTTATTATGGGGGTTTTAACGATAAAAATTAGTGCAAATATAATTATTTTTTTTAATACTAAATTTCTATAAAATAAATATTAGAGTGGAATATCAATGTAAATTAATTCTGATTTTAGTTTTGTTGTAGTAACATCCCTTCCTTACCTCAATGGAAATCTTAGTTAATATTCTCTAACAATGCGGAAAAAGCATTTTAAATTTATTTGAAAAACACATTTGAATTTTATCATGTAATATGTCAATCTCATTTTGGTAGAATTTTAATTTGGTATGAAACTTTACTTTCTACGTATAGCACGCAAAATTTTAATATATTGCTTTTGCCATAAAATATTTTTTCATAATATGACATGTTGTTATATTAACATATTGACCTGCTATCAAAACAATTTTGCTTCTACTCCAGCCTCATCTCTGAAGTAAATAGCTTCAGTTTTTCCACACATATTTTAAAAAATTAAATTTTACCTAGACAAGAATGAGTTCTAAGAAGGTGCGTCATATTTTGCCCAACATGGAATGCTTTAGCGTCCGTACCTAAGCCTATCCACGCCACTCTCAGTAGACATGACTCAAATTTCTCTATTGTTTTTCCTAGAGATTTTTTTTAAAAATTATCTTTCTCTTTTCTTTGCACCTTTCGTTTTAATCTCTCAATAATGAAAAATGAGATATAGACTTAAAATTCTCCATTGAACCTCAAGGAAATCTGTTGGGACGTAACGTGGCATGGTGTGTTCATTTAAATAATATTTACATAAATACTTTGTCCGGGCCATATTTTTTTTATTATTACTCTGGGTAAATGCGTGAATTTCAATGTTTTATATTATAGTTCTAAGCATAGTTAGTTCAAGTTAATTATTAGCAACCAAAATAAAGTAATGTTTTATACCCTATTCCATATTTTTTAGACGGTGAAATAGGTGATTTTTGATGTTTTTGCCTACTGGTTACTGCAAAGTTTTAATTGTTTCAAATAATTAAAATGACATTTTCATATAGCACAAAGACAAAAACCAGAGACCTACACGCTATTTTAACTTTTGACCCCCAAAAATCAATAGACCATAGAAACCCAAGGAAGTATATATACCAGGTTTTTGATATCTGTATGATCTTACTATTGAGCGTTATCGGCAAAGTAAACGAATGGACAGTCACGATTTCAGTATTGATTTTCCGATAACTTATGCCATTTGCGAATAAAAGCAAAAAGTTATCTACTTACAAAAATTTTGATGTTGAAAAAGAGAAACAACTTGGCTTTTTGATTTTCAGTAAAAGATTTCAAACGAAGAGAAAGTTTTAACACGAGATCTTGTGCAATTTTATTTACTAAGGCGCACAACGATATATAAAGTGTGAGTTTTAGCCAGGAGTTGTCATCGTCCAAATTTGCAGACTTATTATTCATAAAAATTTTATCGTGGTGTAAAATTTATAAAAGCAATAGGAAAGGGTCCCATGAATGATTATTGATAATATGTTTAAAAACATTCTTTCTTGACCAAGACGCCGTGATAATTTAAATTTGAAAAAGCATAAATCAATGAAATATTTTATTAGTATAAAGGAATATATCTGTAGATTTTATTAGTACAAAATTTTTTCATAAGGCTAGAATAAATGATTATGAAATTGATCAGCAAGCTTGAAATAATATAAATCGGTTTAGTACCAAATTTCGCAACTTTACATCTGTTTGTGGCCCTACTTTAAACAACCTGCACAGACTATTTTTTAACTTTCCCTTGATCAATTACAAGACAGGGTTTTTAAAATCTAGCAGGATATGTTATCTAAACAATAATTTATAACATTTAACACAGGTTTGTAATCTAAAACTAGTAGTACCTTGTATTCGTTGTATTTGTTTTACTTATAACATTTATAAAATATAATATTGGTGACTTCCATGAAAGGCGTGGTCAAGTATAACATGGGTGGGTGACCCTTTGAAATTTCCAACGTTGGTGTTATTCTTATTGTACTGTATATTTTAATACCTCCTAACGATATTAAAGTGTTGAAATTTGATTTTTTTTACAAGCCAAAGATTTTTAACTAAAAACAAACCTGTGACGCATAAGCAGGGGTCCAATATTGAGTTAAGTATTGCACGATTAAAACGATTGGAAATGTAAAAGTTTTTTGCAATGAGTTTTTATCAATAGTCCAGCTCTATTTTGCAAAATTCTTAAAATTCTAGTGCCCTTATTTGAAGAATGTTAAACCTTATCTAGAATTCACGACCCTTTAATTTGTAGACGTTAACATAACCATGTGAGTTGTCTAATTTTTAACAATTTATAAAAACGCTGTGTTCGTGTTTTTCGATATTTTCATATGTTGTCATCTACGCAAAAGTCTCTCAAGACTTGTATCGTACTTCATAAATTTAAGTACTTTGAAAGTGATAAAATCTTACAAAGAAAACTTGTTAGAGATTTGTAGAATTAGGTATTTATAAGTTTTATAATTCCCCAAAACGAGTTTCTTTTCTCTAAATATTCCATGTTACTAGTTGCAATGAAAAATGAAATAAAAAGCCATAAAGGATTGACTTCTGAGAAAAAACTAAACTTAGTATTATCTTGTATTTTCCAGATGAAAATCTAATGTAAAATCTTTACAAAATATTTCCCTTTGGGAAACCTCAACGTATCCTATTCTATGTAGTGCGTTGGAAGTCTGTTGTTCCCCTAACCAAGTATTTCAAGGAGAATAATTTATCAAATAGGCCATAAAAAATGAATTAAAATAGGAATTTTAAAATAGGATAACTTAAAATTGAGGAGGTTTTACATAAAACTTCTGGTTTGTAATATATATTAAAAAAAAGAACAGTCCCAAAGTATGTTTGTTTAATTATAGAAAGAGAGAATCCTGTAAAAGTAATAAAAAAGATAGCTACAGTAATAAATAATCTAAAAACATAGTTATCAAATAGGCACTAACTGCATGATTTATTATCAACCCGGCCATCTATACTAGAAAACCAATTAAAGAGAACTTGAACACCAACAAGGGAAAGGTTCTTGTATAGAAATTTACACCATAAATAAAGACTGGTTGTAAAACTTTACAATTGTATAACAAGTAAATAAACAAAATAAGATTTATTGGAGTTTTCTTCAGTATAGAATTGTATAGCTTGTAAATCCTATTTATATGAAAGAGAACTCGTAACTATCGGCTTTCTTCTTGCAAATATTTAAGAAATCCCGTCCTTTAATAATGTTTTTATTCCTTCTTAAGTGATTTATGTGTAATGTTTTGTCAAGGCTACAAAGTGGATGCAGTAAGAATTCGGCTCATCACATATTTATAAATAAACTGTTCTAATAACTTACAAAAAATTAACCGTTCCTAAATGTATTGCATATTTTTCTTAAATTTATATCACCTATGAAAAATAATGATGAACAATTTGTTTGAACTCCACGTATAATTTGAGACAACTAGTATAAGAAAAGGAAAGAAAACTTTAAGAACTTAATCAATAGTCGGATTAAATATTGACGGTAAAGAATGATACTTTGTTTAAATCGATGTTTCTATATAGTTAAAACAAGTAAACGATCTTTATTGGTGAGTTACTTGTTTTTTTTGCTGTTATAGTTTTATATTCTGATATTGGATGGCATGAATATTTTACCAAAAGAGGTAAAAATATTGTATTCATATATGATAGCTTATGCTTGGTGTAAGTGTACAACAGTTTTTTAAATTATTTAACAATGTTTTTAACGTTTTCAAACCATTACCAAAATTCCTTGACACTGTGATTTCAGTTATGTCAGAGCTTATAAACCGCAATGCAAAATGGTTACGCCGGAGATTATGACAAATATAGGCTGAACTTAAAAGCCTATCACTTGAAGGAAAAATGAAATAGTTCAAAGGAATGCTATATAATGGTTGCATGATACGGATAAATCTAAATTATAATCTTACCCGTATATATTAATCGTATGCTGTACTCATCTAACCAGAACTGATGACAAAAATAAATTGATCCAGTATTTACGTAATACAGTTGGGATAGCTGTAGCTGATCCGTCCTTATTGGAGAGAGCATTGGAGCCGTTCATCAGTATCGGTGAGAGATTTACTGAGTGTAACAGGGGACTGATTGTGTATAAGTGTAAACAGTTCAAACACTATAAAAGTGGTTGTCAATAATTCTAGCCATGATTCCAGATTTATATACCGTACTTGTATGCCTCAATATCCATAATTTTTACAGTACACACACAATTAAATATTTTGTTGAATCTTGCTAGGGGTTTTTTATAATTTTTTTTTCTTTGTGTACTGAAGTAAACAATAGACTGTTATCGCAAAATTTAGAACATTTGTTTTCTTTTCTTGTTTTAATGTCTAAACAAATTTTTACTACTATATTAAAACTGACAATCTTTAGGCCCTTTTTAAAAATTGCAAAGATACTTTTTGGGTCATAGCATGAAGAGGATAAAGCCCATTTACTCAATACTTTTCATCAAAATATCAAGATAAAGTTAAAATAAATTATCGAAACAAAAATTTATATCCATACGAAAGTTTCCATTAAATGTAAAACGTTTGTTGTTATAGTGTTTGATTTTAAACTACAAAAAGGAAAACCCACTTCGTAGATTAATGTTTATCATGAGCTGTCATGATAGAATATTGTATCAAGAAAATTTATTTTTACAACACCTTATCATATTTTTTTCATTTAAAGAAAGATAGGGATGCCTAATCTATTTGTTATTATCTATCTCTTTTTTTATTTGTTTTGATATTTTTTTATTAATTGTATTGCTTTGTTAAATATAATATTGTAATTGTGGCTGTGATAAATTTAATATGTTTTGTAGTGTGATACAAAGAACAGACGTCACAGTGCGACGGCTCCGTGTCATTTCAATTGCAAATCTGGACTCTAGCTTTGTTGTGGTTTTTTTGCAATTGGCCAAATTACTTGTAAACGTGGCCATTTCTTATTCCATAAAGAGAGTTTTGGTTCTTTTTATTGTTAAAAAAAAATGCTGGAATAGATCATTATTTATTATTATTATTATTTATATTTTCAGAGGCATAACCAATAAGTTTTTAACATGAATATGTAAACGTAACAGTTTATGGATGTTTCACAGGACGGATACCTATTTTAGACTTATAGTTAGTATATTCGTTTTTAAACAAACAATATTAAATCAAATGTGTAACCTTTACGATTTTGATTGCTTACAGCAAATTCCTGAGTAAAATCAGTGGCAATGCGCTTTACATAGATGTTTTTCGTATACCTAGGTAGTGTAAGAAAAAGGCGCATTAATGAGACCTCGGCAACATGGATAAAATAGACATCACACCTATGCTTGAGTGTTAAAACAAGCCGCGATACCTATTTTCCCTAAAGTACTTCTCCTCTTACATTGGCACACAAATAAATTAGTAACTAACACAATAATCAATTTTTAATACACTAATTAAATTATTTCTCCTTGATCAAATAATAAAGACATATAACAAATGTATGGTATTAGGGATAATAAATGTTTCATTGCATTGAAAGAGCTCTAGATGTATATGCTGCAAAGCAATTGGTAAAAGCAGTTTTGCAATAAAAGGACTGTGCTCTAAAGCAGAAGGCAAGATTATATCATATATAGTTCCTGTTATTCCAAATTATGTCCTTGAAAAATTAAACGCTTTTTGGGATCCTATTTTTTAATAATCAAAACTTTATCTCATGAATCAGAAACAGTGCAAGTGGCGTGTCATGAGATCGAGTCATTATACACAGGTTTTACTGTATGGACTATTTTCCTCCCGCAATAACTTGGAATGAATTAATTGCGAAAATTTGGGTGTATATTGTGCTACAAAATTATTAGTACGTCATATTGATTGAGGTTTAAGGACTGTCCAAGTAGAAAATAACTCATGTTGATTCTTTGCAGGCACTAAAATATTTCTTCATACTTAACCAATGGTTTTCCGTATAGTTTAAATCTATATTAAAGACAGTCATAGAAATAAATTCACAAAAATTACCTTGGAACCTCATGTGATAATTATTATCTGTGTAAAGAGTTTAAGTAAATCTGTTGTTCTCCTGACTGAGAGGGTCTCGATTTCAATTCCCGAAGAGGTCATAAAACATTTACTAATGGCCTTGGATCATTTATCCGAAAACTTTTCGTATAATATATTTAAGGGGGCCATTTACCCAAAAAATTTAAAATATAATCAATTTTTTATTTTTTTGCTTTAATTTGTTGCTTGGTTACCCTAGAATACTGTACAATCATTTATTTTTTCATAAACACATTAGAAATATAAAATTTTTATTATCTACTTCATTAGGTACAGAGCGTACAAAACGCCAAAATTTCCGATGGTTTTGGTTTCCCACTGTTACTTATGTATTATAAACACAGACAAGGCATTTGAGGTGACATTATTGCTTTATATGTGGTAATTTATTTTGTTTATCTGTTGGCAGCCCTGTCAAGAAACAGCAGGCTATAATTTTGTTTATGTTTACGTTTGTAAAGCAGAAAAGTATCTAATTTGATATCAACATCAAGTAGTAGCCTTTGTACTATAGTAGCCTACTGTGTTCTATTAGTTATTCTATATTACTTTTAGTGTACTTATATACAAATAAACAGTGTTGTTCAATAAATATGAAAGCAGTCGACTAAAAAGCAACATCTAGAAACTAAAGTAAGTAAAACGACTCAAAGCATCTTTGGCAATAAACAAACGGTGGCAAAATGTCAAACTTATTGAGTCCCTGCAGGCTGATTCAAATGATTCTGTATCTAATACTAGTGACAATCCTAACAGTTCTGCTAAAGTACATGTTAGACATGCAATTATGGATTCACTTTGAGGTTATGCCTCGTACAAGTACTGCAAATGTAAATGAGCCTAGGCCTCTAAGTGGAAGCCAAAACGACACTAGGCCTATAGTGTTATCTAGTGAACTAAATATAAATGCAAATCAGTGTCCCTCTATTGGTTTGAAGCCAATATCACCAAGAATAAGCGATCTTGATCAAGCGCCTAAATGTGGTGGTTGATAATGAGGAAATTTTTACTGGGTCTGAGTATAAATTAGTCGATATGGTTTGCGTGAAAGAGTTAGTACGAAACCTAGTGTTGCCCTATATGTTTGCATCCAAACAGCTTGAGTATTACTGAATACAGAACGTAATGGCTTTGCGTGCAAATTGAATGTTGAGTTGTGAGAACTCCCTGATCTAGAAATATTTAGTTACACTTCCAAAAAAATTGATGGTTCGAAGTCATTCGACGTAAACCGCAGGAATCGTGAAATCATTTCATGACTATTGGTGAAGGTTATGGGTCCTTAGAAAAGTTTAGCTTGGTTATGAACCTAGACAGTATGAGCAGCAAAACATATTCATCTCATTCTGCGGAAGTTTTCAAAGTCATCTGTATTTATGGGCGGGGATAATCTGAAAAAAGCTAGGGCTCGAGTGCGTGAATCGTATAAGGATATGGGATTGCCACAATTCACGGATGACACAGTTGTTGACCATTGGTGTCAGCTTCGACGGTTCATGGCACAAAAGAGGCCACACATCCAACTATGGTTGTTGGTGTTGTAATAGAACTTCAAACTGGTCTCGTCATCGACTACTGTGTCCCTATCGAAGTATTGCCAAGTGTGTGTGAATACAGCCACTGAACTCGGCGCCAGAGTCACCTGAATTCGATATTTGGTATGAGGGCCATAAAGAAGATTGTTACAAAAATTACAGTGGGCTCTTCCCCTGCGATGGAAACCAAGGCCGCAGAAAATATTATGGAAAACGATCATTAGACTATAAACTGAGATATCGCACTATCGTTTCTGATGGGGATGCCGCAGTTTTTTCCCACCTACAAAATCTGAAAGTGTACGGTGAAGATGTACCCATCGTAAAAGAAGAATGTGTCAACCATATTGCCAAGCGACTTGGGACTGGCTTACGAAATGTTGTAAAAAACATGTAAAGCACAAGGTATCACACTAGGTGGAAGGCGGTTCGGTAGCCTAAAACAATCGACAATAGTAAAGTTGACAAAATATTACCAGAACTCAATTCTTCGGAATCAAGATAGTGTTGAAAACATGAGGCAAGACATATTAGCAACTTTACACCACTGTGTGTGTCTTCTGACAGTGAAAACAGGCACACTAAATGTCCTCAAGGTGACAATAGCTGGTGTTTCTACAATCGTGCTCTCGCAAAAAGGCGAAACTCCAGGGCCCCATGCAAGAAGAAATCTGGGTACTGCAATTATCACCATTTGGTACTGAAACACATATTTCCTGTATACCAAAGACTTCATATCAAGAGAAACTGTTTAGAAAGATGCCAGAAGGGACGAACTCAAAATGCGAATGAGAGTCTCCATAGTTGTATTTGGAAAAAAGTGTCCTAAGACAAGGAACGTTTCGAAGCTAATCGTGGGACTGTGCAGTTGCTGAAGCTGTATCTGAATACAATTATGGAAACACTAATACAAAGTACCTTGATGGGAGCTGCTGGTGTGTGTCTCCAGGAAAGACTTTCAATGAAAATAATAAGGGCAAAGAGACAAAAGAAGGAGTATTGCAGGCGAAGAAGAGACTGAGTGCAAAGTACATTAAAACACCGCTGACAGCTAAAGGTGAGAAAATTGAAAAAATGAAGAAACCCTAAAGGAAAAAAGAAGGTGTAACTTATGGAGCTGGACTGTTTTAGGAGTACAAAGCATCAAAAGGTATAAAATTACCTGTTTCTTGTTATTGTTTACAGTATTTATATGACAAAAAAGCTACATACTATGTTTTTGCTGTTTTTCCGGATATATAATATTTTACCTGTTTTATCAAATTAGTTTACAGCATAACTTTTTTATTTTTTAACTTACAGAGTTCAAAACTTTGCACAATTGTTCTTAGATACAATATGCACAAAACTGTAGTATGTGAAATAAATTATTTTGTTAATATATGTGTCATTTATGATATATTTACTTTTTGTTACAGAAAAATAAAATCGAAAATAAAACTATTTATTTTAAAAATATGTTACTATGATTTAATCCTATTACTGATACTACAGTTTATAGGGATCATATTAAGCTTTCATTAAAAAAAATAATTTTTAAAATATCTCTACTAGAAGGAACAGTTATCCTGCAAACTAAAATTATAGTGTTTTTTTATTCCGCAACCCCCCTCTTAGGGGTGGGGGGTGGTGTGGGGGGGTTATGTGACTTTTCTTGTATAAATTAGGTTATAGACTAACTTTTAAAAGGTCCAATCATGTATAAAAACCAAGTATTAACATATTTTTATTTTTGGGTAAATGGCCCCCTTAAAACTTTATTCCTAAAAAAACTTATGTAACAAATCGTTTTCGTTCACGACAAAACATCCTTCTAGCTGGTTGTTAAAAAATATAAACAGATATTATTTTATTAATAACAATTCCATAACATCAATTATAACGTGTTTTAAGGTTTAAATAACACTCATGTTTATTATGAAACCCTTCCTTTTTACTCCAACACTAGTAAAGGGAAACGGTTATAAATTTTACATCAAAAACAGTTCTTGGCAGTAAAATTTGTGAAGTATAAATTTGTAAAATGTGGTGTGTTATAAACAAAATAACACATACTAAAGTTTTATCCTTTATACAATCTTTCAGCTCCAATATGTCATCATGCAGCTTGTGAAAGAGAACTCATAACTTTCGTCTCGTTCTCTTAGTAAGGCTTTAAAAATCCTCGTTGTTTAACAGTTTTATGTATCTTCTTACGAGTTATGTACTTTCTTCGTTAAGACCCGACAACGGAGCCAATATGAACGTCATGTCTAAGCACATAGTTTTAAAAAATTATTTCTTATAAACTTATAAAAAACTAACCATAACCAATAAATATTGTATATATTCTAAAATGTATATTTAATTATAAAACCATGAAGTGTGTGACAAATTATGTTTTGAAAAATTACCTATAATTTTAGACAAGGAGATCTAAAAAAATTATCTTCTTCAAGAACATCATCAACAGACGGATAAAAAAAGGATAAATTAGAATTTGGTTTCAATTAAATCATCGCAATTTGTATGGTTAATATAAAATATTGATCTTTAATAGTGAGTTTTATTGAGTACAACTTATCACATACAATGGAATTGTCACCAAAAACTTTCCTTGACAGTATGTGTCAGTTATGGCAAAGCTTATGAACCACGTTGCGAAATTGATACTTTAGAGATTATTAAAACTATATGCTGACCTTCAGCCACGCCTATCCCTCTAGGGCCTGAAAACTTTTCATTTCTGGATCTTGTTAGTATGTGTCTCTAAATCCCCCCTGCATCTCCAAAAAAGGAACTGGCAAATTTAGACTTTATATTTAGAATGAAGCTTACATTTTATTTAGGTAACACTGACTTTGATGATGGAGCATGTCATTCCCTACGATTTGGCAGATCGTTTAGTAAAAATATATTATATTCCTCTTGTAGGTTAAGAAAAGATATTTCTGTCGGGTGACCTTTACACGTAAGTAAAATAAAATTAAAATAGTGATATCGAGTGGAAGGTGAACGTTATATCATGTTAATTCAGCGCACTCATGCGTTAGAAAATACTTTTACTAATAATAACAATTTCTTTTTTGAAATAATGAAATCAAAATTATGTCACAATCCTAATTACTTTAACTTTATATTACCCTTCCCTGCTTCCCCGGACTTATATTACCTATATTTAAACCTAAATTGTGATGGAGGCCACTTATTATACTTTAGGACTATTGTAAAACCATGTAATTTGGTTGTGTATACTCCTGAAGGATTAAAAAAAAAATATTGTACATTCTACGAATAAATTAATTTGCTAATTGAAAAAAATATACCAGGTTGTTACAGATTAATCAAAGTTTAAAATTTTCGAATTAAAGACGTGTGTACAGGACGTCTGTCGTGTCTGCTAATATATATATATATATATATATATATATATATATATATATATATATATATATATATATAAAATTATATATGTGAGCTAAATATATCTATTTTTTTTTATTTTAAATATTTGAATTATTACCTCAGTTTCCGCATCTACTACATGATATATATATGTGTGTGTGTGTGTGTGTGTGTGTGTGTGTGTGTGTGTGTGTGTGTGTGTGTGTGTGTGTGTGTGTGTGTTTTATTGCCCTCTTTTTCTATTAATCATAAATGGTCATTGATTTATTCTTAAATTAAATTTTTGACATTAATAAATATTATCATCTTATTTATACATCTTAGTGCCATTATATAGGAAAGTGGATGGATATAGCTAATATTACTGAATTAAAATTACCGAAGAACACTATATAGTGAAATTACTATTTAAAGTAATAACAACATAACCTTCACTAGTTCTTAGAATCATGTATTTGTTAAATTGGGATATTGATTTCATATACGAGTAAACAGTTTTTTCTATTAACCAACTTATTCGATCATCACTTACTAGCCAGGGAAAAGCTCCATTGACATTCACATTGACAAAGAAGAGAAAGAAAGTTTTACTTCGTTCCATGTTTACAATCTGTGACAACACTCGCCTCTGACTTACTGCGGTGATTGACAACTGAGTAGAGACAACATGAATATATTTCCTCAGGGAACGTGAGCCTTTCATATTGAATTACCATCGATTTTTACATTCTGCTGAACAATGAACACTGCGTCGTTAAATGAACTTGATTTTTTTCTACACAAGACACTCCTAATTTTTTATTGATATGATCTCAGAAATTGTTTATTTTATAAACATAATTATAAATGTTTTCTCATTAAATTCATAGTAATGTTTTTAATTGTAAACAAGCTTTGACCACAAGTTTACCACCATTTCCTTCGTTATTAAAATAAAAGAAATTATATTATTTGTCTCTAAATAGCAATAAAACGATATCGTTTTTACCTTTGAATTTTGAAGCAACACGTAGTAAATTATTGCATACTTGCTGTTACTTGTAGTTTTGAAAGCAAAAGGTCATATAAATTCACTTTGGTTTTTTTTATAAAAAACTTTAATTGCAAAGTCCATTAAGTGGAAATAATTTATTTATAAAAGAAGAACTGTGGAAACTAGAGCTAGAACAGAATGGCAGCTCATTGAAGTTAATTAAAAATTTATTGAGGCTAAACATGAACATCCACATTCAGAAGGTAAACAAATTCAATAGACAACCACTCTCCTTGCAAACTCAAACCTGTTTTACAGTTATTGCCAATAGACTTCTACGGAATTTAGTAAATTTATATTTCAGTTTAATTACAATATAAGGTTTTATTTTTAATTTTGCACACCTGCGCATAACATTTTGTAGATAAGATTGAAGATATAGACGACGCATTAAAAGGTAGTTTATTGAAAAGAATCCAGACATTACATGCTTGAAATGAAGGGAGAAAAGGGATCGGAACAAAGAATGCCTACAAATAAAGGTATTGTTCTGGTCACCAAAAGAACTCATTTGTTTGCAGCCACAAAACCCGACAAAGCCTGGCTAAGACGTGCTTCCTTTTTTCCTTGTTTTGGATGGTAGAAATATTTCATTAAACTGTCACACACTTTATTTAGTTTGGTTATTATTGTTTAAATGATTTTAATCCTAGTAGTGATTTGAGATATTACTTTAAATTCAAACAGTTTGTACTGCAGTGTTATTGGATATTTTGTCATTCGTACAACAATTTCAATATAATTGGTAAAATATGAAATACCTGAAGAATTATGGTATGTATAAACATGTGCAAATTTAATTCAACTTGCTGCCTTATTCAATATTAAATCAATCACAACTGGTCCTTTAAAAAAATTCGTTATGATCAGATATAGCATTATGTAAATAGCAGTTACATTCAGGTTTGCACACAACTTTGCTGTTTTTGTAATTTTCACTTTTTAAATGAATTGTATTTCTGACGCCACAGTTAAGGCCACATAATTCATCTTACATTGTTCAGACGATAAAGAAAAGAATACAAAACATATGTAAATAGTGACCCTATTTAGTAGTAGTAGAGTATTTATGTAAAATTTCAGTACTAAAGGTCTTATATGATTAAGATATATGCACACACACACGAACACAGATTAAAAAACTGCTTTGGAATTCTCGTTTATTTACAACAAATTATATTGTTTTAGTTTTTTGCTACAACACAAAAATGATAAAATTTATGTTGTGGATACTATATTCTGACATTTTTATAATATCTTCTAAGCACAATATTTGAATTAGTTCAATGCATAATTTATTATTTATAACGTTATTATTTTTAATACTCTTTGTATAAATCAATACGAGGGCGTTTATTGCAGTATTATAAACTTTTATCCGGTTAAGTGTCACATAGTTACATAAATTAATGTTCTATTTTACACTTGAAAATAACATCGTAGCAAGAAGTCTAGGTTTCTTTCACCTGTATAGGAGGTAATGATTATTAGTTGGTACAATCAAAATAAAATACTTTACTCATTACACTACTTATATTATAACTCTGGGACTAAGGACAATCAATATAAGAGAAGTTTTATGGTTTTAAATCAGTATATTTATTGAAATGAATAACATTTACTATCTGCATAAGTGAGTATTTTCTGATACACTTTTTATTTAAGTATTTGCTGAGTTACAAGACTTTTATAACATGAATTCTGTAGTGATTTGTCCCTTTAAGTACCATTATATTTTAAGATACCATTATATATTAAGAGTTAAATTTTCATGATCTTTCCTAACTCCACCAAGACCACTATAGATAATAAAGAACAAGTTTTGATAATTAATATTAATGAATCACCCGTACTGGAAGTAAGTGATACTAAGTGAATAAATGAAACAGATTAACAGTTATCTTGTAGGGATTAGATAAAATTCCTTAAAGTGAATAAAGTGTAAATATCAAATTAAACGGCAATAGATTTTATGTGATATTATAAAACTAACTCTAAAAATGTTTAAAGACTTTCCCCAATTAAATTCATTCTCTATATCACCGTTTTATACTCCGAGGAAACTGGGCAAAACCAATGAGCTACTCTGGTAATAATGTACTAATTTTGTTTCTTCATCTAACTTTTAACCACTGCCTTAAAACTATTCTTGCCAATTAAAGCCAATCATCCATAACACTCACAGTGGAATGAAATATTAGAAAGACTGTCTGTGTGATCCAGCTGTTTTATAATTTATGTGCATACTTGCAAAGGCATTCTCTTGAACAAATTTGGCATGAAACTTTTAATATTTTAAATTTGAAAAAACAATTATCATTGAAGAAATAATTTTTAAATGTGATTACTTTACAACGTAGATAGAATATAAATTGTTACTTTTCATAGTAGTTGTTTATACATTATAGCCTGTCCCATTAGATAAATTAGCTAAACAATGGAATTTAAGTATATGTTAAATGTACTAAATTTTATATACTAAACTAACTATAATTGACTAATTTTGTAGAATGTAATCAGCTAGATGTTCTTTTTACTAAGAAGTGAAGAAAGATACAAATGAGATGAGAGATAACTAGTTTGTATAAGTGTAATAGTCTCAACCTAATTAACAAGTTGCGGCACAGGCTTAGAGTTGGCTGCTCTCAGTAGCGAACTGCACAATTCACAAGAATTCATTAGTTTTGTTTTATAAGTAGGGTAATTTAAATGTAGAAACGTTTAGTGAGTATTCATATATCTGTCATGTGATTTTTTTTGACATCCTGTTGTATACTTCATTATTAGAAGATAATGGTAATAAATCAGTTTCAAAACTTTAAATTTAGTACTTATGCTTATTACAAGTATATATGATACATTACTTATTATTCAAGTAAATACAAATTAATTCAAGAGATTAATGTTCTCAAGCTACGACAATGTAAAATAGTTTTAGGACCACAGGACTACAGTAAAAATTAACAAGAATAAGAAAATCCTGTGCTTGAAATTTTTTTTTCAAATTACGATTTCTAAAATTATGTCAGTGTTTCTGTGTATCATTTACTAACCTCTTTATATCTACTTAAATTATCCTTCTGCGGTTATATTTTCATCTTTTATAGTACAAATTAAATATTTCCCATAGTTTCTGTCTGGCAATTTTTGTATAATAATTCTTCAAGAAATTGTACATTGAAAGTTATCTTTAGACGACAGTCTTTAGATAAAGGATATTTGATTAAAAAACCTTTCTAAAATATAAATTTGACAAAACTATAAAAATTTTGTGTTATATATAATATAATAAAATGATACATTAAAAGGTTTTGGAATGAACTATTACTTATTTCACTAATAAATAAAATCGATAAAAATAAAAAAATGAAATGGAACAAATTATTTACTTTTCATTATATGAAAAGTAATCCTTGTAAGTAATCCACGTATACTAATCCTTGTAGATTTGGAAATAAAAGCTGTATTATAAAATTTTTTTTTTTATTTTTGTACCCTTTTGGCAACGTATATTCTTACTTGCAATGATTATTGCAATTAAGAATAATGATTATATTGATATAAATAATGATTATATTCCAAAATCTTAAAAAGTAATTCAAGTTTACTAGTGTTTTATAACAGTTTCTTTGTAGCTTTTTTATTACATTTCTATATTGTCCAAAACAAACATTTTCTTATTCTTATTTTTATTCTGCTGCGCGTACTAGACTCAATTTCTAGATCAATTTAAAATTACTAACATTATTGATAAAATGTTGCATTATTTGTATTGTTTCAGTGAAAATATTTAACAATTATATACAAGATCAGGATTTGGTCATAATACACAATTTGAGAATATAATTTTTGTTTTTAATATAAAACTGTTTAGTAGTAATTTAAATTAAAAATTAAAATGTAATGAATTTTATTGTTCAAAATTATAACAACTTATTTTTAATTACAGTTTTTAATGCTTGTGGGTCCATCTGGCAAGGACATTACAGCATTACTACAAACATTTTCTCTGTCTTAATTTTCTTAGCATTAAAGTGGATATTTAATCATAAGATATGCTTTATATGCCACTTATTTAATTATTTAAAATGAAATGATTTAAACCATTGAATTCTTTACACATTTTAAGAAGTAAGCTTTCAAGTAATTGAGCAGTTTCAACCGAATTTTAAATAAACAATTAAATGCTTATACACTTTTATTAACCATAAAACAAAAAAAGATGTCATTTAATCATTAAATGTTTTTACTTCAGGCAAAAACTTGAAAAACTTCAAATCATACTTAGGCCTAAAAGTACCAATTTTCTTTCTTCCGCCATGACAGTGTAATTCATAATGGTTAAAACTGGATCTATGACGAGGTTTAGTGAGCTAAATCTTAGTTATGTCTCCTTGGAAAAAGGACGGCCAAATCTTTTCGAGCTTCTGAACAAAGCGAGCAGATGGCAGTACTCCATGTTATCAACAGACTGAATCTAAGGTAGATCCAGCCAATATAATTTTGAATAAATTTATTTGAAGACAGCATATACATCTGCAATTATTTCCTCTTGTAAGTTACAATAAAAAGGTTATGTTATCTAAGAAAGTATACAGTTAATAGTTATAGACACACATACACGTACTTAAAGTACGAATTAAATTCAACATATAAGTACAAAGTTTTGGATGGAGTAAAACTTTTTCCACTCTCTTGACACTCTTGTTCAAGAAGGTAGGAGTACACAACACCACGTTTCAGGATTCGCTAAAACTGAAGCTTGTTTTTCATTTCCATCAATGAACATAATGATGTTTATATGATCCTTGAAATATTAACAAATTATGTATTTCCTATAGGTTATACAGAGTGGTTATAAATTATTGTACACATTTTAAGATTGAATAAATAATTAACCAATCAACTTAAAAACATGGGAATTGTTTTATTAAATTGTAAACTTAAAACAGTTTTATATACTGACTGAAAATTATTAATTGTACACGTTACAATAATTATAAAAAGTAGTTATAAAAAGAAAGTAAATATGTCACTTAAACTGTGGGTGTAAGGTTGTCATTCTTCTTGATGACTTGTGTTGTGACATAGTCAGCTGGTCAACAATGGATCTTTCCACACCAGCTGTTAATTACAGTTGACTAAACAAACACTAAACTAACCTCAGTATCAAAATGGCTAGTGTGCAAGAAAAAGCAAGGTGTGTTCTTTGGTTTCATGAAAGAAGATCTGTAATAACTGTTCAAAGAAGGATTCGTTTAGAGTATGGCCGCAATCCTCTGAGTAACAATTCTATACAACGCTGGTATAGGCAGTTTGAACAGACGGGAAGTGTCCAACATAGAACAGGTGCTGGTAGACCTCCAGTTTCTGAAGCTATTGTTGATCAAGTAAGAGAATTGTTTACGAGGAGCCCTGGTAAGTGTACTCGGCGTGCAAGTTTGGAATTAGGATTACCTCGATCAACAGTCTTAAAAATTTTGCATAAACACCTTAAGCTCCATCCATACAAAATTCAGTTATTACATGAACTAAAACCTAACGATAAACCTCGACGCTACGATTTTGCTGTTAGATTACTTGACCTCGAAGAACAAACAATAAACGTTGGAGAAAGCAATTTCTTGAAAAAAGTAATTTTTTCTGATGAAGCAAACTTTCATGATTCTAGTAAGGTGAATAGACACAATTGTAGGATTTGGGGTACTGAAAATCCTCATAATGTTCGAGAACAAGAAAGAGACAGCCCTAAAATAAACGTTTTGTGTGCATTGGCTATAGATGAATCGATAGGACCCTTTTTCTTCGCAGAATCGACAGTCACTAAAGAGGTATACCTCGACATGCTTGAACTTTTTGCAATACCGCAAATTGAGCATAGACAACCAAATTTTTGCTGGCAGCAAGATGGTGCCCCTCTACACTGGGGTAATATAGTACGTGACTACCTAAATGACACGTTTCCTGGTCGTTGGATTGAACGGGATGGTCCAATTCCTTGGCCTCCACGTTCCCCAGACATTACACCCTTAGACTTTTTTTTGTGGGGCTATGTCAAGGACAGAGTCTTCGCCAAAAAAGTTCAAGATATTGAGGAACTCAAGAATAGAGTTCGAGAGGTTATTGGAAGCATAACTCCAGCAATGCTCAGAAACACATGGTGTGAGGTTGAATTTCGACTACAAAACTTTGCGTGCAAACCTCGGAGAGCACGTGGAATTAGTTTATTTTCCTTGTAAAAGTATGAGTAACAGTAATCTTTTTATCCTTCATTGGTAATAAAACTGTTTTAAATTTGCTATTTAATAAAACAATTTCCATGTTTTTAAGTTGATTTATTCAATCTTAAAATGTGTACAATAATTTATAACCACCCTGTATTTTGGCAACCTTTGTCTTGCAGTACGCAACACCACGTTTCAGGATTCGCTAAAATTGAAGCTTGTTTTTCATTTCCATCAATGAACATAATGATGTTTATATGATCCTTGAAATAGTACAAATTATGTATTTCCTATAGGTTATATTTTGGCAACCTTTGCCTGGTATTCCTATAAGAAATTTTGTATTAGAAGTTTTCTTTTAACGAGAGTAAATATATAAAGAATATTTGATGAAGTAACAATTATTAAATACTGGAAACGACAAAACTACTAGCAAATTGTATTTTAATATATAATATAATAAAAATGGACGTGAAAATTACTTTTGAAATATTCTAGTACTTATTCATTTAATATAACAAGTTTGTAAAGAACAAATTATGTTGTAATCAAATAGTTTTTATTATTAAACTAGCTGTTACCCGCGGCTTCGCAGGCAATCTTTAGAATTGAAGTCCTTATAATAGCTAGTAAAAGCAATTATAATATAATATACAATATAATATATTGTATATAATATACAATAAGCTCCCTGATGGAATAAAAAATGATAACAACCAAAAACAATTCAAAGCTCGTCTTAAACGCCTATTGGTGTCAAAGGCGTTTTACTCTGTCGAGGGTAATGAGTCATTATGAGTCGCTGGGATAATTAAAACGATTATATTACTGAAATTGTTGGATCTGGAGTCAGTGTGGCTGTATTTGCTTCAGTGTAGAAAATGTATGTTTGACAAATGGATGTACTGGATTAACTGTGGTAATATTTGGACGATTGCGATACAATGATATATTTTCTGATGTAATAAAGATTTTTTATTATTATTATTATTATTATTATATGATGGGAGTCCTATAACAATTTTAAAACATAAGTAGGTATACATCAGGTAGACATTATTTAAGTTCATGGTACATAGTATCAGAGTTTAACTTATTATATTATCTAATTATTACATTATTTTTGGCACGTGTAGGAGCATTTCTGGTTCTAATTAATTAATTATGTCACAGCTGAATCTGTCTTGTCACCCTGATCAAGAAAACACAAACCTCGGTCGGATCACACAGGTCTCGGAAACTTACTTCGGTCAAAAAGCGTATATTTCCAGTCCTTGTCATATATTTCGTGTCTAAAATATTTCCAGTACCATAGTAGAGTTTGCTTTGTTGATATGACGAAGAAGATTGTGGGCTTCCTTGACATTACGATGTTACATTTTAAAATGGCTTATGGAAAACCAGAGCAATGAATACTAACATGCCTCAACCATTCATTCTTTCCCTGACTACAGTCTAAAAAACAAGTGTAACGCAATACTTTAATAACGATTATTTTGGAATGTTGCATAACCTTAATAAGGATTTCCCCCTTACACTGAAAGTACATAGGAAGTAGGTAGGACTTACCCCTAGGTCGTAATAGGCTTTTCAATCCTACTTATATGTGTATTTTCTTAATCAGGACAAGGCAATGTTAAGTATGTCTAACACAACGATTTTGACCAAAATAGATTTCCGAGAAATAAATAATCGAACTTATGTAGTATTTTGATCAAGGCAATAATTTAAACTACCTTAAGTAGGCAATTTTTAACCGAAGTAGGCATCTCGGTCCTACGTAAGTGTGTGTATATAATATATATGTATATATAAATCAACCACTTTAAAGTACCTTATGTGAAAAAAATGCATAACTTTGTTCATTAAGGTTAGTTTTATAACAGTATTTAATGCATTAGATGATTTTAATTTGTCATTGGCGCAGTCCGGAGTAAAATATATATATATATATATATATATATATTGATGTTTTATTTACTACCTGCATTACACTACCGATCAAGCACTGTTTACTTATTATTGATAAGCTTTAAATGTAAACAGATGT
Organism: Homalodisca vitripennis; assembly: GCF_021130785.1. Lineage (NCBI taxonomy): Eukaryota > Metazoa > Arthropoda > Insecta > Hemiptera > Cicadellidae > Homalodisca > Homalodisca vitripennis. The sequence continues at coordinate 89,648,693 of NC_060213.1, read as the reverse complement.
TTCAGAAAGTTTGTGTAACTATAGCTTTCAACAGCTGTTTAGTGCCTGTTTAATTTGAATTATGAAACATAAAAACTAAAAATTTTTCTGAATTTAAAAATATTCTAGGTAACTTTTTTGAACTTTTTTTTCATAAAACTTTTCTTGGACTTTCAATGGAAATTTTGCAAAAAGAATTAACCGAATTGGTCCAGCTGTTATCGAGATTAGCGCTTACCAATATATTTTGCCATTCATTTTTTATTTATGAGATTTCATGTGCACGAGCTACCAATCCTTGTAAATTTGAAAGTTACGCACTATTATCAATTTGTTTTATCTTGATTATCTTTTGGCAATCCAATTATCTCAATTATAATGCATTCTAGATAATGGAGTTTTATGGAAGTTATTTTTTGCTTCTAGTATTACGTACACTTTTGTGAAGTCAATATTGTCAAAAAATACAGTTTTCTTTTTCTATTTCTTTATTCTGTTTAGCGTATTAGAATCACTTGCCAGGTAAATTTAAAGTAGCTAGTAATTAACTATGTAATTTTTCATTATATGTATTGCGTCAGAAAACATACAAGATTAATATATTTCGTCAAATTACAAACATAATGATAATATTTGGAAAGGTTATGCAGAAAAACTGCAACAAACAGATAAAAATATTAAAATCTTGTCATTTTAAATTAAGAAATTCAAATATTTTATTTTTTATGTATGAGATAAAGTGTACCCTTTCTTCTCACTTAAAATGTTATGATTATTCAATACTATTTACTCGTATGTACATTTGAGGCTTGTAATCAATTATCTGACGCTTAAGGAGAAAACGATTTGCAGATTGTTTCTTATGGGACAATAATAATTTATTATTATTTAGACAAGTAAGGTTCAGCTGAGTCAGAAGATTAAGCCTCATTGATGTACGACTGGCTGACGATATTTAAATTAAACTTTAGTATATATTATATGCATAATCTCGGACATAACAATAATAGTGATTACACATTGCTCCGTTCACTTGGAACAGACTTTTTAGTTTTTTCTTATTGATTTAATCCTCGCTCTCATGTGACAAAATTCCTCACTGATAATATATTAAATAATTTGTATGCTAAAACCTACTTATAAAAAAAAACAGTTTCTCTGTATCAAATTCCAGTTTTTAATTTTTTTTATTTCAATCGAATGTATCATATACACAACACTTGAAAGAATAGAATAATCTCATCTTAAAACAAGTCCCTCTTTTGTCAAGAATATCTGTCAGATGCATGGTCAAACTTGGAGCTTTGCTGGCTTTGTCAGATACATTTTTAAACGTGGATCGGGCGCCCCTGTTGACAATTCGTTATGTGGGACAGCCAATAAAATACATCCCTGTCATGCACAGTTACTTCGTTTTCCCATCATGTTGTGATTTGAAAATGTATTTATTTGTGGTTTCTTATAATCATTTCGGACACCAGTAGTAGGTTTTGATACTAAGCTGTTACAGATTCAATAATTTAAAAGTACATATCAATATCATTTTTATATTAAAATCTAAAAATAAAACTGTAAAAATTTTGAAGGAGATAAGTGTAGACATGCAGATTACGTCTTAATACATACGAAATATCATCTTCCTAATAAGAATTAGCTATAATGTTTAAATTCCGAGCACGATTAATTGGTAGTTTAAAATGTGGTATTGGTTTTGGAGCTGAGGACCTATATCACTTATGTCAATCACCAAACTAAAGAATATATAATATGATATTTATGAGAAACCTAACTGGTGTTAGGTAATTGAGTATAGTATAGCAATTTGAAGTATAGAAATTTATAAAGAAATACGTTATCTAATTGGTTGGAAACTTTATTATGTACATAATTAAATCGAAAAAAAAATTTAATACTTGATCAGTCTACATTTAAAAAATATTACGGTCATACTTTAGAAGTAAGCACGAGAACAAAGTTTTAATGTTTCAATTGTTTGCAGGTTTCCCCTAGACCGTATTTATTGGAATTAAGTATATTTGACTAGTTGACTAGTTTAACTTCTTATCCCGTACTCTTCATAGATTTAAAATTATCAGGGAGAGTTCATTAGAACTCAGAAAATAAAGTTGTACCATGTACATATAAAAAGTTACAGAACAACTCGTGCATGTTGGGTTCAAACGGCAAGTAAGCTAATGTTGAAGTCCTATTTCCTGCTATCTTATCAGCTAACACAATACGGAGAAAATACAAACCAAAGCTAACGTATCTTCATAATGAATATTATCATATATTAACCAACAGTGTTTCTCTACTAGGGTTTAGTTATGGACTGGCTCTTGTAAATGTTTATTTGTAATAAATCATATAATGGGTTGATATTATACTTAATATGTTTTTACAGGAAAAGATTCCTCATGCAAAATCTACATCAACATATATCCGTTAATTAAATAATACTTATGTATTACATTAATTATTTTTGAATTTAACCGTGACATAGGTAGTATAATTTATCAGAGTACTTAAAATGTTTAGAAAAATATATCTTCTTACATTTTTTAAATACTAGAGTGTTAAAAACAATTCAAGCTTTTAAATCTAATACCAACAATCAAACATTTAGTTAGTTTTGTTTTTGGAGTGTTATGTTAAAACAGCAATTTTTATTTGTAATTAAATTTATAGAACATTATTCATTATGTCTTTTTGTGTCTTATATATCAATTTTATTTCTTATTTTACATGCTCGTTAGAGAAGGCTTGATTTTCCAGAAGTCATAAAAGATACGATAAGTCACCCTTCTTTCGTCTTTTCCAATTTACTTCTCTGCTGTGTTATTTCCTATGGTAAAGTGCATTTTTATTTTATACTGACTTTGTTAAATTCTTGTAAGTATTTCGTTTTATAACTACAGTAAAACCTCCCGAGAACTTAGCAATTAAACCATTCGGAGAACATGTTAAAACAAGTAAGAATATTGGAACGATAAATCTTTTCAGTTTTATATTATTCTTCTTCTTTGATATGAAAATGACTGAAATTAGGATATGCAATTATTGGAATACTAATTTATATTAGTGCAATATAGTGTATAGTCTATATTAGACACCAATCACTTGAATATGGTCATTGGTTGCAGTTTCAACCGATACTCTTTTATGCCCTACATTAGTCTACATATTAATTAATTTTACTAAAAGGTGGAACACGCACTATTAAAACCCAGCTAAAGGTCATCCTGCGTCGATTTTATAAGGAAAATGAACGTGTAAGAAAACAGCATTTCTTAAATATTGTCTGTCTTATTGCAAAAAAAATTTGATTAAAGCAGAAAGCCCGCAAAAGATAGGCTTAGTCTTAGATAAGTCAACACACACACACACACACGCACACACACACACACACACACACACACACACACACACACACACATATATGTATATATATATATATATATATTCATGTTCATGTTCATATATATGGTAGCACATTCACCCGGGAAATGAGATATCCGGGTTCGAGTCCCGGCGGAGCAATTGTTACTTTTCGCGATTCAATGTTTATTGAGATTTAAATACATTAGGCTATTGCCACTTATACAAATCTAATGAATATATATCCCCTCTCCTCATTCTGTTTTGGATCATATTTTAAGCAATAAAACCTTATGATTTTGTTGTATCTGATTGGAGAAATATTCTTGATCATCATGATATTATAATCAAAGAATCAAAGAAAAATCATCTGATCAAAAATTCCCATCAAAGTTCCGAAATTTCAAAAATTAAATTTGGCATATTGTTACTAAGATGTTTGCTCATATTTTCTGAGGCTTTGGGGACAATTAATTCCACCACGAAGGTTGATGCTCCCAACTACGATTCAGTTTACAGGCTTATGTGGTAGCTTTCTTAAGATGTGCCACCCTATTTGCATTGTAATCAAAAACAAGATATTCTTAAGAGATTACATCCGGATATATACACTCAATATTCTATTGTTTTTTAGGAACAGGACTGGATGCTCATGAAACACACACTCTTTACAAATGTAAATCTCCTTTGCAAATGTAATATTTTTTAATGTTACTAAGATTTGTGCTGATTGGAATGTAGTGATTATTAAAATTATGGAATTGCTTCTCGAAAGTCTGGGCCCGTAATCACTTAGCTTTTGTGGCTATTTTTTATGACCTAAAAAGAGTTTATAGACGACATTATGTTTTCTGGTATTGCTCGGACCGGTTATCACTATTATAACATATCCCCATCTACTACATTCGCATCTAAGAACTATTATTCCAGAAAATTAAACGTCGAAAAAGCGGAGCATGCACATAATTATACACTAAACAATTATTTTCAACATTTTCTTCTTAGGCAGACGTGACGTAACATAAATGTTTGTAGGGCGACTTAAACTGTTGGAGGTAATTAACTGCAATGTTACTTACTGTAAAATACTTATGTTTTTTTATAAGATATCATATTAAAATATTAATTTAACAGGTTTCCTGAAGGAAGTAAAATTTATTATTAACATAGGTACTCCTTTATTGAATCTAGAGCTATAAGTTTTAAACATTTTGCATTATTTAAGTACGGTGATTTCTTGAATATTGAGGAGGAACCCCCAATTTAAAAATGAAAGTCTTTGTCTACTTTTGATGCCAGAATACCAGTTAATGTTCGGTGCTATGCGTTTGTGTGAGCATGTAGGATGATTCTATGTATAATCATTAATACTTATTTAGTGTAAGACAAACACAATTAAGTATATTTCCACCGGATATGAAAATCTAAAAGCCATACATGGAAAATAACATAAGTAATTATACTCTAGCATGGATTGTCAATTAAAATTGATGGAAAAAGCAATTTTGTTATTCATTTCTGAATATTAATTAATATAATTCCTATTCTCACAATTATGCCATGAAATATTTCTGTTACATAGCTACAGTTAAAACAAAATTACCGGAACATGTTTGTTGTAAAAATAGTACTAGAGGTCAAACAAGAGATAGATTCTATAGTCCTGTAGAATAAAAAAGAGTTTTGTTAATTAAAAAAAGAACATAATAAGGCGTTATGTTCGTACATCTGGATGTACATGTACTGCAATGTGATTACTTGTTCAGCCAGCTGATGTTAGAAGTGAATTTCCCATCGATTTTTTTTCTTCTTAGAGGAATTTACTTAAGCTACCCCATAATACATGGCATGTCCTAATCCTTCTATACGATAGCAAGTTAATATATACGCTCTGTGCACTGTGTTAATAAGTATAAATTGAAATATAAAATACATTTTGACTAGATTTACTTTTATATCGTACTATCACTAGTATAAACAAATTCAACATTTTCCAATATATAATTTTTATTCTGTGCAAGGCCTTTCTGAATCAAAGATTCCATCATCAGGCATTTCAAAAATTATCAAATGTTTACATTTTTAAATAATAATTAATTTTATAATAACATATGGTTAACAATTTGGATGTTTGATTTGTTTGTAAACAAGATTTACTTTGATTAATTTTGAGTTTTATATATTACTTTCAGTTTAACTAGTAATTCTGTAGATAGGACTATTTTTAGTTCATATTCATATTTCAGAAGGGGGCTTAAAAGACATCAACTGAAAAGCATATGAATTTAAAAAGCTTAAATTAAACTTTAAACTATAAATTAACAAGAAGGGTCGTATTTGAAATGGTTAAAAAGAATATGAAATGTGAAACATAATTGTAGTTTTTAATTGCCAGGTTGAAATACGTTCATTTCAAGTTATCATATTTTCAATATAATGATTTGTGTTTATTTTCCCTCAAAGAATAAAAATTATTTTTTAGGGTCTCCAAGATTTTTTTACATTGCCAGAATTCATTACTCTTACATGTGTTTCTCTGATACTTTTCATTTTCTTCTAAAACTGATCATCAGCTGTTGCAACACCTTTCCTCCTTTTATAATAATATTATAATGACTCCATATTTCCTCTACTACCCCTATTATAACGAACAAATATTATCCATCGTATAAAATCATCAATTAAAAAGCACAGTGTCCATACAAATCCATACTTGGGGAATAAATCAAGATCCTTGAGGGCTTAGCTGGCCTGTCATGAACATAAACAATCATATTCCCCCGTAAGAAGCTTACCCACGGCGATAATATTGGACACAAAATTTCATGTTTTCTATAATAATATTATGACGAGAAGAAATTGGGAGTCGCTATCAGAATGGAGGTTAAACATTTCGAATATTTTACTTACATAAACTACTTTGTTGCTATTAATAAATCTAATGTAATATTATTGTTAGACATAAAACAAATTTAAATCTCCCTAGAATATTTTGTTTCATTATCTCGTCCTATACTCTATATGTGAAAATGTTAAAGGTAAAATTGATATGATTAATGTCCTTTATTGTGAATAAGTTTAACTACCTACCACTTTTAAAACCCTAAATAATAATATTGGTAGATACATAGTATTTTAAATTTGAATGCACTATAAATACCTCATTTAATTATGCATGGAGACATGGAGAAGATGAGCCCTCAGACTCCCATTTCTGTTGTTAGAGGTTGAAGAAGCAATTATGTAAATGGTAACAATCAAAGTTTCGTGGCGCGATCCCAGCTTCGGACCTCAGAACCTATTGAAATAATCTTTAAACCTCAGCACACCACGGCCGTATGATTAATTTGTTGATTGTGTAACTAATACAATAAAATATTTTACTTTAACTAAACAATGCTTCTCCGAATCTCTAAGTTGCGTTTATTCCAATAATATTTATTTTCAGGCACATAATCAGTTTTATAACTAGTAAGTTCGCAATTTTACGTTTAAATTATTTATACATAAATTTTTTGTAATAATTAAAATTACACTTTTAAGGGATTCTATAATTGTCAATCTGCGTGTAAATTAAAAAAAGTCTACTGTTTTTGAGATGTTCATAATAAACTTGGTGTTCGCGAGAAATTGGCACAACTTCAGGATATGATAGTAGACACACAAAAAAACAAACAAGTTCATATGAACATATGTCCTATCTCCCTTCATTTAGAGTCCGCCTGTCTATGCGTGTTCTTTATTTATAAATCATATCTCAGAACCCGTAGGAGCAAACAACATGAAACATGGCATTTATGTTGAAGTAATTAAAGACACAATAAATAAATATAAACATATATTATCACTCTCCATTTTAGAATGGTGTTATTTAATATTTTTAAGGATTTATTACCCCAACAACAGTTAAAACTACGTAAACATTGTAAGAATAGTTATTTTTCTTAAATGAGGTTACAAATATATTGCAAAATTTGTTTTATCAGTTGATAAAGGTCTCGCAAAACATCCTATACACACTCTAGTCAAAAAATTAAGTAAAAAAATGTGGCTGATATTACTGATCATTTCTTTCAAAAAGCGTCATATAAACGTAGGTCAATAAATGTGTCATTTAGCCACTAGCCGCCATTTCGTATGTACTATAAATAAATTTTATCTCTCAAAATATTTAAGGGGTAAAAAAATTGGCACAAAGTTGGAATAGATAAGATATAATTTAAAAAAACCGAGTTATTTTCTTTAATATTAAAAACATGGGGTCTGTTGAACAATTTCAAGTAAAATAACAAAAAAATCCAGTATTGTTATAAATATTTTACTACAAACCAGTTATTTGAACAATTTTATGGAAATTCCAACGGTACTTGTTTTAACGAAATCCATCAACGTATAATGGAGCATGACCACATTAAACATATGTTTGAAGAAGCAGGGAGCGCCAAAAGTGCCACAGTTGAGAGGTATCAGTTGTTTGGTACTCCTGTCTTGTAAAACCGTGCCTGCTTATGGGTTGACGGATTTCGTAGAAAAAATACGATAGGGATTGTAATAAAATTTTTAATCATATGCTAAGTAGTCATTTCTTTATAACTATGCTACATTTTTCGTTATATAACTTATCTGAATATTAAAGAAAATTTGTTTTTTTAAACTTTTTCTAATCTATTCAAACCTAGGTACTAAGTTTGGTTTTATAAGCTTATTTATACAAAATATCGGCTAGCGGATAAACAAAACAGTATATATATATATATATGTATATGTGTGTGTGTGTGTGTGTGTGTGTGTGTGTGTGTGTGTGTGTGTGTGTGTGTTGTGTGTGTGTGTGTGTGTGTGTGTGTGTGTGTGTGTGTGTGTGTGTGTGTGTGTGTGTGTGTGTGTGTGTGTGTATGCTTCTATAGATTTATCCGAGTTATAAGATGACAAATTTGTCTACAACTTGCAACTGATGACAACGTCAGGCAAAATGCTCAAACTTGACTTCTTGTGGCGTCTCTTGCAAACAACTGTACTGACTTCTTGTAACTTATTTATTCTGTTTAACTTGGAACTTTAGCCGAGAGTCCTGAACACGTTTCGCAGAAACTTTCTGTTTGTTCTTCGTCATGTTTATGGCTGCAAAATTTCCTTTTTGTGCTAAATATAGTTTTGAATAAGATTCTTTATTAGACGTTAAACTTTTGTTTCCAGCTAGTATTCGTTGAGGCTGGAGAAAAATCCGCTCTAGTAAATGTACTCTCTTTTAGAGTTACACAACAACATACTTTTTCCTAGTTTCAGGGAACTTAACATAAATTATGACATTAAATAGGGAACCAAAATGTTATAAGGGTTTGCCTTATATTATTCGAGTAATAAAATGTGACATACATAGTTGATTTCTAATGCATATTAGGAGTTTTCTGTATAAGGAAAAATATTTTCAATGACCCTCATAGTGTATCTATTATTTCTTTCACTTTAAAAGGTTTTTATTCCCATTTCTTTAATTGGTTTAAAAATAATTGTTGAGTTTCTTAAAAGTATTGTTGATTTTAATAATATTCCTTATGGTAATAAAAAATATCTTGAAAGGTGCCTAAAACTTTTTCATTTTTACTATCTCTTGTAGTGAAATACAATTCAAAAACGCCTAAATAATTCAATTTTCTAAACAAATATTTTCACAGTCTTATAAATTTGAATGAAACAATTGAAAGACTAAATTTTCTACAGGGAGTTTTACATTTTTGTTAATTCGAATAACATAAATATACTTTTGACTGTATAATTTATAAAATATTTGGTATAAAGTGCAATTTTCTAAACAAATATTTTCACAGTCCTATAAATTTGAATGAAACAATTGAAAGACTAAATTTTCTACAGGGAGTTTTACATTTTTGTTAATTCGAATAACACAAATATACTTTTGACTGTATAATTTATAAAATATTTGGTATAAAGTGCTTGGTGAATGCTTTATCACGCATGTATAAAAATTAAATATTTCAAGTCAATTCAGATATAAATTTCTCCAAAATTGCTTTAAGAAAATGTGCCGTTTAGTTTTGAATCACCCTGTATATAAATAGGAAATTAAAGAATCTAAAATGTTATGTAACTCCCATTATTACTACTCTGAAGATGGAAATTATTTTGGCAACTTAAAAGGTTACGGACGCGTAATTTCACTTCGCTTTATATTAAGGTAAATAAATAAGAACTGCAGTCGAATTAAGTACATAATAATACAAATAGTATTATCGTATTTCTATTATAAATTGAAAGCATTTATTTTACTCAATTGAACAAAATTTACTTGTGAATATGTACATGTAGGGTATTTAGGTTTTCTTAGACAGTTTGCGATTGCATATTTACAGTACATGAAGGAACCTAAACGTAGGGACCAGGTATTAGAATGTTTCAACAAATCATTCTCTCCGTGACTACAAATTGAGGAAAATAGCGAGTGTAGTGAGCCCGTGAAACTAATTTACATGTTCGTATTGCGTGCATTTATAACTAATGAGGCATACGATACTGTGTAGGTATATAAAATAATACTGAAATATATTTTCGACTGAAACAAGGAAATATTATGACATACCGAACATGTATCGGGAAGCAAAAACATATAATGTACTGTATCGGGTTTACTGATATTAATTCTTTATAACAAATAATATTAAAGGTATAAACAAAGGCAGTAAGCTGCGATAGGTATAAATAAAACAAATTAGGTATAAATTTCATTTAGGTACTCACTAATCATAAATATTATTACTAGATCTGGCCAGTTTGGAAAGTCCAGATGTTTGTGTTTACGCATCCGCAGATTTGTCCTTACATTACCTTGAAAGCCGTTTGATGTACAGTTAAGATATTTTGGCATCAGTGTACGCCTATTGAAGAGTAATAAAGAGTTAAATGTTATGATATTTTACTCTACCCCTTTACCCGATGCCGAATACTAGTAGAGAATTAGACACTTTCTTACTCCAGTGGCTTCTTAGTCTAAAGTGTATGCAATGTATAGCTACAATTTGGCCAAAAGGTTATGTTGAAAATGTAATTATTCTTTTAAAAGTCACAGTAACGAATGTTTTGATATCGTTCACTGCAATTCTGAAAAATTTGCACACGCAATACAAAATAATCATTTAGAAATTTGTTCAACAAAACACATTTTTCATTTGTAGATAATGAGTTAAAAAAACTTAATGTATGTACATTGATTTTTTTATTAAAACTTAAATTAAATGAAAATTTTGGGATAGAAATATTGGGATTAGATTGTGAAAAGTCAGGGTAAAAACGTACATGTAATCCTTTAGCAAGTTAGTACTGGTAGTTTTAAATTGTTAGGAAGGCAGGTTGACTGCGTTAAATTGATTAGAACTTGTCTTGTTGCGACTATTGTTCTCCTTGTTTGATACAGCTGGACCAATGAGAGAACACCGCGGATGTCCTGCAAAGTTGATTGGAAAGGGAAGTATCTAAGCGCCCGCTCATAATTTTCGCCCTTGTGTTGGTTATTTCCGTGAGTTAAGTTGATTACAGTGCGCCGTGTTTCTAAATTTTGTTCCGCGAGGGATTTTGAGGTAAGCACCAAATTTATTGCACGTTTTATTGAAATAGTCTTCCAGATCTGATATTAAATTAATTTTGCTGTCTCTTTTATAGGAAAAAATTAAATTCATAGAAACTACAGAGCAATCTGCATAATTAATTCTCGATGAACAATAGAGCATAATAGAATAATACAAGTTACAGTTGGTTCAATCTTGCAAGAAAGGTGAATTAAAATTGAACTTTGTTAATAACTTTAATTGAAAGTTGGAAATTTAGTAATTTATTAATATTTAACTGGAACTGTTTTATTGTGAATTATTAATTGGTAATAAATTGACTTTTAATAATTATTTGAGAAAGTTGTAATATTAAATGCAGATACTTGAAAGTTAAGGTTCTTCTAGTGTAAAGAGAAGTTTAAGTTTTTATTTTTTGAATTGTGAGTGTACTTAGAAGTGAACATTTTGATTTTAGTTATTTACAAGTGGTATTTGATTTTTATTTTAAAACTTTATTATTTTATTTTAGAAGAGAGCTCATTTTTTGTTTGATATATTTGATTAATATTTTTATTTCTTGCCAAAGGACTTTTAGATTTACTAAACGGTGTGTCAATTCTTTGTGGAAAATAGTTAAACGTAATGAAAATTCTGAAACGTTGAACTTATTAATTTGCCAGTTTAAAATTAATCCATTGTTTTTATTTAGAACTGTGATTTTTAATTTTACACAAACCATATATTTAATAGTTAAAAAATTTAGTAATAAATTGTACTGAATATTCACTAGGAGCTTACTGATCAAAAAATATTTTATATCGTCTTGGATGTCTCATTGATAATTTAAATATTAATACTCTGGAATATTAATATCTACAATCCAAGTAATTATAATGTTTTTATTTACATGAGCAATTTTTTACATCTCGGCAACTAGACGTTTTAAATAAGTGATAAATCTGTATTCCTCCTTAATACATTTTATTTCTAGCTCGAGATTTGAAATCTTCCGTATAACAGGTATTGTACAATTGAATGTTTTTCGTGTTCATTTGTTTTTTTGTTTTGTTTTTTTTTTTTTTTTTTAACCCTGAACAGTGAAATACTTTATTTAAAAAAATACATCGGACTCTATCATAGTATGAGATGGGTAGCAAATTTCTCAATGTAAATATTGAAATTAATATGTTATTATTGATGTCGATCTTAGTTTTAATGTTAGAGTTTCAATAACAACATCTATATACGTTACATTTTTTTCATCGTACTGTTTCGAATACATCCACACTATAAAGTTATATTTAAGTCTATAAATATATTTTCTCTAAGAAAAATTGCAAATGTATAAAATGAAAATAATTCGATTCGGAAAGGCTGTTATAAGCGCAAAATCTTAAAAAAGGATTAATTGCAATGTCACTTAATCACAGATCTTCTTAATTATTAACAGTGAACAATGGTTTCATAATGCATGATATATAACTAATTGCGTTTCAAAAATATCATACGACCCTAATGTATTGCATCATAAGTGTATAGACCTTCGATTATGATGTTCCTCCGCATTGGTATAATATAACCCAATTGTTACTGAAATCGTGGGAACTAGGTCAATGAAATACATGAAATGTTGCATAGACATTGCGGGCAGAGGCGAGGGTATGTGTTAGTATAAAACACATTAAGAATATAAAACACTACAGGCAATAATTCTGAAAGGAATAACTTGCCTTAACAATAAGGTAATACTATTTAACGAATGGACTTTTGCCGTATTCTATTTCCTGTAATACTTATAAGAGTATTTAAACTCTTAAAAGTTTTAAACGAAACTTATGTTTTGCAAATAATAATCCTCCTTTAATTTTGAATTTTCAACAATAATCTAATGTTTGATGGTCTAGTTTAAAACATTGCCTTAAGAAAGTCTTTTAAACTTTCATTAATTTGTGCTTAGTCATAAATAAAATACTGTAGAGTTTATTGTGAAGTAAAACACGTTATTATCCTTATTTAATTATAATTAGCCTAATTTCATCCACTCCAACGTGGAATTTTTGCAATAAAAATATACAGGAAGAGTAAAAAAACAGTGTTTCTTCTCCTAGTACTGTGGCATGTACAAGCAGGGACTGATCATTTTGGAAGTAAGTTAGACAAAATTACGTGAGATCGCTTTCCATTATGGTGAATAATTCATTTCCTTGAACATAGTTGAAGTAAAGTTTATCCTGCATATTCCATGAGGCAAGTTATAACGACTACTCAAATTTGTACGAGCTTTAGACGAAATATCGTACTTTTTAGCACTTTTCACGATATATAAAAGGCCATATATCAGGTGAGTATATACTCTATATAATTTTATCATTTCATTTAGGAGTTATTTTGTCCATTCCAGAGCTTGGCTCAACAATATCCAATTTGAATGCTTGAACGTTTTTATAAGTATGTGAAAGTGGTGGAAATAGATAATTAGAAACCTAATATCTATCCTGAATATACATAATGTACGCTAGAATTAACATTTATGCTTAGTTCTATTACGCTTACTGCTCTTTTATGCAAGTAATATACATATTTAACTTGAATATTTGTTAATAATTAAATGGTCCTAAACCATAATATGCATTTTTGGATTTGAAATACGAATGCATATAAAGCCCTGCCCTAAGGGCGTTTAAAAATTCAATGGGAACTAGCAGTTACCCGCGGCTTCGCTAGAATGTCGTAAGTATTGCACGTATACAAGCGATTCTGCTTCGATTTAAGTATATACCCGACGTTAAAGTTAAGTTTGCCTTGATGCCATGATCAAGAGAAAATATAAGCAGTCCGACAAGCCTACATCTTACAAAAGAGAACTATGATGGGTTATATATTGTTTTTTAAACCTGTAGTAAAAGTTAGTTGGCAACTTTGTCTTTAAATTAATAACATTTTTCTGTAATGCAATTTTTGAGATCGAGATTGTGATTTTCGCATCTTCAGAGACCAATAGGGTATAGCCCGGAGAAATATTTGAATTAGGAAAATACCATTATATTAACCAGGGATCCTAAGAATATTGATGTAAAATTCTAGTCAAGTTGGCTCAGTAGGTTTTAAATAACTGAGAACGCACACAGACACACACACACACACACACACGCACACACAAATGTGGCATTACGTCACACATTACGCCGGAATTCAACTCTCGATATTTATTCCGTGTTTTCATATGTATGGGAAGCCATAATAACAAATTACCTCAATTAACGACAAGTTTATTGTCTAGAAATGTGTCACCCTAACACTTTCTTCGATATAGCGTTTATTATCTACTTCCAGCGTCTCTTAAGTGGGAGTATGTCGATTGCAAGGTTTTTTTATTAAGAATGATACAGATCTATAACGATTTTTGTTCTATTATAGGACTTAGAGTATATGTCTATAAAACTTATTGTTTGGATGAGGTTAAAATAAAAAATTCCTTATTTATAAAGGCAACGTTAGGGCCGCATAGCCCTACGCCAATGTAGGCATAAGGTTACGCATATGTGTTAGTGTTAAGTATTTCTAATGATTTCTAGTTAAGGGTATGAGTGAGATTTCTATGTCCAAGGAATTTGGACCTCAATCTCCTGAATCTGGAAAGGTGTAAATCATATTTCCTACATAACAACCCAAATCGACCAGTACTTTATATTCTGTTCTAATGATTCAGGTAAGTCTTTTATAAAGCCTAATGAAAAGTATTTGAAATTGCACGAATTTACAGATGTCATATAAATGAGTTATTATCAATTCACGGGTATATTTTAACTAAAGCGTATAAAATAACATATTAATTAATAACGTATTACGACTAGAACTCTTATGAGACAACGGTAGGATGTATAACTGTCAAAAATATAAATTAATAAATGTGCCAGATGATGAAAAGCAGAGAGAACAGGTTGTAAATAAATGTGTGTCATAAATAGAGTATTGGATGAGAGGCGGATCCGTGATTTTGTTTATTGAGGGCTTGTTCCAATCCCTTAGAGTTTTATTGATGCTATTTATCAATGTAATTTCTTATTTTTGAAACGAGATATACATTTTATTTGTGGCAGTTAAGGTAATATTATATTGAATTACTGATTATGTTTTATTTATCACTATAATTGACCTAAAATTTGTTAATAAATATTTGCACTAAAAAGGAAGATTTAAAAATTATTTGGCCAAATTATAGCGATATATTCATGACGACAATGAGAACCTTACAAAATAAATACACTTCTGTAACAAAGAAACAAAATTCAAATAACATTTTAACATGTAATACATTAACACATTTAAGGTAATTAAGCTCATGCATTTTCATTAATTTCGTCTTTTCATCCATCAAGGTACAAAAATATGCTACTTTACGTATACACATCCATAACAATACTTTTCCGCAAAAATTATTCTTGTGTATGTGGTGAGCAAATCCATGTCTTGTAAGTACAAATACTTTTCTAAATCAATCATTATTTACACTGTAATAATATGAAATGTATAAGTTATAGAAAATGCAAATAAAAATAGATCTTAAACTACAACAAGAAAACATTTAATACCAAAGCAAAACAAAACAAATAAAAGAAAAAAACATGCGACATTAAATTGTATTTTTAAATGTCAACACATGTTACGGAACCGCAGACACGTATTACGATACTTGTATTCATATGTTAATATACAGTTTTAAGACTACGCGTACCTTGCGATAAATAAACTAGAAACTTAACATGACATCTCAGAGAACTGTCCCGAGTTAGCGAAAATAGACAGGAGGTCTCGGAAGCGCGCCCCTCCCAAACTCGGAGCAAAGCATAAAAAAAGAAACAATCACATGCCACTAGTGGGAAGAGACACAAAGAGAGACAAAATATCCAGTACATGATATATATATAATTAATTAGATGGCAACATCTTTACACAAAAGTACAATGAAATAAATTCCCTTGCCTACAAAGTAAAATAAATATTTAAACTGCAGCCCCACGGTGCACCGAGTACCTTACAAACTAAATAACAAAAATAAATAAAATTCCCATATTGACAATAACAGAATAAATAGAAATTTGACAATGAAATAACATAATAAAATATAGAAATTTGATATATAAATAACATAATAAATAGAAATTTGGTATATAAATAACATAATTTCAGGTACGGCAGTAGTAAATATAAAAATTTTAACTGGTAATTTTTGTATGAACTGAGGGGAGGGAAAAGGTTGTAGAATTTCTAGGCCCACTATTTTTAAAAAGTAATTTTGTTTCAAGTTTGTAGCCGAAAAATTAAAAAAAAAAAAATATATATTTTTAAAGCCAATTTTCGAAGGAGGCGGGGGCTTAGTTGCCTCCACGAATCCGAATTAAAGGTGAAATCCTCCCCTACAGATCATGTCCCTAAACTAAATAAATACTAGTTAGCTTAACACTGGCCCTCCTCCAGATATAACATCTGGCAGCGCTCCATACAACCCAATACTCTCAAGTGGTACAAGAAGAAGGAAAAACATTTTGGATCCAACCTTATTTAAGACGAAATGAATACAGACAGTCCAGTTGGATGACGGTTCAGTAGCGCTGGCAGGCCGCGGGCATTCAATTTTAGTTTCAGTACTGTTTCATTGGGCAGACTCGCCGCACCAGTCCCGCTGACGGCACTCACGGGGACCCTGCCGAAAGTAGAAGAATTAGCCAGCCATGGGCATCAGGACGAGCAGTGAACAGCCAGAGAATCAAGTCGCTTCTGCCGAACGTGTCCGACCGCTCCGAACAGTAGCCGCTGCCGGTAAACAGCTGGTCCGTAATCAGGCAAGGTCAACCACCTAACCTCGACCAATCAGTCCATCCAGGCAGAAAATAATCAATACTTTGACGGAGTGACTCCCCCACCGACTGACAAAAGTGGCCGAGGTGGGAAAGGTAAAAGACAAAAAAAGTCCAAACTGAGCCCCGGCTCAGAACACACGTGGGGTGGCGTAATCTTTTCATCCACTTTTATTAGGAGCAAATATTTATAAATATAAATATCATAGCTGTCAGTTTCCAAAAATATCTCTTAAAAATTTCACAATTAATTGGTAAAGAGATATATGTAAACTTTTACACAAATACAGATTGTAATAAGGATTTTGTAGAAACAGACACGCTTTACGATATTAATCAATATTTCAGGGCAGTAATTTAACGAAATCAACATAATCCTAACTAGTTCACAAAACGCTTATGAAATATTCACAAAGCAAGCTATAAAAGCACAATATAAATCTAGGCTCGTAGGTCTGAACTGTTAATGTCCTTGTTTATGGTGTTGAACAATACACATGTGCCTAATCAGGCTTCAGTGGCACTCATAAGCTATAACTATATTACTGAATAGCTCTAATAAAATACAATACGTATCCAAACTGATTGGGGCTGTGACAACTGTGTATCACATAAATACTTGATTGATTTCTCTTTGTCATTAGTTATCAGTAGTAATGGCCAGGTTACACATGCATTTGGTGTTTCATTATTAAGAATAAATATATGTTATAGTAATTTTCAAAATATTCGTAATGTTCCTATTGGTTAATAAATTTTATTTAAATGCACGAATAGTATAATAAAGTATTTTTAATTTACAGTCATGTTCATTCAAAATTTCTGCAATTTTCCTTTCAGGTACAGTTTACATATCAAATCCATAAATATTATTTTTAGTTGTTAAATTATAAAGTATTTTGAAGTTATAGCCAATTATTACGTTCATTACAAATCCAAGAAAATTATTTGTAACATTTGAACTATAAAGTATTTTATTTTATTCATCACATATATCCTAAAAATAAATATTAATATTTTGAACTAAAACCTATCTTACTACATTGAAAAACTAAAAATTATATAATGTATAAAATTTGTAACAGAAATTGATGGTATTAAGAATGTAATTATGTAATGTTCAATTCATCGTTCATTGTCATTTAAAGTTTTCCAGATATAAACTCGCCATTATTATTCACGATTTAGAATGTTTTAATTAGAAACTTCAATAGAAAATGTCCCTATGACAGTTTTTCAATATGTTTTGATACACTCTATAGATACGAGTTAAGAGAAATCACTTTTCATTAAGGGTAATTTACTATAGATGGTTGTCTATTGTTTTTTATTAAGGCTACAAATGAAACAGAATACCACTTATTCATGATACAGATAGTTGGCACAACCGAATTTATTAAACAGTACCAGAGTCCAAATTCTGTGAAAGTATTTTTGCTTGAGTCCTGTGGAGTCGACAGCTTGGCATTGCCATTCACCGTAGTAAATGTTTAAGTCAGGATTTCATTTCACAGAGCTTCAGATCGAGTCTTCGCCCTCGGGGTTGCATGGTTCGTACGGAATCTCTTCGTTGTCCGGCGAGAAGTAGTCGATGGTGTGCGAGACATTAACATCGTGTCCATACACCAGTTTGGTTAAGACGCGATATGATATGCCAATCGCTCTTCATATTTAAAATATGTTTTGAAATGCTGAAATATTAAATAATACGTATGACATTGTAACAGGTTTGATTTGGCGTAAAGGATGCAAAATTTCTAAAAGAATATTAGAATTGTATGCCACCTCTGAATTTAATGTTTTTATTATAAGACTAACTAAATTACTCCTTCAGGACAATACGGAGGTCTGAGAATCTGAACACTAATTTTGCTGGCTTTATGCACGTTAATACGTGCATAAAGTTTTATAGTCCATACGTATATTATCTTTACTCGTTTACTATTAAATTGATTTACTATTGTGATGTACATATTTTAACCCTTAATGAAAGTATTATTAAATTGATAACTTTATTCATGGTTTGCAGCTACACCTTTTTATTTGCTTGTCATCAAGAACATGGCCAGATTTCAATGTACAAACCATGAAGAAGATGTAGAGATTGTGCGTGTTCTATGAGTTCTTGCTTACCAGAAGTGACCACGATTGGGTTCATTTTCCTCAACTGGAGTTAATGCGTTTGTGTACCAATCAGTTATTACGTAGTTTATAAGTAGAAGTCTAATACCAAACTTTCGATTTTAACGTTTTTTATTCATTTTTAAATATTACGTTTTTAGACACTTAAATAGTACCTAAGTAGTAAAGAGTAGACTCCAATTATCTAAATTTAATTTAATACTTTTCGTAGCGTATAAAGACGGCAATTATCCAAAATCCGATTAACCTTTCAAATCATCCCTCTTAAATAACAAACTAAACAAAGAGGAAACGCTATTTTATCTTAAAAAGGTGTCCCGAAAAAAATGTATATTACACAACGCCTAACTTTGTAATCGTATTAATTAAAAAAGTTTAAATTTTTTTCACGATTGATGAACTGATTATAGCATAATTGCAGGCATTTTGGCAGTTTAAAACTGAACATAAGTTTTTAGGATTACAGTAAAAATAAGAGCATTGCAATGGCAATTAAATAAACTGCTAATGTCCTCCTCTTAAAGGATTAGGATAAACACACACAAATAAGTCTTAGTTGACATCACTAGGGGAAGGCAAAGTGAAGTAACTGTGACTGACAGGCACTCGTTTTTGTTAGCTGTCCCGACAAAGTGTCAACATGGGTGCCCGACTCACGTTTAAAACTATGACTGACAAAGACAACAAAGCTTTATCATTGCATTTGTAAAAATGGGTCCGCCTGAAGTTTACGTATTTAAAGATCTGCATTCCCCAATCGTCGTTGCAGTTAAACTTTCGCAAACATCAGATTAACTATTCAAATTGGTTTTTTGGTTTTAGTAAAATTAAAAAGTACTCAATTAAACTTTTATGTAGCTTATATTTAACTACATCGACGGTCAAGAGATAAGATGTTTAAAAAACATAAGTGTTAAAAGATAGATGTGAGCTGAAGACAGTTAAAAAACAGGAGTAAAGCAGTTTCATTACTAACACTTGCCCAGTAATATAAAATTAATATATTTCCGTTAATTGTAACTTCTGACAGCAGGAGTGCGTTCATCATATATCATTATCAAATTATAATTATTTAAATCAAAATAAAAGCATTTATTTGGTAATTTCTGTTTCAATAAATATAAAAACACAACAGTTATTCGGCTAGTAGTTGATAGTTCATTGTTGTTCACTATTAAATACCTTTTGTTCAAGACTAATAATTGTAATATTATGTAATAAAAAGTTAATCACCATCCTCAAAAACGAAGCAGGGGTGGGTTTGATTTGTTTTTTAAAATTTGTTCCTATTATAAAATCCTATTATATAATGACATAATTATATTGTAGAGTAGTACCAGTGCTTGCCAAGCCATATCTTGCCCTGGATGTATTTGACAGATAGGGCATTGCTATCCAGCATAACTATTTCTACAGTCAATAAACTTTTATGAATTACACACTCAGGAAGCATGGATTGAAGAGGATAGAATAGTCAGTGATGAAGATAGCTACTCTTTTCCATATCTATAATTATCACACGCAGATTATTGGAATGAATCACTTATTTTCTAAGGCATTTAGTACAACGTATCCACCTCCCCTCTCATGTTTCTCACAATTCTAGCTCTTTTTCTGTCTTCACTTGATATAATATAGACTTAGAATTCAGAATTAGTTTAATCCAGCTTGATACACTAAAATACACTTTAGACATACCATATAATACTTAAATATCAGATATATCGTCTTTAGATAATTATATAAAGAAACTGATATAATGGCCTATTTAAGGGTCTGTCTAGCGTATATTGTTAACAGATACTTTTTAACATTCGTTTAATTCTCTGACAGTAGATTTTTTGTATTAGGAAAATAAGCACTTGAAAGTTAATCTAAGACAAATGGAGTGCATTTATAAATTTATCATTTCATACTTTTAACCCTTTTGGCACCCACCTTTTTTGAGCTTTACAAAAACTAAGTTCTAAAAAATATATTGAAATGGTTGAAGAATTTGTAATTACTATCCTGTTTTATAGTTTGTTCGTCTTGTGCATTTAATTATATATATTACTACATTTGTGTGTGTGTGTGTGTGTGTGTGTGTGTGTGTGTGTGTGTGTGTGTGTGTGTTGTGTGTGTGTGTGTGTGTGTGTGTGTGTGTGTGTGTGTGTGTGATAAAAACTTCATAGTTTATTTTTCAAAGTGTTAAATTCTAAATCAGTTCTTTGAGAGAGTGTACGTATTTATACACGTACACATTAACTGTGTTTGAGTTACCTACATATTATAATAATGGAATTACCATATAACAGAATAACTAGACGTCAGTCGAGTGTGAATGTATATATGTACTTAGTCTAAGTATTATGTTCAAGATTTTCCGCTCAAAGAGTTTTTCCATTAATTAAGTTTCAGAATAACGGTGATAACTAGAAATACTTGTTCAAATATTAAAGCGCCTCGAGCATAATTATATTACAATATTGATGTCACTCTCGGCAGAATTTTAATTAAAAACCGTTTCATTTCCTGCGATATTATATCATAAATACATTGCTTAAGTGTAGGAAAGATTCTACGGTTACAGTTATTTATAAGTTTGGATATATATAATGTGCGTGTATAAAATGTCCCATAACATAATTTTTAGAAGTTCTTTCTGGATCAAACACAATCCAATATATCGTGTAGAAACTTTTGAAAATTCAGTGCTACCCCACACTGGTTCTCTAGGGATATTCTCTAATTAGTCTAGAAATAATCAGCTATCCTAAATATTTTGAATTTAAATAAATGTACATAAAACATTAGTTTTGGTGATAAATATTGATTAAAACGTAAGCGAGGACTTAAAATCCTTCTGATAAACAGAAGCTTGTCTCTGTTAAATACTTCTGGTCTCATACTGTTTCTCTAAATATAAAATAATGAAGATGAGGAGTTTTGACCAAAGTAATCAGCATATGAAAGGCTGGATGTTCTCCTTTGTGCTCTGATATTAAAATGGTAATACATGATACACTGCAGATTATGTGTCACATTCTGTTACACACAACAGTAGTCTTGTAGTTGATATATAATATTTAGAATTTAATACTTATAGTTAATTAGTATATAGTAAACTACTACTAATAGTTAATAATATGTGGTAAGTATTATTATTTTTATTAATAAATATTATTGTAAAAGATTATTAGTGCATATTGATACATATAAAATGTAGGTAGTTCCAACAAAAGTGCAATTTAAGCAAATATGACAAGTTTTGCATAAAAGAACAATCAAACTTGTTTTTATTACGATGTCTAGTTAACTCGTATTGCTACAAGTTAGGAGTAAGCCATTCCACGTGCCGTAAAACAGTTGTCAAAAATGTTGCATGAAAAATTCAAAGTAATTTAAATCGGTCATTCCAGCTGAATTCACTAGAACTTACGACTTAGATCGTACATCCTTCTAGAAGACAACAGAGATATCTCGTAAGCCTACAGAGCGATAAGCTACAACGACGTTCAGTCTATTTTCCATGGCTGAACTGAACCGTCATTAAACTTATTCTTGGCTATATGGAAAAAAATACGTAAAATATTAAGTCAACAGATAAAACTCGTCTCCAGATAACTTTACATAATTTCACATTTCACTTGTATGTACATTTAATAGTTTCATCATTAATTTAGGTTTTTCATCAAACTTTTTAAAGAATATAAGTACCGGTAAACTACGGAGAGTACTAACGCAAGAATGGTTTGAAATCAAATCTTATAACCAAGATTTACTTTGCACAATTTTCATTTTAACTCTCTAAATAATGGGGTAATATCCCGTATGGTTGGATTCATTTTGTTTACGAATGTATTACTGTGGTGTATTCTCGTTGCCATTTTGGTTACCTATAAGGCCAATATAAAAATATTTGCTATAGCTCGGGTACATACCATAGAGTGAAATGCAACGTCTTCAAACTCTGTCTGTATGGTTTCTATAGAAATAAAGCTTCACGCAAAATGCAAGTTTATAGGTAAGTTCATTTTCGAGATATAATGGGGAAAGGCATAATGGCAGAAATGATATTTTTTAGCATCTAAAGGGATAGAGTTTTATACGTTTTATGATCTTATACGATATTATATTACATGTTTCTTATATTAAATTTTATTTATGTTATATTTTATGTTTTTATTTTATTATGTTTTAATATTATTTCTTGCATAATTTCTTTAATATATGCATATGCAATTGAAGCTAGAGATGTAGTTTAGAATCAAATTGAAAATATAATCAAACAAGTTTTTAATAAAATATTCTACTAGAAAATATTAAATAATTAATATCAATATTTATTTATTCTTGATTTACCATGGGCCATCCAACATTATAAATCATGTATACATGGAGTATTAAAATAATTTATACAAAAAACAAATACCAAATTGTAGAACGATATGTATTACGGCTACATTATTTCTACCATATGCTTAATTAGTAATTAATACAACAATGTAATGCAAACCTTTATATAATGTGTATTTAACTACAATAATTTAAAATAATACTAAGAGAAAAGAAACACATTTCATCCAAGGAGAACGTTACATTTTCCCACTCATTATTTTATTATTTAATTTAAAGTCCAATATTTCAAAAAGATATATTTTTGGTGAATAAATGTAAATTTACAGATTTATATACCAGTTTTTCACAAATATCTTGAACATATATTTTACTTATAAGTATGGTGTAGTATTTCGTTTATATTAAATATTTAAAAAGAAATGAGAGACAAAATATCATAATTATTATAGTTAATATCTTGGCTAAGGATCAAACAAGATTAATTTCAAATTTCTGAAAATAAAACACTACATTTAATACAAACCATTTAATTACCTTTTGGTCAGAAAATTAGTTCCCACTCTGCGAATGAACCGTAATTAAGTATTTGATCCTGCAAACCCATCAAATAACAATCTGTCCATCCATCCAGTAACTTTTTATATCATTTGCCACTCTATACAGAAAAACAATTACCTAGTTTTGATATCTAATATTGATTACACTGCAGTTAACATACAAATAATTATTTTTGTAAGGTTATTTTTTAGTTAAACTAGGCAATATTATGGACGTCCAAAAATCTTAACCATATTTAATTCAGATTTATAGGCTGCCATTGTTATTACAAAAAGTGTTAGTTACTATGACAAGATATTGAGGAACTTTTTGTTTAAATGTTACAAAATTACTTATTAGAATATATCAAACTCTATCAGAGCGTTCTAATGTATATAACATGTACATTCACAAAAATAATCAAAAATTGTCATATCTGAAGAAATGAATTACGCCAGCATTTGATAAGATACGCCACCAACAATTTCATTCCAACAACAAGAACCAAGCTGACAACATTAGTTTTGTGGTAACAGGCTTGCCGCAGACCTTCTGTCACCCTGGTGTCAGACTGCTCTTCTCGTTCTGTCCGGTTTCGCCTTAAGCAAAATAACACGGCTTCAATTTTTATTTTCCATTTATACATCTATAATATAAATCGTATTTGCAGCATTTATTAATTTAGAGTAATAACAGTTTACAGATTAAACATAAAGCAGTAAACAGTTTTTGTTGACTTAGGATAAGCGTATGTAGTGGAGTTCATGAACAATATTAACTAATATATTGTTTGAAAATAATAATAAATAATACGACAAATTTGAATAGTGTATGAGCTAATTTTTTTATTTGGAAGTGGATTTAGACCATGGAAGTATGATGTGAACTATCAAGGTACAAGATATCACGTAACATGCCTCGCTTCGTTTGCTTGCAGGATTTCATAACATTAAAACATCTTTAATTAAGTTCACCGTTTTCTGTAAAACACTAAAACCTCGTTCCAAATTTTTCTTTAAAAGGATTTGTTTGTTCTTGAGTTAACGTTCGTACAGAAATAAAGATAGACAAAAATAAATTTAATTTTTCCAGCCACTAGAGAGAAGTGCTCAGAATCTTCACTAATTTTTAGTCACTAAATCGTATAGTGTTGTAAATAATTTTCTTAAGTGTAATTAAATTGTTTTAGTTAAATATACTGACTTTATGGAATTACTAAATATATTTTAAGCCGTTCATATGTTTATAATAATTAATAAAACACATTGACACACTGCTTAGCATATATTAAAATAAATAAGCATATATTTTCTTCTATACATATCGTATACGTTTTGAATTTTCCTATAGACAATTTAAACTTAAAAGGTAATTCTAAATTCTGCTTCAAATGCATACAAATATTTCTTGAGTAATCCAAATCTGTTTGTGTTCTCTTCATAAAGGGATCATTAAGTGATATTCAACATTTTTATTTAAAACTATTACATCTAGAAACTTACTATACCACATTTCAACATTTATTTGGGTCAATGGTTTTTCTGAGTGTGTCCGCAGCTTACTGAAAGCATAATGCTTTATCAAGTGTTTATATTTTGTACTGTATAATTTTTGCAAGTGACTTCAGACAACACAAGGCAATAATTTGTAGGTGGACCTTTCTATAAAAATGTAACTAAAGTTCTACAGTGTTGAACAATTGTCATTATTTCTTTTAATTATAAAAGTATTCTCTCTGTTGCAAAATTAAACTTTGTAACTTATATAATTTAGCCGCAATAGGTCTTTCAAATATATGTGTAATTTTCAAAAATATTTGAAATTGTGTTCCAAATAATATTTAAAATTAGTATACCAATACGTTATAAACCTATCTATTTGTAAAAATATATTAAATTGAAATATTTGTTAGCTTTATAATTATGTAATATTCTTCAATATTTTGTAGTTATTATTCATTATTCTCATATTTCTAAACAAAAACTCGATTATTGGCAAAACATTTCTCAAATAAAGGTTTTCAGGTGTTTTTTTTTTTGTTTGTTTTTTATTAGCAACTACTATATACCAGGAGCAGCTACAATTGTTTGAAAGCAATCCCCGCATCATTTAATGACCGTGATACTCAATCTCTATTTAAATTTACATCTCAAGTTAAGTTACAGGTTATAGTATTTTAAAGGGGTCTTTCTACTCCTAACGCATTTCGAATTTATTATAATACACGTATTTAGGGTAATAATCCAAAGCTATTTCAAAGTTTAGGATTTAGAACTTAGTACAAGGGCCAGAGACACCTCTTATGTTCCCGTAGACAGGGAAGGAATATTAATATGTTTAAGCCACGGCTCGTTAGACACTCGTTCAAAGGTATTTCGCAACGTTGGCTAAGATAATTCCCATGATTATGGTACAAAATGTGCAAAATATTCATTTATTAGATCTACCACCTAGTTTACTGAGAATATCTACCAAATTTTGGACCTAAATGTATGCTTCAGAGGATTTTTCGTATGGCTTCGTGCACAGAGACCTCGATAGGGGAATCAAGGCACACTTAAATGGATGAAGAGATTGGGTAGAGAGATATGACACGAAATCTTTATCTTATAGACACATATACTTAGGACTAAAACATAAATCAAAGACTGTGTTTATTCTTGTTTAAATGTAAGCAATTGTTAATTGTTAAGTAGAGCACTCAATAGAATACTAGAGAAAATATGAAACATCTGGTTTACGTTTTGAAACGTACAAGACTGAGACTGTACTATGTAAGTTTTACAACTTGAAATAAACTTTATACCAAACTATATACTCTTTCCGTCAAAAATACAACTGTAGACTCAAATAGTGATTTTCAGATAAGCTGAATGTCTTTTGGCGTCTGTCATAAAAGATTATTTTCTCTTCCAAAATATTTAAATTCAAGCCAACTTTAATATTTAAATATTACACTATAAATTGATTACTCAATCACTCATTTAATTTGTTATGTTTGATAAAGTAAACTTTAAAATCTTTAAAATTATTAAGAATAAATACTTATATTTTATCCTCATAATCTTAAACAAGCCTGTGTGTGATAGATTGTAAAAATGATTGTATGTCTAAAAGGGTTCACGTAA
Organism: Homalodisca vitripennis; assembly: GCF_021130785.1. NCBI lineage: Eukaryota > Metazoa > Arthropoda > Insecta > Hemiptera > Cicadellidae > Homalodisca > Homalodisca vitripennis. The sequence continues at coordinate 89,621,771 of NC_060213.1, read as the reverse complement.
ATACTTTTTTCAAACAAAAGCCATGGTCGTAAATTCTCTCATCTATTAAGGCATGGTTTTACCAAATAACAGTAAATATAATGCTTAACAAGATTTGGTGTAAATAAATGACAGGATTTGCAATTACGAAAATACGAAGAAAATTGAAAATTTTACAAAACTACGAGAATAATACTGATTGCAGTGAAGAAAACATAAGCGTATAAAATTATTTTACTTAAAATACAATATGTTATTTTTATTAATTTAATTTCAAATTTTAGCCTGTATATAAACTCAGAACTTTAAGTATTTGGAACACACTACTTACAATAATATTAATACTAACCATAATTTCACTCTGATTTCTAAACTATTACCAATATCATAAAACTAACGACGTTCATTAAAGTTTGCACACATTCAACTATACGAGTTTGATATGTGTTGCACATATATTTGTTGCTTTTGCATTTCAGTTTCTCACACTTCATGGCTGGCCTGCTTCATATAGATAATTAAGATTGCTATTTGTTTTATTTGTTACAGGGTAACTGTGAAATAAATGTCACTGCGTAATATTTTTTATTATTAACACATTCTTTTACATGAGGATCCATTATTTTATAGGGTAAATGACATACAATAGCGTTTAAAACTAAAACGCCCCATTTTAGCATTAAAATCAAATATTGCTGGATACCAGGTACTAATGCTATTAGTACGTCCATGTCAATCATGGTTATTAAATATCAGGTTACGATATATAACGGTATATATAACTCTTAAAATGAGTGATAGTTTGAAGCGAAATCGATTTCAGCTATTACATCATTATTGGTATATTAAATGGATAATCACAATCGGACCGAAGTTTTGCATCCATATCCGGCAAATTTAATTATTGGCATAAAATCAATTAATTACTCATCATCAAATTTAGTTTAGTCATTTAATTTTAAATATAAAACTTTTAATATTTATAAAATTGTCTTAGATTATCAATATTAGTAATCATCAATACTTTCATACTTTGAACAGCGCTCACGGAATTTAATTTTCATGGCTAATACAGTCCATTTTTCCATAAAAAATTTCTGCATAGGTGCTGGAAGTAGTCTTTACCTTCGCGAAGTCTACAATTTGAGGTGCTCAGTTATGAGCGTATTATCGTATCATTCTGTATTATAATTAAAATATAAATTATCTAGATGTAACTTAAATAAAATTCGTTATATTTTATGAACTGAAGTATTTCCAGTTGATTATTTATATCAGTAGTACAATTTCTTTAAAAAAAGTAGCTTCTGAAAGTGCTATTTTATCTCATGTACAATAATGCACCAAATTAATAAGTCAATCTCATATTCCCATTTTGTGTCAAATTCATTTGTCTCGGGTGCGGATTTTATTTGATTGTCTAACACTGGTGTAATTGAGGCTGGATTATATATAAATTATTTTAGGAATTTCATAAAATACAGTGCTAAAAATTTAGTAAACATATGTACACAAAACTGAATCTTGCAATAATTTCACTGAGTGCATTACTGATGTAGTGAGTTTGGATATATAAGTTATGCATCAGGTATAAAAAACCATAGATTAAAAAAATTGGTCAGTGTTGATTATTATTTAGTAAAAAAATGTACGTGTATTTTTAAAGAGTCGACTACGTAGTAACGTTTCTTCAGTGTATGTAAGCAAGTTGCTAGCACATCCATTTAAAAACGCTTTTGGGTTAGGTTGCCAAGTAGTATTACTCTCCTGCCCTTTGTTCAAGTTCATCAGATAAGTCTAACAATAAGTCATGGGCTCAGGGAGAGTATAATATTGCCTCCGTCCGCAAGCTTTGACAAAGAAAGACATAATACACGTAAGATGCAATATAAATTTGTTATGCGGTGGGATTGCTTAAAGCATAATACGAGCCGAGTTCTCTTTTGCATAGTAGGATTACAATCTATAATAAAATTTATATTCTAGCTGAAATTTGTTCTTAGATGAATGTTGCTATTTTGTTTATTGTTTATTTTAGAGGTTTATTGTGAACATTATGTGTGATTCTACTTTCAAGTAAGGTTTATTATGTAAAAATAAATAGAACCTTTTTGAACGTTTATTTAATTCATGATGCTACCATAAGTTAAAGAATGAAAGTTAATGAATTAATGAATAATAATTGCCTTTATAAAAGAGGCATAGTTAGCAATTTCATTTCCTCTCTACCACTCAATATCATAGACTAATAGGATTCGAACAACTGTGTGTAAGAAAGGAAAGTATATTTGTATAATATTAGGGAATAAGGTTTAACGAAAATGTGTTAATTATTTTCAATTGAACCTTTTGCTCAATAGTGTTAAGTTTTGTTCCTAGCTGTATTTGTAGAATAATCTTGTAATATCACGTATCACACTAGTATACATCTAATTTTTACCACAATTTCCACTAATGTGTTTTGTATTTCCCATATTACATATACTCGAAATTTTTAAATTTTGTTGTCTCAAATCATTTACTCCACCCAAATTGATGAAACTATAAACCAGATAAAGCAGTGAAAGTCATGAGGCCGATATCCCATAGTTCGAGTAGCAGCGAGTACTCTGCGGAGAATATGAGAAAATCGCTCGGAAAGGATCGGTGAATGTTCGCCAACAAACAATGCTTAGCACTTACTTTGACATTTATCTCTTTACTTTTCAACAAAAGGTTACTAAATGTAACAACTTCTCCAGAATATTCAGCAACACATTTTTCACTCGTATGGATTGCCATAAAACATAGTAAGGATTGTTTCATCACAACACTCAGCAGAAAAATATATGCAAAGTCACTGCGGTAAGCCATGAATGATGAATAAATAATATGTGGTACATACAGTACAACTATAATGAGATTGTAGGCGATAAATACAGAAAATCCTGAGTCGAAGTCAACTTTTGTTTGGTCAAATGTTGGTTTAATCCCTTTAGTGATATTTAAAGTACCCTGCATGTCCGAGTTTGAGTCGGGCAGCTGCCGATTGCGCCTCAAATTTTCATTTTTGTATGGTTGATTTATTGGTCCGGAGATATCATTAATACTTTTATGGAGGCTTTTGCTGATTTTTATCCATTTAGTTTTGAATATAATGTTGTTTACGAATAGCAAGCATGAGAAAACGTTCCTCTGATATGAAAAGCTATTGCACAGTTGATTGCAGACCTCAGAGTGTAGTTCCACAATGGCTGGACAATTATAATTGAATGTAAGAAATGTAGAAACGCAGCAAACCCTGTTGCTAACACGTAATATTTTTGTGTAGGCACTTCTTTGATTTTGTAAAAACTAAGTCGTTCTTCAGTAGCTCGAAGATTAAGGGCTAGCGCTACTTGGGTTTTGTGGTCAATCAAAGAGGTAATTAATAAATGTAAAACTAATGCATGGCCTGCTGCTTTGGCAAAGATCGTAGGATAATTCTTTAATCCAGAGTTATTGCATTCGTTTTTGAGAAACTCTACAAAACCAAAGCTGTGGACGACTATCCAAAAACAGGAATTTGCAACCCGCCATTGGCACTGCTTCAGGCTCTTGATAGAAACTGTCGATATTCCAAAGAAGGATTGTAACCAAAAAAGGTATTTCATTCGCCCAACATCCTCAACCGTTTCGGAATACATTGTTGTGCTTTAAACAATGATTCATGATAAACCACATTATTTTATAATAAGACGCAGTAACTCACTGTTATGTACTGTTGCCAGGGTACAGTGGATATCAAGTGATGTTTTAATAGCCAGGCTCGTTTTATCATTTGACATAACCCACTTATTCAAACCGCTTAGTACTATTGACAATGAATAAATAATAAGTAATGAAATAAATGTAATAATATTTACACAGGCTAGAAACTACATATGAAACAGAAGAAATGCAAATTGCGCCAACGAAAAGTATATCTGCTGTGTGAAACTATTTCACGCAAAATGTGTGAAATAAATTTCCTAACTGAATGTACATCAACATTACACTAAATGAAATTATTTCCATTGTCAATATTTTAATGTAACTCCTTTCAAAATAATTCTGCAATTTCACTGACTTGTTATAAGGAACATTACTGTCGATGTTTTCGATATTAACAGTCAAGTTACAAAAAGTCATATATATTAAACTCATTTCAACTTACCATTTATATTTTTATTATGTATGTATGTTGTTACTTTATATATATATATATATATATATATATATATATATATATATATATATATATATATATATTTACATCAATCAATTCCATAAATAGAGCGGTAATTTACAAGCCATTACTTCATTGGGATCGTGTATTCCTTAATACATTTTTCTTATAAAAGAGTAACAACATGTGACACATAATCTAATTAAAGAGATTATTTACAGAACGTTTATTATTTTACTTAGGTTAGAAGATTTATCAGATATAATATAACATCACACATATAATATCACATATAATTTTGGAAACCATATGATATTATAAAACATTCACCAGAGTAAGTTTCTTACATTTGAATAAGATCTAACAAATAGATATAAAGAGGGTTCATTCAAATGGTTCAACATGGTAGTGGATATAAACTTCCCATACAATCTTTTGCTACTCCTTAATTATAATTTTTTAAACAGTGGTGATTGATTTCTTACATGTAACTTACTGCATATTAAATATTCTTAAGCAAAAAGAAAAACTGAAAGTGAATAATAATAATTATAAACCAACACATTTATCATAGGTGTTGTGTTATTATAAATGTGTTCTTACATATTAAAATCCCCTTTTAGTTTAAAACTAAGATGGCAACACCAATACAGAAATAAAACATGAACACGTGCGAGTTGTTGTTTATCCTCTGAAGTACAGTCAAGAAGTCAAGAGGTTTCAACAGAGGAATATTAATTTTAGACCATTGTGTGATGATTATTGTAACTGTGGAAGTTAATACAAACACATATGTTTCTTAAAATTCTTATATATTCAGGTACATTATTGTCTCAAATTCTAAGCAAAGCAATTAAAGATGTATGAGAAACCTCTCAATTTCAACAAACTAATCGTAAGACACTTTCAGAGCCAACAGAAAATCAATTTAAAACTTTGTTTAAAGTACTATAAATGAAACACCATTTAAAAAAAAGGGTTTTAAATTATTTTAATACTTAATAAATTACAGTACGATAAAACCTCTATTCATGTATCATAATATCTGTTACAAATATATGTTACATCTGGTAAAAATTAAAACAAATTTTGTCTAATTAATCTACAATTTACAACCAATCATAATACCTTATTACCTCATTAGGAAACTTTTTAAAAATAACCATTAAATGTATATTATCATTTTTATTTATTTATTTATTCTTTTTATTACCGAAAAAATGTCAAAATATATTTGTTAAATGCACTTTAAATCTTAAAATCCTGCATTAATTGTCATTTAAATACATACTTTGTTTTTTCTATACTCAAATTAAAATGTAAACACAACAATGTGGAAACATGTTTCATATAAATACGTCAGCATCCTATACAAGGGAATTTGTAACTATCGATATTATACTCGTATATGAATAGTGTCGTTGGAGAAAGTTCGCCCTCTGGGTTGGGGCGGTTTCTTTATCTGGTCCGCCCACCCCTCCTTACATAAACAATGGGCGGACAATGTAAATATTCACGAATTGTTTTATTAGTTTTCTGAATTTGATTATTCTCATTGCCATAATAACCTTAATATGATTTTTATTGATGCAGCAAAATGAGTTGAGGTCTAGAAGTTAACTTTCTTTGTGCAGAATTGTGTTTATAATTATTGACTTTGTCAGTGTTAAGTAGACTCTTGTGTAAATACATCGACAATATAGTTAATAGTGGCATTTTTAGAGTATGAATTAGTGGCTTTTCTTAAACAATCAGTATATTTAAAGCCAACCTAGTTGTAACTTTGTTGATATTTCATTTAATAGATAAATACATGTTTAACGAAATTAATTTTCGCCGGGGTTTAATTTTACTTACAAAAACGTGGGTCAGAATTACGATTGTCGTTGCGTATAGTGAACTATTTTTTTATAAATTAGATTTGAATTTTTAAGAGCTCTTTAACGCCAAGCTAAAGTGAACGAAATAGAAAGCAACCTCAATAACATAGGAGAGTTCAGATGCTTAAAGAGCGCAGTATCTGTTCATAACCGAAACAGGCAGTGCTTGCCAAAACAACAGAACCTTCCATCAGTAGAGCCTCGGGACCTATGTTGTTATCCGCGCCATACAACGAATTATATATATTTTTCTAAAGGATTCCCTGTAAGGATTTTCTCTCTTTGTTTAAGATAGCGCTATCAGCCCATGGATGGACGCCTTCAGTTAAGGCGGAATGTTGAGCCTTTTACTACCAGGCAATATGTGGGCGGTACTCTAGGCTGGCTGGATAAGAAATAATGTGGTGTATTTGCTGTGTTGTTTTTTAATTGAATTGAGTATTTATACCTAAGTTGCAAGAGTTTTGAGTTCCTTGATTAATTATTGAACGTCTGTTCAACGCCTCATATTAAGCGGAAAACTCTGTAAGTTCCTTTAAGTAGTTTGACAGGTTTATAACCTATACGTGATGATCCACAGACACTGTTGAGCCAGCGTGTTGACACACTGCCGCGCATCATTGGAGCGCACACATCTCACTGCTGCCAGAAGCAGGGAATATTTCCCTGCCTGTAACTGCTGGCGCTGCGCCGAGCCGCTAGCCGCGGCCGCTGCCTTGTATTACGGCTGGCAGCGTTTGCGCCTGGAATATTTGAAGGCAACTCTAACATCTTTACTGCATGCGGTACTTGTATCCAGGGTTTTGAAGGCACTGTACAATTTCAACTTATCACTAACTCTAGTTAAAACTCTACCAACAGTGAGTCATCGGTTAGACTTGTGATTTGTTTCAAAAATGGTTCTTACCAGGGCTAAAACTAAATCTTACATTCTGTCCATTGATGAAATTCTTAAAGACACTTTGAATCTTGATGATGTATCTGAGACTTTGGTTACTGATTTATGCATGGTTTTAAATAAACTAAAAGTTAATTACCCTGAGATTGAACTGGACGATTTGGAATCAACTGTTGCACGGTTGATAACTTCTCTGAGTGATGCCGTGACTCGAAGCTCCAGCCTCCAAACATCGCTTGACACTGCCAGCGTGAGACAGCCCAACTTGAGTCCAAATATCAGGATGAAAAAACTCGAAGAATCTCGGACTTCAATGACTCGATAACGGCACAGGATGTAGTTAATGAAGAAAAAGACTCTTTAGCTCATGAAAATAGTTGACTGAAATCTAGTATTAGTAAACTTAAGGATGAAATTAGTTTGATGGAAAGCCAAAGTATTACTGTACAAAAGTTACTATCTGAGAAGGAAAGTTTTATCTCGAATCTTGAAAATCAAATTGAGCGGCTTCAGAGGCAAAATGTCGAATTAATATCTGTTCAAAGTAAATTGGCAGCTCAGTTGCGAGATGCACAGGAAAAATTTTGGCATAACAGTAGGTGGCTAGAAAATAAAATTTTCGAATCCTTTGCTGACAAACAGACGAGTAAAGATTCGGAAACTCTCTTTTTCGGTACATCTGTTACGCAATTTGTTAATTTGGTGATTCTGGTGATGTTTTGCCAGTTCTAGAGGAATTATCATTTTATAACTCAAAATATGCGTTTTTTGTGTAGGCAATAACCCTGATAAAATTAAAAGTGATTCTGGTGATCACTGGAGTTTACTATTCGTAGACTTGTTTGTAAAGCAGGCATTCCATTTTGATTCGCTTGGCAAACACAATCTCTTAAGTGCGAACATTTTGATCGAGAGACTGAATGCTGGACTTACTCTTGTTGAGGTGGATTGTGCAAAACAAAACAACAACTATGAGTGTGTCTTGAATGTCTTGATGTATGCTAAATTGGTAAATGAAGCTTACTGTAATAAGATGTTGCAGATACCGTTTCTTGTTTGGTACACTGATGTGATATTGCATGTAAATTCTGATTTAAGTGCGGTTTGTTATTCAAGTAGCTTGATAGTGTCCGCCAACTGATCAACCTGAACTCATTAAAGTACAGCTTAAACCAGCTTCCCTGGAGGCTGGAGGGGGAGCAGTCACATGAGTTTTAGGTTGGGGTAACTGTCCAAACTTCCAGTAAAATTCACCCCAGTACCTCTCTTGATGTCTCTTTTGAGCACAATAATCCCTTACTCCATCCTCTCCTCCCTTGACGAATTCTGAAACCTCCTTGTGAGGTGGTAGGGGTAACTCCAAGAGTAAGTGGAGATTTTGGTAGACCAATAAGATTGCACAACTCTCCTAGTCACCTTAAGAGACACAAGACTTCTAGGTCAAAACAAATGTGCTAATAGTAGAACAAATGTAATCAGTACGGAAGTGTTAAGCTTAACACCAGAATATAGGGAGGAGGAAAATGTCTCTCCTTCTGTTTCTGTAAGATTTCCAAGAAGGAAAATTAGGTTGTTAACCGACAGTCATGGTAAACTGCTAAGTAACTTGTTACAAGAAAAATGTAATAGTGGTTCTGATGTTCTTTCTTTTGTCAGATCTGGTGCTAAGTTGGATCATGTTGTACATGATATAGATGATGTATCTAGTGATTTTATGTAAAAATGATTATTTGGTAATTTTTGGTGGGACCAATGATGTAAACTCTGGACACTGTGATATTGAAGATTTATTGAACTCATTTACCAGATATTGACATCGACTAGCAACACAAACGTTATTGTGGTTGGCCTTCCTTATAGACGGGATAGGCCTGATGTAAATAGTTTGATTTCTAAGATTAATATGACAATTTTTCAAATCGTTTCACAGTTTGTTCATGCCCATTTCCTGTCACACAGCTCAGTATTCAAGCCTCAAATTTTGGCCTCCATCTTAACATTTCAGGGAAGAGGAGGATAGCTAGTCTCCTTTTTAACATGATGCCTGTTGATTGTAGCTCCCAAACCTCTCCTATTACTGTCTTAATTAACCAAAATCTTCTCATATAACTATATGTCCGAATCACTCCCAGTTATGTCGGATACAGTGCCGAAAGACACCTATCCTCTTAAGAATTACTGTTTTTTGAGGGCTGTTTGCCGAGAGTGGATAGTGTTTTAATGAATGGTAGTTGTTCTTTGGTGAGCAGGCCTCTAATACGAAGTCTCCGAGTTATTCCATCAGAATGTGCAGGGTGCCAAGGCAAAAATGCCTCAAATTGAAGTTTTACTTGATCTGTACTCCCCAGATTTTGCTTTGTATCTCTGAGCATTTTTTTTAATAAAGCAGACCTAGACTATTTCAGCATACCTGGCTACTGTATTGCTTCGGGTACTTGTCGTTCTATCTTAAAAAGAGGAGGCGTTTGTATTTTAGTTAAGGAACTACTTAAGTTTTATGAAATTGATATGTCTGAGTTCTCGATTGAGGGTGTTTTGTGAGTTGTGTGATGTTAGAGTTGAGTCTGAAGCAAATAGTATTACTTTTATATGTGTCTATAGACCACCTAATCAGAGCATTTCTGAAATACATTACTTTTTTCTATCGATTCAGAATTGCTTGGAAACCTGTATCCATCTTGACAGATGGATTGTTTTTGTCTGGTGATTTCAATATAGATTTTTTCCACCATTAGTCAGTCATCTAAAATTTTTATCGATCTGATGAGTTCGTTCGGCTTGGTGAGCACAATAGACACTTTCACTCGAGAATTTAATGGTTCCAGTTAACTCATTGACAACATATTTAGCAATATTCCAAAGAATATGTTTTCACCTCAGGTTCTAATTACTGGAATTGCCGATCATCATGCGCAAATTGGAGACATTGCCTCATTTGTTTCTTCAACCCACAATATTATTAAATTTACATTCAAGCGGTGCTTCACCCCGGACGGCATTCGGGTCTTGAGGAGTCTTCTGGAGGGTGAATCATGGGCATGAGCTTTTTGGAGCCGCTGATGTTTGATGAAATGTTTGAATTATTTTTTTGCAATTTTGTCATTTCATATTGATTGTGTTTTTTCCTACAAAAAAGATAAGTTCGGTACATGGGGCACTCAGATGAGGATTCCTTTGGACGAAGATCTAAAAAAACTTCATAACCGCCTTTTGTTTCTCTACTCGCTGTCTAAGCATCTTGACTCTTCTCATCCTTTGAGAGTTTCTTTTATTCAAACCAAGAAGGAGTTTAGGAATCGCATCCATTCCGCCAAAGCGAAAAAAGTATTGACTTACATCAGCGGGGCGCAGAATAAACAGCGAGCTGCTTGGAATGTGGTTAAGGATCTCATTCCTGATAAGAAAGCTAAGGCCTTTACACATATTACGCTTAATGACGAGAATGGCGATCTGATGAACAATCCTAGGATGATTTCAGAGAAATTCAACATCCATTTACAGAAATAAGCCAGAGTTTGAGAGACTCTGAAGGTAGTTCTTTATTTGTTCCTCCAAAATCATTGTCTTCATCGAGTATGAGTTCCTCTATATTTTTTTGCTCCAACTGATAAGAATGAAATCATCTCAGTTGTAAAGTTCTTGAAAACAAGCAATTCATCGGGATCTGATGGAGTTTCATCCAGGATTTTGTTGAGCTGTATAGATATATTGGCTGATCCTCTTGCACAGATTGCGAACTCGTCATTTGAATCTGGGAAGTTCCCATCCCAATTAAAGCTCTCAATTGTAAAACCTATATTTAAGAAAAAAGGAAGTCCAAATGAACTTAGCAATTACCGCCCCATTTCGATCCTTTCTACATTTTCAAAAGTTCTTGAAAGGCTTGTGCTAACCAGACTTTCCAATTACCTGTCTGTCAATGGAATTTTACATGACCATCAATTTGGCTTTCGTGAGGGGTTGTCTACAGTCAATGCAATTTTTAGTCTTCTAACTGAGGTATCAAACTCATTGGATAACAGGAATCACGTGTTTGGCCTATTTTTGGATCTTACGAAGGCTTTCGACGTTGTGGATCACGGGTTGTTGCTCAAAAAACTTGAAAACTTGGGTATTAGAGGGAAAGCTTTTGATTGGATTGCTTCTTATCTCCTGAACCGTAGACAGATTGTTGAAATTCCTTTTATTGATGATACAAGGTGCTTGAGAAAAAAATTTTCTGAGGAGCGAGAAGTACGCACTGGAGTTCCCCAAGGCTCCGTACTTGGTCCTTTATTATTTTTACTATTCATAAATGACATCCATCGAAGCGTGAAAGGTTCAAAGTTGTTTTTCTTTGCTGATGATACCTCCTTGGTCATCTCTGGTTGCAATCGAGCCGAGCTTGAAATCCAAACCTTTGTTCAGGCCAGTAATTTGCTGCAGTGGTTGGGTGAAATCTCTCTGTTTGTAAATACATCTAAAACCAATTTTCTTGATTTTGGAATTAGAAAGTATGCTAAAACGTTGATTGAATCTCAAAATATTATGATTGGAGAGTCAGAAATGTGTCCTTCTTTGAATGTTAATTGTCTTGGAATGGTTTTGGATGATCAGCTAAACTTTTTAGTCACATTGATAAAGTGACGAAAAAAACTAAGCAGCTGCATATTTTTTATGTATAGACTATCCTGTTTTGCTAGTGAAGAAATTCTTTTGCTTAATTACTGTGGCTGTTTTATTCTTATCTTTGCTATGGAGTCTCTATATGGGGATACGAGAGTAAAAAAACTCAATTTGTTTTTCGTCTCCAGAAAAGAGCTATAAGGATTATTTTCAAGTTGAGTTGTTCCCAGTCTTGTAGAGGTTTCTTTCGCAGTAATAATATCCTTACGTTCCCATCCATTTATATCCTTCAGTGTCTTTCTTTTTACAAAAAGCATCCACACCTTTTTTCAGTCAACGTTAATCCAGCCCATAATTACTCCTTAAGAAAAAGAAACAACCTAATCCTACCCTGCCATAAAACATCTTTTTTTGAAAAACAAAGTCTATACTCCTGCATCCGCCTTTTTAACTCTTTGCCATCCTGCTTGAAAATTGTTGTGGACGATAGGGAATTTCAAAATCGTCTGAAAAATTTCTTATTTCAAGAGTATATTACAGTGTCCGGGAATACGTTGAGGATAATAAATTGTAGATCATTCCTGTTATATTGATTTGGTCTTGTTGTGTTTGATCTGTCGGTAGTGTATAACTTAAGTTGGGATATTATAATTTTCTTGACGAATGCCTTTGCATGTTATGTTTTTGGCAATAAATGAAAAAAAAATAACTCTAGGCTGTGCCTATAGGCAACATTTCTTTCAGATAATTTGTTATAGAAAAGCTCTATTGTTCCTAACTTAATGGCAGGTTTCCAGAAGCTTAACGAGTCTTTACATGAATGTGAGACTGACACATGTTACTATGGTTGGAGTGTTCAACCATTAGCAGATGATGAGGTCTATGAAATTTGAGCGACGGAAAAGTTCTAGGCCGTCTTCATGAGTCAGAAACGCAGCAGGCCATCAACCTTGCCTAAACTCACAATGAGGCATTGACACAGGCACTAGAATTCAAAGAAGTGAGGGCCATGTTCTATTTGTGGCCGTGGACGAGTGAGGGCTGTGGAAGCTGAAGATGTATAACCGCCATCGGTGAAGGAGATCATCAAGAGAGTGACAGAGAGATTAAATACTGCGAGAATAAAGATTAGTTGTTGGAGTGAAGGAGAGAAGAAGAATTTCCGAATAAGTGGCGGAGTGAGTCCATGGAAGAATGTTCAGTTTTTGAACAGTACAACTTCCTCGTGGGCATATTGGTAAATTTACAATATAGTTTATAATACTGTAGAAACATTTTTTAATATTGCAGCATTGTTGCTTCATATGATCATAAATGTTACATTCAAGTCAAATTATTGAAGAAATATTGTCGTTTCATTAACTAGTATTAATGATATACCAGAATGGTGTTATATAGCATTATATACACTTCAAGAGGGCATGACCTGATCAAAATGCGTTTTGGGTAAAATGTTAAAATTTAGAATATTTTTAAAGTTACTACGCATTTGATGTGGACAGAACTATATATACTTTTTAAATTGAATTACAGGTTGTTTTTTTTTTAACTCGATGCACTAGGTTACAAGGCAAAGTTGGTAATAGATTCTCAGGACTATTTTTATTATCCAGATATTCCGAAAGAAATTTACTTGACAATAAAAACTTTATGAAGCTCTTTCCACACAGGAATTTAGAAGTCAAATTCCGTTATGAAAACAACACGGGACCCAATAATGCACATGACAGGCAGCCTCGCTCGCCCAAACTTTAACTAACGGTTCTTTAGAACTTCTCCCATTGAATATGCAGGTTGAAATTCCATATTCATTTAAGATAACTCACAATTTAACTGGTGATGTAATTCCAAAAGTTCTCTAAGTAATGCTGGATCAGAATAAATTCCTTTTTTGTAATGAAATCTGATTTAACTACGTCAAACTGAGTAATTTACCAAACATTTGTTATTATTCCAGATAGAAAATAAAGATAAAACATAATATATTATTACATTGAAACATTACATTTTTTAATTTAATTTAGAAAACATGTTTAAAGTTACTTTGATATTAGTTTTCTTAATATCTTCCTTAAATATAATAATGTTTTATTTATCAATTTTGAATTTCAGAGTGTCAACACGAAATTATAAAGGGCATTCTGTAATCTGTGCATTGAAATAAACCAAAACTTTTCTAAACGAGGCATGTCATTAGAGTTCCCCTCCCCCTTTGAAATCTATAAATAAAAGCAGAGAGACATAAAGTAAGATATTGAGCACGTTTGTGTCAGTTTTCTTTTACTATCGACATACACATAGTGTGCATCACTGCGATAACGTTGATCAAAGTTTATCACACTAGTTATGTTCTATCAATAACTTGTGTGCTAATGGAATAACGAAAGGTGATTTAAAGGCTCTGGATAGAGTAAACCATTTTAGCCTGTTTTACTATTTCTGATTGTCAATTAGATAATGTACATATCTTGATCTATCTGTAAATTCCTTGCCTATGCAATAACCGCGGATGCCTAAAGATTTTTTGTAGGCTTCAGAAGATAATGGTGGAATTGGCGTCTCTCTACAATTTTCTATCTCTAGTTACATAAATGGCAGTCTTCATATCGTCATACCATGATCTATTGTCATTATAGTAGTTTCCGAGTGCAACAAGAAGCTAGAAAGAAAGAAATACATTATTATTTCTTACAGAAAGTAATATACATCTGATATTTTTCTTGTTAGACAGTCACACCAAAAATAATCTTCTTGAAAATAAACTTAAATGTAAACAAAATAGAAAAACAAAGATGAAATATAACAAAGCCTTTCTCGTGCTCAGTCTGACCTTAAGACAAAACATAAAACAATATTAAAAATATCCATATTATGTTGTAACAAATATAAACAATAATAGCATTTAATAAAATAAACTTAACCTTCCTTAATAAAGATACAGGGCCTCCAAAGCAGAGCTTGTAATGAGGTCACATCCTTGAATTTAAAATGAATATTTTTGATCGGTTTTATTGTTGTATTTTCTTGATGGACTCCATATACTTAAATTCTAAATAGAAATAATTATATAAACTTTCAAAAAAACAAAATATAATCGTCAAATAAATACTAACTAACTACAGTAATAGCTTAGACGTTGCGTTCTTGATTTATTTTGAAATCAAGCAGGTTTATGCTAAAAATGGGCAGTAAAGAGTTTATCTATCCATGTACATATACAGATTAAATAAAAATATGGATCCCCCACAGTTATATTTTGCACTCGCACTTAAGAACAACTCAATAGACTTGTGTAGGTTTTTAAACTGAACTTTTAGATTGATATTATTAGATTGCGCCTGCCGCACAAATACAAAATGTTGATCGCAATTAGAAAGCTTTAAATATAAACCTACGTCATTTTATTTACGCTTTTTATGAAAGAATATTAAATCCAGTAATATTTGGTGGCTAATTTAAAATATTTTCATGAAAAAATTTATATTTCTTGTTTAGCGGAGATATAACCCCAGAGTAACATCCTAGCAAGGTTTGGCCAACCTCTATCTACTACGTTTTACAGTCTTATCAAATATTGTCAGGCTCAAAGGAGCATGTACTCTAAGATGTTATTGGTACTTAAAAAAAAAATAGTAATTCATTTAAATATCTACTCTACTATATGTACAGTAATGAGCTCAGTTTACTTGAACTTATCACGATTTTAATTATTTTCGTCTGTGGACATTGGATTAGATGTTATTAAGAGGTGAAAAACTAATTTAATGGAACTTTTCAAAATGAGGAGTTCACAAAACCCATAAAACATTTTGAAGAGGAAGGCAGACTTAAGAGTAATGTCCTACAACTGGAAAATACAGTCACCTACTAGTAATGAAATATCGATGAAATCCTTTGCAATTTGTTGTAGAGAATCCCAATGACTGAACTTGTTCATTATTTTAAATGCTTCAATATTATAAAAATATTAAAATTTTAAGGTTAGAGCAAATACAAATTACAAACTTTGATTAGTTAATGAACTCTCTGAGGACTTTTTATATCACCTAGTCAAAAATTAATAATAAAGTAATATTCAATTACACTATTTTAACAAATAAAGCGTCATTTATGTTAATCGTCAACCCGCACTCGAAGAGAGAGCTTAATACGCAGTATCCAGAAAATTTTAACTGGGTATTGTAGAAGGTAAATTAGGTAGGTAATTTTTTATTGAAGAATAGCAATCAGTGGAATATTTAAATTCTTATTTTATTTTCGAATTAAATTTTCACGAAATATATTATTTACGATACAATTTTTGAATGTTTAACAGTTAAACTCCATTTCATATATCATGGTATATTCTGAGGACTATTTATATCACCTAGTCCACAATTATTAATACAATAGTATTCAATTATACTATGGTAATAAATAAAATGTCATTTATGTGAATCTTAAACCCGCACTGGATTAGGGAGCAACATACGCATTATCCAGAAACTTTTAACTGGTTATTGTAGGAGGTAAATTCGTTGGGTCATTTATTATAGAATAGCAATCAGTAGAATATTAATATTTTTGATTTCTTGTCGAAGTGTATTTGTATGAACTATAATATTTACGATTTAATATTAGAAAGTTAAAATGTTTTACAGTTAAACTCTATATCATATCTTGTGGTATACAAAGATAATATCAAATTTAACGTAGGCGAAGAGATTTTTTTGTGAATCCCACGGGATCTAGATCATCATCACATGTATTACTCAGACACAATCAAGCCCCCACTGCGTATCATGGCTCTCCTTGGGCTTTTTTAATTTAATACCACAAATATTTGCCACCGCATACTTGAAATTGTCATTATTAAGTCAGAGTTTGAAAAATTGCGTTTTAAATTTAATATAAACAGATATTTAACAATTATATTTCATTATTCCGATATTTGTCATAGTTCTTTATAGAAAAATATTAGAATTGTTCTCCTTTAACGAAATTTCAGTTTAAATATTAATTTTTTATCTTACTTTTCTTGATAAATCTTGTATAATGTTATTATGGTCTAAATTCGTTGAAAAAGTACAGTTGTGTATTTTAACCTACTGCAAATTGTACGTTTAAAAATATAAAAAAGCCTGTCGTCTATCTAAGTACACTTTATTTTAAAGTACTTTATCTAACATTTTTACACTGAAACGTAACTTATTGGTCAATGAAATACACTTTTTACTAATTGTATTGAATTAGATCATTCAGTTTAATTGGATTACTAAGGATTTTTGAAATGGTGCTTATAAACTTACTGTATATAAAATTTGTTAAACGGTTTGGTAACAATATAAAATTGCTTAATGTTTAAATTTTTAAATGCCTCTGTTGAAAATACATAATTTGTTATGTATATCTAACAGAAAGTATTGAATTCCACATACTCTTTATTTTAAAAACTTCTCTTTATTTAACCATTTTAATAATTTTCGTAAAAACCTTACCAGTTATAGTATTTTTTTAATCATTAAATTACTGCAATAAAAAGAGTTGATGATCGAAAATAAAGTATGGTTTATAAGAGTTTGCATTTAAATTCTCATATACTATCATTAAACAAGATATATAAATAATCTTTTAAGACGTCCGAAATCCAATACAATACATTAATCCTAAAAAGAATATTTGAAGAAGACTTCGATACTAAAATTGTGTACTGCTGTATTTAATATAAGTGCTACAAAATATCAAACCACGTTCCTCTTTATTATGAATAAGGAATACAATCCACAAGTAATCATACAAATGCAGTCAAAAGTGTAATATATTATCACAGTATGCTGTTAATACTCATTCTGCAATGTTGTATACAAGTTTTGAACCATGCAATGGCAACATTAAATACCAAAATATGTTTTATTCAGATCGTTTCAGTTTATCTAACAACTTCCGTAAGTATTATTCCCATACTAAAAACCCGTAATATAGTAATTAAACATTCTAAAAGCAACCGCCATTTTGTACCATTCGTTTGATTTTTAAGTTTTAAAACATTTCGAAACAGTTATTATTAATATGGTAACACAAAAAAAATTTCCACTATATATATCATATCGCAAAATGCGATAAAACAGTTGCATATGTTAGGCTATGTATAGAAACTTTAATTACGAGCGCAACGACTATTCAAAGGTAAGTTAGTTGGTTGAAAAGTAAAGGAGATAATAAACTTCTATTAATAAATCTCTATTTTAAAAAGCTGAGTTAATAAACTTAACGATCAGTCGTTTTTAATATTTTAGCTGTTCTAATCATCAGTAATGTTTCAGGTCATTTTTTGAATATGATAATACCCTTGGAATTTAACTTATTTGATTAAAATACATTAAAATGGAATACAGTACGAACCAAAATTATTCCATTTATTTACATCGGATTAATAATAAATTCAACATAGGTTTTTCAATCGTAACGGATGAAAAAGCAAGTTTAATTACAAGCAATAGTTAATATACTTACCATCATTTGATTGCTCATCTTGAACCGTCCGCGTCCCTTTAGAATGGGGACAAATATTTTGTAGTGAATGATTCCAAACATGTAATGTTTAACAAATATTTACAAGAACACGTGATTTTTATAGCTCTGTAGCCTAGTTGTCAGGCAGTTACATTTGATATTGTTAAATGGCTAATCAGCTTAAGACAATGAATTAATTACTATATTTTCAACCGAATTTCTATAATCTAGTAATGATGAACTTTTATTTCAATGCTCCAAATAAAACATAACGATAATTTATCATTTTTCAAATGATAATTTAAGATATTTAAACTGAAAACAAAGTTAATAAAAACTATCTTTGGCTGTTTTTAGGTTTTTGAGTAATAGGACTAAATAAAAAAACTAAATCTATTAAAAACATTTGTTATCAAATTAAAAATTTTAAGTGAAGCAAACAATATGGCCGATGCTCGTGTAATTATAAACGGTTAAAAGTATAACTATAACATTTAGATTTGATTTATTAAGTATGAATACAGCACCCAGACATCCTGTATGATTTTAATTATATACATTTTGTACTCAAGTAACATTTTGTTACTTAATTTTGTCGTAAAAACTAGTTTACTTTATTTTAATATCAAACATGACATTTCCACAAGTTGGTAGCATTTGTTTGTATAGTTGGGGGAATTGCATTTGGGATTGGTTACTGTAATGGATGGTTACATAAACTAAGTGTCCCATAAAAATTTAATTTTATTCTGGTTTGTAAACGTATAATTTCAAAATTTTGATCCTTTGAAAGGCTGATTTATATATTTTTCCCACATTTTTTTTGTACTGCCAGCATATCATAATTATAGTATGGACCCATTGACTGTATAATATAACGTATTTCCGTTTTTTTTCGGAACCAGAGGCCAACCTCAAATATGATCTCCAAGTTTTTGTTTTTAGAAAAGTAGCATGGGCAACAAGACAGCTAAAAAGAAGCCACAGACGCTTATATCACGTTCCATTGACATTGTTTTCCTTTGTGTTTTTTGTTAGAGATCTAAATTACGACGAGAGAGTGACCAGATCAAAGCTTGTCGTCCTGAACACCATGGAAGGATATAAAACCATTCGGTATTCATTTACTTTAATATTTTAATAAAATTAAAATAAATAGCGTTTCTTAAGTATATGAAGTATGTTAATTTATTATGTTAAAAAAAATTAGGTTTATTGAAATACAAATTTTAAATTCAAATGACTTTAATCCTTACTATTTACTGCATCATATAATGCATCCAACATTAATTAAAAGTATAAAAATGTAGTAATTTATACTTTTATAATGAAGAAAATTTATAAACTGTGTTAGCTATTTGTGTATTTCTAATTCCATAGAGTTGTTTTGTGAAAATAAATTTATTGAGTCATATTTACAATATAAACAACAATTAATCAATAATTGCTTTTCATATAAATAAATACATTAAATTCTTCAGATTTTTAATTATCTGATGTCGATATATTGTAAAGAATATAGTAATTACCTACGGAATACAATTAAAATGCAATTTCCGCAGAACAACATTACTGTAAAGTTTGATCCACGTGTGGTAAAAATAAGTAACAGGTACTTAGATCTTTAAAAATAAGAAGACATGTTATTTATAAAAATATAGAATACCTATTAAGTATGAGTTCAGAGAATAAATATAGTTTTATGAACTTAGATTCACTCAGTGAACTGTCCTGTAATACAGCAAATTTATATTGAGTGTTGAGTGAGATAATAAACTAAGTTACATATCAAGGAGACAGTACGTAATAGTACACGGAATTTTCGTTTTTAAAAGTTATTGCTATTTAGTATTAATAGCTATTTTGATATTAGGATGGTCATAAAAAGTTCAGAAAATTGTATTTAACGCATTAAAAGCTTAATCTTTGTGTAAATCGTTGTCCAACAAAGAATATGATAACGAATACCATTATGTAAGCTCCAATACCTAAAACCTATTTTTCATGGCCAAAAAACCGTTTGAAAAAATTATGAAATATCATATTATAAGGAATTAGTTTGGAGCATAGATGTGAATGAGTTAACCTTAAAACTGATTCCAGGTTCAAATAAACTGTTCAAATCACTAGACAGTTTAATATTTTGAAATGTTTCTTATATTGTATCTAGAAACAAAAGTAAATAACTTTTACTTAAAAAATTTTATCAACAGTGCAGAACAAACTATATTACATAATAGCGGTCACAACTTTCTTGATCATGACAATTTCATCGTATCTGTAAGTATTTGAAATTTGTATATCTGTAGATCTACTTTTACAGTTAGAAGAATTCAACCAAATGAAAATTCGATTTATTTCTTAAATTGTATAATTGTAGCTAAATATGCATTTGACAATTCCATTAAGAGTACAGCGCCTCTTCAGTATAGCCAAAAACCATTGTTTTTGCCTCATATTGAGCTGTTTCTTCTCTTAAATAGAACAGGATAAGTATTTATTTATGTGAAGGTGATCCATGACGTAGGGACCATCGTTTTCGTTGTTACGTGTTTTTGTCTCTTAAAATATCATTAAAATGATACGATTTATAACGCATGTTCATTGTTTTCTAAATTTACCCTTAGGAAAATTAATATACTAAAAGCTATTGGTGTCTTAAACCCTTTAGTTTATTCGAACTGCCCGCGAGAATTCAAAGTCTATGAAATCCTCAACCTTCTGATAGTTAAAAGATTCAGGCTGAATTCACAACTTTATATGTCGGTATGGTCCTAGTGAGTAACTACGTAGGCACTTGTTAATTCTAGCTTTATTTTTAACTTGAAACCTTAACTGAAAATTATGATATTGTACTCCACAAAGGTTGATTCTCAATTCAACATCTCATTTGTGAATAGGGTTCTTACTTTCATCGCCATGCATAGTATTAGAAAATCAACTATTAAGGACCCAAAGTGGCCTTATTATAATTGTAAATTTGTTATTCCGTATGTGCGATAAACAAATTTGCGATAAACAAAAGAAAAGTCTTACAGATTTTAAATCTAGTTAAAGGAAAAGTGGATTAAATTTGCGGTCAAAATATCAAAAAACAGCCCATCCGTCTCTATGGTATTCAGCTATCTGTATACGAAATATATATAAGAAATATATTACTTTTTAAAAAAATCAAAAATTTTGGTAACCAAGTGGAAACTATGCAAAAGGTCATCTGTATTTTTTTTTAACAAAAATGATGGAATGGGATATGTTGTTGACGGAAGTTGTACTATGAAGCCTACCAGTTAAAATTTCGCAATTCTACAAAACGCAGGAAAACAGACGAGAAGGTTCTCCTAGGGAAATTTACCACCCTTACCCAGATCGCTAAAGATGGCATATCTCTCCCTTAGTATCACAGAGCAGTAAAAGAGAAGCTGTCAGCGATTTCATAACGCCCATTACATTATTCACAGAGTAATTAGAAATTATGAACATTCCTAATAATTTTGACTTGACTCTATCAGAAAAACTTCTAACATTAAATGCAAAGGAAAATATTATTACTGATGAGGGAATAAACACAAAATATTTGACTTATTTTGTCTATGACTCTAAACTGTAAAAAAATTAAAACAATATAACTTTTTACTATCTAGAGTAAAGTACCGTGTCCAGATATTAAATCAGCAGAAAATTAAATTACTCTCCGTGGCTATTAGAATTTAACCCACACCACAACTGACTGGCTAATTAAGTAAAGTGTTGTTAATTGCAATCGAGCCAGTTAAATCAAACACAAGTTCAATTCTTGGTATATCGTAAACAATATACAATCGATTGATTTTATATTTATATAAGTTCATTGGCCAGGAATTAGCAAAGATTATTATTCTATTGGAGGGAATAATTTAATTTCCGTTTGTTCTCACTATTTTTAAAAAATCACTGTCTTACAAAATAGAAGTTTGGAAGAAGCCTAATGTTTATACAGGTCACACCGAGATTTCAATAATCATTATTTAACCTTAATAATGATAAAAATCCAAATACTTAATAAAGTTTAAAATAATGATTGATTACTTAATAACGTTTACCGTAAAATTAATATAATACTTCTTGTGCTAATTTAAAACACGTGTATAATGAAAACATCCCCTCTCATTTCTATTGTAAAGATACAAGAATGTAGCAGAGCCTAAAAGAAAAAGAGAAAACTACATATGTTTGTAACACGTGTCACTGATATTTTGTTCCATTGTGTTTGGTGTTGCAGATAAAAAGTAAAATCACTGCAGAGAGAGGATGAGAGTGTGGCGATACAAAGGGCGTTGTCGTCCTAAAACCTTAAAAGACTTTTAGAAACGTGATCCTACTATTCACATTAAATCCCCTTGATCTAATACGTTATATTGAAAAGAATACTATCTGTGCATAAAAACGTTTCTCTTATGATCAATTTAAGTAGTACGTTTCATAAATTATTATAATCAAAATAGGATAACTTATGAATTAGGTAATGTATCAATACAGATTCTTAAATTTGCACAAAACCACTACTTCTTCACGATATCAACAACGGTGGCTAAGGCACATTCAAATCTATTCCCGTATTAGCAATTTAAAAAAATCGTTATAAACCCTGTACTTACCAAATCATCTCAACTTTAAAAACCCTTCACTTTTTATATTTGTTGATACTTTTTGCAGCAGTTATGTACAGGTAACAGCAATGCGCACCAATGATTTGGAAAACAGATGATTGATTCTTTCATGTATTTTATCGTTTTATATAGATCTAATATACGAAGATTATTTATTGCTGCGTAATCATACTAGTTTTCTTCGGAAAGGTAAGCAAAAATTTGGATAGTATATATAAAATATGTTTCGCCAAGTGTAAGTAATAGGTTAAAATTTCTTAGCAAATAAAATATTTGGATTAAACAAATTACTTTTACTAACTCTCCCACTTGTAGAATAAAAATAAAAACGTAACTTGGCCCCGTTGCTGCCAATATATAGTACCAGGCATTAAATGCTGATTTTGTGACACTGAGTAGTTTAGGGAACTTCGAGACGCGTCCGTTTTTCAATTATGAGAGATTCGATACTTATTAGGTATACATACTGATATAGCTCCTAAACTGACACAAGAAATTTTCAATGAATTTATTTCCTTATTTTGGTATCAAAATGGGTATGTATCAAAAGTCTTTAAAATATTAAATTAATTTTTTTCTATGATCTTATCTTCACAATTTCTTAGCTTTATACGCTTTAAAACAGCCCTCAAAAGTGTAAATAAATGTCAAAATATCGTCATTAACATATACAGACATTTAAAGAGGCTTTCAGTCTATTAATTTAGTTTTCAATAGGTAATAAACTACATATAGTATGTTTATGTTGGTTAGCTAAAATACATAACCTAAGAAAAATTTCACTTTTAATATTTAAAACCAATTAAAGCTACAAAAAAACCAAGGTGGCTGAAAATCGATTTCTTTCTTAGAGTACATTTTCTTATCGGTTTGAAGAAAAAAGCTGTGTGCTTTTACAGTGCAAAGTGGCTCGTATACTACAGTTTATAAAGCCGAGTAGTGTAAGATTATTCATTCTACAGGAAATTATTCCTTATACTAATTATTTCCCTACGACTACTCTAAAATTAATAGTACTCATAATAAAAGAGTGGATTAATATCCGTAATCATTTACTGAGTCGAATAAAATGAATTTCGTATAAATGTTCCACTTGTCACTTTTTAAGATTTACTCCAAACAAACTCGTTATCACTGTATTTAAGGGTACACAATATCTTTTAACATTTGTTTACACAGATGTACCTTAAAAATTATTTTTATCAAATACAAATTTCCAATCAGATTGCAATCTTTCACACCTTATATATGTATAGGCTATTTATAGAGAACATTTCATATCTAAATAGGGAGGCGGTAAAACTTCTAAAAGTGGTATGAATATAATAAATTTATCTACGGAGTACAGCTATGCAACAAGAAATCGAGCACTCAGTCCATTACGCAATAATGAATATCATAATAAATCATTAATTAATTATTAAATAATACATTATGATTATAGAATATAATGTACTTGTTTAATTGTTGAGTTTTATATTTGTATATTTTTATTTCATGTCAGTAAATGCTTTGCTCTATATATATGAGAATTGTACTGTAGACGGTTTACTTTTTCATCATGTGGACAAACTAATTTTGGACTTAAAGTAATACAGTACGTTTAAAGAGTTTTTTGTTTTGTTTTAATTTAATCTTTCCAAGGCTTATTTACTAAAAGAGTGTTTTCTTCGGTAATGAACACTCTTTTCAAAACAAATTTATAAAATACCTAACGTATTTTTGGAATTTATGACTAACGTCAAATATTAAAGCTAATGGTTTAGCAATGTGATTTCTTGTTACCAAGTGTATCCTTAAATTCGTATTACATAATAAGTTTGTAATAGAGCAATTTTAAGAAATGTGATAATACGAGTTTGCAGAATTCTTTCGATTATAATATTTTAAGTTATGTTGGTAGCCATAAGGTTCTGAAAATAAAAAAAATTGTTGTTTTATACCTATAACAAATAAATAGCTTGATCAATATCGCCATAAAATAAACTAATTATGTTCGCCACTTAAAGGATTTGGAGAAACCACACTGCTGTGAATCACAAAAGGATTGGAATGTGAAATAACTGTACCTGACAGGCATGTATTTTATTAGCTGTCCCACATAACGAAATGTCAACATGGTGGTCCGATCCACGTGTAAACATCTGTCTGACCAACCTAACAACGCACCAAGTCTATCATGACATCTAACAGATTTGTCTGACAAAAGAGGGAATTTATATTTTGAGACTATCCTAGATTTTAGCGTTTTGTAAACAATACATTTGATTAAAACAGAAAAATTTATTGTAATTTTAGTAAGAAACTTTTAGTAGTATTTACGATACAATATTTAAGGTACATAATCAATGAGGGTTTTTTCCACATGACAATGGTTGTTATATCAATATAATTATAAAACTCTTACAAATAAAAGTTCTCTTCTAAGTGAATGGAGCAATTTTTTCACTGGTATTATTTCTTTCTGCGATTTCTTATTATTAACTTGGTACTTTTATCAACTAGGTTAATCCTCACTTGGATAATTGAAGTTAGAGTATGACTGCCCTTTAAGACAAAATATGCTCATTGGTTCCTGCTTAAGCTTATGAAAACTAATTAAGGCCTTCCTTCTTGTTGTATTACTTTACTTATCTTGGTTTATAAATTATAATAATGTAATAAAGCAATTATGATGTTTTATCAGAAATATATTTAAGATATAAAATACGTTTCTAAACCGGTTTATTTATAATCATGTTCTTTTAAATTTTCTCTTAAAATATATAATACTTTATTTAACAATGGATAGAATAATGATATAATAACAGAACATAGATTTTTTATTCAAATATTCCAAAAGTTTATACTGATGTGGTATTAGAATTTAATATACATGTCATATACTAATATTAAAAGTTCATTTCTAAGAAGTTAATTATGTTGATGCGTATGTTAATTGGAGACGAGGCTGGGCACATACAGCATCTCATCCTCATTCAAAATGAAGAAGCTCTACAATTTATATACTTATTACAGTATTTGAACGCCGAACAATCCCTATTGACCTCATAACATAAGAAGGAGGGATTTGTGCTAGCTGGTGAAAATGCAGAAAAAAGGAAGCTTCCTTACGGGCTGATACTTTGCTGTTGTCTAAAATGGAGAGATTATTGGGCGGAAATTTACAAAGAGGTGTAACTATACAAATTTCTGGGTTTTTCATCGAGTTTAGCTACCAGTGCTGGTAAAATACGCTATTTTAGGAATATAAAAGCCCACAGACATTTTCCATAGCAAAGTATAAATTCTGTTATGAGAAGGAAAGAATTTTTCATATTTCTGTACATATGTCTAACCGTCTAAAAATACCTTAAAAACCAATAAACATATCAACTAAAAACTGAGCCAACTTTGGGGGCCAATCAGTAATGACTGCGGTAAGTCATCCGCATGGCTTCCGAAGGAAACATCGTGCGGCATCAACATGTGAATATCAAGACACATTTCAGAGGTCAGGGCCGTGAATCAAATTCCTTCGCAGCCCCGGTGGTGATCACCTTCGATCTCATGCCTTCATCGATCTCGTATGACAGTCGATATTCCTTCAGATAGTACTACACCACAACCAGAAATAGGCGGGCACTCTGAAGTTCAGCTGCAACGCCTCGAACATGTCCGCCGCCACATTCCATAACAGCCACTGAAGAAGTGTTCTCGGCTTACATCTGCCTCTTATCCCCCGTGATGTCCATAAGAAGTCACGACCCATTTTGCACAGAAGTCGGGTGGTAAGGCAGAAAACATAGGCAGAGAGGGGTCCTGAGTTCATTTCGCCAGCATCTGCGTCAGGTACTGAAGGGGGATCGTCAAGATTTTTCACATGAAGTCAATGACATCATGGATTCCTCCAGAGAGCACATTTCGTCCTTGATGTTCATCTAAACGCCCATTCCTTTGCCGGACTGCGGCCGTACGCATATCGAAGATATCACTCTCGTCCTCTTCAATTCCGCTTCCAAAGGCATTATCCGGGTATACGCTTTTCTTGTCAGGAGACACTCGATGCTCGACTATAGGCTGAGCTTTCTGTGTCTCCATTCACTTCGAACAGCCACCGTCTCCTCCTACTACTTTGGGTTTATGAACCCTACTTATCTTCTGTTTTGAGGGCAAGGGTTTCCATGCATTTGTTTTCTAGCACATCGTTCGGTAAGCATTGACCCGGAATAGCCAAGAACGGATATACTGTTGGTGACAATGACCGTAGCCCAGTCTCCTAATCACACACCCAGGGGCAATGCAAGCACACATTAGCCTCTGTATAACCAAAGGAGCACTCACAGGGACTCTAAGTGGTCGCATAGAAGAAATCATAAATTGAAAAGACATACCAGAGTTGATTCGAAGTAATAAGAAACAAATCGAAAGAGAACGAGTTGAGGAACAAGCCAAAGATCAGTAGAAAACGTTGTTCTTGATAAAGGTGAGAGCATTAATAGAAGGATATCTACCTCCTTTTGTGTCAAGTTTTACTTTTAAATGAACGTATTCCTTATAGACAATAGCAATAATAGTAACGCATTCAATTCCTAATCTTACATTAGCAGTTTGTGTAATCTTATAATGTTACGCTTTTTGTAAAAAAAGTGGTAAGCTTCCACAAGCTACAAAATAAATATCCTAACAGTTTTAACTATGCATTGATAACAAGGAACTTTAACTAGAACAAAGAATGAAAGTTGAGTGAATTTGCAGACAAATTTGAGAACTTTACGTACTATATAATCCTTGTATTTACAATTGCTTTGAAATTTCACCAATTTTATTATTTCTATATAATTAGTTGATTTCTAATTTTTACCTAATTCCAAAAACGAGTTTGTGAAAAAAAATACAAATAAATTACAAAAAGTCAGATAAACGTGTTTTAGTACATCAGTAATATTAATATAACATACTTTAAAAGATAATTTAAGATTATCCACAAGAAAAAGGTTTCTCATTATTAAAGTTTCAGAATATGTTAAACTGTCTTTAACTCTTTACTACTCTTAATAGTGAATCTTCAAGGCATGAATCTACCAGCCAGAAGAACGTTGAATATTAATCTTAAAATTTTAAAATTAATTAAATAAAGTCATGATTAGCATATATACTTCGCGGTATTCTACAAATGATATACCACAATGAGTGTGTCAGTGATTCACTGATGTAGAGGTCACGTCTTACTTGTTGCTCAATACACCATTTAACAGATATTTTAAAGTTATTACAAACTAGATTAACTAGTCAATTCAATTAATTAATAAGTAAACATTTACTTAGTGGTGGTGAAAAACATTTACAGCATACCTATTTTATTTCATAAACACTAGTAAGAGAAGGTTACGATCAGATTGTCCAATTCAAATAAAAGTTTTACACGATGCTATAACACAAACAGCTAAAGTGTTCCTTGTTACAACTTCTTTGTTGCTTCTGCCGTTCTCGTATGTCTGATAAGTCGGATAATACAATCCAAACTTGTTAAACTTGAATACAGAGAAGGCAAACAGGAGAGGAGTTTGCAAGTACTGTAATATCCCTGTAGTGTTGTACCTCCAGGTGTAGGAACTTTTACCTTTACAAAGAATCTTATGTCAATTGTGCCTACTAAAATAGATACTTCTTAAATGATTAAACTCCTAGGTAAAGTAGGTTTTTGTATATATTTACGTACATGTCATATGAGTAATTACGCGTTGCTTTGAATTTACGATTTAATACGTAGTAGCAGCCAAGTGTGTACCGAATGGATGATTATACATAAATTACTATAAATATATACAAATATAAAATAATGGTAAATTTGTGGTTTTAAGGTTGAATTAAAAAGGAATCAAAATAGCTTCCTTGATATCTTGTTGTAAATAATCGTTTGCATTAGCAATGTTTTATCTAATAATAAGATAAACATTATACATGTATTTATAAGGGGCTATAGTAAATTAAAATATATATATAGCAAATTTGAGTTGTATAGCTCATTTAACGAAAGTCAAAAATTAGTGTAAGTGATCAAAAAGACGTCTCTTTTTCTTGGCCGAAAACAGCGAGTTTGGCGTGTATATTGTCCTCGAGACAAGTAAAATGTGTAATAATAAATATTTTTATGGGTTATCATATGTATTTATTCAATTTAAATAAATTTTGACGGGATTTTGTGGAGTGAGTGAGTTATATAAATGTTTATGTTAGTAGAACTTTAGAATGTTGTATTTGAAATTACAATCATGAAAAAGTAGTCGAGGTTATAGTTTTAAGTTGGCGCGTTCAGTCACTGCAGGGAAACCTCTTAGTTTTGCTTTCCGATATATACTCGCATTTAAAGGGTTATAACCATTCCTTTTCCAAAGTAATAACAGTGGCTATCTTGAAACTTGAATAGACTTCGAGAAAGTACAAGACAAAAATTTTTAATTATTTAAGAAATTGTCTAGTTTTATTTATTCCGAAATGCGAATAGCAACCTATTTAAAAATGTTTGGTTTGATAACAACTAGTTAAGGCTCTCATCTAAGCAATGCTCAAATACTATATATGTGCCAAATTTAGCTTGGACCAATTAATTAAAAACGCGACGGCGAATGTGTTCACAATTATTTACGCAGTGTTGAAGAGGGATTACCATACTCAAATTTTGATAGAGGTGTTATCTAGATAACATTACGCTATAGCTTATTACACACTACGAAGAATTATTGCAAGAGACACAGGATTTCATTAAAAGTTTTTGTTTGTTTGTTAAAACTGTTCAACAATTTCATCGAAGTGATTTGCAAATATGGTTTCTGTACCCAAAGTTCCGTCTGTATCCGGTAAGAGTTACGGCAGTAAATACAGGAAGTAAATTAAAAATTCCCAGAAGTTTACGTTTTTTTGCCGAAGAGGTCCATCCTGTATTTATTTACGTTTTTTTAGATCGGGCCAACAATTTAAACACTACGATGTACCATCATTACTTCAGATCACAATTAGACGTTATTTGACTGAAGATAATTATATATATATATATATATATAATATATATATATATATATATATATATATATATATATATATATATAAATTTTATATCTAAATATGAAAATGTATGTATAAAAAATCTTGTTACATTTTCTTCATAGGGACACAAATTTTATCATTAGTAGGACACCGGAAATAACACAAGGGAGCAAGTCACAAAGCGCTGTGGTAGAGATGTTTTGACTAAAGTTGGCTTTTCTGATTATATATGTATTATTAAATTTATTAAACGGTAAACAAGAATAAGGCTATTGTGGAATATGTTTGTTTAATGCATCTTTAAAATTATGCTAAACCTTAAAAAATATAAGCTTATTGTTATTTGTGTATCATTTGAAATTATTGGCAAAGAACAAAGAAATAAAACGTACCGTACACAAATCTACTTTAAATTAAAATATTATTATAGTTCTCTATCAAACTACATCTTATGTGTATGTACTGAGATTAATAGAGCTCCTATGACACTCCCGCATTCTAGCCTTATATATTTATGAGTACTGAAATTGTAGCAGCTATTTACTTAAATTTATGACATGTTACAGATAAATTTTTATATTTCATTGGTATTAAAACTGTTTTACTTTCAGATTTCTGGGCCTGAAAATATTGTTGTTAAAACTTACATTTGAGTTTATCATGTTAAAGATTGGAATGTCTTCCAGTGAAAATAAATATTTTGAGGGGTGACTATTGTTGCATTATAAAGTACATGACTTACCCGGTATTCATTACCAAACCAAATATATAATATTACCAAGCGTCTATTATTGTTGATTTTGTACAGTACAAATAGAATCAGAATCTTCTATGTAGGTAGTGTGTTTATAGAAATTGTACATCTTCTTTAGGAATATAATGTGAATACTCTATAATAAACCAATGTAAACAAAGCTTCAAAAAGTTTAAAATTCATCCTATCTAGTAATGGCGTTAAGTATATTTAGGCAAGTTGTCTCAGGATTTCAATCTTTGGTAGTAATTTATCACATTCTCAACAAATTGGATAAGTTTTCTCACTAGCTATTTCTATTCAGACATGTTGTTAAATTATTAAATTGTTATAGGAGACAATATTAAGAATTAAAAACTATGTACTTACCAATTGCTCAGTTATTAACAACCCTTAGTTCTGTATTAGTGATAAAACAGTAATAAAAAAATCGAAAATTATTACCGTGAAGGCCAAAAATACTGAATGACATTTTATTTATATTGATACGTAACTTCCATACTAAATACATTTTTTTTATTTTAAGTTAAAATATGAAAGCTTACACAACATAGACTTACTCCAAAAATTCTGCAATACATGAAATATCTGCATTAATAAGGTCTGCAAACGTCTATTTTTATTGGTAAAATTTTATTCAGGATATATTTATGTAGTAAATTAAAAGTTTATGTATGTTTCACAAAGAATATACAGTAAATATTTATGTAGTTAAATAATCGCACATTAAACGTATAGGGGGAAAAAATTGCTAAATACAAACAGAGCTGTATTACACGTGAATGACGACGTATGAGGCAGACCGGAAGTTTTCCTATCTCACAGGCACGTTTTTCATTTCCACACACCGGAGCTCTAGAGCTTACCTTTCATATCTAATCATATGTGTCCGGAATCTGAGTTGGGATGAAATACTTTAACCCCTACAGTTTATATAATGAGGGATACCTCACGGGAAAGATTTATGTGTTTGCCCAACAGCTTACTATAAACTTGTTGGGGTATAAGAAACATACTGTTTGGTTTTTAGTTATAAAAAACTGATAGATTAACAAGTATGATGAATTATATCCGCTTATATGTATGTATTTCCTATTAAATAACGATGTAAAAAACACTAATACTACAATCTCATGATATATAGTCAACAGTCAAGGAGTACTAAGTATGTATTCCTACTATTTTAGTATTGTTTACTAGTTAGCATGTTTGTTTGACCTACCACTGCTTCTATGTGACATCCAATATTAAACCCCTGAATAAAATTCGGGGATGAATCTTTAAACCCAAATTATTAAATAAATATTTATATAAGAGGGATTTAGTAAATTATCATATAATAAATGAGTAATTAGAATAAACAGAGAAACAATAAATAATTTGTAATAGACGAAATGAAAAAAACATTTAAAATCTGAACCGAAAATACTAATTACTCATATAAATTCCTTATCTTAAAACTCTTGTTTTTCCCTATTTCAAGTTCTGCTCGAAATGACGAAAAACTTTCAAATTTAGACCAAAACACTAATTACTCACAATAAATTATTATTTAACGTCTTTTTCCTTTCCCTATTTCAAGTTCTGTAACACACTGAAGATGTTCATGAATAATAAACTCAACACTAATACATTCGCATTTATTCCTGTTCAACGGACAAACATTTTCCATTGTCAATCAAACATTGATCTGTGAGAGGATTTCTCTTTCTCTTCTTTTGGTGGTTTATAGTTAGTGTGAGACCATAATGACTTTCAGGTTGATGTATATAAGTTCATCAATGCTAAGTAAAAGGATAACAAGAAATATTTTTAGATACTAAATTTCATAGACTTTCTTTTTAATAGACTTTACAACAAAATGTTGGATCTTACATTGGCGGTGGTACAACTAACAGTTTTTAGTGACTCCAAACATAGCTCCTGCAGTTAGATTCTTCCAGTATTTATAAGGAAAAATACCGTAGAAAATAATCTTTAGTTAATATACGTTAAACTGAAACTAACAATAATACATATCCCCCAGTAAATGTAACTCAAAGGGGGTTGAGATAAACCACGATAAACTTAAAACAATCCAATAATATGAAAATCAATGATAAAAATGGAATATTTATCACTGAATTTCAGCATTTTGGTAATTTTAAACTACCTTCATTGTCGAATACAAGTTCTTTCTCGATTATTCCATACTTTTATCATATTATTCTTTTTGCAAATGCTTTAAATTTCTCATATGGAATTTAAGTCACAAAACAATTGCTCTGCATTTAAGCTTTATAAGTCTAACTTATATTTCTTTAGTTCTTAGTTCTTATGCCGCTTTTTACAACTAATCAAATGTTAAAGTTATCGTTTAATTTGCAATAAAATCTTTCACTATTTCATATTCATGTTTTTAGATGAAAAAAATACTTATGCACACAAATACTAGTTGGCCAAAAGGTTCAATGTACATCTTTGTTAATGATACAAAATATATTTCGATTCACAATACTTTCTTTGATAACTGACGTTGGTATCTGTTCAGGTTAATTCCATGCTGAAGGTTTGGAACTAATTCTATTGACGCACCAGTGACGTATATGAAGCTTAAACCTCAAATCTTATAATTATTCAGACTTTTTACACTTTCCTGCTGCTCCTAATGTACCAGTCTCTCTTTAAGGAGGTAACTAGTTACAATAAGAGTGCTATGTACAAGGTGATGAGACAAATCATAAAATATCATAGTACAACTTTGTGACTAAGTCTTAAATCACAGCACCTGTGTGTGCTGGGTTATGCGTTGTTTACTCTAACCTAGTGTATAGTTATGAGTATTAAGGACATCACATTATTCATTCTTAGTTAATTCAAAATTTAAATAAACCGTATTCATTACGTGTTCTAAATAAAGAAACCAGAAAACAAAAACCTACGTTAAATTGGCAAATAACAGTTACTTAATGCCAAAACCACACAGAATTTGAAAGCAGTGCCAAATTTTAAGGGGCACATTGATTAGAAAATGTATGATATAGTTATAAATATTTCCCCTTCAGGCAGGCCTTATAAATATGTTTTATAAGCAACGAAAGGAAACTTTCAGATTAATCATTTTACGTCATAGTAGTTGATACATGTTGTAGTTGGGTATCGATTGTCTACTGAATTAATCATTAATGTTTAAAACGTATCCGTATACAATGTTTTTAAGATGTTGTACCCTCTATGAATGTTTGATTGATAAGTTCAGTTATTTAGTCTGCCTTGTCAGTTTAGATATTCAGTGGTAACTGTAATTCATAAGATCACATTCCAAGAAAACTCTATTATTTTAAACGTTTACATAACCACACTCTATCTACAAATAGCATTCAAAGTATTTCATTAATAGTGAGTGTCATCCCATAAATTTGGCTGAGCTTTAGTGAACATCATTATATTGGTCCAATAGGTAACCATTATGGTGTCGTGAAACTTGATGTTCAAATTATACTTTGACATTATTGTTCTTTCCTCCATTAAGTAATTACCAATGAGTAAATACCAATGAGTAATTGAAAATTATCATTTGTAAGGTGTGCATTCATATATGTGTATAATTAGCTTGAAAAAATAACAAGCTTAGAAAGAAAATTAATTATTATTTGTTAATGAAAAGTGGGGCAGTAAGATCTATTAGGAGATAATACAATAGTGAGTGAGAGAGATAGCGAAATATAGGGATCGATTCTGTCTTTAAAACAAATGTAAGTCATAGATAGAGAAAACCTATTAGAGGCGTGTGGGATCGCTCTTTGGTTATCAAGTTTATTAAATGAAATCTTTTGATGTCTCTGCTTTTGCTATAAAAAAACATATATTTTATTTGTCAATTATTCTTTGTTTTACTTTTGTTTCCTCATTGTCATTACCATAACATTTTTGATTTTCATTAAAATTACTCTAACTATATTTTCGTCTGTCAATAATTATAACTATACGAATACAAAAAATAAAGTTCAACCTTCAAAATAAACTATTTCTACAAGTAAAAAAGCACTAAAACCACAAACTAATTTTGGAAATTTAACTTTTTCTTCTAAGGAATATTTGAATTGAATACAGTTACTAACATTGATTTATTTTGTAGTAATAATATTCTAAATTGCTTTACATGTTATAATCTCAACTATTTTAAATTCTTACGCATATAAACACAGCGCATGCGTGATATATTTCAGTGAGACTTTAAGGTGCCTAGCTTATATCCCTTTTCGTACTATAAAACTTTGATGGTGTGCATAGTTTTGGTTATATGTGCATTTTTATAGATGGCATTACAATGTTATAGAGAGAGAGGGGGGGAGAGGAAAAGGAGAGAGTGAGAGAGAGTCTTAGCGTATTGTAGTACTATTCAATGGAAATATTAAGGAAATATTCTAGCATTCAAAAAGCTCAATTCTGTTAGCCCCATTTATTGAATCAAAATCATTCATCGATCATTACACCATAAAGCTTACAACCACTTTTATCCATTTCAAATAATTAAATATCCCTTCTTCCGAGATATTGTATATTACTCTATAATTATTTATTTTCATCTATAACAATAAGTCAACACAACCGCTTCTAAAGACTCATTCATTGATGAATGGGACTGTAGTATCAATTTGATGAACAAACAAGTCGGTATTTTCTTTTGCGGTTCAATAACTGTTTATTTTGTAGCCTAATGAACCGATGAATTAGTCTTCGTTGTTTAACTTTCGGATCAGTCGATGCAATCATAAGCAAATTTTTATCCAACACTCACTTTAACCGTAAATTGACGAAACAGTTTTATATTTTTGTTTAAAATATGTCAATCAGTTATTACGTAATTTATCAGTAGAAGTCCAATAACAAAATATTTTTTTAAAAATTGTTATTCATTTTTTTAGTATTAAGATTTTAGAAACTTAAATAGTAGCTAAATAGTAAAGAGTAAAAATTTTAATTTCCGTTTGGTCAGCCAAATAGTTTCCACCAATTAGTTCCCACTCTGTGAATGAAATGTAGTTGAGTAGCGGATCTTGCAATTAACTAATAATCTGTCTATCCATCAAGTAATCTTTAATATCATTTACCACTCATGATGAAAAATAATAATGCAAATGTTTTAACATCTAATAATAATTTAACCAAATTTAATATGCTAAATAATTATTTTTTCGATTATTTTCAGTTACAAGGAAAAGGCCAGGAAAAGTGATGTGTAGTTAATGAGTTACAGGTAACTTTTATATTCTAGGAATAGCAAAACCATATTATATTGTGTCATCGTATATCCTTATAATAAGGACCAAGAAATATAAATGTTAACGATTATAAAGTAAAAAAGGCTATCAAAGCCTAAATTCTAATGTATTTATAACGTGTAACTTCACAAACATAATGAAAAATTGCCCTCAATATCTCAAAAGATGAATTACGCAAGTATTTGATAGATACACTACCAATAATTTCAAACCAACGACAAGAACCAAGCCGACAAGATTAGTTTTGTGGTAATATCGGGTTGACGCAGACCTTCTGTCACCCTGGAATCTGACTGCTCTTCTCGTTCTGTCCTATTTCGTCTTAAGGAAAATAACACGGTTTTAATGATCACATTTCAGTTTATTTTACTATAATATAGATTGTATATGCAGTATTTATTGATTTATATTAATGACAGATTATAGATTAAACAGAAAGCAGTAAACAGTTGTTATTGACTTACGATAAAAGTATGTAAGGTAGTTCAGGAATAATGTTAACTAATATATTGTTTAAAAATAATAATAAATAATACGAAAATTTAGGATTGTGTTTACGTTACTTTTTTCTTAGTCTAAGACCATGGAAGTATGACGTGAACTATAAAGGTACAAGTTATCACGTAACAGGCCTCGCTACGTTTGCTTGCAAAATGTTATAACTATAAAACATCTTTGATTCATCTTACTCTCGAATTGTGTTACGACATAATACAATCATGACATACTTATTCATTAATCATAGTACTAATCATACCGATGAAATTCTAGTAATATAGAGAGAGTATTTCAACGCAAAGTCCGGGGTCAAACTGTATTGCCAACATAAAACAATGAATTTCCATTCTATTATTTTTATTCCATTCTATGCATGCAAATGTTACAGGGTTAAAATCCCGTATTCTTGGAGTATCCGTATTAAAGATTATGAGTATACAAT
Source organism: Homalodisca vitripennis (assembly GCF_021130785.1). Taxonomy (NCBI): domain Eukaryota; kingdom Metazoa; phylum Arthropoda; class Insecta; order Hemiptera; family Cicadellidae; genus Homalodisca; species Homalodisca vitripennis. The sequence continues at coordinate 89,585,101 of NC_060213.1, read as the reverse complement.
ATTAATTATTATTCTTAATATTTTTTAAGATTACCTTATTATAAATATATAATTAATTCAGTTATTGAGTAATAAATGTACAGTGGTCTATATAAAAATTAAAGTTGGCTTGAATTGAAATTTAGGAAGTGAAAATAAACTTTTAAGACAGTCGCCAAAATACATTCAGCTTATCTGAAAATCACTAGTAGAGTACAGTTTTATTTTTGACGGAAAGAGTATATAGTTTGACATAAAGTTTATTTTAAGTTGTAAACTTTATTTAGTACAGTCTCAGTAATATTCTTGTACGTTACAGGACGTAAAACAGATATTTTATATTTTCTCTTCTGTTATATTTCATTCCATGGTTAAACATATTAAACAAGAATGAATTCAATAATGGATTGATGTTGTACGCTTAATTATATGTGTCTATAAGTTAAATATTTAGTGTCATATCTCTTCATCCGTTTAAGTGTGCCTTGATCCCTCGTCGAGACCACTACGCACGTACTCCTCACATTCTGTTTCTTTTCATTATACCTACGATGTTTTTATAGTAAAGGCAAAGACGATAGAAAGTGCAAAGTATTGAACTTGACTTCTGTTAATAAAATGTTTTAATAGTTTGGATTATTACCCTAAATACGTTTATTATAATTAATTCAAGACGCCATTGATGTAGAAATCCCCCTTTAAAAATGCTACAACTTATAACTAAAGTTGGGATCTAAATTTCAATATTGGTGTAGTATCACGGTTATTACATAAAACTGGGATTGCTTGCAAACAGTCAGATGAAGCTGTTCCTGGCATAGAGTTGTCCCTTTTTAAAAATACAAATAACTGAAAACCTTTACTTGAGAAAAGTTCCGCTAATATCCGAGATTCGTTTAGAAATATGACAATAATGTATTATAGCCACAAAATATTACAGAAAATTATACAATTATTATGGAAACAAATATTTAAAAATAATATATGTTTTACAAATAGATTGGATTATATCGTACTAGCCTTTTATTTTTACGTACATTTTTTCATACAAAATAAAAAATATTTTTAAAAGTTACAAATATATTTGCTTGGCCTATTGGGGCTAAATTATATAAGATATAAAATTTACTTCTACAACAGACAGGGAATTTGTATATGTCCAATAAGGTCAGAAAGTGCCGTTAACACTTTCCTCGAATCACCCTGTACAATCATTTAACTGAAAATACAATATGTTAATTAAATAAGATAAATCAAAATTTGTATACGATATTTAAACTTAAAATTTAAAAAAAATTGCAATACACTACTTGCAATAATATCACTACTAAACATTATATATTTTATGTTAGTCTAATTTTCAAACTTTTACTTATTCTATCTAACTAACAACATTAAGTTTGTACATATTCAATTATACGAGTTGATATGTGCCGGACATATATTTGTTGGTTTCGCATTTCACTTTCTCTAACTTCTTAGCTGGCCTTCTTTGTTTAGATAATTAAGATTTTTATTAGGTTAATTTGTTAAACGGTAACTGTGTAATAGGTTTCACTATGTGCTATTTTTTACATTATTTTACATGAGGTTACTTTATTTTATAAGGAAAATTACATACAAGAGTATTTAATCCTAAAAACCTCTATTTTAGTATTACATTAAATAATATTGGTTAACAGAGGGATGATTTATAAAGTCCAGTTTGATATGGCGTGTCTTGGTGCGCTATTATTTTACTTCAACACGTAGCAACACGTAGCAAAGAACTTCTGAGCCCATTGCTTTTACCAATACAGTATATTTGTGCGTGTAATAGTAAATTTTGTAGTTACGTATGAAAAAAACTAACAAGCAAATATAGATATTGGTCACTCGAAGTCTAACTAATAATAGACTATTAACATTACTTAAATAATTTATAAAGAATAATTTTTAGTATTTTTTTATATATCACTGCTAAATGAATACACATTTTCCAATATTAATTTCATTCTTGCGAGGTTTTTTAGAATTAATGATTCCATCATCAGGCAACTTCACAAAAAAGTGTTGTTAAACCCTGCAATAAAAATGCATTAACATATTTCATACCAACAGAGTAGGTCATGTTAGTTTAATTAGATAAACCGTTTAGTCTACTTGTATAGTATAATCTATTCTGTCTAAATAAATTCCAGCCATCTTTTCTTACATAAGCTGTACCCAATACTCGGGGCTTTGTTGATATCCGCATAACTGTTATACTCAACTTTATTAAATGGTTATCAAAAATAATTAGCATTACTAAAAAAGTTAAAACTCAGCCACTCTGGGTTTTTAGCCTTGTTTACATCAATAAGTACTTGTAGTGAGTCAAGTAATATAAAAAAATGGTCTGATTTTTCTCTGTTTGTTGTGCCTTCCTAACAGACACAGCTATTAAAACCAATAATCTTGTTCGTTCTAAATGGTTATTCTAGTTTTTAGCAAAGTTTAAGAAATCCTAACCAAGGCGTAAAAGCCCAAAAACTTAGAAGTAGAGAATAATGGATAAGGTTATGTTGTTAGAAGAGCAACTAATTTTAAAAAATATGGCAAGAAAACTCGTTCTTCGGAAATAGCAAGTTACATTCTATATTTATATTACTTTTAAATCAAAGCTATTTTACTTTCTAGAAAAACAGCAAGAACAACATTTATTAGTTTTTCACGAAATCAATCATATTATTTAAAGCTAACTTAAAAAATGCGTTTTGAGGACTTGTTTTCAATATCAAACAATACAATTTGTATAGAAAGAGAATGCATTTTAAAATTTTAAATGGAAATCCTATTAAGCCCAAAGATATAATTAACGACTGTTCAGCCATTAAGTTGAAGAAGTAGGGAATAAAACAGACAGGACTGCATCTACATAAAGTGTTCGCTTAAACTACATGAATCTTTCTTTAACTATTTTAAATGGCTTCAAAAATAAAATAAATAGTCCAGTATTATGAGAGGAAACATTTAATTGTTTATTTCGCTACTGGGAACCACCAACTCTGGGCTCGTCCCGCAACTTGTCAATTAGGTTGAGAATAATACGCTTAAACAATATTTAATTGTTATTTCCCCACTGACTTCTATCTTGTTTCATTCTTCCTTCCTGCTTCTCATTCTTGTAAAAAATATGCTGTCCGACACAAATTCTGTATTGGTTTTACCATGAAAGTTTACTGTGAATTTTCTAGAATCGAAACAATTATAAAATGAAAGTATAGTTTAGGGATGTACAATCATTGTTTTTATCCAAAACTTTTATTATTACCGTGTTCTGCTTTCAAAGTAAGTTTCCATACAAATAGGCTAATGTTTAATTTTGCACGTTGACTTCAAGCAGTTGTATTACTTCTTTAAAATGTAGTGTTATAATTTTGTGTTATCAGTAAACTATATGTTTTACTATAGATTACTTAGGTTTTGTGGCAATAGCTTTTGGAATATTTTTAATACAAGCGTATATAAAGTTTGCGTGTTACTAAAACATTACTTAACAAAACACAAATATGTATTTTAACTCTTGATTTTGTTTTTTATATTGCTTTATTAATCTTCATATTTGTCTTATGTATTCCTCACTATTCTTGAATATAGATTTTTTATCAGTCTGTCCCTATAAAGTGTACAGAAATACGATACTATCTATTTCATAATTTATCATGATAAATCTTTACAAATATGAGATTCAATTAGACCGTCCGGACATGCAATTGGTTATTAAAACGCTGAAAGTGATAATTCATTACCTTTTCCAAATATCTTTTTTAGGCTGTCGTTAAGCTATCAGTACCTCTATATGCATCATGGTTATATATCTATATAACTTTTGAGATGAGTGATAGTTTGAAGTGAAATTTATTTCTGCTATTTAAATCATTATTGGTATATTTCAAGAATAAACATAATCAGACCAAAATTTTGTATTCATCTCTGACACATTTATTTATTGGCATCAATCAAATCAATAAATCTATCACCACAAGCTATTTTTTACTTTAATGTATATTACTTTTAATATTTATAAAATGTTCTATAATTATCAACATTAGTCATCATCAATATTTTAATCTTTCAAAAGAGCTCACGGGATTTTATATTCGTGTCTAAGACAAGCCAATTTTCCTGAAAAAAAGTTTCCACACAAGTGCTGGAAGTAGTTTTTATCTTCAAGTTCTCTAAAATTGGCGGTGCTCATTTACGATTATACCATCGTAAAGTTCTATACTATGATTAAAATTTAAATTTTAGTGATGTAACTTAAATAATTTTCGTTAATTTTAAGAACTGAAACGTATCCAATTGAATATTTATATCAGTAGCACCATTTTCTCAAAAACAGTAGCTTCTGATAGTGACATTTTATTTTGCGTACAATAATGCACCAAATTATTACGTCAATGTCATATTCCCATGATGTGTTTAATTCATTTGTCATGAGTGTCGATTTTATTTGCTTTTCTGACACTGACTTTATTGAGGCTGAATTACATATAAATTATTTTAGGATTTTCATCAAATACAGTGCCAAACTATTTATTTAAACGATGTACACAAAACTATATAAAAAGCGAACGATGTTCTTAAAAAAACTACCAACGGTTTAACGGACAAAATACTGATTGGCATACTACATCTATCTATTCTCCTGGTCGGATACCGTATTTGCTGTTATGTATCTAGAATAACTATATTCATCTACTCAATTCATTCATATTTAAAATGAATCTGTGTCACCTGAAAATCAACGAAAATAGTTTATTTTAATCCTATTATTTCTTATCCCAAAAAAGTAATTGTGAAATTTATAAATTTACTGCCATGATCACAAGTTTAAGAACAGTTACATGGATAATCAGCATAACATTTTGTTTTGATAAATTTGTGAGTAAGAACAAATTATTAAAACTATTTTTTAAACTAATCGTCCGGGAAGATTCAAAACGGGTACAGTATAAAATAAGGTATTTTAAAGATTATTGCACTTAAATATTAATATGTTCACTACGTGTTAATAGTACATTGCGGTCACATTTTTTATATTTCCTATGAGTAAAACCGTATTTCCGAATGATTGCCATTGCATCAGCCATATCTTACAGTTATTTTACTGAGTGAATTACTTATGTAGTGAGTTTTGATATAAAAGTTATGCAACAGGTATAAAACACAATAGATTGAAAAAATTTTCAGTGTTGATTATCATTTAGTTAAAAAAATTTAATTTTTAAAGAGGAGAATGCGTAGTAACTTTTTTCAGTGTATGTAAGCAAGTTGCTAGTACATTTATTTTAGTAGGCTTTTGGATTAGGTTACCGAGTAATATTACTCTCCTGCCCTTTGTTCAAGTTCATCAGATAAGTCTTACAACAAATGTGGGCTCTGGGACAGTATAATATTGCCTCCGTCCGCGAGCTATGACAAAGAAAGACATGAAAAACGTAAGATGCAATATAACATTGTTATGCGGCGGGATTGCTTAAAGCTTTGCGCATAAAACGAGCCGAATATTATGAGTTTTCATTCTCATAGTAGGATCACAATCTATAAGACTCTATATTGTAGCTGAAATGTTTTTCTTAGAAGAATGTTTCTAGGTTGTTTCAGAGGCTTATTGTAAATACTCTATCTGATTCTACTTTTATATAATGTAAATTATATAAAAAAGCATAACTAGACAATTGTATGAACGTTTATTTCATTCTTGGTGTTCCTATATAAATAAAAATGAATTAATTAATGAATAAAGACTGTCTTTATACAAGCGGCAGGGTTAGGTCTTTCAAGCTCCCTTTACCATTCAACATCATAGACTTTTAGATTCGAACACCTAGGATCGGAACGATCTAGGATTTGATTGTCGTGGCGATACTAAATATGAAAAACTGCCGAGAATACTATATTTATTGTTATGAAAATTAAGTTCCTCACTTCAGACGTACAAAAATGTATATACAGGGTTAATAAAAAGTCTGGAGACCCCCGACTAATATTGTAACGGCTCACACGAGAAAAACTAAACTCGCCACACATTTATGTTATATTATGAGGTACTTTTTGGGCGTAATTAGTGCTTCATTCACAAACCCAAAATGGGGGATTTTGGGGGCAGCTCAAAAATTTTAAATGTAAGCCCCATCAAGTGACCTGTCATTTTCAAGCCCCTGATAAAAGAAAACAAACAACGCAAACTAGAGGTCTCTATCTTAACCCAGTAAAAATTACTGCCAATTGAAAATTGTATAAGCCAGAATAAACTACTTACAACATAGAAATAACTAACTTTTGGGGCAGCTTAAAAGTGACAGTTTTTAGCTGCCCAAAAGTTAGTTATTTCTATGTTGTAAGTAGTTTTTTCTGGCTTATACAATTTTTCAATTGGCAGTAATTTTTCACTGGGTTAAGATAGAGACCTCTAGTTGGCGTTGTTTGTTTTCTTTTATCAGGGGCTTTAAAAATGACAGGTCACTTGATGGGGCTTACATTTAAAATTTTTGAGCTGCCCCCAAAATCCCCCATTTTTGGTTTGTGTGAATGAAGCACTAATTATGCCAAAAAGTACCAACATAAATGTGTGGCGAGTTTAGTTTTTCTCGTGTGAGCCGTTACAATATTAGTGGGGGGTTCTCCAGACTTTTTATTAACCCTGTATAATATTTATTTATATATGGAATAGGTCAAAACATAGCCTTGCATTGATGCAGATTCGAAACTTTTCTATCATTACTTGCCAGAGTGTTAGGCCGTATACTTATGACATTCCATAAAAAATATATCCCGAAAAAAATAATGGTTTTGCCAGATTCTTATAACAGTCTCTGTCCAATTAATCCGGGGCATGACTTTACCATGACGACATAGATACAAATAACCCAATGCCTAAATTTTGAACACTGTATGATAAAAAGATATTTACTGTAGATTTACTGCTACTAGAAATATATAATATTTTTCGATATTTTCAAATTTATTGTACCAAACGTTTTCCTGAAAATAAAGTTTCTCAAAACAAAAGTTTGTTGTTTTTAAATCGATTTATGATTATAAAGGTAATAATTATTTTATTTTTATTCAATAATTTTTTATAAATTATTTTATTTTTTTACTTAAACACAGCATAAGCTATTATTTATGGAGGTGCAACATTCCTATGGTTTGGTAACTGATAGTGATGACGTAGCAGGAGACACATTAATTCAACGATTCGATATTTATGATAGACACAGCCCCATAAGCGGCGTCTTTTAAAACGTCTGCATTGGCTGACATAATTGAAGCAATTAGTTCAGACAGTAATTCATTGTAAAATAGCCTAATTGGACATAGAACCGTATTTCTAACCATGAAGTACTACTTTGAGATGAAATATTTATTATGTCAACTTGTCGAAGTGGTAATATTTGATATAGCACGATTAAAGTAATCCAATCCTAGAAAAGTCTGTTTGGATGATCGTTAATGAGAAACTCTACAAAACCAAAAACTATGGACGACTATCCAAAAACAGGAATTTACAATGTATTCGCCATTTTAACTGCTTCAGGCTTTTGATAGAAACTGTGGATAATCCAAAGAAGGATTGTAACCCAAAAAGGCATTCCATTCGCCCAACATCCTCAGCCATTTTGGAATACATTGTTGTGTTAAAAATAAAGATTCGTGATAAACCACACTATTTTATAATAAGACGCAGTACCTCACTATTATGAACTGTTGCTAGGGTACCGTGGACATCAAGTGCTTGTTAATAGCCAGGCTCGTTTTATCATTTGATATACTGACTTATATAAACCGCTTAGTACTATTGGCTATGAATAAATAATAAGTAATGAAATAAATGTAATGGTATTATAATGCTCAGCAGCTAAGGCAAAGTTTATCATTCTGCACACTTTTACACCAGATACAAACTACATATGAAAACAAAGACATCCAAACTGCGTGAACTAAAACTTGATCTGCTGTGCAAAACTATTTTACACAAAATAGGTGAAATAAATTTTATAACTGAATGTTCAACAACAGTGCACTGAATGAAATTAATCCATTGTCAATAATATTTTAATATAATCCCTTTTAAACTAATTCCGCATTTTAACTGACTTGTTATAAGGAACTTTAATGTAGATGTTTTGGATATTAACAGTCAAGTTACAAAAAGGCTCATCTGTTAAGGTCATTTGAACTAGAATGTTTAATGAACTCGCTAACGTAGATAAGACCAGGTCATCTACAACAATAGAAATGTTGATAACAAATTTGGTAAAACCCGTGAATTTGATGATACGTTTAGACTAGTACGGCTAAAAACACATACTAGTCTACTTTTGCTGCCTAATTTTGTAATAGTATGTAGTAAAATAAATATATTTCTACATATTATTACATCAGTTAATTTATTATTAAATAGGGAAGCTATTTAAAGAGCATTGGAAATTTTATTTAAACGCTGTTATAAAACAGTTTTAATGAACAAAGCTATGAATGTTTTCAAATGGTGGACTCGAAACTCGTTGGTTTCCTTGAAATGGTGATATGTAAGTTTTACTTCGGCTAAAATAAAATCGCAAGCTTGGACTCTAATATGCCTAAAAGAGCCAATTTTCTCAGACAACAATTCGAATAAGAACAACCGCAAAGCTTATCATAAACAATTATTTGGAAAATTTTAGCTCAGTTAATAAAAATATCTACTCTTCCCCCTATTCCGAAATCACAAGTGCCGGAAGCAAATATTTTTGTTCGAAGTGGTCTATTAAAGCTTATGTATGTATATTTTCTTGGTCGGGGTAAAAACAAAATGATTATGCTAGACTACAAGTGGATTCTTTTTAATTTGTTTTAAAACTATTACAATAATAGAATACATTAATATATTAATATATATCAATAATTTTATTAATACATATATCAATATATAAGAATATATAATTATATTCTTGGAGAGGTCAACAACGTAAACTCAACTAAGGAACAGTAACTAGCTAGATTAAGGCGAGTAATAAATTAAACTATCGCGACTGACACTTTTATTGCTATAACCTTCCACTCTATCTTTTCTTTTTTGGAAAAAGAGACAATAACTATTGCACTTGAAATATCATAGACCGGAAATAAATTTAAAAAAATTATAGTGTAGGTTTTTTTATTCATAGGTCATGAAAACCAACATGTTCATATATTTTCTTCTTCAGTGCAAGAAGGTAAACTCAACTGTATTTCCCTAAATAAACTTTACCGGAAGTGATGTCAATGGTCGTTACAGATACTGTATGACCATGGTACTTGCTCAAAATTGTACGATTTTCTTCGCCGGGACAAAAAGAAAAAACTGTACCTATGGCACTTAACATACTTAGAAGTTAATAAGGGCCGTAAGTTGGTTTTTTGACTGAATTAAGTCTCCAAATGTGGGTATATTTTATTGAGGTATAATGACAGGCAAACTCAGCTGTCGGAAATGTAACTCATTCACTCCAAAGTGTCTCTTATAAATTGTAATCTTATAAATATTAATAGACATACAAATGAATGATTACAGGCTTATTTAGCAAGAAACCTACACGTTCTGCCTATAAATCAACAATTTATTTCAATTTCAACAAATCTTTGTCTAGTAATATTTACACTTTCTCCATCCTCCATTTCAGGTCCCAGTTAAATATATCGTAATCAAAGATCAATACTTTTTTAAGGTAAACTTCCTTATTGATTTCCAAAAAGCTAGACAATTAATTATTGTTTGTACAGTACAAGTTCCCAGTGGACTATTGCAAATTAGTAAATTTATATTATAGTTTATAATTCTGTAGAAAGTGTATTCCGAATGTTGTGTGTATAATCATAAACGTTACATTTAAGTAAAATTATTAAATAAATAGAATTGTGTATTTAGTTTTATAATATACTAAAGCAGTGTTATACAGAATTATACACACTTCAAGACAGCATGACCTGATCAAAAGGGCGTTTAGGTTAAAACGTCAAACTATATATTTTTATAGTTATAATTTTTATAGTTACTGGGCTATGGATGTGCACAGAACTAAATATACTTTCTTAAAATAAAATAGCTTTTTTTCATTAAACTTGACGAATTAGATTACAAGTCAAAGTTGGTAATACATTCTTAGGTCTTTTTTACTATACATATATTTCTAAAGAAAAATATTCGACAGTAAAAACTTTATTCAGCTGTTTCCGCGCAGTAATTTAGAAGTCAAATTCCGTTATAGAGACAAAACTGGACCCAATACTGCAAACGACAGGCAGCCTCGCTCACCCAAAGTTTAACTAACGGTTGTTAAAAACTTCTCTTATTGAATATGCAGGTTTAAATTCCATATTCATTTAAGATAACTCACAATTTAACTTTGGATGTAATTCCAAATGTTTTCGAAGTAAAATCCTGGATCGGAAGAGATTGTTTTGCAAAGAATCTGTTTTACCAACGTCAGACCGGGTAATTTACTCAAGCATTTGTTATTTTTTCCAGATAGCAAAGATAGATCTAACATATAATATATTATTATATTCAAACATTACATTTTTTACATTCTATAAAAAATAGGATTTATAAAAGTGATTGTGATGTTAGTTCACTAAATATGTTCTTTAAATATATTAATGTTAAAAATAATCATGACTATCCAGATTGTCAACCCGAAATTATAAAGGCCATTCTATATTCTGTGCATTTAATTAAACCAAAAATTTTCTAAATGAGGTACGCTACTTGAATTCCCCTTTCCCTATAAATCTATAAATATAAGCAGAAAGACATAATGTAAGATATTAAGTACACTTTTGTAGGTTTACTTTTACTACAGAGGTAAACGTGATGTGCATCACTGTAATAACTTCGGTCAGGGTGTATCAAAATACTTGCGTTCTATCAATAATTTGTATGTTTGATCGAGCTGTCTGCAATGTACATTGCTTGATCGATCTGTACATTCCTTGGCTACGCAATAATTGTTGCTGTGTAGATAGTTTTTCTAAGCTACAAAAGATAACAATACAATAGTTCTAGCTTACACCACCCTGATTGTATGAATAGCAGACTGCAAATCCTAATGTCGTGATTTATCGCCATTATATTAGTTCCTGTTCCGAGTGGAACGAGAAGCTACTAGCTTAGACTAGCGCGTTCTTCGAAAAAAAGTTTGTACTAAAAATGGACAACGAAGAGGTACAGCACAACACTTTGTATTTTAAGGTATAGTATAAGCTCGTTAATCAAATGTCATTGCCACAACTCCAAATATTCTCATTTTCTTCCAACCCAAAATGGTTGGATATCTACCTATGTACTCATGTACAGGGTAAATAAAAATATGGGTACCTATAAGTACTTTTTAACAATCGCACTAAAGAAATACCCAGTGAACCTGTGTAGGGTTCTAAACTGAAATTTTAATTTACTATCACAAGATTGTTTTCTTCCACAAAAATACAACATGTTATTACCAATTAAAAATTATTAAATATAAACCTATGCCATGTTACACCTCGTTTTAAAGGTTTTTATGAAAGAATATTATTAACTGCGGTAAACCATGGTGGCTATTTTTAAATATTTTGATTGAAAAATAATATTTCTTGTTTAGTGGCGATTAAACCCCAATATAACATCCTGGCATGCTGTATATACATCGATCAACTTTTATCAGGCTCAAGGCAACATTTAAACTGATATACTGTTTAGTGATGAAGCAGTTAAAAAGTGGTGAGTCATCTAATTATCTTCTATTTATACAGAAATGAGCTTAGTTTAGATGAAATTATAACGATTTAATTATGTTCTGTTGTGAACATTGGATTAGATATTATTATGATGATAGAAATTAATTCAATGGAGTTTTCAAAAATCGGAATCCCGTTTCAAAATCAGGAGTGCACAAATTCCATAAATCGTTTTGAAGAGGCAGGCAGAGTTTTTCAGAACGTCCCAGAACTGGAAAAAAAATACAGTTACATACTATTAATGAAATTTCAATGAATTCCTTTGCAATTTGTTGTAGAGAACACCAATGTCTGAACTTGTTCATTTTTTAAAATGTTCAATATTTTCAAAATATTAATACGTCAATGTTAGAGAAAAAACCAATTAAAACCTTACAAACTTTGATTAGTTCATGAACTCTCGAGAGAGCTTTTTATATCACCTAGTCAAAAATTAATAATACAGTAGTATTCAATTACTCTATGTTAACAAACAAAGCGTCATTTATGTGAATCGTCAACCCGCACTGGATGAGGGAGCAACATACGCAGTATCCAGAAAATGTTTACTGGTTATTGTAGGAGGTAAACTTGTTGAGTCATTTATTATAGAAGAATAGCAATATGTGAAATATTAATATTTTTGATTTCTTGTCGAAGTGTATTTGTATATACTATAATATTTACGATGTAATATTAGAAAGTTAAAATGTTTTACAGTGAAAATCTATATCATATCTCGTGGTATACAAAGATAATATCAGTTTTAACGTAGGCGAAGAGATTTACTTGTGAAGCCCACGGGATCTAGATCATCATCACATGTATTATTCAGACACAATCAAGCCCCCAGTGCATATCACGGCTCTTCTTGCCTGTTATAATTTAGCACCAAAACTATTTGCGACTGAATACTTAAAATGTTGAGTTGCAGTTGACATATTGTGTTTTTTAATAAAAGAAAATAAATATACAACAGTTAAATTTCAAGATTCCTGTACTAGTCATAATTATTGCTCTTATAAAAACCTAAGAATTGTTCTCCTTTACCAAAATTTAACAATACAATTTTGTAATGTTTTAATAATCTTTGTTAATGTATTCAAAACTCATGCAAAAGTCACAGTTATGAATTGTAGCCTACTGCAATCAGTAAGTCCAAAAAATACAATAAATCCTGTCTGTCCATGTAAGTACACTTTATTCTAACCTGCATGTTTACTTTAAAAAATATTTTTAAATTGAAACCAACCATATAAAATGTGTTTAAACTATTTATTTATTCTACAGAACAGACTGTTTTATAATTCCATTAAACTAGAATATTCAGCTTTACTGACTCACTTATGATTTTTGTAATGTTAAATATAACCTCTTTGTGTGTAATATTGGATAAATTTATCATACAGTTAGTAATGATAAAAAATTGCTTAAAGATGAAATTTTAAATACCAATGTAGAACGTGCATGATTTTTTTATGTATATAAAACCAGAAAATATTGAATTCCATGCACTATTTCTTCTGAACAATTTTCTTTCTTTAATCTATTTTATACAAGTTTCTTAAAAATAATAATAGTTTTTGCATTTTTATGGTCCATAAAACATTAAGACTTGATGCTCGATATAAATTATTGTGTAGTGAATTTGAATTTATAATGTCGAATGTCATATGAACTAAAGAGTCAAATTACAAAACAGACGTAACTAATATTTTCAGAAGAGTCTAAAATGTAATTTAATTAATTAATTCCAAAAAATATTATTTGAGGAAGAATAGGGTACTAACATTTTGTACTGTTATATTTTATATAAAATGCTACAAGATATTAATTCATACTCTCCTTCCTTACGAAGCAAAGGAATACAATACACAACTATTCATAAAAATGTAATTAAAATTGTAATATATTAACACAATAGGCTGTTAATATACTCATTCTGCAACGTTATATACGAGTTTTTAACTTTGCATTGGAAACATTACATCCTCGAAGATGTTTTATGCAGGGTGTTTCAGAAAGTATCTACCAACTTTCATAGTTATTATTCCAATACCAAAAAGTCGTAATATCGTATTTAAATATTTAAAAAATGTATAATGTTCCATGCAACATACAATTTCTACTATTCGTTAAGTTTTAAATAATCTCAGAACGGCTAGTAATATAAGAAAATTTGGTGTTTTGAAGATTTGTTTTCAATATAAATATCTTGATTTCGAAATCCGATAAAGCAGTTACATACATCGGGTTAAATACAGAAATTTTAATTGCGGATGCAACGCCAGTTCAAAGATAAGAAAGTTGGATGTTGAGTAAGGGAGTTTTATTTAAAAGCTGAGCTATTAAACCCAACAATCAGATGTTTGTAATATTTTAGCTGCTCTAATTAGCAGTAATGTGTTGTTAGACTTTTGAAACGAGGTCATAATACCCTTGTAATTGAAGTACTAAAACATTATTTGATTAAAACAAATTTAAAAAAATACTAACAACAAAATAATAAATTTATTTACATCGGATTATTAATAAATTAAAAATACGATTTACTATCTTAACGGCTTAAGAAATAATGTTAATATATATATATATATATATATATATATATATATATATATATATATAAAATTTCCGTTACTGATCAATTAAAATTACAAGCGATAGTTTTTATAGTCACCAGCAATTCGATTGTTCGTCTTAAACCTTCTAAGTCCCTCTTGAACAGGTAGAATACTTAAAAATATTAGTTTTTTATTGAATAATCCCAAACAAGTAATGTCTAAAAATATGTATAACAACAGCTGATTGTCGTGGCTTACTATCCGAACTTTAAGATAGTTGTAGTTGATATTGTTTAATAGCTCACTGAGCTTAAAGAACTGAATTAATTACCTTTTTTCAACCGAATTTCTAATTTCTAAAATACTTAAAAACTAATATGGGTGAATTTTTAGTTTAACTCTCAAAATAATACATGTCATTTTTATATATTTTTATTTTCTAACGTTTGTACGGCGAGCATACAATAATTATAAAATGGACACATCGACTGTATAATATATCGTATCTCTGTTTGTTTTAACAACCAGACGCCAACCTCAAATATCATGTAGGAAATATATTGTCTACCAGTTTTGTTTTTAGTACTGTACAACATTGGGAAACATCTCAAAATACCCCCTACAAATCTAGTTGAAGTGGACTGATTCCTACAACTAGGTAGCAGGAGCAACAATACAGCTAAGAGGAAGCCACAGACGTTTATATCACGTGTCATTGATGTTTTGTTCCTTTGTTTTCCTTGTTAGGGATATAAAATAAAACTACGACTAGAGAGTGACCAGATCAAAGCGTTGTCGCCATGAACAACATGGAAGGATATAAAACAATACGCTACACATTTAATTTAATGTTGTAAATTTGTTAAATTTTTATAACAAATAAAAGTAAATAGGGTTTCCACTGCAGTACAATCGTATAGTATATTAACAGTAATTATGTTTACTATAATTATAAATCATGTTTGTAGCTAAATATATTAAGTATTTTAATTATAAATATTTGGGAATATAAGTTTACTAAGATATATAAATTATTGTAATTATGATCCTTACTTTTTTACTGCATCATATATTAAATAGATCTTTGCAATAATTATTCCTGAGTATTTCATAAAATTATTCTTAAAGCAATTATTTTAATCCAAACAGAAACATGTCGTACATAATAATACCGTAGTTGGTTTTGCAAATAACTCCCTGTACATTTCCTTTACCTTTACTGCATATTAGGTGTGTTAACCATGCTAATAAAACTATATATATTAGTAGTATGTTATAGTTTTAAATTGAAGCAAATTTATAATTGTTAGCTAATTGTGTAGTTATAATCCCGTACAGGTTTTGTGTGGCGATCACTGGATTCAATCATATTGACAAAGTTTTTACCATTTACAGAGTAAACATTTTTTTAATCACCAATTGTTCACCATTTAAAGGAGAAATGTAAAAATATCTTGCTATTTTAAGTGTTTGATCTCGGTTTAGTAACGAATAATATAGTAATTACCTACGGAATACAATTAAAATGTAATTTCTACAGAACAACATTGCTATCAATGAGTGGTAAAAATTAGTTACTTACAGGTACTTAGATTTTTGTAACTAAGAAAAAATGTTGGGAGAATTGAGAATAAATAAGAAAATGTGTATTAAGTATGTGCTCACATAAAAAACTAATTTTTATGAATTAACTTTAATCTTTGACATTAAATGCTGATTAGGATAGTAAACTAGGCTACATGCCAGGGATATATAGGCGGTTGCTATTTAGGATTGATAGCTATTTCAATATTACGATCGTTTTGGAAATACAAGAGTATTAACCTAATAATAGCTTAATCTTTACGTAAATCGTTGCCCAACAGAAAATATGAAAACGAACATATTATTCACCATTGTTTAAGGTCCAATACCTAAAACATATTTTTAAGACTAAACAAAGCTTTGTTAAAAAATTATGAACTCTTAAATTAAAAGTTATTTTTTTAGAGCATGGTTGTGAAACTTTTAACCTTGAAACTGATTCCACGACCAAACTAAACTTCCCAACTCAATAGGCAGTTTATTAAATGGCACTATTTCTTATAGTGTATCTTTTATAAAAAAAAGGGTTTATTTTTACAGGTTCACTTAAAAGTGCAAAACAAACGATATTAAATAACAGTGCAGAACAAATTTCTTGATTGTGACAATTGTATTCCTTCTCTAGCATTTTGTATATATCTGTATACCTAATTTTACAGCCTTGCTTAAAGAAAAGAAAAAATGACGATATGTCCTCGACTTTTCAGCCTCTGAAGTTCAGCTAAACATTTATTTTTTTGTGTAATCTTGATCTGTTTCTGCAATTAAATAGAACAGGATAATTATTTTTTTATCTAAAGGTGATTCATTTATAATAATCGATGTAGGGACCATCGTTTTCCTTGTTACGGTTTACGTGTCTTAAGATATTTTTAAAACGGGACGATTTCTACAGTTCATATTTTCCTTGCAAGGCAAATATATTGTTTTCTGAATTTTGCCTAAAGAAAACAAATAACCTTGTTTGACTCTTGATTGTAAAACCCTTTTGTTTATTCGAACTGACCTTAAGAAATCAAAGTCTATAAAATCCTCAATTATCTGAGATTTAACAACTTCTGGCTGAACTCCCAACTTTACATCTCGTTGTGGTCCTAGTAGTGTATAGACAACTGTTAACTCTCTCTTCATTTCATTTTGACTTAGAACTTTCACTAAATTCAGAATAATGTCACAAAAGTTGTTCCTTTAATTCAAGGTCTCATATTCAATTGGGGTTTTTGCTTTCGTCGCCATGCATAGTTATTGTAAAATAAGCTATTAACGACCCGAAGTGGCCTTATTGAAATCGTAACTTACTTTTTCCGTATTTATGATAACTGTGAATAAAAGAGTCCTCAAGATTTTAAACCTGTTAAGGACCAAAGTGTATTGATTTTGGGGTCAAAAGGTCAAAGAGAAGTCCATCCGTCGGTACGGCTGTCACCTGTCTGTATTTATAAAAAAGATATTATTTTTAGAAAAGTCAAAACTTTTTGTAGCCAAGTGGCAACTATAAAAAAGGCCATCCATATATTTAAATGTACAAAATAATTGGATGGGGTTTGTTATTGAAGGAAGTGAACTGTGAAGCCTACCAATTTAAATACCATTAAAATAGAAGCTGTCAGCAATTCCATATTGCTTATAACATAATCTACAGAGTAATTAAAATTTATGAACAATATCAATAGATTTTACATGACTCTAACAGAAAATATCTAGCATTATATCCAAAAACATTATTACTGATGAAGGAATAAACACAAAATATTTCACTGATTTTGTTTCTAGGGCTGTGAACTGTAAACAAAATTAAAATATTATGTTTACTGTCTAGAGTAAAGTTCGGCGTCCAGAGATAACAACAGAGGAAAATTAAATTGCGGTCCGTGGCTGGTAGAATTTATCCTACACCGGAACTGACTTGCTAATCAGGTAAAGTGATGTTAATTTTAATCGAGCTAGTTAACTCAATCAAAAGTTCACTTCTAAGAATAACATAAACAATTCCAACTGATTGATTTAAAGTTAATATACGATTATTGGCTCGGCGTTGGCAAAGATTATTACTCCAGAAGATGGAAAAATTTCATTACTGTCTGTATGTCAATTCTATTTCTATATTTAATAACTCTTTTTCTTACAGACGAGATATTTTGCAATAAGCATCAGATTTACACCGGCCACACTGAGTTGTCAGTAAAAACTATTTCAAAAGTAATATTGATTAAAATTCTACTACTTTATAAGATATACAGGGTGTATATTATGTCTGGAAACACCCAAATATATCCTTTAATAATTTAAATATAAATTTGAAACCTCTTACAATCGTGATAGAGATTGGGCATCTACTTTTTGGAACAATGTTTTGTTATGTCACACCAACGGGGGACGTCCTGCCGAGGGTATCGTGAATATTCTTAATGGAAGCCTATACCTTGTGATACATAATTTTAAAGGTTAATAGCTTACTGAATTGAATGCCACAAAACCGCATCTCAAGGGAATTATTCTATCAGAAAATAGAGCATTTTTAGTATTGAAAATTTACTGATGTTCAACAATGTAATTTTAACATGGTTCTTGCCACAAAATGTGTTACACTAATTTTTTAGCATTTTTTTAAATGTTCAATTAAATAAAAACAAAAATTTCATTTTAAAAGCTGGTTCTATTAGCACAAATTTGCCAGTTTTTTATTACAGTACAATTATGGAAAATACTTATGTTATTGATTTCTTATTACAAATAAAAAATAATGTATGCTGTTAGAAAAGTCTTACAACAAACGTTTTACCTGCATTTGGTGTCAAAGCAATTGTTCGAAACTGTGTTCCTTCTACGGTTTGACAATGAGCCAATCTTGTGTAAAATGATTCGACAGAGTTGCCTAACATTTCTTCAGTTATCAAAGCAATCTCCTCTATAATCCTGTTTCTTAGGTCTTCCAAATTATGAGGCTTTCTCTATAAACATTGGATTTTAAAATGACCCCATAGGACATAATCGATTGGTGACAAATCCGGAGATCTTGGAAGGCCATTCGATTTCTCCTCTTCGGCCAATCCATTTATGAGGAAACCTTAAATCCAAATACTCTCTTACCTGTCTCCCATAATGGGGTGGAGCACCATCCTGCTGAAACCATACATTATCAAAGTATTCTCCTGATGCAATTTGAATAGCTGGGATTATTTCATTTTGGAGCATATTGTAGTAAAGTTCGGCATTTAAAATTTCCATTGATGAAAAAGGGTCCAACAATTTTGTTACCTAAAATTCCACACCATACGTTCAGTTTTTGTGGTTTGCTGTGAATGGGACTCAGTAATCCAATGTGGGTTTTCACTAGCCCAGTAACGGCAATTGTGCCTGTTAACATTGCCATTTAGGAAAAAAGTTGCCTCATCAGAAAATAGTATGTTGGTCAGAAAATCTCTATTGTCATCACATTTGCGCATCACAAGTTCACAAAACTCAACTCTTCTGTCGTAATCATCCTCACTTAACTGTTGGACTAAATGAACTTTAAATGGTTTGTATTTATTAATTTTCAAAATCTTACTACTCACAGACATAGGGTGCATATCATGTTGCTGTGCAGCTTTTCTGAGCGATGTATGTGGGTCTTCAATAAATGTTTGCAAAACATCTAGTGCAATGTTCTTCATCTGTTGCAGATTGTATCCTACCCGACTTTGGCCGATTACGTACACTCCCTGTCATTTCAAAACGCTCAATAGTTTTTGATATTGTTGAAACACTTATGGGATTCCTTTCTGGGAAAGTGTCATTAAACAAATTACAAACTTCCCGATAAGATCTTTGACGATCGCCATATCTTCGCATCATCAACAGAGTAATTCGTTCTCTTTCAGACAATTCCATTAAAATGCCAAATAAAAACTGAACTACTGTTAATTAGATAACTTGTTGACAGCAATGCTTCAGAGACACTGATTAACTCGACAGGAATGATATGACCTTTGTCCATTTGTAATTCCCAAGCTTAGACCTGTCTAGTGAAAGCTCCATGCTCAACAAACTGAAACCTGTAGACCAGATGATTAATAACACAATAATGTTTCTCATAGGCTAGTGACCTTTGTCTCTTTAAACCTTCCTGCTGACTGGAAAACACCAAGTACAGATTCATAAGTAATCAGAGAAAGTGACTCATAAGTTTTATTCATTGTAATAAAAACTGGTAAATTTGTACTAATGAAAACCAGCTTAAAAATAAATTGTTTATTTTATTTTAATTGAACATTTAAAAAATGCTAAAAAATTAGTGTAACACATTTTGTGGCAAGAACCATGTTAAAATTACATTGTTGAACATCAGTAAATTTTCAATACTAAAAAAATGCTCTATTTTCTGATAGAATAATTCCATTTGAGATGCGGTTTGTGGCATTCAATTCAGTAAAGCTATTACCTTTAAAATTATGTATCACAAGGTATAGGCTTCCATTAAGAATATTCACGATACCCCTCGGGCAGGACGTCCCCCGTTGGTGTGACATAACAAAACATTGTTCCAAAAGGTAGATGCCCAATCTCTATCACGATTGTAAGAGGTTTCAAATTTATATTTAAATTATTAAAGGATATATTTGGGTGTTTCCAGACATAATATACACCCTGTATATTAATGCTGGATAACTCCGTATAGCTCATAATAAAGTAATAAATACTTATTTTGGTTATTTAAAATATGAGTTTGATCAAAACATACCCTCTCCTATCTAGTCTAAAGAAACATAAAAGTAGCAGAAGCAACGAAAGAAGTAAGAGTAAGCCACATATGTTTGTAACACGTGTCAATGATATTATTTTCCATTGTGTTTGGTGTTGCAGATAAAAAATAAAATCACAGCAGAGAGAGGATGAGAGTGTGACGATACAAAGGGCGTTGTCCTAAAACCTTGAAAGGCTTTTAGAGCCGTAAGCTTCTTTTGAACATAAAATCCCCTTGATCTAATACGTTATACTGAAAACAATACTGTGTGTGTGCTTAAAAAAGTTTCAATTGTGTTCTATTTGAGTAGCGATTTTATTGTAAACTGTTATAATCAAAATAATAAAACTTATCAATTTAAGTATTGCAACAATACAGATTCTTAAATCTGCACTAAACCACTACTTCTTCACTAGGTCAAGAGCGATGGGTCACGCGCATGTAAATCTATTAATGGATTAGCAAGTTAAAAAAAATTTTAAATGTTACTAATATTTTGTATTTACCAAATCCTCTTAATTTTCATAAATAACTACTTATGTCCGCGACTTAAAGAATGTGGATGAACGCAAATAAATTCTTGAAGACTCTTGGAGAAATTGGAAAAACTTATAAATGTTATTACACGTAAAGGATACATCACATTTCCAATGTATTTATTTTTCGGGCGAGGCCTTTCGAAACCAAAGGTTTCCTCTTCAGGCTAGTCCACAAATAAATATTTAAATAATTTTTATTACAATTAAAATACCATACAGTGTAAATATATAAATACAAAGATTTTGGAAATATTTCAGCCAGTATGAAAATTAGATATGGCTATGGTGTATACATGGGAATAATAAATACATTGGAAATGTGATGTATTCTTTCCATTTAATAACGAATAAATCCTGTATTGAATTACAAAAGGATTGAAACATGAAATAACTGTGCCTGACAGGTATGTATTTTACTAGCTGTCTCACATAACGAAATGTCAACATGGGGTCCGATCCACATGTAAATATCTGCATGACAAACCCAACATCGCACCAAGTTTATCATTACATCTGACAGGTTTGTCTGCCAAAAGAGGGATGTTTTTATAACTTGTTACTATTACAATTGTTTAGTGTTGTTTAATAATATATTTGGTTAAAACAAAAAATTTTTAAAAGTTGTAATTTATAGTTAGAAACTCTTAGTAGTTTTATTATACAACATATAAGGTATATAATCAGTGAGTGGTTTTGCCATATGAGAATAGCTGTAATATCGATAACAATAATACCTTGATGTTAGAGTATGACTGCCCTTTAAGACATCTGCTTATTGGTTCCTGCTTAAGCTTATTAAAACTAATTACTGTCTTCCATTGAGCTGAATACTGCTCTTATCATTGTTTAGAAATTTTAATATTGTAATTAAGCAATTAGGATTTATTAATCAGAAATATACATAAGATATCCAATACTTTTCTAAACCCGTATCATTACAATTACGTTGTACTCATTTTTCTTAAAATATACAAAACTTTATTTTACCATGAACAGGTTGATGATATAATAAAAGATATACATGGATTCTTGATTCAAATATTTCAAAAACTTTAATTTGAACTGTTAAAATGAATTAATATACATAAAAAAATATTAAAAGTAAATTTATAAATAGTTACTTATGTTGGTGCGTAAGTTTAGTGGAGCCAAGGCTGGGCACATACAGCATCTCATCCTCATTCAAAATTAAGGTGAGTTAAGCTCTACAATCTTTATACTTATTACAGTATTTGATCGCCGATCAATCCCTATTGATCTCATAACATAAGAAGGAGGGCTTTGTGATAGCTGGCGAAAATACAGAAAAAAGGAAACTTCATTACGGGCTGGTACTTGCTGTTGTCTAAAATGGAGAGATTATGTGGCGGAAATGTACAAAGAGGCATAACTATATAAATTTCTGGGGTTTTCATCGAGTTTAGTTACCAGTGCTGGTAAAATACGTTATTTTAAGAATATAAAAGCCCACAGACATTTTTCCATAGCAAAATTTAAATTCTGTTATGAGAAGTAAACAATTTTTTATATTTCTGTACATACGTCTAACTGTCCAAAAGATATCTTGAAAACCAAAAACCCTATAAACCTACAACTGCACAAAATTATTTAATTTGCTAATAAGTAATATTTGTATGAGGAAAACTACATATCTTTTGGAGCGTATTGTGTATTGTAAAATTAGTAATAAGATTATTAAGATGCTTGACATAAGCAGCCCTTTTGAGAGGCTCCAGTGTGAAATGTGTGCATTAAACTCCTCACCTTTATTCTGTACATTTTAAGTGTATCTTGGTTTGTGTATCTTGGTCCCAAACCAGAACAATTGCGCTCTACAACATGCATTGCTTTAGTATGCATCGAAGTAAAACAACAAGATTTATTCGTTGTTTAAAGTTTGTTTGACGATTGAAGGTTTTAAAGGATACTAAGGTTTCGGACATTTGCTATCGTCATATAAAAATAGTACTTGTTTAACATATAATGATGGTAAATCGTATTCTTAATAATTTTTTAAGTAATAATAAATGCGGAGATTTCTAAATATACTAGACAGTCTTGTAAATTTCTTTATACATACAAAAGTCAATTGAATAGTACATTACCTACTGTTTTCTCTATGCGCAAGGCTAATTAAGTTACAGAAAGCCTCTGTTACTTCATATATACAACTCTAGTTTACTGACTATTTTACTCAAGGGCAGAACCGCTTCAAACCTTACCATTAATTGAACTTATTTATTGTAAACAATAATAACTTATTCGATGTCAAATATTACAGTACCACTTTGTGTCACCCAATGTAATTCACGCTATTCTGTAGAGCAGGTGTTAAGTTCAACTAGATTGAAAAAACACTCCTAGAAGTTTTAATTAAGTATTTGTAATAGGCAAGTTTGAGAGGTAATTCATCCGTGTATTAATAATTTTATTGAAAATTTCACAGGATTTATTATTTTTATATATTAACTGT
This sequence comes from Homalodisca vitripennis, assembly GCF_021130785.1. Classification (NCBI taxonomy): domain Eukaryota; kingdom Metazoa; phylum Arthropoda; class Insecta; order Hemiptera; family Cicadellidae; genus Homalodisca; species Homalodisca vitripennis. The sequence goes on along the minus strand of NC_060213.1, from coordinate 89,561,491 downwards.
ATTTAACATTTTTACATGACGAGTTTAAAAATTCAACAATTTACACAAAGAAAATATAGACCGTCTGATAATAGTGGATTGGTATGTCAGTAATATTTATCAAAATTACTAAAAAAATAATTCAATATTATCCAAAGGGAAAGGTTTTTATTGTTAACTTTCTGAATATGATAATATGTCTTTAACCCTTCACTAATAATAGTGAATTGTCAATGCATGAATCTTACAGCAAGAAGAACGTTAAGTACTAAACTGAAAGTCTTAAAACTAATTAAATAAAGTCAAACTCAGACTGTATATGTCGCGGTATACTACAAATTATACACCTCAATGAGTGTGTCAGTGATTCACTAATGTAAAGGTCCCTTCTTACTTAATGCCCAATATACCATTTTACAGATATCTTCAAGTTTTTATAAACTAGATTAACTAGACAATTCAAGGACCTAGTAAGTAAATATTTATTTAGTGGTGGTGAAAAACATTTACAACATACCTTTTTTATTTCATAAATACTAGTAAGAGAAGGTTATGATCAGATTGTCCAATTCAAATAAAAGTTTTACACGACGCTATAACACAAACAGCTAAAGCGTTCTTTGTTACAACTTCTTTGTTGCTTCTGCCGTTCTCGTATGTCTGATAAGTCGGATAATACAATCCAAACTTGTTAAACTTGAATACAGAGAAGGCAAACAGGAGAGGAGATTGCAAGTACTGTAATATCCCTGTACTGTTGTACCTCTAAGGTTTAGGAACTTTTACCTTTACAAAGAATCTTATGTCATTGTGCCTACTAAAATAGATACTTCTTAAATGATTAAACTCCTAGGTAAAGTAGGTTTTTTGTATATATTTACGTACATGTCATATGAGTACCTACGCGTTGCTTTGAATTTACGATTTAATACGTAGTAGCAGTTAAGTGTGTACCGAATGGATGATTATACATAAATTACTATAAATATATACAAATATAAAATAATGGTAAATTTGTGGTTTTAAGGTTGAATTAAAAAGGAATCAAAATAGCTTCCTTGATATCTTGTTGTAAATAATCGTTTTGCATTAGCAATGTTTTATCTAATAATAAGATAAACATTATACATGTATTTATAAGGGGCTATAGTAAATTAAAATATATATATAGCAATTTTGAGTTGTATAGCTCATTTAACGAAAGTCAAAAATTAGTGTAAGTGATCAAAAAGACGTCCTTTTTCTTGGCCGAAAACAGCGAGTTTGGCGTGTATATTGTCCTCGAGACAAGTAAAATGTGTAATAATAAATATTTTTATGGTTTATCATATGTATTTATTAAATTTAAATAAATTATGACGGGATTTTGTGGAGTGAGTGAGTTATATAAATGTTTATGTTAGTAGAACTTTAGAATGTTGTATTTGAAATTACAATCATGAAAAAGTAGTCGAGGTTATAGTTTTAAGTTGGCGCGTTCAGTCACTGCAGGGAAACCTCTTAGTTTTGCTTTCCGATATATACTCGCATTTAAAGGGTTATAACCATTCCTTTTCCAAAGTAATAACAGTGGCTATCTTGAAACTTGAATAGACTTCGAGAAAGTACAAGACAAAAATTTTTAATTATTTAAGAAATTGTCTAGTTTTATTTATTCCAAAATGCGAATAGCAACCTATTTAAAAATGTTTGGTTTGATAACAACTAGTTAAGGCTCTCATCTAAGCAATGCTCAAATACTATATATGTGCCAAATTTAGCTTGGACCAATTAATTAAAAACGCGACGGCGAATGTGTTCACAATTATTTACGCAGTGTTGAAGAGGGATTACCATACTCATTTTGATAGAGGTGTTATCGAGATAACATTACGCTATAGCTTATTACACACTACGAAGAATTATTGCAAGAGACACAGGATTTCATTAAAAGTTTTTGTTTGTTTGTTAAAACTGTTCAACAATTTCATCGAAGTGATTTGCAAATATGGTTTCTGTACCAAGTTCCGTCTGTATCCGGTAAGAGTTACGGCAGTAAATACAGGAAGTAAATTAAAAATTCCCAGAAGTTTACGTTTTTTTGCCGAAGAGGTCCATCCATATTTATTTACGTTTTTTTAGATCGGGCCAACAATTTAAACACTACGACGGTACCATCATTACTTCAGATCACAATTAGACGTTATTTGACTGAAGATAATTATATATATATATGAAATTTTATATCTAAATATGAAAATGTATGTATAAAAAATCTTGTTACATTTTCTTCATAGGGACACAAATTTTATCATTAGTAGGACACCGGAAATAACACAAGGGAGCAAGTCACAAAGCGCTGTGGTAGAGATGTTTTGACTAAAGTTGGCTTTTCTGATTATATATGTATTATTAAATTTATTAAACGGTAAACAAGAATAAGGCTATTGTGGAATATGTTTGTTTAATGCATCTTTAAAATTATGCTAAACCTTAAAAAATATAAGCTTATTGTTATTTGTGTATCATTTGAAATTATTGGCAAAGAACAAAGGAATAAAACGTACCGTACACAAATCTACTTTAAATTAAAATATTATTATAGTTCTCTATCAAACTACATCTTATGTGTATGTACTGAGATTAATAGAGCTCCTATGACACTCCCGCATTCTAGCCTTATATATTTATGAGTACTGAAATTTTCGCAGCTATTTACTTAAATTTTATGACATGGTACAGATAAATTTTTATATTTCATTGGTATTAGAACTGTTTTACTTTCAGATTTCTAGGCCTGAAAATATTGTTGTTAAGACTTAAATTTGAGATTATCATGTTAAAGATTGGAATGTCTTCCAGTAAAAATAAATATTTTGAGGGTTGACTATTATTGCATTATAAAGTACATGACTTACCTGGTATTCATTACGAAACAAAATATATAATATTACCAAGCGTCTATTATTGTTGATTTTGTACAGTACAAATAGAATCAGAATCTTCTATGTAGGTAGTGTGTTTATAGAAATTGTACATCTTCTTTAGGAATATAATGTGAATATTCTCTAATAAACCAATGTAAACAAAGCCTTAAAAAGTTTAAAATTCATCCTATCTAGTAATGGCGTTAAGTATATTTAGGCAAGTTGTCTCAGGATTTCAATCTTTTGTAGTAATTTATCACATTCTCAACAAATTGGATAAGTTTTCTCACTAGCTATTTCTATTCAGACATGTTGTTAAATTATTAAATTGTTATAGGAGACAAAATTAAGAATTAAAAACTATGTACTTATCAATTGCTCAGTTATTAACAACCCTTAGTTCTGTATTAGTGATAAAACAGTAATAAAAAAATCGAAAATTATTACCGTGAAGGTAGAAAATACTGAATGACATTTTATTTATATTGATACGTAACTTCCATACTAAATACATTTTTTTTATTGTTTTAAGTTGAAATATGAAAGCTTACATAACATAGACTTACTCCAAAAATTCTGCAATACATGAAATATCTGCATTATTAAGGTCTGCAAACGTCTATTTTTATTGGTAAAATTTTATTCAGGATATATTTATGTAGTAAATTAAAAGTTTATGTATGTTTCACAAAGAATATACAGTAAATATTTATGTAGTTAAATAATCGCACATTAAACGTATAGGGGAAAAAGATAGCTAAATACAAACAGAGCTGTATTACACGTGAATGACGACGTATGAGGCAGACCGGAAGTTTTCCTATCTCACAGGCACGTTTTTCATTTCCACACACCGGAGCTCTAGAGCTTACCTTTCATATCTAATCATATGTGTCCGGAATCTGAGTTGGGATGAAATACTTTAACCCCTACAGTTTATATACTGAGGGATACCTCACGGGAAAGATTTATGTGTTTGCCCAACAGCTTACTATAAACTTGTTGGGGTATAAGAAACATATTTTTTTATTTTTAGTTATAAAAAACTGATAGATTAACAAGTATGATGAATTATATCCGCTTATATGTATGTATTTCCTATTAAATAACGATGTAAAAAACACTAATACTACAATCTCATGATATATAGTCAACAGTCAAGGAGTACTAAGTATGTATTCCTACTATTTTAGTATTGTTTACTAGTTAGCATGTTTGTTTGACCTACCACGTTTTTTACACTGCTTCTATGTGACATCCAATAGTAAACCCCTGAATAAAATTCGGGGATAAATCTTTAAACCCAAATTATTAAATAAATATTTATATAAGAGGGATTTAGTAAATTATCATATTATAAATGAGTAATTAGAATAAACAGAGAAACAATAAATAGTTTGTAATAGACGAAATGACAAAAACATTTCAAATCTGAACCGAAAATACTAATTACTCATATAAATTCCTTATCTTAAAACTCTTCTTTTTGCCTATTTCAAGTTCTGTTCGAAATGACGAAAAAACTTTCAAATTTAGACCAAAACACTAATTACTCACAATAAATACGTATTTAAAACCTCTTCTCCTTTCCCCTATTTCAAGTTCTGTAACACACTGAAGATATAACGACGTTCATGAATAATAAACTCAACACTAATACATTCGTATTTATTCCTGTTCAACGGACAAACATTTTCCCTTGTCGATCAAACATTGATCTGTGAGAGGATTTCTCTTTCTCTTCTTTTGGTGGTTTATAGTTAGTGTGAGACCATAATGACTTTCAGGTTGATGTATATAAGTTCATCAATGCTAAGTAAAAGGATAACAAGAAATATTTTTAGATACTAAATTTCATAGACTTTCTTTTTAATAGACTTTACAACAAAATGTTGGATCTTACATTGGCGGTCGTACAACTAACAGTTTTTAGTGACTCCAAACATAGCTCCTGCATTTAGATTCTTCCAGTATTTATAAGGGAAAAATACAGTAGAAAACAATTTTTAGTTAATATACTTTAAACTGAAACTAACAATAATACATATCCCCCAGTAAATTTAACTCAAAGGGGGTTGAGATAAACCACGATAAACTTAAAACAATCCAATAATATGAAAATCAATGATAAAAATGGAATATTTATCACTGAATTTCAGCATTTTGGTAATTTTAAACTACCTTCATTGTCGAATACAAGTTCTTTCTCGATTATTCCATACTTTTATCATATTATTCTTTTTGCAAATGCTTTAAATTTCTCATATGGAATTTAAGTCACAAAACAATTGCTCTGCATTTAAGCTTTATAAGTCTAACTTATATTTCTTTAGTTCTTAGTTCTTATGCCGCTTTTTACGACTAATCAAATGTTAAAGTTATCGTTTAATTTGCAATAAAATCTTTCACTATTTCATATTCATGTTTTTAGATGAAAAAAATACTTATGCACACAAATACTAGTTGGCCAAAAGGTTCAATGTACATCTTTGTTAATGATACAAAATATATTTCGATTCACAATACTTTCTTTGATAACTGACGTTGGTATCTGTTCAGGTTAATTCCATGCTGAAGGTTTGGAACTAATTCTATTGACGCACCAGTGACGTATGAAGCTTAAACCTCAAATCTTATAATTATTCAGACTTTTTACACTTTCCTGCTGCTCCTAATGTACCAGTCTCTCTTTAAGGAGGTAACTAGTTACAATAAGAGTGCTATGTACAAGGTGATGAGACAAATCATAAAATATCATAGTACAACTTTGTGACACGGATAAGTCTTAAATCACAGCACCTGTGTGTGCTGGGTTATGCGTTGTTTACTCTAACCTAGTGTATAGTTATGAGTATTAAGGACATCACATTATTCATTCTTAGTTAATTCAAAATTTAAATAAACCGTATTCATTACGTGTTCTAAATAAAGAAACCAGAAAACAAAAACCTACGTTAAATTGGCAAATAACAGTTACTTAATGCCAAAACCACACAGAATTTGAAAGCAGTGCCAAATTTTAAGGGGCACATTGATTAGAAAATGTATGATATAGTTATAAATATTTCCCCGTCAGGCAGGCCTTATAAATATGTTTTATAAGCAACGAAAGGAAACTTTCAGATTAATCATTTTACGTCATAGTAGTTGATACATGTTGTAGTTGGGTATCGATTGTCTACTGAATTAATCATTAATGTTTAAAACGTATCCGTATACAATGTTTTTAAGATGTTGTACCCTCTATGAATGTTTGATTGATAAGTTCAGTTATTTAGTCTGCCTTGTCAGTTTAGATATTCAGTGGTAACTGTAATTCATAAGATCACATTCCAAGAAAACTCTATTATTTTAAAACGTTTACATAACCACACTCTATCTACAAATAGCATTCAAAGTATTTCATTAATAGTGAGTGTCATCCCATAAATTTGGCTGAGCTTTAGTGAACATCATTATATTGGTCCAATAGGTAACCATTATGGTGTCGTGAAACTTGATGTTCAAATTATACTTTGACATTATTGTTCTTTCCTCCATTAAGTAATTACCAATGAGTAAATACCAATGAGTAATTGAAAATTATCATTTGTAAGGTGTGCATTCATATATGTGTATAATTAGCTTGAAAAAATAACAAGCTTAGAAAGAAAATTAATTATTATTTGTTAATGAAAAGTGGGGCAGTAAGATCTATTAGGAGATAATACAATAGTGAGTGAGAGAGATAGCGAAATATAGGGATCGATTCTGTCTTTAAAACAAATGTAAGTCATAGATAGAGAAAACCTATTAGAGGCGTGTGGGATCGCTCTTTGGTTATCAAGTTTATTAAATGAAATCTTTTGATGTCTCTGCTTTTGCTATAAAAAAAACATATATTTTATTTGTCAATTATTATTTGTTTTACTTTTGTTTCCTCATTGTCATTACCATAACATTTTTGATTTTCATTAAAATTACTCTAACTATATTTTCGTCTGTCAATAATTATAACTATACGAATACAAAAAATAAAGTTCAACCTTCAAAATAAACTATTTCTACAAGTAAAAAAGCACTAAAACCACAAACTAATTTTGGAAATTTAACTTTTTCTTCTAAGGAATATTTGAATTGAATACAGTTACTAACATTGATTTATTTTGTAGTAATAATATTCTAAATTGCTTTACATGTTATAATCTCAACTATTTTAAATTCTTACGCATATAAACACAGCGCATGCGTGATATATTTCAGTGAGACTTTAAGGTGCCTAGCTTATATCCCTTTTCGTACTATAAAACTTTGATGGTGTGCATAGTTTTGGTAATAAGTGCATTTTTATAGATGGCATTACAATGTTATAGAGAGAGAGGGGGAGAGAGGAAAAGGAGAGAGTGAGAGAGAGAGACTTAGCGTATTGTAGTACTATTCAATGGAAATATTAAGGAAATATTCTAGCATTCAAAAAGCTCAATTCTGTTAGCCCCATTTATTGAATCAAAATCATTCATCGATCATTACACCAGAAAGCTTACAACCACTTTTATCCATTTCAAATAATTAAATATCCCTTCTTCCGAGATATTGTATATTACTCTATAATTATTTATTTTCATCTATAACAATATGTCAACACAACCGCTTCTAAAGACTCATTCATTGATGAATGGGACTGTATCAATTTGATGAACAAACAAGTCGGTATTTTCTTTAGCGGTTCAATAACTGTTTATTTTGTAGCCTAATGAACCGATGAATTAGTCTTCGTTGTTTAACTTTCGGATCAGTCGATGCCATCATAAGCAAATTTTTATCCAACACTCACTTTAACCGTAAATTGACGAAACAGTTTTATATTTTTGTTTAAAATATGTCAATCAGTTATTACGTAATTTGTCAGTATAAGTCCAATAACAAAATTTTTATTTTTAAAAGTTGTTATTCATTTTTTTAGTATTAAGATTTTAGAAACTTAAATAGTAGCTAAATAGTAAAGAGTAAAAATTTTAATTACCGTTTGGTCAGCCAAATAGTTCCCACCAATTAGTTCCCACTCTGTGAATGAAATGTAGTTGAGTAGCGGATCTTGCAATTAACTAATAATCTGTCTATCCATCAAGTAATCTTTAATATCATTTACCACTCATGATAAAAATTAATAATGCAAATGTTTTAATATCTAATAATAATTTAACCAAATTTAATATGCTAAATAATTATTTTTTCGATTATTTTCAGTTACAAGGAAAAGGCCAGGAAAAGTGATGTGTAGTTAATGAGTTACGGGTAACTTTTATATTCTAGGAATAGCAAAACTATATTATATTGTGTCATCGTATATCCTTATAATAAGGACCAAGAAATATAAATGTTAACGATTATAAAGTAAAAAAGCTATCAAAGCCTAAATTCTAATGTATTTATAACGTGTAACTTCACAAACATAATGAAAAATTGCCCTCAATATCTCAAAAGATGAATTACTTAAGTATTTGATAGATACACTACCAATAATTTCAAACCAACGACAAGAACCAAGCCGACAAGATTAGTTTTGTGGTAATATCGGGTTGACGCAGACCTTCTGTCACCCTGGAATCTGACTGCTCTTCTTGTTCTGTCCTATTTCGTCTTAAGGAAAATAACACGGTTTTAATGATCACATTTCAGTTTATTTTACTATAATATAGATTGGATATGCAGTATTTATTGATTTATATTAATGACAGATTATAGATTAAACAGAAAGCAGTAAACAGTTGTTATTGACTTACGATAAAAGTATGTAAGGTAGTTCAGGAATAATGTTAACTAATGTATTGTTTAAAAATAATAATAAATAATACGAAAATTTAGGATTGTGTTTACGTTACTTTTTCCTTAGTGTAATACCATGGAAGTATGACGTGAACTATAAAGGTACAAGGTATCACGTAACAGGCCTCGCTACGATTGCTTGCAAAATGTTATAACTATAAAACATCTTTGATTCATCTTACTCTCGAATTGTGTTACGACATAATACAATCATGACATACTTGTTCATCAATCATAGTACTAATCATATCGATGAAATTCTAGTGATATAGAGAGAGTATTTCAACGCAAAAGCCGAGGTCAAACTGTATTGCCAACATAAAACAATGAATTTCCATTCTATTATTTTTATTTTATTCTATGCATGCAAATGTTACAGGGTTAAAATCCCGTATGGTTGGAGTATCCGTATTAAAGATTATGAATATACAATATTAATTATTATTCTTAATATTTTTTAAGATTACCTTATTATAAATATATAATTAATTCAGTTATTGAGTAATAAATGTACAGTGGTCTATATAAAAATTAAAGTTGGCTTGAATTGAAATTTAGGAAGTGAAAATAAACTTTTAAGTCAGTCGCCAAAATACATTCAGCTTATCTGAAAATCACTAGTAGAGTACAGTTTTATTTTTGACGGAAAGAGTGTATAGTTTGACATAAAGTTTATTTTAAGTTGTAAAGTTTATTTAGTACAGTCTCAGTAATATTCTTGTACGTTTCAGGACGTAAAACAGATATTTTCTATTTTCTCTTCTGTTCTATTGTATTCCATGGTTAAACATATTAAACAAGAATGAATTCAATGTTGGATTTATGTTGTACGCTTAATTATATGTGTCTATAAGTTAAATATTTAGTGTCATATCTCTTCATCCGCTTAAGTGTGCCTTGATCCCTCGTCGAGACCACTACGCACGTACTCCTCACATTCTGTTTCTTTTCATTATACCTACGATGTTTTTATAGTAAAGGCAAAGACGATAGAAAGTGCAAAGTATTGAACTTGACTTCTGTTAATAAAATGTTTATATAGTTTGGATTATTACCCTAAATACGTTTATTATAATTAATTCAAGACGCCATTGATGTAGAAATCCCCCTTTAAAAATGCTACAACTTATAACTAAAGTTGGGATCTACATTTCAATATTGGTGTAGTATCACGGTTATTACATAAAACTGGGATTGCTTGCAAACAGTCAGATGAAGCTGATCCTGGCATAGAGTTGTCCCTTTTTAAAAAAATACAAATACCTGAAAACCTTTACTTGAGAAAAGTTCCGCTAATATCCGAGATTCGTTTAGAAATATGACAATAATGTATTATAGCCAAAAAATATTACAGAAAATTATACAATTATTATGGAAACAAATATTTAAAAATAATATATGTTTTACAAATAGATTGGATTATATCGTACTAGCCTTTTATTTTTACGTACATTTTTTCATACAAAATAAAAAATATTTTTAAAAGTTACAAATATATTTGCTTGGCCTATTGGGGCTAAATTATATAAGATATAAAATTTACTTCTACAACAGACAGGGAATTTGTATATGTCCAATAAGGTCAGAAAGTGCCGTTAACACTTTCCTCGAATCACTCTGTATTATCATTTAACTGAAAATACAATTTGTTACTTTAATAAGTTAAATCAAAATTTGTATACGATATTTAAACTTAAAATTATAAAAAATTCAATACACTACTTACAATAATATCACTACTAAACATTATATATTTTATGTTAGTCTAATTTTCAAACTTTTACTTATTCTATCTAACTAACAACATTAAGTTTGTACATATTCAATTATACGAGTTGATATGTGCCGGACATATATTTGTTGGTTTCGCATTTCACTTTCTCTAACTTCTTAGCTGGCCTTCTTTGTTTAGATAATTAAGATTTTTATTAGGTTAATTTGTTAAACGGTAACTGTGTAATAGGTTTCACTATGTACTATTTTTTACATTATTTTACATGAGGTTACTTTATTTTATAAGGAAAATTACATACAAGAGTATTTAATCCTAAAAACCTCTATTTTAGTATTACATTAAATAATATTGGTTAACAGAGGGATGATTTATAAAGTCCAGTTTGATATGGCGTGTCTTGGTGCGCTATTATTTTACTTCAACACGTAGCAACACGTAGCAAAGAACTTCTGAGCCCATTGCTTTTACCAATACAGTATATTTGTGCGTGTAATAGTAAATTTTGTAGTTACGTATGAAAAAAACTAACAAGCAAATATAGATATTGGTCACTCGAAGTCTAACTAATAATAGACTACTAATATTACTTAAATATTTATAAAGAATAATTTTTAGTATTTTTTTATATATCACTGCTAAATGAATACACATTTTCCAATATTAATTTCATTCTTGCGAGGTTTTTTAGAATTAATGATTCCATCATCAGGCAACTTCACAAAAAAGTGTTGTTAAACCCTGCAATAAAAATGCATTAACATATTTCATACCAACAGAGTAGTTCATGTTAGTTTAATTAGATAAACCGTTTAGTCTACTTGTATAGTATAATCTATTCTGTCTAAATAAATTCCAGCCATCTTTTCTTAAATAAGCTGTACCCAATACTCGGGGCTTTGTTGATATCCGCATAACTGTTATACTCAACTTTATTAAATGGTTATCAAAAATAATTAGCATTACTAAAAAAGTTAAAACTCAGCCACTCTGAGTTTTTAGCCTTGTTTACATCAATAAGTACTTGTAGTGAGTCAAGTAATATAAAAAAATTGGTCTGATTTTTCTCTGTTTGTTGTGCCTTCCTAACAGACACAGCTATTACAACCAATAATCTTGTTCGTTCTAAATGGTTATTCTAGTTTTTAGCAAAGTTTAACAAATCCTAACCAAGGCGTAAAAGCCCAAAAACTTAGAAGTAGAGAATAATGGATAAGGTTATGTTGTTAGAAGAGCAACTAATTTTAAAAAATATGGCAAGAAAACTCGTTCTTCGGAAATAGCAAGTTACATTCTATATTTATATTACTTTTAAATCATAGCTATTTTATTTTCTAGAAAAACAATAAGAACAACATTTATTAGTTTTTCACGAAATCAATCATATTATTTAGAGCTAACTTAAAAGTGCGTTTTGAGGAGTTAGTTTTCAATATCAAACAATACAATTTGTATAGAAAGAGAATGTATTTTAAAATTTTAAATGGAAATCCTATTAAGCCCAAAGATATAATTAACGACTGTTCAGCCATTAAGTTGAAGAAGTAGGGAATAAAACAGACAGGACTGCACCTACATAAAGTGTTCGCTTAAACTACATGAATCTTTCTTTAACTATTTTAAATGGCTTCAAAAATAAAATAAATAGTCCAGTATTATGAGAGGAAACATTTAATTGTTTATTTCGCTACTGGGAACCACCAACTCTGGGCTCGTCCCGCAACTTGTCAATTAGGTTGAGAATAATACGCTTAAACAATATTTAATTGTTATTTCCCCACTGACTTCTATCTTGTTTCATTCTTCCTTCCTGCTTCTCATTCTTGTAAAAAATATGCTGTCCGACACAAATTCTGTATTGGTTTTACCATGAAAGTTTACTGTGAATTTTCTAGAATCGAAACAATTATAAAATGAAAGTATAGTTTAGGGATGTACAATCATTGTTTTTATCCAAAACTTTTATTATTACCGTGTTCTGCTTTCAAAGTAAGTTTCCATACAAATAGGCTAATGTTTAATTTTGCACGTTGACTTCAAGCAGTTGTATTACTTCTTTAAAATGTAGTGTTATAATTTTGTGTTATCAGTAAACTATATGTTTTACTATAGATTACTTAGGTTTTGTGGCAATAGCTTTTGGAATATTTTTAATACAAGCGTATATAAAGTTTGCGTGTTACTAAAACATTACTTAACAAAACACAAATATGTATTTTAACTCTTGATTTTGTTTTTTATATTGCTTTATTAATCTTCATATTTGTCTTATGTATTCCTCACTATTCTAGAATATAGATTTTTTATCAGTCTGTCCCTATAAAGTGTACAGAAATACGATACTATCTATTTCATAATTTATCATGATAAATCTTTACAAATATGAGATTCAATTAGACCGTCCGGACATGCAATTGGTTATTAAAACGCTGAAAGTGCTAATTCATTACCTTTTCCAAATATCTTTTTTAGGCTGTCGTTAAGCTATCAGTACGTCTATATGCATCATGGTTATATATCTATATAACTTTTGAGATGAGTGATAGTTTGAAGTGAAATTTATTTCTGCTATTTAAATCATTATTGGTAGTATATTTCAAGAATAAACACAATCAGACCAAAATTTTGTATTCATCTCTGACACATTTATTTATTGGCATCAATCAAATCATTAAATCTATCACCACAAGCTATTTTTTACTTTAATGTATATTACTTTTAATATTTATAAAATTTTCTTTGATAATTATCAACATTAGTCATCATCAATATTTTAATCTTTCAAAAGAGCTCACGGGATTTTATATTCGTGTCTAAGACAAGCCAATTTTCCTGAAAAAAAGTTTCCACACAAGTGCTGGAAGTAGTTTTTATCTTCGAGTTCTCTAAAATTGGCGGTGCTCATTTACGATTATACCATCGTAAAGTTCTATACTATGATTAAAATTTAAATTTTAGTGATGTAACTTAAATAATTTTCGTTAATTTTAAGAACTGAAACGTATCCAATTGAATATTTATATCAGTAGCACCATTTTCTCAAAAACAGTAGCTTCTGATAGTGACATTTTATTTTGCGTACAATAATGCACCAAATTATTACGTCAATGTCATATTCCCATGTTGTGTTTAATTCATTTGTCATGAGTGTCGATTTTATTTGCTTTTCTGACACTGACTTTATTGAGGCTGAATTACATATAAATTATTTTAGGATTTTCATCAAATACAGTGCCAAACTATTTAGTTAAACGATGTACACAAAACTATATAAAAAGCGAACGATGTTCTTAAAAAAACTACCAACGGTTTAACGGACAAAATACTGATTGGCATACTAAATCTATCTATTCTCCTGATCGGATACCGTATTTGCTGTTATGTATCTAGAATAACTATATTCATCTACTCAATTCATTCCTATTTAAAATGAATCTGTGTCACCTGAAAATCAACGAAAATAGTTTATTTTAATCCTATTATTTCTTATCCCAAAAAAGTAATTGTGAATTTTATAAATTTACTGCCATGATCACAAGTTTAAGAACAGTTACATGGATAAACAGCATAACATTTTGTTTTGATAAGTTTGTGAGTAAGAACAACTTATTAAAACTATTTTTTAAACTAATCGTCCGTGAAGATTCAAAAGGGGTAAAGTATAAAATTAAGGACTCAGTATTTTAAAGATTATTGCACTTAAATATTAATATGTTCACTACGTGCTAATAGTACATTGCGGTCACATTTTTTATATTTCCTATGAGTAAAACTGTATTTCCGAATGATTGCCATTGCATCAGCCATATCTTACAGTTATTTTACTGAGTGAATTACTTATGTAGTGAGTTTTGATATAAAAGTTATGCAACAGGTATAAAACACAATAGATTGAAAAAAATTTTCAGTGTTGATTATCATTTAGTTAAAAAAATTTAATTTTTAAAGAGGAGAATGCGTAGTAACTTTTTTCAGTGTATGTAAGCAAGTTGCTAGTACATTTATTTTAGTAGGCTTTTGGATTAGGTTACCGAGTAATATTACTCTCCTGCCCTTTGTTCAAGTTCATCAGATAAGTCTTACAACAAATGTGGGCTCTGGGACAGTATAATATTGCCTCCGTCCGCGAGCTATGACAAAGAAAGACATGAAAAAACGTAAGATGCAATATAACATTGTTATGCGGCGGGATTGCTTAAAGCTTTGCGCATAAAACGAGCCGAATATTATGAGTTTTCATTCTCATAGTAGGATTACAATCTATAAGACTCTATATTGTAGCTGAAATGATTTTTCTTAGAAGAATTTTTCTATTTTGTTTCAGAGGCTTATTGTAAATATTCTATCTGATTCTACTTTTATATAATGTAAATTATCTAAAAAAGCATAACTAGACAATTGTATGAACGTTTATTTTATTCTTGGTGTTCCTATATAAATAAAAATGAATTAATTAATGAATAAAGACTGCCTTTATACAAGCGGCAGGGTTAGGTCTTTCAAGCTCCCTTTACCATTCAACATCATAGACTTTTAGATTCGAACACCTAGGATCGGAAAGATCTAGGATTTGATTGTCGTGGCGATACTAAATATGAAAAACTGCCGAGAATACTATATTTATTGTTATGAAAATTAAGTTCCTCACTTCAGACGTACAAAAATGTATATACAGGGTTAATAAAAAGTCTGGAGACCCCCGACTAATATTGTAACGGCTCACACGAGAAAAACTAAACTCGCCACACATTTATGTTATATTATGAGGTACTTTTTTGGCGTAATTAGTGCTTCATTCACAAACCAAAATGGGGGATTTTGGGGGCAGCTCAAAAATTTAAATGTAAGCCCCATCAAGTGACCTGTCATTTTAAAGCCCCTGATAAAAGAAAAACAAACAACGCCAACTAGAGGTCTCTATCTTAACCCAGGAAGAAAATTACTGCCATTTGAAAATTGTATAAGCCAGAATAAACTACTTACAACAAAGGAATAACTAACTTTTGGGACGGCTAAAAACTGTCACTTTTAAGCACTACTCAGTTTGATCTCTCATTTGTTAGGTATTAAAAGGCAAAACAAACAATCAAAACGAAGTATGGGTTTAAATATCAAACCTAGCAAATAACAAAAGTTTAAAGAAATATTGGGAATTCCTAACTGCAGGAGGACTACATTCCACTAGTTATGAACTTTGTCCCGAATTATCTGTTGTACAATAGTCTTATCATTGTTTCATGTTTTCAATACCATCAGTGTCTTGCCGTACTCACTTCAGTCACATTATTCCTTAATTTTATCATTGAGCTAAGCGAACAGGAACGTATATTACATTGCTAATGATGCGTGTATATGGTGATAGAATTCGATCATATGAACAAGTGAGACATTTATTTAATGAAACATTTCCTCATAGAAACCCTATATCAAAATCTGCTGTTGAAAAAACAATTAAACGTTTTGAAGAAACAGGCTCAGTGAAGAATCAGCCTAAGTCTGGAAGACCGAGATCAGCAAGAACTGAAGACCATTGTCTGGAGGTGTTGATGTCTGTTGTTGAAAACCCGCATGTGTCAACAACTGCTTTGTTAAGAGAAGTGGGGATTTCTCAGGGGTCTGTTTGTAAGATTTTACATGAAAATAAATACAAGCCATACAACATTCATCTTGTACACGAGCTGAACGAAGATGACTTCGGTCGAAGGTTACAATATTGTGATGAAATGATGAGCAAAATAGATAACCAAACATTAAACTTAAATAATATTGTATTCAGTGACGAAGCAACCTTCATGCTAAACGGGGAAGTAAATAGACACAATTCTCGTCTTTGGAGTGATGTTAATCCTTACTGGGTGCAAGAACAACACACTAAACATCCCGAAAAAATTAACGTTTGGGGTAGGTATGTTGGGAGGACAAATTATTGGACCATTCTTCATTGAAGGGAACCTTACTGGTGATGTGTACTTAGGTATGCTCCAACAACAAATCATTCCAGCAATCCAGGCATCCAGAGATGATTTTGAACAAGTTTTGGTTCCAACAAGACGGAGCACCTCCACATTATAGCCGGCAAGTCCGCCACTACTTGGATAATGTTTTCCCAAATCGATGGATAGGTAGACGTGGGTTTATTGAGTGGCCCGCCAGATCACCAGACCTGTCACCACTTGACTACTTCATGTGGGGTTTATGTCAAAGACAGAGTGTACAAAACAAAGCCACGAGATATTGATGATCTGAGAAATCGAGTTGTACAGGAAATACATGGGATTCCTCAACAAACATTTGCAGCGAGTTTGTATCATATGTTTACACCACACTAGCGCATTTGTCAAGCCGCTGAGGGGAAGCAATTTGAACACTTCTTGTGAAACGTTAAGCTGGTAAGAAATGACAGAGTATCTGCTTAAAAAATACAAAACGATGTTAGAAAATTCTTATTAAATATCTCTTCTTTTCCTTTATAGGGTACAATAAAAAATAAGGGTTTCATTACAATTCTCCACTTTTCCTAGTTTTGTACCTTTTATGAATACATAAAAAATGAGAAATCAACTGAGTGTTGCTTAAAAGTGACAGTTTTTAGCTGCCCCCAAAAGTTAGTTATTTTCTATTTTTCAATGGGTTGTAAGTCTAGTTGGCGTTTTTGTTTTCTGGGGCTTATACAATTTTCATTTAAAATTGGCAGTCCCCCAATTTGGTTTGTGAATGAAGCACATCATATATACCAACATAAATGTGTGGCGAGTTTAGTTTTTCTCGTGTGAGCCGTTACAATATTAGTGGGGGGTCTCCAGACTTTTTATTAACCCTGTATAATATTTATTTATATATGGAATAGGTCAAAACATAGCCTTGCATTGATGCAGATTCAAAACTTTTCTATCATTACTTGCCAGAGTGTTAGGCCGTATACTTATGACATTCCATAAAAAATATATCCCGAAAAAATTAATGGTTTGCCACATTCTTATAACACTCTCTGTCAAATTTATCCGGGGCATGACTTTACCATGACGACATAGATACAAATAACCCAATGCCTAAATTTTGAATCTGTATGATAAAAAGATATTTACTGTAGAGTTACTGCTACTAGAAATATATAATATTTTTTAGATTTTTTTCAAATTTAATTTTACCAAACTTTTTCCCGAAAATAAAGTTTTCTCAAAACTAAAATTTTGTTGTTTTTAAATCGATTTACGATTATAAAGGTAATAATTATTTTATTTTTATTCATTAATTTTTTATAAATTATTTTAATTTTTTACTGAAACACAGCATAAGCTATTATTTATGGAGGAGCAACATTCCTATGGTTTGGTAACTGATAGTGATGACGTAGCAGGAGACACATTAATTCAACAATTCGATATTTATGATAGACACAGCCCCATAAGCGGCGTCTTTTAAAACGTCTGCATTGGCTGACATAATTGAAGCAATTAGTTCAGACAGTAATTCATTGTAAAATAGCCTAATTGGACATAGAACCGTATTTCTAACCATGAAGTACTACTTTGAGATGAAATATTTATTATGTCAACTTGTCGAAGTGGTAATATTTGATATAGCACGATTAAAGTAATCAATCCTAGAAAAGTCTGTTTGGATGATCGTTAATGAGAAACTCTACAAAACCAAAACTATGGACGACTATCCAAAAACAGGAATTTACAATTTATTCGCCATTTTAACTGCTTCAGGCTTTTGATAGAAACTGTGGATAATCCAAAGAAGGATTGTAACCCAAAAAGGCATTCCATTCGCCCAACATCCTCAGCCATTTCGGAATACATTGTTGTGTTAAAAATAAAGATTCGTGATAAACCACACTATTTTATAATAAGACGCAGTACCTCACTATTATGAACTGTTGCTAGGGTACCGTGGACATCAAGTGCTTGTTAATAGCCAGGCTCGTTTTATCATTTGATATACTGACTTATATAAACCGCTTAGTACTATTGGCTATGAATAAATAATAAGTAATGAAATAAATGTAATGGTATTAATATGCTCAGCAGCTAAGGCAAAGTTTATCATTCTGCACACTTTTACACCAGATACAAACTACATATGAAATCGAAAGACATCCAAACTGCGTGAACGAAAACTTGATCTGCTGTGCAAAACCTATTTTACACAAAATAGGTGAAATAAATTTTATAACTGAATGTTCAACAACAGTGCACTGAATGAAATTAATCCATTGTCAATAATATTTTAATATAATCCCTTTTAAACTAATTCCGCATTTTAACTGACTTGTTATAAGGAACTTTAATGTAGATGTTTTGGATATTAAAGTTTATTTTGGATATTAACAGTCAAGTTACAAAAAGGCTCATCTGTTAAGGTCATTTGAACTAGAATGTTTAATGAACTCGCTAACGTAGATAAGACCAGGTCATCTACAACAATAGAAATGTTGATAACAAATTTGGTAAAACCCGTGAATTTGATGATACATTTAGACTAGTACGGCTAAAACACATACTAGTCTACTTTTGCTGCCTAATTTTGTAATAGTATGTAGTAAAATAAATATATTTCTACATATTATTACATCAGTTATGAATGGAAGCCATTTAAAGAGCATTGGAAATTTTATTTAAACGCTGTTATAAAACAGTTTTAATGAACAAAGCTATGAATGTTTTCAAATGGTGGACTCGAAACTCGTTGGTTTCCTTGAAATGGTGATATGTAATTTTTACTTTGGCTAAAATAAAATCGCAAGCATCGACTCTAATATGCCTAAAAGAGCCATTTTTCTCAGACAACAATTCGAATAAGAGCAACCGCAAAGCTTATCATAAACTATTATTTGGAAATTTTAGCTCAGTTAAACAAAATATCTACTCTTCCCCCTATTCCGAAATCACAAGTGCCGGAAGCCAAATATTTTTGTTCGAAGTGGTCTATTAAAGCTTATGTATGTATATATTTTCTTGGTCGGGGTAAAAACAAAATGATTATGCTAGACTACAAGTGGATTCTTTTTAATTTAAGTTTTAAAACTATTACAATAATAGAATACATTAATATATTAATATATATCAATAATTTTATTAATACATATATATCAATATATAAGAATATATAATTATATTCTTGGAGAGGTCAACAACGTAAACTCAACTAAGGAACAGTAACTGGATTAAGGCGAGTAATAAATTAAAACTATCGCAACTGACACGCTTTTATTGCTATAACCTTCCACTCTATCTTTTATTTTTTGGAAAAAGAGACAATAACTATTGCACTTGAAATATCATAGACCGGAAATAAATTTAAAAAAATGATAGTATAGGTTTTTTTATTCATAGGTCTTGAAAACCAACATGTTCATATATTTTCTTCTTCAGTGCAAGAAGGTAAACTCAACTGTATTTCCCTAAATAAATTTTACCGGAAGTGATGTCAATGGTCGTTACAGATACTGTATGACCATGGTACTTGCTCAAAATTGTACGATTTTCTTCGCCGGGACAAAAAGAAAAACTGTACCTATGGCACTTAACATACCTAGAAGTTAATAAGGGCCGTAAGTTGGTTTTTTGACTGAATTAAGTCTCCAAATGTGGGTATATTTTATTGAGGTATAATGACAGGCAAACTCAGCTGTCGGAAATGTAACTCATTCACTCCAAAGTGTCTCTTATAAAATGTAATCTTATAAATATTAATAGACATACAAATGAATGATTACAGGCTTATTTAGCAAGAAACCTACACGTTCTGCCTATAAATCAACAATTTATTTCAATTTCAACAAATCTTTGTCTAGTAATATTTACACTTTCTCCATCCTCCATTTCAGGTCCCAGTTAAATATAGCGTAATCAAAGATCAATACTTTTTGAAGGTAAACTTCCTTATTGATTTCCAAAAAGCTAGACAATTAATTATTGTTTGTACAGTACAAGTTCCCAGTGGACTATTGCAAATTAGTAAATTTATATTATAGTTTATAATTCTGTAGAAAGTGTATTCCGAATGTTGTGTGTATAATCATAAACGTTACATTTAAGTAAAATTATTAAATAAATAGAATTGTGTATTTAGTTTTATAATATACTAAAGCAGTGTTATACAGAATTATACACACTTCAAGACAGCATGACCTGATCAAAAGGGCGTTTAGGTTAAAACGTCAAACTATATATTTTTATAGTTATAATTTTTATAGTTACTGGGCTATGGATGTGCACAGAACTAAATATACTTTCTTAAAATAAAATAGCTTTTTTTCATTAAACTTGACGAATTAGATTACAAGTCAAAGTTGGTAATACATTCTTAGGTCTTTTTTACTATACATATATTTCTAAAGAAAAATATTCGACAGTAAAAACTTTATTCAGCTGTTTCCGCGCAGTAATTTAGAAGTCAAATTCCGTTATAGAGACAAAACTGGACCCAATACTGCAAACGACAGGCAGCCTCGCTCACCCAAAGTTTAACTAACGGTTGTTAAAAACTTCTCTTATTGAATATGCAGGTTTAAATTCCATATTCATTTAAGATAACTCACAATTTAACTTTGGATGTAATTCCAAATGTTTTCGAAGTAAAATCCTGGATCGGAAGAGATTGTTTTGCAAAGAATCTGTTTTACCAACGTCAGACCGGGTAATTTACTCAAGCATTTGTTATTTCTTCCAGATAGCAAAGATAGATCTAACATATAATATATTATTATATTCAAACATTACATTTTTTACATTCTATAAAAAATAGGATTTATAAAAGTGACTGTGATGTTAGTTCACTAAATATGTTCTTTAAATATATTAATGTTAAAAATAATCATGACTATCCAGATTGTCAAACCGAAATTATAAAGGCCATTCTATATTCTGTGCATTTAATTAAACCAAAAATTTTTCTAAATGAGGTACGCTACTTGAATTCCCCTTTCCCTATAAATTTATAAATACAAGCAGAAAGACATAATGTAAGATATTAAGTACACTTTTGTAAGCTTTCTTTTACTACAGAGGTAAACGTGATGTGCATCACTGTAATAACTTCGGTCAGGGTTTATCAAAATACTTGCGTTCTATCAATAATTTGTATGTTTGATCGATCTGTCTGCAATGTACATTGCTTGATCGATCTGTACATTCCTTGGCTATACAATAATTGTTGCTGTGTAGATAGTTTTTCTAAGCTACAGAAGATAAAAGTACAATAGTTCTAGCTTACACCACCCTGATTGTATGAATAGCAGACTGCAAATCCTAATGTTCGTGATTTATCGCCATTATATTACTTCCTGTTCCGAGTGGAACGAGAAGCTACTAGCTTAGACTAGCGCGTTCTTCGAAAAAACGTTTTATACTAAAAATGGACAGTGAAGTATAGTATTAGCTCGTTAATCAAATGTCATTGCCACAACTCCAAATATTCTCATTTTCTTCCAACCCAAACTGGTTGGATATCTACCTATGTACTCATGTACAGGGTAAATAAAAATATGTGTACCTATAAGTACTTTTTAATAATCGCACCTTAGAATAACTCAGTGAACCTGAGTAGGGTTCTAAACTGAACTTTTCATTTACTATCACAAGATTGTTTCTTCCACAAAAATACAACATGTTATTACCAATTAAAAAGAATTAAATATAAACCTATGCCATGTTACACCTCGTTTTAAAGGTTTTTGTGAAAGAATATTATTAACTGGTAAACCATGGTGGCTATTTTAAAATATTTTGATTGAAAAATAATATTTCTTGTTTAGTGGCGATTAAACCCCAATATAACATCCTGGCATGCTTTATATACATCAGTCAACTTTTATCAGACTCTAGAGAACATTTAAACTGATATACTGTTTAAGCTGAAGCAGTTAAAAAGTGGTGAGTCATCTAATTATCTTCTATTTATACAGAAATGAGCTTAGTTTAGATGAAATATAACGATTTAATTATGTTCTGTTGTGAACATTGGATTAGATATTATTATGATGATAGAAATTAATTCAATGGAGTTTTCAAAATCGGAATCCCGTTTCAAAATCAGGAGTGCACAAATTCCATAAATCGTTTTGAAGAGACAGGCAGAGTTTTTCAGAACGTCCTAGAACTGGAAAAAATACAGTTTTACATACTATTAATGAAATTTCAATGAAGTTCTTTGCAATTTGTTGTAGAGAACACCAATGTCTGAAATTGTTAATTTTTTTAAATTGTTCAATATTTTCTAAATATTAATACGTCAAGGTTAGAGAAAAAACAAATTAAAACCTTACAAACTTAGATTAGTTCATGAACTCTCGAGAGAGCTTTTTATATCACCTAGTCAAAAATTAATAATACAGTAGTATTCAATTACTCTATGTTAACAAACAAAGCGTCATTTATGTGAATCGTCAACCCGCACTGGATGAGGGAGCAACTTACGCAGTATCCAGAAAATGTTTACTGGTTATTGTAGGAGGTAAATTCGTTGAGTCATTTATTATAGAAGAATAGCAATATGTGAAATATTAATAATTTCGATTTCTTGTCGCGGTACATTTGTATATACTATAATATTTACGATGTCATATTAGAAAGTTAAAATGTTTTACAGTGAAAATCTATATCATATCTCGTGGTATACAAAGATAATATCAGTTTTAACGTAGGCGAAGAGATTTATTTGTGAAGCCCACGGGATCTAGATCATCATCACATGTATTATTCAGACACAATCAAGCCCACAGTGCGTATCACGGCTTTCTTGCCTGTTATAATTTAGCACCAAAAATATTTGCGACTGAATACTTAAAATGTTGAGTTGCAGTTGACATATTGTGTTTTGTAATAAAAAAACCTGATATACAACAGTTAAATTTCAATATTCCTGTACTAGTCATAATTGCTCCTATAAAAACCTAAGAATTGTTTGCCTTTACCAAAATTTAACAATACAATGTTGTAATGTTTTAATAATCTTTGTTAATGTATTCAAAACTCATGCAAAAGTTACAGTTATGAATTGTAGCCTACTGCAATCAGTAAGTCCAAAAAATACAATAAATCCTGTCTGTCCATGTAAGTACACTTTATTCTAACCTGCATGTTTACTTTAAAAAATATTTTTAAATTGAAACCAACCATATAAAATGTGTTTAAACTATTTATTTATTCTACAGAACAGACTATTTTATAATTCCATTAAACTAGAATATTCAGCTTTACTGACTCACTTATGATTTTTGTAATGTTTAATATAACCTCTCTGTGTGTAATATTGGATAAATTTATCATACAGTTAGTAATGATACAAAATTGCTTAAAGATGAAATTTTTCAATACCAATGTAGAACGTGCATGATTTTTTTATGTATATAAACCAGAAAATATTGAATTCCATGCACTATTTCTTCTGAACAATTTTTTATTGTCCATAAAACATTAAGACTTGATGCTCGATATAAATTATTATGTAGTGAATTTGAATTTATAATGTCGAATGTCATATGAACTAAAGAGTCAAATTACAAAACAGACGTAACTAATATTTTCAGAAGAGTCTAAAAATTAATTTAATTAATTAATTCCAAAAAATATTATTTGAGGAATAATAGGGTACTAACATTTTGTACTGTTATATTTTATATAAAATGCTACAAGATATTAATTCATACTCTCCTTCCTTACGAAGCAAAGGAATACAATACACAACTAGTCATAAAAATGTAATTAAAATTGTAATATATTAACACAATAGGCTGTTAATATACTCATTTTGCAACGTTATATACGAGTTTTTAACTTTGCATTGGAAACATTACATCCTCGAAGATGTTTTATGCAGGGTGTTTCAGAAGTATCTACCAACTTTCATAGTTATTATTCCCATACCAAAAATTCGTAATATCGTATTTAATATTTAAAAATGTATAATGTTCCATGCAACATACAATTTCTACTATTCGTTAAGTTTTAAATAATCTCAGAACTGCTAGTAATATAAGAAAAGTTGGTGTTTTGAAGATTTGTTTTCAATATAAACATCTTGATTTCGAAATCCGATAAAGCAGTTACATACATCGGGTTAAATACAGAAATTTTAATTGCGGATGCAACGCCAGTTCAAAGGTAAGAAAGTTGGTTGTTGAGTAAGGGAGTTTTATTTAAAAGCTGAGCTATTAAACCCAACAATCAGCTGTTTGTAATATTTTAGCTGCTCTAGTTAGCAGTAATGTGTTGTTAGACTTTTGAAACGTGGTCATAATACTCTTGTAATTGAAGTACTAAAACTTTATTTGATTAAAACAAATTAAAAAAATACTAACATCAAAATAATAAATTTATTTACATCGGATTACTAATAAATTAAAAATACGATTTACTATCTTAACGGCTTAAGAAATAATGTTAATATATATATATATATATATGTATATATATATATATATATATATATATATAAATTTCCGTTGCTGATCAATTAAAATTACAAGCGATAGTTTTTATAGTCACCAGCAATTCGATTGCTCGTCTTAAACCTTCTAAGTCCCTCTTGAATGGGGGGACAAGTAATGTCTAAAAAATATTTATAACAACAGCTAATTGTCGTGGCTTACTATCCGAACTACTTTAAGATAGTTGTAGTTGATATTGTTTAATAGCTCACTCAGCTTAAAGAACTGAATTAATTACCTTTTTTCAACCGAATTTCTAATTTCTAAAATACTTAAAAACTAATATGGGTGAATTTTTAGTTTAACTCTCAAAATAATACATGTCATTTTTATATATTTTTATTTTCTAACGTTTGTACGGCGAGCATACAATAATTATAAAATGGACACATCGACTGTATAATGTATCGTATCTCTGTTTGTTTTATCAACCAGACGCCAGCCTCAAATATCATGTAGGAAATATATTGTCTACCAGTTTTGTTTTTATAAAGGTAGCAGGAGCAACAATACAGCTAAGAGGAAGCCACAGACGTTTATATCACGTTTCATTGATGTTTTGTTCCTTTGTGTTCCTTGTTGGGGATATAAAATGAAACTACGACTAGAGAGTGACCAGATCAAGGCGTTGTCGCCATGAAGAAAATGGAAGGATATAAAACAATACGCTACATATTTAATTTAATGTTGTAAATTTGTTAAATTTTATAACAAATAAAAGTGAATAGGGTTTCCACTGCAGTACAATCGTATAGTATATTAACAGTAATTATGTTTACTATAAATATAAATAACGTTTGTAGCTAAATATATTAAGTATTTTAATTATAAATATTTGGGAATATAAGTTTACTAAGATTTCTAAATTATTGTAATTATGATCCTTACTTTTTTACTGCATCATATATTAAATAGATCTTTGCAATAATTATTCCTGAGTATTTCATAAAATTATTCTTAAAGCAATTATTTTAATCCAAACAGAAACATGTCGTACATAATAATACCGTAGTTGGTTATGCAAATAACTCCCTGTACATTTACTTTACCTTTACTGCATATTAGGTGTGTTAACCATGCTAATAAAACTATATATTAGTAGTATGTTATAGTTTTAAATTGAAGCAAATTTATAATTGTTAGCTAATTGTGTAATTATAATCCCGTACAGGTTTTGTGTGGCGATCACTGGATTCAATCATATTGACAAAGTTTTTACCATTTACAGTGTAAATTTTTTTTTAATCACCAATTGTTCACCATTTCAAAGAGAAATGTAAAAATATCTTGCTATTTTAACTGTTTGATCTCGGTTTAGTAATGGATAATATAGTAATTACCTACGGAATACAATTAAAATGTAATTTCTACAGAACAACATTGCTATCAATGAGTGGTAAAAATTAGTTACTGACAGGTACTTAGATTTTTGTAACTAAGAAAAAATGTTGGGAGAACTGTGAATAAATAAGAAAATGTGTATTAAGTATGTGCTCACATAAAAAACTAATTTTTATGAATTAACTTTAATCTTTGACATTAAATGCTGATTAGGATAGTAAACTAGGCTACATGCCAGGGATATATAGGCTGTTGCTATTTAGGATTGATAGCTATTTCGATATTACGATCGTTTTGGAAATACAAGAGTATTAACCTAATAATAGCTTAATCTTTACGTA
The DNA here is from genome assembly GCF_021130785.1 of Homalodisca vitripennis. Taxonomy (NCBI): domain Eukaryota; kingdom Metazoa; phylum Arthropoda; class Insecta; order Hemiptera; family Cicadellidae; genus Homalodisca; species Homalodisca vitripennis. Next base: position 89,534,950 of record NC_060213.1, on the reverse strand, counting down.
AATCGTTGCCCAACAAAGAATATGAAAACGAACATATTATTCACCATTGTTTAAGGTCCAATACCTAAAACATATTTTTAAGACTAAACAAAGCTTTGTTAAAAAATTTTTAAATTAAAAGTTATTTTTTTAGAGCATGGTTGTGAAACTTCTTGAAACTGATTCCACGACCAAACTAAACTTTCCAACTCAATAGGCAGTTTAATAAATGGCACTATTTCTTATAGTATATCTTTTATACAAAAAGGGTTTATTTTTACAGGTTCACTTAAAAGTGCAAAACAAACTATATTAAATAACAGTGCAGAACAAATTTCTTGATTGTGACAATTTTATTCCTTCTCTAGCATTTTGTATATATCTGTAGACCTAATTTTACAGCCTTGCTTAAAGAAAAGAAAAAATTACGATATGTCCTCGACTTTTCAGCCTCTGAAGTTCAGCTAAACATTTATGTTTTTGTGTAATCTTGATCTGTTTCTGCAATTAAATAGAACAGGATAATTATTTTTTATCTAAAGATGATTCATTTATAATCGATGTAGGGACCATCGTTTTCCTTGTTACGGTTTACGTGTCTTAAGATATTTTTAAAACGGGACGATTTCTACAGTTCATATTTTCCTTGCAAGGCAAATATATTGTTTTCTGAATTTTTCCTAAAGAAAACAAATAACCTTGTTGAACTCTTGATGTTAATTTCCTTTTGTTTATTCGAACTGACCTTAAGAATTCAAAGTCTATACAATTCTCAATCTTCCGAGATTTAACAACTTCAGGCTGAACTCCCAACTTTACATCTCGTTGTGGTCTTAGTAGTGTATAGACAACTGTTAACTCTCTCTTCATTTCATTTTGACTTAGAACTTTCACTAAATTCAGAATAATGTCACAAAAGTTGTTCCTTTAATTCAAGGTATCATATAGAGTGGGGATTTTGCTTTCGTCGCCATGCATAGTTATTGTAAAATAAGCTATTAACGACCCGAAGTGGCCTTATTAAAATCGTAACTTACTCCTTCCGTATTTATGATAACTGTGAATAAAAGAGTCCTCAAGATTTTAAACCTGTTAAGGACCAAAGTGTATTGATTTTGGGGTCAAAAGGTCAAAGAGAAGTCCATCCGTCGGTACGGCTGTCACCTGTCTGTATTTATAAAAAAGATATTATTTTTAGAAAAGTCAAAACTTTTTGTAGCCAAGTGGCAACTATAAAAAAGGCCATCTATATATTTAAATGTACAAAATAATGGGGTGGGGTTTGTTATTGAAGGAAGTGAACTGTGAAGCCTACCAATTTAAATACCATTAAAATAGAAGCTGTCAGCAATTCCATATTGCTCATAACATAATCTACAGAGTAATTAAAATTTATGAACAATATCAATAGATCTTACATGACTCTAACAGAAAATATCTAGCATTATATCCAAAAACATTATTACTGATGAAGGAATAAACACAAAATATTTCACTGATTTTGTTTCTAGGGCTGTGAACTGTAAACAAAATTAAAATATTATGTTTACTGCCTAGAGTAAAGTTCGGGTCCAGAGATAACAACAGAGGAAAATTAAATTGCGGTCCGTGGCTGGTAGAATTTATCCTACACCGGAACTGACTTGCTAATCAGGTAAAGTGATGTTAATTTTAATCGAGCTAGTTAACTCAATCAAAAGTTCACTTCTAAGAATAACATAAACAATTCCAACTGATTGATTTAAAGTTAATATACGATTATTGGCTCGGCGTTGGCAAAGATTATTACTCCAGAAGATGGAAACATTTCATTACTGTCTGTATGTCAATTCTATTTCTATATTTAATAACTCTTTTTCTTACAGACGAGATATTTTTCAATAAGCTTCAGATTTACACCGGCCACACTGAGTTGTCAGTAAAAACTATTTCAAAAGTAATATTGATTAAAATTCTACTACTTTATAAGATATATATTAATGCTGGATAACTCCATATAGCTCATAATAAAGTCATAAATACTTATTGTGGTTATTTAAAATATGAGTTTGATCAAAACATTCCCTCTCCTATCTAGTCTAAAGAAACATAAAAGTAGCAGAACCAACGAGAGAAGTAAGAGTAAGCCACATATGTTTGTAACACGTGTCACTGATATTATTTTCCATTGTGTTTGGTGTTGCAGATAAAAAATAAAATCACAGCAGAGAGAGGATGAGAGTGTGACGATACAAAGGGCGTTGTCCTAAAACCTTGAAAGGCTTTTAGAGCCGTGAGCTTCTTTTGAACATAAAATCCCCTTGATCTAATACGTTATACTGAAAACAATACTGTGTGTGCTTAAAAAAGTTTCAATTGTGTTCTATTTGAGTAGCGATTTTATTGTAAACTGTTATAATCAAAATAATAAAACTTATCAATTTAAGTATTGCAACAATACAGATTCTTAAATCTGCACTAAACCAGTACTTCTTCACTAGGTCAAGAGCGATGGGTCACGCACATGTAAATCTATTAATGGATTAGCAAGTTAAAAAATTTTTTAATGTTACTAGTACTCTGTATTTACCAAATCCTCTTAACTTTCATAAATAACTACTTATGTCCGCGACTTAAAGAATTTGGATGAACGCAAATAAATTCTTGAAGACTCTTGGAGCAATTGGAAAAACTTATAAATGTTATTAAATGTAAAGGATACATCACATTTCCAATGTATTTATTTTTCGGGCGAGGCCTTTCAAAACCAAAGGTTTCCTCTTCAGGCGACTCCACAAATAAATATTTAAATAATTTTTATTACAATTAAAATACCATACAGTGTAAATATGTAAATACAAAGATTTTGGAAATATTTCAGCCAGTATGAAAATTAGATATGGCTATGGTGTATACATGGGAATAATAAATACATTGGAAATGTGATGTATTCTTTCCATTTAATAACAAATAAATCCTGTTTTGAATTACAAAAGGATTGGAACGTGAAATAACTGTGCCTGACAGGTATGTATTTTATTAGCTGTCTCACATAACGAAATGTCAACATGGGGTTCGATCCACATGTAAATATCTGTATGACAAACCCAACATCGCACCAAGTTTATCATTACATCTGACAGGTTTGTCTGCCAAAAGAGGGATGTTTTTATAACTTGTTACTATTACAATTGTTTAGTGTTGTTTAATAATACATTTGGTTAAAACAAAACATTTTAAAAGTTGTAATTTATAGTTAGAAAATCTTAGTAGTTTTATTATACAACATATAAGGTATATAATGAGTGAGTGGTTTTGCCATATGAGAATAGCTGTAATATCAATAACAATAATACCTTGATGTTAGAGTATGACTGCCCTTTAAGGCAACATCTGCTTATTGGTTCCTGCTTAAGCGTATTAAAACTAATTACTGTCTTCCATTGAGCTGAATACTGTTCTTATCATTGTTTAGAAATTTTAATATTGTAATAAAGCAATTAGGATTTATTAATCAGAAATATACATAAGATATACAATACTTTTCTAAACCCGTATCATTACAAATATGTTTATATACCTTTTAATCGTTATACATTTTTTATTTTATATTCTTAAATAAAGTTGTACTTTTTGTTCATATTGAAAATGTTTACAATACAATATTTAGTTTTATTATTATTTAGAAATGAAAATATTTTGTTCTAGTTTGTATATGAGGTTAAATGTAAGAAAGGGCCATGAGGCCCTAATTTCGCCTCAAATAAAGAAATATTTTATTTCATTTCATTACAATTACGTTGTACTCATATTTTCCTTAAAATATACAAAACTTTATTTTACCATGAACAGGTTGATGATATAATAAAAGATATACATGGATTCTTGATTCAAATATTTCAAAACTTTAATTTGAACTGTTAAAATGAATTAATATACATAAAAAAATATTAAAAGTAAATTTATAAATAGTTACTTATGTTGGTGCGTAAGTTTATTGGAGCCAAGGCTGGGCACATACAGCATCTCATCCTCATTCAAAATGAAGGGGAGTTAAGCTCTACAATTTCTATACTTATTACAGTATTTGATCGCCGATCAATCCCTATTGATCTCATAACATAAGAAGGAGGGCTTTGTGATAGCTGGCGAAAATACAGAAAAAAGGAAACTTCATTACGGGCTGGTACTTGCTGTTGTCTAAAATGGAGAGATTATGTGGCGGAAATGTACAAAGAGGCATAACTATATAAATTTCTGGGTTTTTCATCGAGTTTAGCTACCAGTGCTGGTAGAATACGCTTTTTTAAGAATATAAAAGCGCACAGATTTTTTTCTATAGCAAAGTTTAAATTCTGTTATGAGAAGGAAACAATTTTTTATATTACTGTACATACGTCTAAATGTCCAAAAAATAGCTTGAAAACAAAAAAAAAAAACCATCAACTTACAACTGTAAAATATTATTTAATTTGCTAATTGTGTGGAGCGTATTGTGTATTGTAAAATTAGTAAAAAGATTTATTAAGATGTTTGACATAAGCAGATCTTTTGAGAGGCTCCAGTGTGAAATGTGTGCATTGAACTCCTCACCTTGATTCTGGACATTTTAAGTGTATCTTGGTCCCAAACCAGAACAATTGTGCTCTGCATCATGCATTGCTTTAGTTTGCATCAAACTACAACAACAAAATTTATTCGTTGTTTAAAATTTGTTGTTGACGATTGAAGATTTTAAAGGATACTAAGGTTTCGGACATTTGCTATCGTCATATAAAAAATAGTACTTGTTTAACATATAATGATGGTAAATCGTATTCTTAATAAATTTTTAAATAATAATAAATGCGGGGATTTCTAAATATACTAGACAGTCTTGTAAATTTCTTTATACATGAAAAAAGTAGTACAACTTTATGTAAAGTTAATTGAATAGTACGTTACCTACTGTTTTCTCTATGCGCAAGGCTAATTAAATTACAGAAAGCCTCTGTTACTTCATATATACAACTCTAGTTTACTGACTATTTTACTCAAGGGCAGAACCGCTTCAAACCTTACCATTAATTGAACTTATTTATTGTAAACAATAATAACTTATTCGATGTCAAATATTACAGTACCACTTTGTGTCGCCCAATGTAATTCAAGCTATTCTGTAGAACAAGTGTTAAGTTCAACTAGTTTGAAAAAAAAACTCCTAGAAGTTCTAATTAAGCATTTGTAATAGGCAAGTTTGAGAACTAATTCATCCATGTATTAATAGTTTTATTGAAATTTAACAGGATTTATTATTTTTATATAATAACTGTATTTAACATTTTTACATGATTATAAAACGAGTTTAAAATTCAACAATGTACACAAAGAAAATATAGACCGTCTGATAAAAGTGGATTGGTATATCAGTAATATTTATCAAAATTACTTACAAAAATAATTCAATATTATCCAAAGGGAAAGTTTTTTATTGTTAACTTTCTGAATATGATAAAATGTCTTTAACCCTTCACTAATAATAGTGAATTGTCAATGCATGAATCCGTCAGCCAGAAGAACGTTAAGTAATAAACTGAAAGTCTTAAAACTAATTAAATAAAGTCAAACTCAGACTGAATATTTAGCGGTATACTACAAATTATACACCTCAATGAGTGTGTCAGTGATTCACTAATGTAAAGGTCCCTTCTTACTTAATGCCCAATATACCATTTTACAGATATCTTCAAGTTTTTATAAACTAGATTAACTAGACAATTCAAGTAACTAGTAAGTAAATATTTATTTAGTGGTGGTGAAAAACATTTACAACATACCTTTTTTATTTCATAAATACTAGTAAGAGAAGGTTACGATCAGATTGTCCAATTCAAATAAAAGTTTTACACGACGCTATAACACAAACAGCCAAAGTGTCCCTTGTTACAACTTCTTTGTTGCTTCTGCCGTTCTCGTATGTCTGATAAGTCGGATAATACAATCCAAACTTGTTAAACTTGAATACAGAGAAGGCAAACAGGAGAGGAGATTGCAAGTACTGTAATATCCCTGTAGTGTTGTACCTCTAAGGTTTAGGAACTTTTACCTTTACAAAGAATCATATAATAATTGTGCCTACTAAAATAAATCCTTCTTAAATTATTAAACTCCTACGTAAAGTAAGTTTTGTTTATATATTTACGTACATATCAATATGAGATGTTATGTGTTACTTTGAAAATACGATTCAATATTTAGTAACAGCCAAGCGTGTACCGAATGAACGAAACACATCTCTGGAGGTCTTTAAGACCTTAATGATAAATATTTCAGTTAACTTATGAGGAAAATTATGACTTTGCCGCGTTTATTACAAAATGACTAATAATAAACAAAAAATGTTATTTGTGGGCTGGGCTAATAGTTTTCAGATTATTGCTCGCAAATAATTTTAAAATTGACTTCCCTTAACGTTGAAGTCGACTCACGCATTTCGACATTAGAATCTTGGCTCGATATTGCTGCTGTAGTCGCAAAAAATAAGAAAGAATCACAGTAGGAGAAAAATAATTCTACTCGAAGTATACAAAGTACTCGTAGTATACCTAATACTCAAAGTAGTACTTTAACCTGCTTGAAACAGAATCGCGACAGGATTAGCCATAAATCGAGATACGTTTATCTTTAAGCTATCATATGTATAATCACGACCACGCGGTGTCGTAAAATGACTACAAGTTATATCTATTTCAATCTGGAAAATGAAACATAATCACAGGTAAGGTACTTTACTATTAGCAAATTCACCCTATAATGAATTAAAAATATATGTCTCGCATAAAAGGGTTCATTTATAAGTGTAATAGCAATTACAAGAAATTTTAATTTAATTACGACCAGACACGTGAGGTCTTGCACGGTAACGATCTAGCCAGCTGTACAGTCAAGGGGGGAAGGATTACAACACATGCCAATTAGGTTATAGTTCTGGCAAGCATTTACATCCAAGAACAACACAGAAAAATATACCAACTAGTAACGAGTATTAGGTTTGTGTTTTTTGTACCATTAAATATTAAATAATGATACTTTTAATATTTTAAGGTGAAATAAAGAAGTAGCCAATAGAATCTTCTTGATATTATGTTTTAAATAATCATTTGGCATCAGCAAATATATTATCTAAGAGCTAGTAAAACATGAAATATGTATTTAAACATTTCAAAGTTATATTAAAATATATATATATATACATTAAATTCGAGATGTATAGGCCATTTACCAGAGGTCTAAGAATGGTGGTCAAAAGGACGAGTCTCGTTCTTCTTGACCAAAAACACCAGCAAATTTGACGTGTATATTACCCTCGAAACCAGTAAAATGTGTAATAATACATATAAGAGCGAGTCGTCGTGTATATGTACCCAGCTATAATAAATGTGGTCGGAAATACGAGTATGTCAAGTGAGTAACTTATACAAATATTTATGTTGGCAGAACTTTTTTGACTGAAGTGTACAATAATGAAACTATTAGTCATAATTTGTAGTTGGCGGGTTCACTCAACGTAGACCGCGACTAATCACGCTGTACAATGAAGGGAGAACTTTTCTTAGTTTGGTTTACGACGTACAGGTATAACCATTGCTTTTACGAAGTTGGAACTGTCGCTATTTAGAAACTGAACGGTAATAAAGCCCTTTACCACAAGAAAGCCGTTGGGTATCGAGTGGCCATGTCATATATCAACAGGTAATTTCCGAAAAAAAATAAATTTAATGAAAACTCTAAGTTTATATATGAAAACTTATACGTGAAATTATGTGCATTAATAAGTATTACAATCGTCCATTTTTATTGGTAAACTTATATTCAAGATATTATGTATGTATTAAACTTCAAGTGCATGTATCTTTTACAAAGAAAATGCAGTAAATTTGTATGGAGTTCTATAATCGCATATTAAACGTATACGGAGAAAACATATAGCCAGTTATAAACAGAGCTGTAATACATGTGAATGACGACGTTCGAGGCAGGCCGGAAGTTTTCCTATCGCACAGGCACGTTTTTCATTTCCACACACCGGAGCTCTAGAGCTTACCTTTCATATCTAATCATATGTGTCCGGAATCTGAGTTGGGATGAAATACTTTAACCCCTACAGTTTATATACTGAGGGATACCTCACGGGAAATATTTATGTGTTTGCCCAACAGCTTACTATAAACTTGTTGGAATGTAATAAACTTATGTTGGTTGATTTTTTACAGTTAGAAAGATTTGAAAGATCAATAAGTATAATTAAAGTTGATGAATTATTTATTTAAGATGTGTTTTTCCTATTAAATAACTTACTACGTTGTAATAAATACAACTGAAAATTATTGATTGTCACTGGAAGCTGTTACAATCTCATGATATATTGTGAATAGTCAAGGAGTACTAAGCATGTATTCCTATGCATATTTATACTACGCATGTTTGTTTCACCTACCATGCTGTTCACACATATTCTACATGTATATGTGGCATCCAATAGTAGAGCCTTGAGTAAGGTTCAGGGATAAATCTGTAAACCCATATTTTTACATAAAAATGTACATAAGAGCGATTTAGTACAATTTTATAAAAATAAATGTGTGATTGGAGTAAAGAAAGAAGGAGGGTGTAATGATGATGGAATTTGTATTGATAAAATAACAAATATAGTTTTAATCTGGAAAAAAAAAACTAATTACTCACAAAAATACGTATTTAAAAACCTCTTCTCTTTCCCTATTTCAAGTTCTGTAACACACTGAGGATATAACGACGTTCATGAATAATAAACTCAACACTAATACATTCGTATTTATTCCTGTTCAACGGACAAATATTTTCCATTGTCAATCAAACATTGATCTGTGAGAGGCTTTCTCTTTCTCTTTTCTTGGTGGTATGTAGTGAGTGTGAGACCATAAAAGGAGTAATGACTTTCAGGTTGATGCTTATAAGTATACATCCTTAAAAACTTAAATTATTTGCCACTTTGTAACGTGATGTGATAACACAATATAAGTCTTTTTACTTTTAATACTGCAAAAACATCAATTAGGGCAAATGTTTTATTCTTACTGGTTTCTAAAATTAAAGTAATTAAATTTAAAACAATTAAATGATTTATTTGGCCCAAAAAACCAATCCCTCAAATATTACAGGAGGATTTGTAAACTTCCCTCCATGTATAATTACATAATACATAATTATGAGTGTTTGAATATTCCTATGATTTTATCCTTGAAAACATAAGTTGTGTTCGTAACACGGATTCATATACTTAAACTTTAATAGTATACCTTAAATAGAACACATTCCATCAGTCCATTTGGGATTGCTCTCCAGGGCAGCATATTCTCCTTGAAGCCTCTCACGCTGACACGGATTTAAGCGTGAGTTTAAGCTACACGGTAATAAAAAGACTTTTAATTCCTCTTTCCTGTACTTCTGTTTCAATTTAAATGAGTTTTTCTTAGAATTAATGCATGTATAGAATTAATTTGTATAATTGTTATATTATATACTTCCAAACCATTATAGTATTTAAAAGTTGTTCATGCCTTACAGATACACAAAATATATACGTTAAAATCCGTTAATGGCTTTTAAATTAATAACAGAAAGTACTAATAATTTTATAAATATTTAACAGCCTCTAACAAAAAAACCAATGGGCTTGTTTAGATTTGAAAATTGAATTGAGTCTTTACTAATGTATCCATTATGGTCTTTTTAATACAAATCTTTATTATTTATGCTTAAGATAGCGTTTCTTATACTGAACATAATTTTTAAACAGTTAGTGTAAACAAATAATTTTACAGTTAATACTCTTCGCAACACTAAAATTGATTTTTCTGTAGTGGATGATTTATCGATAAAAAACATTTTAACGCAGTTTTAAACTTTTATTTAAACAAATATTTCTAGACGTTATTGTTTTTTATGTCCCTTTATTCGTCATTAATAACAATTATCTAATCGGATCGCCAATTTCATTACACATTTATAGGATTAAAACTCTATTTTACCGAACACAAATTTTGTTTTTTTAATTACTCAACTTCTGTAACTATAGTTTATGATTGAATTAAAAATATTTATACGACCTGAAACATACTTATAGATGTGTTTTTAATGGTTTTGGAAATTTCTTTGGTATTATAAAAAGTGTAATTGTTTTTACAATACACTAATTACAGAGTTAACAGCCACTCCGTCTCTAGAGACTTAACTTTCCTTAAGAATAGAGTCAAAATTACAATTAATAGTTCTTCCTTTTTTCAATATGGAACGAAGCAAAATTTTAAGATATCCGTCTTAGATGATGTTCAATATAGTTTTATAAATCTTAATCATTAATATTTTTGCACATTATTTAAGTCTTTCATAGTAAAAATATATCAAAAGTCTTCATGACATCACAAGGCTATTTCCAACCGTTACAAGATCTTACACCAACTCAAATAATCGTGTGCTACATTAAAATGGTGTACAAATAGCTCAATAACTTTATTCTTTTAGTTTTTTCCAGTTTCTCCAAATTATTTCTATTATCTTTCTCAGAAAACTATGATCTCCCAGGAGGAGAGCATGAGGACTATACAAAATGTTTAGGTTTTCTGTCTCGAATACCGTATTGCCCATATAGCTTCCTTCAATTCAGATAAAGAAATGGCAACTGTATAATTGCCAATTTTCCAATTTCTTAAAGACTCATTAAAACATATATGTTAAATTTTGATTAAGATAAATTATAAATCTATCTAAACCATTTATTTTTGCTTAAAATATTGACTTATATATAAATGCACGTTCCATATGGAAATAACCTATCAATAAAAAACCATAAAATAAAATTACTAGGTTTTTTGAGCCACAATGGTTAATTCTCTCTTTAATAGATGAATGATAAAGTACTCAATCAGTCCCCCGTGCCAGTCATAATCTGTTGATGACTGGTCACCATAGTGATGAATGGTGCCAATAAGCTAGAATAGACGAGGATCAACTGCAGTTATCCGATTTGTGTATTACGTAAATATTTCATTGATTCCTCTTTGTAACCAGATATCATAGGTATTTTAGCCTCTATTACTTATGATGTTTTACTGCTCGATTAAAAATGTATGTTTGATACAATTTTTGTAAGTATTATGGTTTAAAACAATGTATTTAACTTTTCATAATATCCTATGATATACATATATATTCATAATATTAATGCTTAAGTCAAGTGTATACGATTTTACAACTGTAGAGATTTCAGAGCATAAACCCTTTTGAAATACGAATCTTTACTAGTAGTGAAAGCAGAAGTAATAAAGTTTCAAAATTATTGAGAGTAAAAAGGATTTTTTTTCTTACTAACCCTTTCATTCTCATTGCATCAATATTTTCAAAGTCAGAACTATGTGATATTTCACAACGCTGAGTAACTAAAAACTGATCAGAAAATACCTGAATACCATTTTTCGACACACTCAAACCCACTGCGTTTGACAGCAAGCGTGATGTTTTGTTTCTTTGACGATGCAGACAAACAGATAGACGTTCTGACATAGCACGACAGCATTCTCTTTACTAGACTTAACTCTAGAGGTTTAATTGTATTCAAAAATAAAAACATTAATTTCATTTTGATTTTAAATGCAATGAAGAATAAAAAGATAAGTTTAGTTTAGAACACTTGCGTGCTTATTGTTCTAAAAAAGTGTGCTTAACAAAAATGTTATAAAAACTTTCAAAATATTCTTTAACAATAACATATAAACACCTATTATAATTATACATATTTCAACTGTATCCATAAGAGAACTGTTGTTTTGAAATTTTTTGGAACTAATCTACGCGATTCCTGAAAGTTTATATACTGTCAATTATACCAAGTCTGGAAAATCCACGGCGTTTACTATCTACTGGCAACTAGAATTGAACATGCGTTTCTAACCCTGTACTTCGAAACTACCACCCTTTAATGCAGCTGGTATTATGTTTATTAGCTTCACATTTGATTATTATGTCTTTTTCTAGAAACTTTCATCAATAATACCTATTTATCCTTTTAATCGACAATCTTGAGCCTGTGTATTGTACATTTCCATAGAAATACCTCTAAAATCAAAGAATCGGTATAATAGCAAGACATTAATAAACGTTTAAAGCTACCAAGGGTTTTGAATAGATTTTAATATGCTAGTTTTGCGTAAACGCAAATGTAGTCTTTACATAATAGTACATAGCTACAAAAAATTAACCAACAACATTAAAATATAATCATGTTGCTTTAAAATATTCCAGGAAGTAATACATTTTCACAATATTCTTTTTTAGATTAAATTTTATAAACTATACTTGTATAAGATAAGGTTATTAATATATTCAATAATTAGTTATCAAGGATTCACAAAATATACGATTAAGTAACAACGGTTCTCGAAGTCTTATTATTTCTATAAATGCGCCCAACTATACTTACTAATTGTATTAAGAATAATAATAATCATGCATTTAGTACGAAATTTAAACATGTAACTGTTGCAAATAAAATTACCAAAACTGTCATCAACATAATCCCACATGTAAATTCCTGTAAACTGTGTTATTCCATAAAATAGGGAAGTTTTTGCAAAAACAGGATCAATTTAATTTCGGAATTAACTTTTTATCCAGATTCTATAGTAAAGAATAGAGTAGTCCTTTATCTCTTATGATGAGTCCTAATAATATGATGAGGTGTTATGAATATAGTTTCAGGTTAGTCTACCGAGTAACACAGAACCACTTATAAATATCTTATTAGAGGCTTATAAAATGAGCCTATAAAATATCGTGTATATATGAAAGCCTCCAAACTATGACTTCGAATTTATCTTTTTTAAGTACTGTTCTTACTTACCCTGAAACAATAGCATTGTATACAAACATAAAAGCTATTTCAAAAGAGATTATAAGAGATCTTTTATAAAGACAATATTAGATATTCTTTTGGTAAGTGATTGTCATAAGCGATACACATCCCCAACTTCAAAACCAATACGACATCCAATTAATTATTAAGTATTGTAGTTCTGAATTAAGACATTATAGCTACTTCTTATTATAAAGATTATATTTCATACGTATTAAGTTATCTGAATGTCTACCCTAAGCTCCTTGAAAATGTTAAAGTTTTTTTTTTTTTTTGCTTATTTGTATACAAATTTACATATCATTGATCCTTTTACAAAAGTTTTATTACCAAACGACACTACTAGTAAAAGAACACTTTGTAAACAAATGTTAACTCAATACGGTTTTACCTTTGAGTTTCAGATGATAAAATCAAACAAAATAAAGTGGATTTAGGCTCACATTATATCAGACTTCATTACTTTAAAATTAAAAGTTGAGTTAGGAATTCAAGATCTTATCCTTTTCTTGGTGATCAATCTTGACGTAACAAAAATATTTTTAGGAATTAGTAGAGTGATTGGAGAGCATTTAAATTAAAAAATAATGCTAGTTTTTTTTATACTTAAGATATTTTTAGAACATCGTCATCAAGTAATAGTTTCTGACAGATTTGTTTCATAATCACACATAAAATTGGTTATTAACATATGAATCAAATGTGTTCGGTAAAGTCGTATAGGATTACGTACATATATAATTTTTAATTTTAAACTTTTTGTAGTTAGGTAAACTTTTATGAAAGATTTTGATATTATTTGGAGCGTAACCTTCAATTTAAAAAGGAAAATCGGGGCCTACTTTTAATGTCTTACTCTAGAGAAAATCATATATTTGTCGTTGCTGCAGTTTGTGTGCCTGGTCGTCGCGCGCGTGATTATGTGTTTTAAAATTGATGAGATAATCATATATAAAGGCAAAATGTAACTCCTTTAGAAGAACGCAAATAGCAAAGCAATACATAGTTACAAATATATCTCTATTAATATGTATAACGAGTAATAGTAATTTAGTAATGTTTTTCAAGGTTTATAAGAACAAAAACAAACCCATACAGGTTAGAAACTGTATGTCACTTGGAAACACATTGCGATAGTATCTGGCCAATGTTATCTTATTAAAATATATTCTTTTAATCACATGCACAAGCATGATATCATAATCGACCTGCAAAATATAAGTATAAAATTAAATATGTAACTTTATAATAAGTTGTATTTGCTTAGGCTCTCATTCAACTAAAACAGTTCTTTATTACACGACTTGGAATTTTGCAGGAAATATTAGCGATCAGACTGGAAGGATATTTATTAATAGTATATAAGAGATAATTTCTTTATTTTTAAGTGTATTACGAAATAGTTTTTTTTTAATTCAGAATTGAGACTACTTATATTCCGTAACTGACTTACGTTTTTAGTGAAGTACATAGGTTTTAATGTGTAAACATTATTAAATAATATTTTAAACAAATAATAAGCAATACTAATAAATGCAAACTATATTTCCTGACTATAACATTCATTATTTAACTAACAGCATTAGTATATTAAGCTAAATATAGTTTTCATGTGTTCCTTCTTTTGAATTAGTTTATTTAATTTCCGATTGGAAACGTCTACTGCAGTATAGGTTCAAGATTCGCAACAAGATCAATGGCATTTAAATATTTATATATTATATACATGTAAAACAACGATTTTATCGTAATTTTGCTTGTAGATTAAAATCTAAAAGGACAAAGCGATTTTGTTATTCAATCTAATTATTTCAATCTACAAAGCGGGAATACTATAGAATGAAATTAAATGACTGTAGAAAAAATGCTAAATTGTTTTGTGGAATTATTAACGAATTAATTGGGAGGAATAAATGTAGAGATAACTTTCCTATTCAAAGGTTTTCTACCAGGTGCACCTATATTGAGCAAGGAAGTTTTAAAAAACAGGTTGCCAATGATTTCAATGATTTTTTTTCGGCTGTTGGCAAAACCGGATTGATTCAGGGGGGGATCCGGTGGTACGTGACTCTGATTACTGGCTGAACACTGAATTCTCACTACAGACTGTGACTGAACATGACGTAATACGCCAGGTCAATGGCCTGAGGGGTATATCCGCCACCGGGGATGGACGGGGTCTCGGCTAACCTTTTCAAGGCTAATATCCATGTTATTTCTCAACAGTTTAACACATTTAATTAACTTAAGTATCTCAACTGGTGTATTTCCCGATAATTTTAAGCTAGCAAAAATCTTTCCTCTTTTCAAAATCTAATGAATTTACAAACAAAAAACAACTTCCGTCCCATCTCATTGTTAAGCGTTTTCTCTAAGGTTTTAGAACGAATAGTTAAGGATCAACTCGTCTCATTTTTACAAAAAACCATAACATTTTAAGTGAGTGTCAGTATGGATTTAGGCCGGACAAAAGTATCAATGACGCATTATTTGATATCAACAGAGATTTTAAACAAAAGTATTTCAAAAAATAATAGGTGCATGCTTGTTTTTTTGGATTTTAAAAAAAGCATTCGACTCTGTGGATCGCACTATTTTGTTAACAAAATTAGAAATGATAGGAGTCCTCGGCATTGCGCTAGCGTGGTTCTGCAGCTACCTGAGCGAGAGGCGACAGGTTGTGTCCATCTGCGGAGATAACAGTGATCCTCAAAATGTGGATTATGGTGTGATTCAAGGTAGTACATTGGGACCTATTTTGTTTTTGATATATATAAACAATATTTCTAAACTAAATCTGTATGGAAAAACTCTTTTTGTTTGCGGATGACAGCTTAATTTTTATTTCTGGTAACAATTGGATGGAAGTACAGGAAAAGGCTACAAACGACTTAATGATTTTGAAAAAAATGGTTAGATCAAAATTTTCTCTCTCTAAATATATCTAAGACAAAAATTTCTACCTATTTCTTTGAACAATAATTCAGATTACAATTTAAATAGTTTGAGAATTCATCAATGCGGCAATTCTGCAAATTTAACATGTGGATGTAAAAAGTATTGAACGTGTTACAAGTTACAAATATCTAGGTGTAATTTTCGATCATCGCCTTAAATGGTCTGATCATATAGCCTATATTCAAACAAAATTAAGAAAATATACTTTCGCTTTCAGAAGATTAAGTGATGTTTTAAATGAAAAGGAAATTAAAATAACGTATTGCGCCTATGTCCAATCTCTTCTTACATCTGGTAACATTGCTTGGGGCGGCGCATTAAAATCAATTTTGGAGCCCCTTTACATAACACAAAAATGTATCTTAAAAGCAGGATTAAGGAAAAATAAGCGTTATCCTACTGATACTCTTTTTCACGAATCTTCACTCCTTTCCTTGCGACAATTGTACATAAAAGCATCTTTTAATTCATATTTATAAATATTACAACATAATTTTCCCAGAAACATCACATTCTTATAATACCAGGCATGCAGTTAATGTCGGTATACCTGTTACAAGGTTAGTTAAATCATTTTCAATAACAAATTCCTTTTATATTTCCCATGTATTGTTCAGAAAACATTTGCAAAAAACTTCAGTCACTTCAAATTATTCGAATCAACTTCAATTTCAATTTTTAAGAAAAACGTTAATTTTTTCCTTCTACAGATTGGGCCTTGAGGGAGCCGAGGCCCTAATCTTATCAGAATATGGGCGGGCTTGACCTTGGTCCTTTCTCTCACCCCTCCCCCCTCCGATATCATCTGTCATTCATCTACATTTCAAAGTGATAACTATTTCAAATAAAATTATATATAAATTTTTTTGGTCGGTTTGTTTAATTTAATTTATTATTGTTATTGTTGCTCTTTCGTTTGCGTCTGAACCATACCCGGCAAAAACAAACTAACATTAATTTCTGTAAAAGATAGCGTCTCTAGCCTACGCCAAGGCTGCTTGCCCATGTAGGCTAATTTCCTACAAATATATATTTAGAAATTACAATGTTTTAAAATTTCATTGTTAACAAAAATTTGCAAACCCATTTGTAATCTCTGTACCTATAAGAAGATTGTGGAAATAAAATTTATATTTCATTTCATTTCATTTCATTAGTAATTTAAGTTTATATGATATAGCTGTAGTAAAAACATATTTTTACCGGAATAATTAAATTTTTAAAACATCCCCTGTAGGATAAAACAGATTTTTCAGAATTAAAGACGGGATAAGAGACGGCGTTATGTTCGTACACCTGTGTTCACACGTTTTTCAACCTGACTACTTGTTCAGCCAGCTGATGTTAGAAGTGACTTTCCGTTTGCCAGCGATTTATGTGTCCCGCTAAAAGGAACTTTTTTAGCTACATATTAATAGATGTCCTGTCTCAATTCTTTCGTATGTTATTAAGTTAATAAATATGCTCTATGCACTGTATTTAAGAAATGAGTGAACGATTATATAAATTTTAACTATATTTACTTTCGTTACACTTTCACTTTATATAATACAGTGTTGCTTGAAGATCTTTAAATGTAAATTTGTTTTAATTCAAATAAATGTTAAAAAATGGAGCTTTATATAATGTTCACTTAAACATATAAAAACAAAATACATAAAAAAAGTTTTTAACTTAAAAACGTAACTTTAAATATGACGTTTCTTTAAAAGTATTGAGCGTTTAATATTAGCGTAGATTTCAAAACCGATTTTGAAGTGTTTTTGTTTCAAGTTATTCTATAGTTAAATAAATGATTTTTTATTTCCCCCCTAAGAAGAAAAGTTATTCTAAAAACGACCAAAGCTTTTCAGATTACCAGAATTTTTTGCTTTTGCGTGTGCTTTTCTGACACGTATTAGGTTCTGGTGAAAGTAATCATCACCTGATGCAAAACCTCGTTATCTTTTACAGTTTTATTAGCATGAATCCTTATTTTCTCTTCAATCCTACTTATAAAGAACAAATAATATCTGTCGTTTCAAATCATCAATTAAAAAGCACAGTGTCCATTCAATTCCATACCAGGAGGATAAACCAATACCCTTGAGGGCTTAGAGTGCGAAGCACTTACCCGCGATTTCACACGAAGTTTCAAAATTTTAGACCGTAGCTCTCTAACGTAAGCAATTATAATGTAAAATGATGGTGCCCTACATGTTTTTAAACGTAATTGGCGTTATGAGGCACATATTATTTCAGTATCTATGGTTGAGAGTTTCAAAACGTAAATAGGAATTTTACAGGTTCTATTTTACATTTTTAATATGAATAAATGTATATACATTTAAGTCTCAAATACCGAATTTGATCATAAATTGGTAATATCTTACTGATTATATTTATTTTATATCTAAGATATTTTAAGTGCCATAGTTAAGTTTGATTTGTGCCCCCATCAATAAAGTATGTACCAACAAAAGCCAACTTCGATTTAAAGTTGTCTACTTTCGGCTCTTTTAATTGACTTTCTGTCTTAGATTTTCAAAGGTCATAGTAATAGTTAGTTTTAATCTCGAAAAATAAAATATATCACTTACGTATGATTGAAAAGTTACTGCGGTCCAAAAGAGGCAGATACGAACGATTAAATTCACTTCCTCTTTTGTTTATTTGCTATTCCACATTTAAGTTTTTGTTGCACTGACCAAGAAAAAAACACATTTGTAGGTTTTAAATCTAACCTTGATTTAACTTTGCGTGTATTTGCGGTCTTTGATGTATCTGGTGCTATAAGTACTATTTATACTTACTTCAATCAAGAACATAAGTTAAAATTACTGCATTAGTCAAAATGCATCTAATTCCGTCGCTTTATTCTGCTTCTGATATAAGGGAAAGAGTGTGCCATTGCTTTTCTTTACCTTTAACTATATTAAAGTTTTAGAATATTAGGATTTAAGCTATTATTAGCTTTCTGTCCTACTTCATTATCATTCTGAATACTGTACATAGATAAAATACAAGGCATAAGAACAGAGGAAATAAAATGAACAATCTTTCTCATAATGAACATTATGTCTGATTTCATTGGCCTTTAA
This sequence comes from Homalodisca vitripennis, assembly GCF_021130785.1. NCBI lineage: Eukaryota > Metazoa > Arthropoda > Insecta > Hemiptera > Cicadellidae > Homalodisca > Homalodisca vitripennis. The sequence goes on along the minus strand of NC_060213.1, from coordinate 89,516,026 downwards.
AGAATAGTAAGCAGTTGAATCTCATATATATTCATAATATGATTTTAGAGTATATACAAGTAATCGTGCTACCAACTTCACCAACAGTATCTCATAGTTCAGTTTGATGGTTAGGTTCTTGACGAAAACACCATAAAGGCGTTCAAGATAAACTTCTAAACAATTAGCCTGATTGCTCATTGACACTATCATGTTTAACTTTAGCTACATGTATATCAGATAAATTTAATATTTAGTGACTGATAAGCTAGAAGTCGAAAGTTACACGGAAAAATTTGAGATATTCCTGTCTTTAAAAGAGAATAAGCCACTGAGCCACGTTACTTTTAGTAGAAGATTAAATTAAACGGCATCTAAAGTTTTAAAATATAAAATAATAATAATATACGGACATGAAAGAAAACAATGATGTGTGCGTATGCAGTGTTCTCTGGTCGTGGAATATTATTCTCTAACCTGAGTTGCGTAAGATTTACATTGAGATTATCACTTCATAAACTGTTAACACAACCACTAATCTCTAGGTTTTGTGGTGTAACTGAGAGAAACATCGTAAAATATTTATTAAGGATATTAAAAATACAAAGGAGTGATTTTCATCTTACTTTATGTCCATCCTTTTTATTCCTCACAATCAGGCCTCAAATGCAAGATTATACAGAAAATATTATTTATACCCATGAAGTTTACTACAATGATTTTTTTTATAGAAAACTGACAACTCGATACCACTATTTAGCTAGTCCTCATGGCCCAGACTTGTTCAGGTACCTTACTTAGGAGATAACAGATTAATTTGGAAGAGTCGGCACAATACAAGTTTGACAATACTCATAGGTCTCTGACTGAAAGCTCCCCCCCCCCCTTAGATCGCTCGGTCATTGATTCTCCCAAGGACCTGGCAAGTTATACATGGCGTCCATCCTAGATTCCTCCATTTTTGATTATAATCAATTTAGAAACTTTGTTAAACCCTTAAAACCACTGTTTCAAAGAGCTTCATAAAGGAATCGTTCTTAACAAATACTATAGAATTGTTGATGGTTGTGACCTTAAATATATATTCTACTAGTAGTTACCCGCGGCTTCGCACGCAATTTCCCGTTTAAAACAGTACACTATATTCACTTATTCTTTTTCTATCACATTCTAATCATTGCTGAGATAATTGATAGTCGTTCCTTCGTGAGCCTTTTGGGCGAATTATGAAGGTATGTATGTACCATATTCCTGCTTTCGTAATAGCGTTTAATAGTATTTTAATTGCATAAGATAGTTTATTGATCATTGGTGCAATCTGAATTTAAAATTGCAATGACGTATTCTATGCAACCTGCATTACACTACTGATCAAGCGCTTTACAATAAAAGTTTTCTAAATTTAAGTGTAAACAAATGTTTCTGCCTCTTTGATGAACTTCGGCTGAAATTATTAACAGCTGTTTTGTATTACGTGTCGTAGTGCAGTCTGTCGGATCCAATATGAAACACTCCAACATCAACAACAATTTATAATTCAAAAATTAATTAAATAAACTGCTTTCTCTAATTTTAATAAAAATATAAAATTTTAGGTATATTAGGTATAAAAATCTTTTTCTAATCATTAAATAGTCCTATACGACATTATTCACATTTTAAGCCTTAATGTATTGTTGAGTTGAGCAAAATGAATTCTTAGAATTTTTTGAATGATTCCAAAGTCCAGTACATTAAAAAACTGTTTTCACATTTTTTACATTTACATTTCTGTTTTAAACCATAAAGAAATCACTGAGACGAGCTATTTGTTAAAATATTTTAAAATTAAATTTACTAAATAATCAGTTCGCAGACCAATTAGGATAATATGGTTTAACAATGTACTTGCACTGGTTGGAACTCATTTAAACTGAGATTGATTTCTGGGTCAAAACTAGGATGCAGACTAGAAAAGTGGGCCTTAAAATGTAAGTCTAATTTCTATCATTAAAAATTCAACGGTTGTTTGCTTGATACATGACACTTTCGTATGTATTTGTTTGCGATTATTCATTTGAAGTATATGCTTGTTCTTGATTAGTTAACAAGATTAGTTGATTGGTTCTGTAGTGAAAGTAATTTATCGTATTTTTATAAATCCTATATTATTCTAAGCATATGGCATGGTATATGGTTGGATCACAAACAAATGATAGAGAGTTTAGACAATAATATAGTTTATAAAAATAATAAAACATTAAATGGCAATATTCATCATCGTTATATTGCTTATAATATCGTATTTTTTGGAAAAACTTTAAACCAGTACATTTATACATATAAACTAACTGTATGTTTAAAACTTAGTGCTTAGTGTTGCGACTTTCAAGCTTCTCGGAAATACAATTTTATTATATATTAGTCATCAATCAAACGCCGATTTTGATGTGTGTCGGAGACATCTACAACTCTGTTAATAAAAATATCAGATCACAGTTTTGGTTTCTTATTAATAAAATGAAATGAAATGAAATATTTCTTTATTTCATTTTATTTCATTTAGTTTTTGTTTCTTATTAATCAATATAATAAAGAGTTCAAGCTGGTAATAAAACTATCGGAGCAGCTCACGTTAATTTAACTTGAAGGGTAAGGCAATTGTAACCTTTTTATCGTAGTTTTAATAGATCAATTCGTAATACTCTTTGAGATGCTGAAATATATCTCATCATACAATAAAGTGTGATAATAGACCTGATAACGCTCTTTCAAAGATCAAAATGAGTCAGTTTTATTAAGATAGGATATTTTTATAGAGATAAATATTCATTGCAATATCAGTCAACTATCACTATTCATTGCTTTAGACCTTGTTTATATTAAATCTCTTACAAACAATGAAAGTAATCTATACCTAACCTGCATTTTCATTAAAAGCAGAACTGCAATTTTTTTTTTTTTTTTGAGGATCGTGGAAATGAGATAATGATAAAAAGTGTAAGGATATTGCTTTTCCACCAAATAAAAATAATGTATATTTTTCTAATTAGTATTAATATTAGGAAGAAATATTTATTTGGTTATACTTTTTTCTATATGCAAAACGCTACACGGAGGATTGTTAGCATGTTGAGACTATTTGATAAGGTCTTTTCTCTAAAAAATGGTCCAAATTTTTAAGTGTAATCTCAGTACACTCGTATTTACGGAGATTGGTAGAACTAGTAAACGCTCTTGCTGTAAATATAAGCTCTAACCATAATTAACTATTGTATAACAGTGCATCTAACAAAATGACGAGCTACAACTGCCGCTTTCAAATCTAGATGCTACAAAGAGAGTTTCATGTGTTCTGTATCCCAGCAGTAAAACGCCCATCCAATCAAAATTAAGAAAGTTTTTTGAGTCATTTAAAGCAATTTTGAACATATATTGCCTGAGTAAGCAATTGCGTTCGTACTCTAGCTTCTTTTGTCCTATAATTATAATATTTTTATGTTGTAAGGATTAATTTTTAAAAGATTTGAAATGCTGTTTTTTGTATCTACTCACTTTAAAGTGTTCAAAAGGTACACTTATTGTAGATTACACATTATAAACGTATAGAATATTTACAGAGAAATTCCCATATTTACATCTACAATAATCAGATAGTAAAATTTATAATTGTAACTATTTTACGGTGTTATGGATAAGCAAAAATAATATGTAAAACACCCACTCTCTTTTTTTATTTTTATCGTGTAATATAAGAAAATATATGTAATTGAATTCATTTTAAAGAATACAATAGTCATACATTTATAAATCTGTGATAGAAATAAAAAGTTATAGAAATACCTAAGCACCAGCAATATAATCGCCTATCCGATAGCTGATGTCCGCTACTTAAACAATTGAGAGACAAATAAACCATTTTTCATATAAAACAAAAACTGAAAAGTGGAGTAACTGTGTCTGACTGGAATGTATTTCATTATCTGTGCCACATAACGAAATGTCAACAGGGGGGTCTGATCCACGTTTCAACATGGGACTGACTTAACCAACATAACTCTAAGTGTATCCTCGCTTCTGACAGATTCTTACAAAAAATATTTTCACTCTGAATATAGTTTATAAGTTGTGACTATTCTATTTTTTATTTTTAGCATCGTATAAATGACATATTTGATTACAAGTTTAAAAAAAATATTTCAAAACTGGAATGTTATAAATATAAACTGTTGCCGGTAAGTAAATAAATTTCAATAATACAAGCAAGAAAATCTGTTCCGAATTAATGGAGTTTGTACTATTATTGTTTTATGAGGTTATTTATTACTAACTCAGATCTATTAAGTGTCAGCCTATCTGTTATCGTGTAGTTTTAATAATACTGTTTAGACTCTGCTAAATCCTATTTGGATAATTAATGCTAGAGTATAATTCCCGCTTAAGAAATAATCTGCTAATGGTTTTCTTATTAAGCTTCTGATAATTATAAGGAAGCAGTAACTATAAATTGTACCTAATACATCATACATAAACTACTTATAGTTAGTCGTAAAAGCTGACAAGAGTTTATTTCACTTACTAAAAGTTTTTAAGACTAGTTCCAAATGTTTAAGACTATACTTCAACGAGTTACGGAGTATATAACATACTGTCTAAATTAAATTGACATGATGATATAATTCACGCTCAGTACATTTTCTCCCTTTTAAATTACCCTACTAATAAAACAAAACAAACATTTTTCTGAACAAAAATACTTAATTGTGCAGTTCAGTACAAGGAACAATGGACTCTAGGCTTGCACTGCAACTTGTTAATTAGGTTATGGATATGTCAATTATACAAACTAATTATTACTTCTGCAATAACTCTGCTATGTATCTTACTTTATTTAGTTGACTCCATGTTACAAATTGAATCAATTATAGTTTCACTAACAACCATATGAAAATAATAATGAGTGAAAAGATTTTTGGAAGTACTATATAACACACAATTTAAATGATCACTAGTTACAATAGGCCTTCATATTATACTACCAAAATATATGTTACATTACATACATTGGATGAACAATAAATTGTTTTCTATTAAATATATTTGTACTATGCCAAATTTAAAAATAAAATGCAATGTAACTAATACTCATAAATATAAACTGACTGCTTTATACAGACAGTCATTGAACTGTTTCACAGAACGTTGAGTGTTGGTTGTCGTTGACTTTACTTGTTCAGAATTATTTTTATACAGTGCTTAAAAGTGAACTTAAAAAAATAAAATCAGTCCATTGCTACTAGACTAGCTCTTAGAATTTTTATCAGTTCTACTATAACAGTGATGGGTGGTAGTTTCATTGGGAAAACTCATTGAATTTTTAAATAATAAACACATAAACTTTCTTAGTTACAGTTAAATTATAACTAACCTCTCATTACAGATTGTTTCGTACACACACTGTGAATACTAGCTGTTTAATTTAATCCTTAAACTATATGCGTGTTGAAGTTTTTTTAACGTCTAAAAGTACACTTTGAAAGTTGTAAGACTGTTTTTCGGGCTGTTAATGAACCTATAGCCACTCAAACATTGCTGCGTAGTAACCTTAAGACGTGATTATTTTTCAAAGATCTAAATAACATTATTCTGAATATTTACCGCTCAAATATGTCCTTTCAATTTTAAAAGTATATGTAGGTTAAGGCTCAGATTCTAAAGTATATAAATACAGCCAATCACCAATTTATACTTTAGGATTTATTGTGTTCTCTACCTGCCCAATCTAGCCCAGTACGCGTGCAAAATCCGAGTAATGTCTTTAACTAAATTTTAAAGACCATAAATCTAAAAATACCACCCTTAGTGGCCCACTGACCAAAAGTACAGTGCTGTCTCCAAGAAAGCTAATACTTATGGCCTTACCCTCACTCCTGGTGAACACCTGCTGCTAAATTTGGACTTACCATGTAAGGTACTGTACTTGTAACTTTCATAATATGTCTATGTTAAAGAAATTTTGGTGGACTACATTTTTTCTAGTATTCATACCAGCAGATTGTTACTCTGTTTGCAACTATTAGTGGATTATAGCTTCTAGTAATAAATTATCACAGTGTACTCTGATTGCAACTATTTGTACATTACACCGTTATCGCTTAATACTTACGACCACCCCAACACAAATCAAAACGCCTAATCGCCAAAGAAAATTTAAAAAAACAAGAAAACACCACGCAAACTTGAGAGTATTTCTATATTTGAAACTTTCAGGGGATGACACAATTTGTAGCATTAAAACTGAATATTACTTTGCTTGAAGTTATCGATGGGGTACTGTGCTCGCAGTAATAAACTATCAGAGTATTATCTGTTTCAAATATCGGTAGATTACACTGTTTCTAGTACTAACCTATCAGAGTATTACTCTCTTTGCAACTTCTCGAGACGCCTATTCACTAGGAAGAGCCAGAAACAAGAAAACACTATTTGAAATTCGATTCTCCTGCGTCTCAGAGTTTTAACTAATATAAGCATGGTTATGATGTACAGTTTTCTGTTCTGATTGCACCAACTTTTTTTGTTCTCAACCCCTCCAACATCCGAGAAAAAAGGTAGTTTCACGTGAGGCTGTATAAAAGTTAACCTGTATTATTATTTCAGAAGCTTAATTTATGCAATAATGTTACTCTTAATCCGTTTGAATACTACATTCAACTTCATCACATGATACCGGGAAAGATTTAAATAGTTAAAAAGTATGTCATTGGTTAAAAATATTTGCAGTTGGTTTGACTGCGATAAAGAATAAATTATGTATGTAGGTTAATTTTTATGTTGTGCTACAATGGTATTATAAAATAAAATATTTTGCAACAGCATTTACGGTACAGTATAGAGAAAAACATTTTAGGCAAATTTGTTTTATGAAATGGGAATTAAATTTTTTTTTCTGCAATGAGTATTAAGTAAGAAAACTATTTCTCTTCAAAACTCTGAACTATGAAAGTCATTTGAAATCGGTCTGAAATTGGTAAAATGTGAAAGGCTGACTTCTTCAAACAATTGATGGCTATATCTGAATAACTTTCTGAGGACCTTATTCAAGACCTGAGTTATTACTATCTCTGTTAACAGTAAAGCCGTAGTTGAGACAGAGCGTGGGAACAAGGGCCGGGATTCTAGGTAGGCGGGGAGAAGTGGATTGTAGTTGCATCCTGTGTGTGAGTCATGCAGATAATGTTGTACGTCTTTAAATGTCAATTTCATTATGTAATACTGATAGTTTGAAAATATTTGCGGTGTTTACTGCTAATGTTAGAATAACAATGCTGAAAATTAATAGATACCTTATTTTTTCTTTGATTAACGACTTAATCTAATTATTTTCAATACGTTTTCTTAACATCAGAATACAAACACCAGGGTGTATTCTGATGTTCATTTGTATCCTAGCCAGGATACAAATGTTCTACATAAAATTAAGGGGCATGCAAGTTTATAGCACTTGTTCTTATTAAAATAGATAATACTGTGAACTAAGCTTATACTATCCTTATTTTAAACTGCAATATGTACGTAAATTATTCGTAAACACTATAATACAAATAAACCATTTATTTCAATTATTAATAGTGTGAGACTTGATTATATGCAGCTACTAAATGTATTTTGTGTAAACTATATTAAATAATGTTTTTTCAACCCCATGATATTGGGCTCAAGTAATTACAATTACATTAAAATACATTGAAGGTGTTCTAAGAATGTTCAGCTTAAAGGAAAGGATAGGCCTAATAGGATTAATTGATTGTTATACGTCCGGCGCTAACAGAAGACAATTAATTCTCGTATTACTTTGACAGCAACTTTATTGGTGTAATTAGTATCGAAGAGCTCGCGAACAATGATAGCCTGCCGTGCTGTACAAGAGAGCAGGCGCCGTATTCCCTGTATTAGTAGAGAGCTAATAATAAGTACTATCGAGTATTCACCTTTATATACTGCATTTTTTATCACATAGAATCATGTTGTATGTGTATTTTTTTGATCGGTGACACAATACAAAATTCCCATTATTACTGATATATTCCTGCCAAAAATACTTAAACCGGAATAAAGTACATTGGCTATAAGTATAATTTTTTTCTGAATTTTGTTCATCGCGGCAACAAGGAAACTCAACATTGGAGTCGGAAAAATAATTCACGAACCAGATGTGCTGATATGCCTGCAAAGCCTACGAAATAATACGTAAAACCACTGGTATCTGCTAGTTTTATTAAAAAATCTATACATATGTATTGTTCTGCTTGGCAATTTCTTATTGTTTTAATGCCTAATATGATATAAAAATACATAATATTACGCTTATTTGTAACACAATATTTCTTCCGGTAATTAAGATTTTTGTACATTTTATAATGAATGTACTCTAAACGGAAAACTTGTAATAATACCATTGCGAAAACCGTTTAAATTTCAAGCAATGACTCTAAATATCATTATGACTGAACCCATGTATAAGGCATTAACCTGAATGAAAATTATGCACGATTTAATAAGACATTTCTATCATTGAAAAGAAAGGAAAAGAGGAAGCAAGTTTTTCAGTTAAAAGTTTTGTAATACTTGAACGCACACAATCCAAACCCACACACAATAATCTGACTTTGTCGTGTTTTGTGGTTGCGAACAATGAGTTCTTCTGTTGGTCAGAACAATACCTTTATTTGTTACCATTCTTTGTTCCGGTCCCTTTTCTTCCGCGTCTTCAACCATGTAATTTCTGAATACTTTGCAGTAAACTGCCATTTCATACGGCGACTCCAACTAAATATTTATTTTAATAAATTTATACGCAGTAATAGAAAGAGTGAAAATAAACAATAATGTTCTATTTAAATCGAAGTGTAAATGGAACTATTTCTATACAAATGTACCTTATGAGAGATATCTCCCAACAGGTCAAAGTGTACACTTATGATTCTAGGACTCAAAATTAAACAATAAACATTTATTTAGAATTATATTCTTTGTGTTTTATGAATTTAATTAGTAACTTGATTGATACAGGTAGGTTTACCATTAATTATAGTTACAAAATGTACTTACAAAAGCTATCAACATCTAAAAGGGATACTTTTACTACATTTTAAACGAAACAACTATACGTTTTAAAACTTAATTAAGTAGGAAAGGCAATGAGATAGCAGCATTTTGTAACTTAGCAGCATAATATAATTATATCCATGATTCAAAGAGAAGAAGTTATGGAAATTTATTTCTTTTTACCTTCTTATAGGAGCGCCTTCCCCTATCGTTTTGGGTTATAACCCAGAAGACATTGAAACGAATCAAACGTCGTGGTAACCGACGGTCCCATATATTTGACGTTAATAAAGTGTATGAAATCTGCTTCCTGATCTGAAATGAATCTTTAGGAATCATAACACATAGTATAGTGCGTTTAACCGATGCGAATTATGCACAAAACCTATTTTGAAAGTACATCTTGTTTATCCTAGTAAAAATATCATTACTCTTTATTACGATTTAATTAGATATTTATTACACCGCTAGGTTTAATTAATTTACTATAAACTGGTTTGGTATCGAAAACACTATAATATTATCAATTCAAACCATAATGTTCCTACATGAAAAAGAAAGGAAAAGATTATATTTAAAATTATATATTATAAATAAAATAAAACGTTATTATATTTCATTTAATACAATTTGTAATACTAAATATTTTCTCGTTTTATAATTAATACATTAAATAAAAGATAACATGGTTTTTAATACGGTTCTCTTTTTCTAAGTTTGACAGATAAATCTAACCATGAATGCTTTAAGACAATGTCATATTGGCTACGTCCTCGAGCATTAACAAAGAGAGATATAAAAATCCAAGGCGGAATATTACATTGTTATAAAACGGGAATGTTTGAAGCTTTGCAAAGTCAAAATTAGAAAGTTATGAGTTCTCTTTCACAATGTAGAATTGCAAGCTATATGATACTATATTGAAGTTCCTTGGTTTTGTAAAAGTGAAAACTTCTTTAAAATTTATTTTGTTTATTGTTACTTCACAAGGTTTAGTACAAGAAATATTGGTGCTAAAGTAACTTCATTATATATATATATATATATATATATATATATATATATATATATATATAGAATTGAAATGGTTTATTTCCAAAAGCTTACATTTCAATGGCCCCGCTAAGTACAACACTTGTCAGAGGGGTCCAAGTTAAACTATCTTAACTAAACCATACAATGTATTTATTAAATAACGTATCAAAATTGGCACTTATTATTTTGTTAAAGTTTAAAAGCAAGAATAACAGCATTTCTTTATATATATATATATATATATATATATATATATATATATATAAACATTTAACCAATGTCACTCAGATATATATATAGATATATATATATATATTGAAGCATTTTTATTAGCTACTAAACAAACAATTACTCTTTTTATTTACAATTAAGCATACTAGCAGGATGTTTGGTGTGACCAAATAAGAATTTGTAAGATGTGGCTAGAGGAATCTTTGTTAATGACGTAGCACGTTTTAAAATTAAATAGTCCAAGACTATTACTATTACTATTAAGACTATTAAACAAACAATTACTCTTTTTATTTCCTATTAAGCATACTAGCAGGATGTTTGGTGTGACAAAATAAGAATTTGTAAGGTGTGGCTAGAGGAATCGATGTTAATGACGTAGCACGTTTTAAAATTAAATAGTCCAAGACTATTATTGAATGTGTTATGAGCTCCAAAAATTATTTATCTCTAAAAATTTAGGAGAACAGTAGATCTACTCAAATGCATTACATAAATAATAAATATTACAGAACCTTTTAAAGTATTATTGCGAATTTATACCATGACTGTCTTCATTACAGCCCTGAATATGGAACCTGTTTTTGAAGAATGAAAAAATATAAATAGTCGTCCGTAATGAAACTTGATGAGTTTTTTACCACAAAAACAATTTTAAATCTCATGCACTGCTATGTCCTTTCTCATCGTAGCATAATGAATAATGTATAATTTTTACAAACTTATAAATACGTATCTATAAGTTATTTTTGTTTTCTTGTAAAGTTCATTCTTTCAAAAGGACATACTTGAATATTGTTGCCCTTAAGTAACTCATTTGTGCAGGTACATTCTTAATAGTATAAAGTATAAGTTGGGTTTTCTCATCTTGAAGATTGAGAACTACTAATACTTGAGCTTTGTCATTTATCAAATTATGAACTTTAATTATATGAAAACGATTTCACAATTAAAACTTTTTCGAAAGATATTAGAATAACTCTTTAATGCAAAATTATTTCAGAGCTGAAATTAGTCTAAAAGTTCAAAGATCAAAAAGAAGAACAAACACACGAATTAATGACACGCCAATTGCACTGTTTCAGATCCACGAGATAAACTTTCATATTCCATAACAGGACTTTATTCCAAAAATGTAACGTATTTTACATCATCAATAATTTTTAGATAAATAATTTTTAATGCAAGAGTGGTGCATGAAATAGAATAGTCTTCTGTCTTTGAGCACAGTCCGTAAATTAAAAACTGAATTGCACCATTGGTAGCACTGACATCAGGCGCTCTTTCTATGCTATGAACATTTAATACCCCTAATTTCATACAACTACTTTGCTTAATGAATTATTATTTCATAAAGGAAGAACATACAGTTAGTGTGCTAAACATATTTATTGTTATGTTAGTGACTGATTTCTTATTCTTAGTGTAACAGAGGACTAACAGAAGGAAAATGGATATTATGTCACTACTGTTTTCACACCCAAGCTGAAAAGTAATGTCTGTTCTATGCATGTTACCGTGGTATCATGCTGCGCATTTCTTCACAGGCAATATCAACACATGTAAGTAAAGCTATTAATCATTGATTTAATTCCGGAAATTTGTTTGAACAATTTAAATCGTCCCTGCTTTATTTACTTTATCTGAAATTCTTTTCTGTTAAGATTTTTTTAATCTGATAATAAAATATGTTTAATTGTTTTGAAATATCGTTAACACATTATATTTAAGTACTCATAAAAATAAAATAATCATTGGTTTTATCCTTATTCATTAAAAGTTAATTAGAAAATCTTACCGACAAATTTAAAAACAGGATCTCACAAAAATGAAGTATTTTGGTGATAACACTCCATCATCAGACTACAGTATAAGAATTAATTTACCAATTGGCGTTTTATTGTTTAAATCACACACAATAATGGAATTTACAAATTAAAATGCAATTAATGTTAAAACCACTATGTATAGGCCAACCGGCACATCCTGAAAACTTAGAGTTCATGGTCATATAAAACCTTGAAAACAATATCAAATTCTAAATATGCTGATGATTTGAAAAATACATCAAAACGACTACAATATTTTAAATGTCCGCAAGAAAATGTAAAATTTTTAAGTTCCATTTTTTTGATCGAAAATAATACTAGACGTAATATTAGATGATAAAGATATTTTAAAACAAATAATATTTGATACAAATTAATCAGTGTATTAGTTACGGATAAACTAAATAAAAAATTTACCAAGAAACGAAAGAAGGCACAACATATATCAGTTTTGTTTTAGGATTTATATTTATTTATAATTACTCTTACACTACCTAGCTGATAATGATATTCTGAATTGGAAGAGTAAATAGTATAAATTCCAAACAACAAAATTGTTATATGTAGTTCATATTTTTTTACATTTACATAATCTTTTGATTAAACCATTTTACAGGTTTTGATTATGATTATTTTAAACAATAATAAACTATTAGTACTATTGTGTATTAATTCTGCTTTCAAATTTGATATTTATGATGGTATATTTTAAACAACGAAGATAAATAATATAATAGTACAAAGAGAATTTCAAGTCTTTTTAGATACAGTTATTAAAAATTTATTAAAAGATATTAAATATACAAACTATTTTTAACACTAAACCCTTCCAGTAGCGTTGAATCCCTCGCCAGGCAATGTTGATGCCTTAAGTTGACATAATTGTGCTAAAATTCTATTAACGAAAGCTACCGTGGAACTCAAAATCTTGCCAGAAATACTTAATTTTTATTGTAGAATATCTACGTCAATGTATAATAACATTTCAAACATGGTGAATTCATACAACATTTTTGTACCACTATGGTGGCACTTCCTTGAAACTAAAGCCTCGCTATTTAAAACTTCTTCTAAAGCACATAAATCCCATTTTCGCTCAAATCCGTTTCATTGGCCTTTAGAACAATTACTAAAAATTATTTAGTATCATGGCCTGCTTTCTTCATATCATGTCTCGAAAATAAGCTTTCAATGTATTTTTCGAACATTGTGTTCCAATTTTATTAAGTTCTAAATATTTTTCGTTTAATCGTATTGGTAAAGTCACTTGAAAATTTAAGAAAAAAAAATTAAACTTGTTCAATTGGACGATATCAGCATTTGTTTATTCCAATGAACAAATAAAAAAAAGCATAACCCTAATTAATTCACAAAATATTTACTCGGTTTTCTATACAAACTTTGTTCATTGAGTCACATAAGCACGATATAAAATCTGGACTCATGGTCCAGAATTATTAACGTCCTCTTTTATAGTATAGAACATTTGTACACAACCAGCCCCCAGTGGTACTCATAATCCGCACCGATGCTGATGAATAGGTGAAATAAACTACAATAGATTTGGATCAACTAGAGTTTTCCCAGCTGTTTATTACGTAAATACTTGATTAATGCCTCATTGTCAGCAGTTCATATCACACGAGTACATTGTATACTTATAATTACACTATTATATACGATAACATTATTTCGAACATATTCCTGTAGCCGTTCACATGATATTTCGTTTGACCTGTTATGTTTTTCTACACCCCAAGGCATTTAAAATAAACATATAAAACCATGCCAATGCGTATTGGTTAGTAATCTGCAGTTGTGAGTACACTATTCGTCAAGTTTCTATTATATACGAGAAAGAGCATAACGGATATATGCTTGTTATTATTTACTTGATATATAATTTAGACTAGTATAGCTTTTCCTTACTTTCAGAAATTTTAAAATGAATACGGACTCTAATGCCATATATATTTAACTTTTCTCATTTGTATATTTTAATGTGTGGTATCATTAAAATTTACAATAATAGAAAAATAAAATATCTTGAAATTTATAGTTGTATATCAGCTTCCAAAAAGTTTAAGATCTTAATATTTTAAATCATTCAGTTTAACAAATCTTCTGGCCTCAGGTAATTTACGGCATGTTACAAATTGTTATAATCTTAACCTCTTAGTGCCTTAGTAACTTTGGTCTACAGGAACTTACTCCGATAATTATAAATCTATATAGACATTTAATATTAAAGATCGTAAACACAACGCTCTTGGACGTTCATTTTTTAATATCAAAGGCTCGTGTCACTAGCGAATTCTTTGATGAAATAGGAATATTAGTTGGAGTGATAGAATTATTAACGGAACGCGGACCTTGAAGTCAAACAATATTATACAGGGTGGCGCAGAGAAATGGGAAATTTGGAATAATCATAATAAACCAATGAATTGTACAAACAAATTTTTAATGCTTAAAATATGTTAGGCAAGAGTGGAAATTACATTAGAAATTATGGAAATAACAATAAAGGTAGTCACTTTTTAAAAATAACATCAGTTAAGTGCTGTCCATTGCGCCTAACACATTCATTCAATCGATTTCGAAAACTTATCATTGTGCGACGCAATGTCTTCTCTGGTATGGTAGCGACGTGTTCTTCAATCTGAGTCTTGATTTCAAGAATATTTCTTGGCCTCGTCTGGTACACAACGCTCTTTAGATGTCCCCATAGAAATAAGTCGCATACTGAGAGACTAAGACCGTGGAGGCCAAGTGACGTTAGCGTTCCTTGAAATGATGCGCTCCCAAAACCAACGCCTCAGTGCTGCCATTGACAGATTGGCAGTGTGTGAGGTGGCTCCATCCTGTTGAAATCAGGTTTACTGAATGTCAATATCTGGAAAAGCATGAAGCCGTGGAGAAAAAATATCTCAGCATATGAATGTAACGTTCAGATGTGACAATTACAGTGGAACCATTACCATCCCCAAAGAAGTAATTATCCCTCGACAAGACACTGCACACCATACACAAACTTTAAGGCTGTGTAACGGACGTTGATGAAGTTCACCAGGATTTCTGCGAGCTCAGTAACGCATGTTCTGCTTATTGACATGCCCATTTAAATGATAGTGAGCCTCATCAGATATCCAAAGATTTTCAAGGAAATTTGCGTCCTCATTGATTTTAGTCAATAGCTGTTCACAAAATTGTAAGCATAATTCACCGTCATTTGGTTTTAGATCTTGAACAATCTGAAGCTTGTAAGGATGAAATTGCAGACTGTGCAATATTCTTTGCACACTCCGACGCTCAAGTCGCAATGATGAGGCGATATTTCGTACAGAACGACGCGGACTCCTTTCCACTGTGACTCGCACTGCATCAACATTTTATGGGGTTCGACAGTCACTATACGCCCAGGAGGTGTTTTTCGTTAAGGTCGAACCAGTCTCTTCAAAGTTCCGAACCCATGATGATATGGCATGTGAAGAAGGAACTCGACTACGGGGAGAAATATCATAATGGCGTTGGAACACTCGTTGTGCAGCTGTTACACTGTCAGCATTTTTGTAATACGCTCTCACGGCAACCGCACGCTCCGCACCACTCCACAGCTCGGTCTCAACTAAATGACCGTTACTACTTGGCATTATGACTTCCGTCCCCCACTTCTACAAGACTTGCAGGTGTAAAAACAACAACTTCAAAATCTCCCGTTTCTCTGCGCCACCCTGTATATAGCTTCTCCTGAATGACAGTTTTAATGTTACGATAAGATACCACAATGAAGTTATATAGAGTAAAGAAACTTCAAATCATCCACAACAATTAAGCCAGCTAGAGAAAGGTAAAACTGGAGGATGTTGATAGATTCAAGAAGAATAGTTGTGATGCCACGATAGACCTAACAAGGGGTGTGCATTGAAAATATATGTGTACAGAGGTAGTACCCACACATAACTCGGTTAAGTTATTAACTCTTATTTATCAATATAGGTTTCAAGATCGCGACTATCCGGGTTCCCACAATATTTCTTCTTGAGTATTACAAAAATAATTTATTTGAAAAATGAGGGATTTCATAAATTATTGATTGTTAAAAATATATCAACAAGCCAACAAATGCATTCAATATACTACAGGTCCTTTACAAACAAACCTTTTGATTAAAAATTTTTCTTTATTTCAATACCTAGAGATAAAAATCTACCTTTCTTCCGTTTAAGGCCGAACAAAAATGTATCCAAACCGGCTGTTATACCAGTTGAAGGTGACGGTATCATTCACGTTTAAACCAAAATACTCTACGCACTTTGTTTCAGTAACTTTGTTTAACAAATATTCCCCGTAAATTACCCAATGAACGTGAAAACAATTAATGCTTTTATATACCACCATATTCAACCCTTAATAAAGATCTAGTAGATATTTCTACTGATTTAGGTAAGAATTTCACTGGATTCAAAGCAATTACCTTCGATAACAGGGTGGGTTAGGTTTTTTTGGACTGTGGAAAAGGAATATATGATATACGTTTTCTCTCGTCTTATGTTTTGTTTTATTTACTTTATAATAATAAATTAATGCACTGGTAATTTAGTTAGCTTGTGCAAGATATAAAAACCTCACCACAAATTCTTAACTAGCAAAGTTATGTGAACATATTGTCATTCAAATTATACAGAGTAAAAATGTTGCCATTTAAGATATTAGTTACTCAAGTATTTAATAACAGAAATAAGATTTTAAAGTTTACAAACCTTATAATAAATGTTATTGGAAACATCAGTACATTTTTCTCCAGTAATTCATTTAAGCTATTTTTGTTGATACTTATGTAGTATGAATTATATTTCATCTAAAATTTGAAAACATCTTAAATATAATCAATTTCGTTCTACGCTCAGCTTATTTTTAACTAAAGAATTTTAAGTCAACTTACGAAACTTTGTAATACTGCTTAAATGTAAAGTTTGTAAAATGTTCTAAACGCTGGAAAATACGCGACGAGAAAAGGAAAGCGTAAAGGAAAGAGGAGGCGTTGTGCGTCGTTCCCCTGGGAGATCGAGAGACCCTGTACGATGATGTGAGAATGGAACGTCCTCCGCATTCACAACTCTGAAACGCGATACTGGATTTATTTATATTGCTTAGTGTTGCTGCGACCTTGTGTTGACCTAACTATCATACGTTCTCTTGGGATATCAAGAGACCCTATACGATGAAGTGAAAAGGGAACGTCCTCCGCAATCACATCCGTGAACCTGGAAACTGGATTAATTGATATTTTTAGTGTTTTCCTGGCCATTATACATTTCTCTGGGAGACCGAGAGACCCTGCATGATCACGTGAGTATGATTCGTCCTCTGCACTCACAATTGTGAAACTCGATACTGGATTTATTTATACCAGTTAGTGTTGTTACGACCTTGTGTTGTCCTGGCCATCATACGTTTCTCAGGGAGTTTTTCTTTACAGGATTTTGTTTTTGCCAATGTCATTTTAGTCGATTGGACTAAACGTTTTTACAGAAAAACGGTTCAAAAGTCACTTGCTAATTGATATTGACCTCCCCGGGAATCGAGCTCGTGACCCTCGCTTAGAAAGTGTTGTCATACCATTACGCTACGGTTAAGGACAAATTTCTGTTCGTCTTTTCGCGCAAACCTCTTCACTCCACACGGTTTCATGTTTCTAAAGTACGACCAAGTTTAAACCGTAAGGATGAAGGGCCATCCGTGCAGGTGTTTTATGTTTGCGTAGTTCTAAGGCTTAAAACATGTTAGAGAATTTTTTTTCAATTTGGAATAGTTGCTGATTGGTTACATTAGTATTCTACTTTTATTTAATTTTTCTTCAATACTCTGGTAAGTTTTCTGAACCAGCCAGTATGCTTTGAAATGTGGTTGTATTATAAATAAAGATACTAATATCTGTACAAACAAAATATAAATATATTTTGAATAAACGAACACGTGTTGTTGTGAACTGTGTTGTTGACTGTGTTGCCCTGAGTCGTCACCCTGATTGTAGCACACTCTGTCGTACCAACACGAACACTAACACATCCTCCCCCCGGGATGTGGCGGGCATTTAGGGGCCCGCATGGGGACCATACGACCCGCCCGCATTCACAAATTGCCAAACACCTATATAAAGCTAAACTTGATTATTTATATACTTTTATTTTAGTAAAAACTGTTAACACCAAAGATGTTATTCCTGTAGTTGTTGTATTGCATGCTTATCTGTGTTGATCAGTTTAGCTCATTGTTGTTATTTATTATTTTCCTGTTTACCAAGTATTATTTAAAAATGTAATATCCAAACTTCTACATCAAACAGTTGAACACTTTAAATCACACTTAACTCTTAACACTGATATAACAAACATACAATTCGCCAGCATATGATGAGATACATCTATGCGAAGAAAAGTTATAAAGTGAATAACAAAATTTTATATACATAATTTCTATAAGATGAATAAATTAGAATAGTTACAACAAGTGTAATAGACACACGGTTAACATCTCAATTCACCTCGATACATATTTATGTGTACGAAATAACTGTTGGCCGTTGCCCAATGCACGGAAATTAATCGTTTTTCAAAACTGTTTTAAACTGTACGTAATGTTTGTCTACCTCTTCCGACAACCCAACATCTTTATTAATTATTACACAGGTGGATATGAATATATAATAACTAATAAGATTAATGAGTTACTTAATTGATCGAGTCCTTTGACTATTCGCTATGGTCAATAACACTAACCTAATCACCCTATTTATTAAGTTTTTTCAACTTTTCATGTTTATCTTAAAACTAAAGTATTAAAGTTTTTTTTTATTTTGTATTAAACATTTAAATGTAAATTATCTATTATATTTACTTGTGGTAACAATAAACAGAATATTTTTAAATTATTCCTAATTAATAACTCAACGTTGTATGTATATTAAATACTGATGCTCACACCAATAATACACAAAATAGTATATTAAGGATTTGAAACATAATAGAATGTAATTATATGTCTTAGCTTTAGTATGATATAGTTGTAATAATTCCATTTGACAAGTATTGTACTCTGGACACGGTAATGTATTATTTTTGAATAAACGCAATTCAATATGTGTACGTGTATATAATAACACAAACATATTAGGTTGGTCTGACTTTAAAAAATAATCTCATTTCCAATTTACTGTTAAATTAAATTAAATAAATTGTATCTAGGTAAACGGTTGAATGTACTCTATTAAAGTTCAAAGTTTATTTCTTTAATACATTAACACTAATTTATTATGTTTTTAAATATGATTATTACGGTACACTCACGACAAAGTATATGAACATTTAAATTATTATTCATAGACATTGCGTTTATAAGTTATACCAAGGAAAAGTTAACAAATATGTCCCCA
Organism: Homalodisca vitripennis; assembly: GCF_021130785.1. Lineage (NCBI taxonomy): Eukaryota > Metazoa > Arthropoda > Insecta > Hemiptera > Cicadellidae > Homalodisca > Homalodisca vitripennis. The sequence goes on along the minus strand of NC_060213.1, from coordinate 89,496,430 downwards.
ACTTCCAGACAGTGACAACTCCATGCTAAAGTCGCAACTTTACATCTCGTTGCGGCCCTAGTAAACAACTGCACAGTCTCTTGTTAACTCTCTCTTCATTTTAACTCAAAACTTTCACAGCAAATCAGAATTCGTTTCGTAAAAGTTGTTTCTCTATTCAACGTAGTATTTGTAAGTGAGATTTGCTGTCATCGCCATGGATAGTACTAGAAAATCAACTGTTGAAATCTTGATTTTGTCTCTTTGTGTATGAAATAAATCACGATAAAAAGGTCCTAGAGACTTCAAACCTGGTTCTGAAAAATTACATTGATTTTGGGAGGAAAGTGTCATCCAATTTTATGGCCTGTTAGTGGATCTAACAAAGTCACATTACAATAATTCACATTATACAATTCCAAAATTCCAAACATAATTATTGCATTTAGTAAAATAATAAATATACAAGTAACAATCAGTCACAGTCATGTCATAATAAATATACAAGAAACAATTAGTCACAATCATGTATAAAACAAACAATTAAAAGGCAGTTTATTACAAAGATACTACTATATTTATGTCTAGTTTTATCTCATAAATTACACTTCAGAATGAAATATATTCCTTAATAACTGAAACTACCGTAATTTCAATTCCAAACTCTTAATTGTTTTAAACATGTAGAATAAGATTATAAAAATAAAGAAGAACAGTTTGTAGAAAACACAAACTACTGCTTCTTGAAAACAAAATAGGAGCAATAAGGCTGAGCCTGAGTAGAGAAGAGTTCTGAATCATCAGCCCTACGAAAACCGAAATTTCACCACCAAATTTTATAAAAGTGTACTAATAAACTTATGACCGAACGTTTAAGCGAAAAATAAAAGTTATTAAATGAAAGATGCCAGTTTTTATTTCTGTTCTTAAACAATCTCTTATTTCTACATGACATAGATTCTTTGGCTAGTGTGTTAAATATGTTAGGCCTCAAGAAAAGAAACACTTTTGAAAAAGATATAATTCAGCATTGGAACAACGAATTGGTCTTTGCTTCTTAGTTTATTATTGTAAATATTACTATCTCTTGGCAAGTTACCGCTTTCTGCAAAGAACAATTTCATATATTTAAAAACAACCTAATACATTAGAGGTGCAATCATTATTTTATAGAACAAAATATATGATAGAACGCTATTAACCTTTTTGTAAGCATTAATTTTGTTTGGATGAAAACAAGTTTAATATTTCGTTCATAGGTTCCTCTCCCAACATGCTATACTATATTCTAATCTAGTATTAATTAAAGAGAAGTTCAAGATACGTAATACGATTTCATTACACATATTGAAAAAAAGAAATATCTCAAAGCAGTTTAGTTTTTAAATTTGTTATGACTTCCAGCTCAACTTTTGATCCAAAATAACACTCAAACATTTAATTTGATTTATCTGACCACATAAACACATTAACAGCACATATGGATTTTAAATACAAACGTGTTGAACATTAACACTCAATACCTACCGCAAACCAATATTCAGACCACATACTAAAACTAATAAATTTTATCTTTTCCGGACATATGACCATAAGGTTTTTAATAAACCACGTTTATAAGAAAGCATTTAAGTCATAAATTCTATCTTTATATCTTGCTTCCCAATTATTATTTACATGCCGTTAGCGTATTATTAATATCATGAATAGGATCGATCCATGGAGAGATCCTGGAGATACTCTACAATTAATTACACCTACCTTTTTCTTAAAACTTTACCTATCTTTACACATTGTTTTCTTCATTTCAAATAACTCTTGAAACCCCATAAACATTGCCTATGATACCATATTTATGTAACATTTTTAAAGTTCTCATGGTCAAAGGTATTAAATGCTTTTTTAATCTCCAAAAGTAAACCCGTATTCATTTTCTCAGAATCCAAACCCAAAAGAACCTTTTCAATACAACATTTTAAGGTATATTCAGTATTTAGACCTTTACTAAATCTAGATTGTTGCTATAAGGGTTTTTATTGTTAAGAAATTATAAAAATTTTATCTTCATCATTTTTTCATACATTTTATGAAAGGTTGTAAGGAGAGAAAATCTGTCTAAATTTATTGCAGTAAAAGGTTGAGCTAGTTTTATATAAAGGTTCTAAACCAACACAATTAAGTTGTTCTGGAAACATTGGAATAAAATTATTTAAATAAAATAAAACTTGAAAATATATTTTTGGATATACTTAAGCAGACTAGAATTTATACCATCGATTCCGTGTGAAATATTAATTTTAAGAGAACTGATAGCAGGTCTTTATTCATCCAATAGCACATTTAAAACCATCTTCTTACAGAATATTCATTTTTAAAACCTTGATACTACTCTAAATTTTCAGAATTACTAGTAAGTGGTTTATTTGAAAGATTTGACATATTAAATAAGAATATAAAAATTAATTAAACTCTTTCTCAACTAACTTTCGATCATTACTACATTCCCATTGTCATTTAAATTTATATTTTCCAGTGTTTTTTTACTTTATAACCGGTAATTTCATTTATAACTCCCGATGTTGCTTTTGAGTCACATTAACACCTCGCTGATTCACCACTGCAGTATTAATCTTGCAATAGCCTTTATCTGGCCCTGAAGTTTATTTCTAAAATTTAATATGTTTTTCGTTGTGTTTTTCACTGAAGTTCATTTGTGTGGATTTGTTTTTACTTTGTCAATAATCTTATATTTTCTTTTTATTCTTCACAGATACAATTAGCCATCAATGGTTTCAACTTCTTAAGAATTGTGATTTCAATAAACTCAACTCTACTATTCTCATAGCTTCCGATAAAATGTTCAAAATAATATGAACAGCGCTAGAGGGATTGGAAGCAACATAGAAAAGTGTCTAATTGGCATTAAGTATTTAGTAAGTGCTTCGTATTTGATACGATAAGAATCAGGTGCCTCGTTAATGAGCTGCTCCGTGGCAGCTGGCTCACACGCGCACACTCTTATCAGTGATAAGCAGTGGTCGGTTACGTTTGCCTCCACCACACTAATAATTACACTTGATTTTTCTTTATTAGATACCCGAGCAAAAACCTCGTCAACACAGGTCATCGACTCACCTGTAAATCTGGTAGGTTGTTTTGCCTAATATTCCGACCCGTTCAAATATAATACTGGATTGTATCTGTCAAGAGTATTAATTTCCTAATAAAATATCAATGTTTACATCACCAACATGTTTCCAATTGTCCTAAAACTATGATTTATCATAAATATTTAATTAATTAATAAAAAATAGACCATATTAAAAACAATTTGTTAATGAAAACACAAGTTATTAAATTTATTTTTATCGATATAATGTCAACTGATTTATTGTGTTTGCTACATCGTTTAACAGATATATCGGTTTGTTCATATAACGATTCCCTCTACTTTTTGAGAATCACTTGTTTTAATATAGTTAATTTCTGTTTATCCGGTTTTATGAAAGTATAATAATTTCACAAAACTAAAATATAGCGTCAACTTCAGCCAAAATTATATAAAGATTATAAGGCAATATTCTTATATTTTCATGAACAATTACAAATTCAGTACCTTTATTTGAACGATCGTAAAAAAATGTTTAATTTAAGACGCATTCATTTACTGCGAAGTCTATTTCTTCGCAAAGTGATTGTATTTCTTATCGAGGTCATAAAGTCTAGGATTTAAGTGTGTGTGTGAGGATAATTAGAAATTCATAAATAGAGATTTGACTGCACCACACTGCAATTGGCACTTAATATGTATAACAATAGTAATAATAATAAAAATTCAATTAGTCAATTACTATTAAAAGAATAAAAACTTTCATAACCAAAACCTTGCATTTACACAATGCAATTGTGTTATTTCGAATAAAATTTGCGTTATTTATAGGCTCGATTTACTTTTGTGATTAAAAATAATAATATAACAAAATCGATGTAATTATAAATTTTACAGTAAACAAAAACTGTTTTGTTGAATTATTAATTGTAAAAAGTTTTGACAGGATCGAGAATCATTATGACTCTTAATTATTCCTGTCTGAGTGTTTATACGAGCTTTTGAAAGTGGGTCATGATTATTAACTAACTAGAAATAAGCTAAGTTTTGCACGTCAACCATTAATAATTATCAGGGAACTGTTATGGGAAGTACGACATAGAAGTAACACTTTTCCAATGTACTTATTTAGCACGTACAATTTCTGACATGGTCTATAGTTTGTATACACTTTTTCATATTTATACTGCTATTCACATATCCTTCAGTATGTACGATACAACTTGATACAAATAGCGCACAAAAGATGTACATTATTTTAAATTATTAGACCATCCTCAATGATGAATTAATAACTACCTTAAAAACTATTTCTTAGGTTTACTATTTATAAACTAAGTTAACTTTAACAATTTGAGCCAATGAAAGTATATTAAACCATCTAGAATAGGACTTACATTGTAAATGTTTCAAACTTTAGACCATCGTAATTTTTTTAAGAGAGTGAACCATTTCAGATCGGATTTGCGGCATTGTACTCTACTAAGAGAGAGACTTTTAATTTGGTTTACTACTCGACCTATGCTCTAATTTAAGATTTCTTGCGGAATTGTTGCCCGCGATCCCCTAAAATGAGAAACATATGGTAGTTACTCAAAAAAGTCGATTTGTATGTTCAGCAATAATGTACCAAGTTTTATTGCATTACCTGTGACTGTTCGGTAATTATCAAGCCTGTGAGGGACCTTTTTACACCCTGTATATAAACTTTAATGATTTTATTGATGTTTCATTTACATTCTAACAAAAGCCTACGCCAGCAAAACAAAACTGTTTCCGTTAAGGAGAGAAGTTCAATTTTGGTGTAGAAGAAATTTCGCCCATATTTGCACACGGCGTACATCCCCGCTCGCCCAAAGAGGTATTAAAGGTTGTTAAAAGCTTTTCTCACCAAGTGTACACGTTAAACTTTCATATTATTAAAAATAACAATGATTTACGTAGGAAGATAATGGTAAAGGTTTATAAAATAAAATATTCGTTTCAAAATAATTTCTGTTTATTTACACTTGTATTGCTTATTTTACATATCTTCTTTACTGAGGTACTTTCAAGACTACTTGAATAATAATGGACATGATGTAACTAACTTTGTAACAATACATGGATAAGAAGTAAAACGCTGCACCACGTGTTGTAACAGACTTCGCTGAGGTAGCATGCGATGATTAAAATATCTCATGTCGTTCTCGAGATTTCCAGATAGATATACGGATAGATATATGTGCAAAAAAGAAGGTGGCACAGAAATGCCGCCTCATAGAACGAGTAGAAATCATAATATCAAAATAACTTTCCACTTGATACGATCACTTATTCCCTAAATTGGGCTTTATATTAGTTTTTTAATAATAAGATTATCGACACCAAGTCACTGTAAAATGTTGTTATATGTGTTGTGATAGTTAGAATAATATATTATTGTCACACGTTAACATCCCTTGTGATTATATAGCGTTAATTTAGAAATTTATTTATACTACTATTTTCTCTTGCCATCACGGTTACCCAAAACACCAATGTATTCAATAACTATTCGTATTCAATAACTTATTCCATCATCGAACTCAGTGTTCCTCATATAAAAAGGGTTTATGCCCAATTTCTAGCCTATATATCATTTTCCCTTTCGAGATATCGTGCAGACACACAGACAGACATGAAAAGTTTTAAGCCTCACAAGTATAGACTTTGCTAAAGCTCATCTAATAAATTTAATATAAAAACGTATAAGTGAACCATTGACTTCAAAAATTTTCAAGTTGGCACTTGATAAAGTTGTACCGTGATTTGACTTTTATGGTTTAAGGAACTTTATAACATAATTTCAAATATTTGTATATTGTGAAAGACAGGTATTAAAAATTACCTTCTGTGTACAGTACAAATATTCACATCCCTATCTTTTACACTATATTATCTGCACTAGATTATCATTATCCATCTCTTGTTTTTGGATTAAGAATAGATACTCCACTGTTTCATCTTTTATCTCAACTTTTTGTATATCAAATTTCTGCAGACGAGGTGGTTACAGATGTCACATACATCTGCATACCTGTACATATAACAACTCTGCTTTTATTTCCATCATGGCAGATTTAGTAGAGCTGCTGAAATAACGCATGCTCTTGAAAAATTACTAGGAGAGCCCTAATATGTTTTTCTGCTTAGAATTTATCTCTGAAATAATTAAGATTTTTATATTTTGTATACTATAAATTAAAACTATGTTCCCTTACACTTAATAAGTAAAAGCATGTCGGTTTGGTTTTTGTGTAGCCGTAGTAACTGCTAACTATAAAACATGGGGGATTATTTATGATAATATTTACGAAACAATTTAATTTACAACACTAGGACATATGTATTTTAATCTGACATGGTTAAAAAAAACACTTATTGCTAACATTATTGGATTTGCATAAAGCTTAAAAATCGGCATTTAGAAATTTACACATTCATATAAAATAGTAATTACTTTTCCGTAGCTGTTTTGCAATTTATTATTAAAAATTTTTAAGCAAATTTTTTAGTTCTTTGTTATTAGGAAATATACTTAAATATATATATATATATATATATATATATATATATATATATATATATATATATATATATATAAAACGCATGACTGTGTGCATGATGACTGTCATAAGTTTTAAAATATTCAGACTAATTTAGCCACGAAGAAAGTACTTGGATAGGTTCGTGAGCTAGTCTTAAAGAAAAACGTTAAAAAATGGCGGTCATTTGCATTGGAGCAAAAGTTGTTACTCAATAAATTCTTAGTAATAAATGTTTTAAGTATAGTATGGAATTTATTTTCGTAATCTTCTAAGGTTTAAAAATGGCAGCCATTCAAACTATGGAAAAATCATATGTTATATATGATTTATTATGCATTAATCAAAAAACCTGTTTTAGAATTCTCATATAACTTACAATAATAGTTGTTTCCACGTGTTTCTATTCCCATTAAAATTTTTACAGATAGCGGGCGTACAAAATATAAGTAGTATGGTCCAATGAGGGAACTAGTGTGAACTAGATAACTACCGAGGTTTGATAGTTACCGAAGTTAACTCGTACTAACGGCTTATTTAAAATGCATTCTCCTAACTCAAAGATTCATACTTTAACTTATTTCCTAACATTAAAGGTATTTATTTTCATACTCTGAAGAATTTGGTATACATAACCTAATAACCTAATGTTAGTACTCTTATTTTGTTTGTCAGTGTGTACTGAGTTGAAATCGCTGATATCTCAACTAAATATGGTTATGTACTCTTTCTAAAAAAACACACTTTAATTAATTTTTAATTAACTAAATGTGTGTTGCACGTTGTACTCTACACATTGAAATAAGCAAATTATTTATCTGTACATTTTTAATATTTATAATGTTATATAAAAAATACGTGTTCACCAAAGAAAACATCACAATGGTTTGTTCTGAAAAGATTTGCTGTTTAAAGAGTCCCAATTGTTAAGTAAACTTTCGACGAAACTAAGATAATACGTGAAAATACTTAATGAACCTCCTTAATTTACAAAATGACATTTATATTTTAAAAGAGATATTAATATTATATTTCCTTCGCTTTAAATCATATTTGAACACTTATAAATATACCTCATATAGGTCAGAGCTCTCAAGTTAGCTAATTTCCGGCCAAGTGTGGTGTGACCCAGAACGATAACTTCCGCTTTCTTGCCACATCCGGTGTGCAACCTCTCTTGCGGAGATCTAGTTTCCTGTATGTAACGGTGAAAACCGCAAAAGGTAGACAAACATTGAAATAAATATTTCTTAGTTCAATTACCTCAAAACTGAGTTTAGTTTTAGTAATTAAATAACTAAACCTGGTATATAATTTCAAAACTAATGCTACTTTCCCTATCCAATCATAAGTAAACAAGCATTTTGCTGTAACTTCATCTTAAAAAAATAACTATTTCAAATTGGGATTTAGATTTATTCAAGCAAAACTAAATATGACATCCATTTACTAATTATAGATACCTTAAAAAATTTTAAACCTAAGATTGTAGTTTTTTATTATGACTTTAAAAATTTAAAGCATAAATTCTGAAGAGTGAACATATAATCCAAAACGTAGAGTTAAACACGATATTAGCACATATTAAACGTTTTGTTTAGAAACTCAAACCAACAATTGTAATTAATTAAAATGAACATTGGCATCGGAAATATAATTCACTCGAATCAGCGATGCTCATATACGTGCAAATCATACGAAAATTCGTACGAGGCAGCAGGTAACTGCTAGCATAAAATATATAATTTTTTGTATCAAAATAATTTACCTACTTTACCATAAGTATACTTCATTAGTTTTACTGGTGATTCCACAATCCGTATGGTAATGTCTTACTATATAACTACTCTTTAAGGAACAGTTCCTTCTTTAACACTGGGCTTAACTAATCCGGTATCATGAGTTCAAACAATACCATTAGGATTGAATCAATTGAATATTTGGTTTATTGAGTTAATTAAATCGGCCCTTTCCCAGGATTTACAGCTCTTTAAGAAAACATATCTGAAGCCTAACAAAAATTAAAACTATATTTATACAATAAAAGAGGATATAAAGTTTTAACGTTGCAATTTTGGTAACCTTAGTGATCAGGCCCAAGAAAAACTTAACAAGTTATAAATGTTCCTGTTTACATTATGTGTTTCAGTTTATGATCATTAACCTTAATGTTTTAACAGTTCACATTGGCAAAGGAAGTCATCATAATGCTAAGTTTGCAAAAGTGTAAACAGTGTTATAATTAGATCTTGAGGTGCATTACTTGTTTTATGCTCATTTTTCATTGTTATGAGGATTGGGGATAAATATAATTTTATTTTGAATCTAGAGTATAAATATCTAATATACGTACTAAGATAAAATAGTGAGAGCCTTCTAAATTAAATTTACTCTAGACATACGAAAAAAAAATCATTGGTTTAGTCACATAAAGTTTTCCACTGGAAACTCAGCCCAATTGGCATGTTTCAGTCTATAGTAAAACAAAACAAAGTGAGAACAAACTTTACATGACAGCGCTTCCACCCTAAAGTTATCGATCATTAAAACTTTTCTTGTTGATTAGACAAACTTTACACTCAATGGGAATGAGTCTTGAATACGGATGGGGAAAAATTCAGAGTATGCGTCAAAAGGAGATGATGGTATATATCTTCCCAGTAATATCCTATTAAATGTTACTTTTGTCCTATGTTACCTGTGAGAAAGAGTGGACACGTTTGAATGTTAATTAATAGCCATAATTAATAGTATTCTAAACCAGTATGTTCTAGTATCAAAGTATGAGAAAACCCATATTTACGTAAATCCTTTCTTTCCATAAACGTCTTTTATACTTATTACTTTTATTGAAATATTCTTATGCTCTTAAAACAGCGATACATTTGCCACAGGCAATATTTCCCGCTTGGAGGTTACGTAATATGAACTAAACCTTGACACAAACAATAAGCAAAATATAAATGTGTTCACTTATTACTTTTCCACGATCTATATACAAATATTAGGAGATTAGTATTAATATTTACGAATACATAGTCTACATAAACTGTTATAAAATAATATCCGTGGGCGTGTGTGGACAGAATGTTGCCAAATTAGACACGAATTTGAAGCGAAGAAACATTCAGATATGCCTCCCGATCTCCACCCAAAGAAGAATAAATTTAACAATAAATCGATACAAATAAATATTGAAGGACCCAACATGTGGAACAAAAAGTCTTACTAATCAGCCGACAAAGTTACTTTATCTCATGTCTTGCAGTCACGATAAAATATCTTATTATTATTAACTAATTTGTTTATCCAAGATTTTATATATTTTTCATAATGAAACTAATAATTATAATGTTTTACCTATAATTTTGATCTTTTTGTCCAAAATTCCATATGGACCAGGTTCACGTCTGTAACACGTCTTTAATTAAGAATTGTTGTGTGGATGTACAGTCAGACGGACAGACAAGGACACAATTTTAATAATATTATCTTGTGTTATTTATTACAATAGTAATAAAGTAACAAACCGATGAATTTTTATGTATTTTATAGTATATTATATCTTTTTCAAAAGTTAAATTTTTTCTATCGAAAATAAGTATTGTAAATTTCAACTGTAAATTAGGATAAAGACCATGAAGAGTGTAAGGTTCAATAAAATGTTCATTTAATTGTAATATACAAACATTTCAAATACATTATCCTGAAATTTTTAATTTTAATACATTCATCAACGTGACCTTTAACCCAGTAATACTTACTTTTTTAAATAATGCTCTTGACAAAAACAATGTGTTTATTTTGTACTACCTAATAATATTTGTTTTATATATAGGGTATAGTCTATTAAAAATTTTGCCAGCCACTATTCAACAAATAATGTCTGTATTAACATACAGATATTAAAAATAAAATTAAAAAAAATCTTGAATCACGTTTAAAATAAAAAAAAACATGCGGATTCAAAATTTGTATTATATAAGAAACTAAAGAACCCGTGTAGATTGTTTGGGGGAAAATATTAAGATAGATAATGAGAGTAGATTCCTATTAGACCATATTCATGTAATGTTTAAATTCTATATCTCATATTATTACAATTAACAGTCAACACCACACTTCCGTGATTCTACTACGGACTACGGACAACATTTTAGTTACCATTTGCGACGAATATATGGATCCTAAGCATTTTTATAGATCACTTTTATTATTAAGTAACATACACCATGTTTATAAAATATTTGAAAGTAAAAGAATCAATAACCAGTAACAAACACAATTGAATATTAAAGGTAATAAAGTATACTTCGCCTCATTAGTTCATTACCTGTTTACGAGCGCGTTTATCGGCAAGCATTGAGGAGGTTAAATATTACACTTTCCCTTCAAGAGAATGTCATCCCTTCAGGGCCCTTAAGAGTCCTCGACAGTAGAGTTTCATCACATTATCGACCTTACAAAGTGTCACCCGATCGTTACGGCCCTTTTACGGCTTTCAGGAATTTAATATAAAATATGTAGGTCTTATTGTAACGTTTACTTCAGATATTATTGGCATATAGTCTAAAATTAAAAGATATAAAATATGTGTTACTATATTATCTTTCCTGTGGATTGGAAACATTTTTATGGCGAGAGATAAACAACAGTAACAAAGCTAGTTGTAATAGTTACTATATATGATAAAACCCTCCTCTCTTGTTATAACAAAAGTACATATTTGCATTCTTTACTATAAAATCTTATTCGCTTGTTAGGTGAAAGATTTAAATAATATTATGTGGAATATTTCATAAATATATGTGCTATGTCATGTTACTATCGTTTTTGATTAGGTACAGTATAAAAAATGATCATAATCAAATAATTTCTTAATTGTCTTAAAAATGCAACATTTTTTCAGATGTTCATTCCACAATACTGAACGTAGTGGACTCTTTGTACTCTTTTGTAAATCAAACTACAACATTTACTGAAAAAGAGAAAATATTTAATTGAACTCGATTAAAAAGTAAACATCATATTTTTAGCCATTGGAATAATTTTTATTTATTAATTTATTTTTTTATTTATTAATATGAAATAAAAATTACAAACGTGATATTTTTTCACACTTACACACACACACACACACACACACACACACACACACACACACACACACACACACACACACACACACACACACACACACACACACACACAACACACACACACACACACACACACACATAAACATAAACCCTGTTTTGAGAAACGGAGGATTGTTCATAATATAAGGCATCCTTTAGGCCACATTTTCAGTCTACCAATTGTGCTAAAAAGTGTGACAGTCGTACTTATCAAGCAGCGTTAACACATTTCAAGTCACTGGTAAAATACATTATAATGGGTTGTTACTGTATATAGCTACTAAAATCGTTAATACTATTATTTAAGCTAGATAGGACATAAATTTAATTTGAGTTGGATTCAGGCGTGTTAGAGTCCGTTAAATGACTTGTCTTACAAACTGTAACGTACATCTACAATAATCTTGTAGCTGCTACACAATTGAATGTATCTTGGGATATTTGAGTTGCTGTGTTTAATTTTACACATTAAAAGAGAAAATCTTACCAAATTAATTCAAATGATGTAAGAAGTCAATGTTTTTTGTATTCATCGGTGGAAAATTCCATATCCAAACTTTTTTAAATGGTTATACATATATTTATTTTATTACCATTATTGTTTACTACTACTATATTTTATTACTTTATTTAGCGTATATTACACTAATTCGTATTTAATGATATTATAAAATATGTATCTAAAAATCTCTTTGTCTATTAAATAAGATAGGAATAAATCCACAACACGTTTTGGTTTAGAGGATTTGCTGAGGCTTCATATGATTGTGCTCAGGTTGTTTACACAATTATTTATTCTGCAATATTGTCATTGCTATCATTGTTACCCACGAACGAACTCCGCTTTGCCTTTAATAAATATAGAAATTAAGTTTCACTTAAGTTAACAACTCAGTTCGTTCTTTAAATATCGTGTGAGCAGAAATACACAAATTATATTTTGCAGCCATGTTTACAGTAATAGGCATCGCTCAGACAGCACTCGCAAATTAAAAAGATTGGAAATGTAATCGGCCTTCCTAAAACTGTTATTTAGTTTTTCAAATTGCGTATGGTAATAATAATTATTATAGTGATAAACCATTTTCAATTATATTAAAATATTGGGATACTTATTTCAGCTATACACAAGTAACTATCACACAATTATTTACCAATTAAATTATAGGAAAGCAACTCACAATACGAAGAAACTCAAGCTTTTACTGGATAAAAAAGCTAATGTTTATCAATTTTAAAATAATCTAGAAAGAAAATATTAATGCTTTAAAATTTGAAAATAATCTTTGTTAAATTACTCGTCATTCACAAAAATACTATGGGAACCATCCTTCTTCGTGTGCTATTAACTAGTCTTGTAGTACCAAAAACTAGTATATGATAATTCATGGCTTTTATTGTTAGATTAATTATATATTTCAGTTTTACAACTGTAAAGAAAACCACATTCACTTCTGTTGATTATAGCTAATCTTTATCGGTAAGCCGTTCCACTTTGCGCAATACAGGAGATCGGCCACTTCCTGTTACTGCCGGAAACAACACACACTCCGCGGTCGACCTGATCAGGGGAAGTGGTACAAACCGAACTACGAAGATACGTTATTATATGAGATCGGACTAGTTCACGACCTACTGTCGCCAGAGACGTTAGCATCCTGTTACAGTTGACAGGTAAGTGTAGATATAATAACTCAGAAAATTATCTGGTTATAATTGTTTCACACTATGACAGGAAGATGAATACTTTATTGGAGGCAAACGCTAAATACACGTAGTCGTATTTCTATCTGTAATTTTTACTCTCAAATAGTAACGACTTTTAGTACAGTTTTTTTCCTGTCATAATTTTAACTATTTAGTTTTAATTATATAGGTAAAACCTCATTTGACCATGCAAAATTGACTTTTACCCAAAGTTAGTTCCATGGAAAAAAATCGTTATTTCAATTTATGATTTACAAAACTAAGTTTCTTACGATTTGCGATTGACGTCCTTAAGGAGAAGTTCAGTGAAAAGTTCATAAAGGTCCTAAATATAAGAAGAAATACTACCATTCTACATAGTTTTCTAAATTTCCATGCAAGCATAACTTAATATATTACAAAATAAAATTTAGTTCTGGACAATACTTATTTAAAGTTTTTAGCTAAAATATTTATACTTGACGGTCTTTGTAACCTAATAACCTGTATAATTTGGTGAAATCCCATTCGTAGTGTAATGTGAAATTAGTAAAGTATGAGCCACAAAAATATAAGTATTAATATTTAACACTTTTAGAGGGAGGGGTCTGAATCTCTGGACATAATATCTCATTGTTTGTGGAGAGTCAATTTATGGCAAATAATTTTTTTTTAATATTACTTAACTTTTATTTTGTAGGTTACCGTTTTAATGAAAATGATTTATAAATTACATGAACTATTTTTTTAAGTACCGTTATATTCTATAAAGTTGCATTATTTTATATCACCCTTTTTGTCTATGCAAGATCTCCAAAAACATTTAATATAAACCATGCTTCAATAAGATTTGCTATACAATTTTCACAGGATGTCTCCTTAAGTCAATGTATAGTGGCCAGTTAGAAGTGAAGAGTATAAAAACATTAACAGGAGAGGGAGGGATTTATAGCATAAGCCGTAGTTCCAAACCTATACTGAAGGAGAGTTTACGTTTTGGAAGTAATACATTAAAATATTATAATACCGTCTTTTCTGATTTTCAAAATTTATGTATATAAATCTATTAAAATGAGTAATGTTTATATTCTTGTATAAAATGGTTGCTTATGTTTATCTAATAGTTTTTTAATACGTTTCGTCGTTGCTGTTTGCTTATTAAATTTAAAATACAGGAAATCATATTTCTGGACATCGATGATGGTATGGATACTCTGAATTAATTCATAAGACAAAATTTACGATTTCCGTTTAGAGAGTAAACTAGGATATAAAATACCATGTAAAAGTATTTATTTTGAGATATAGCCGTATTATTAGCAATTTTTATTGGTTAAATTAATTGTAATTTTGTTTGGAAAAAGAACGTGTATTACTTATAAAACAAATCCTTTTTATGTTATAAAATACAAAATATTTAAAAACTACTCCTCGGCATATAACTTTCCTTCATAGTGTGGTGTGGTGCCTGAAATATAAACAGTAGAGTAGCAAAATTCCACTTACATTTAGGTATGTAAGTATCAAAACTTCTTTAAACATCTTGTATTTTTTATTTATTTTAGATTTACGCTGATAGTTCCCAAAGAAGATAACTTTAATTTTTTATGAAAAGACATATATTTTTTATGAAATTAAAAAAAAACTCCAGATATAAGGGGTAGTCGCCAAAATATACTCCAATTTCTTGATCCATTCAGATATAAGTTTAAGAATGAAGCCCTAAAGACGGACGGTGAAACTGTTTTTAAGTATCCGTGAAATAACATGAATTTTAAAACAATACTTTATTATATTTAATTGAATATATACAACGATTTCAGTAACAATTAAATTTTTCATGTTAGTGTCAAGGACTTGTAAAGTACATTATCTCAGTTTTCAGTTAACAAATTAAATATGATGTAATAAGTATTGGATTCTACGTAATTTACGTAAAGATGGAGGTGTATATTATGCACGTTTTTTTAAATATTTATGGTTAAAATATTAGGACGTTAAGCACAACTTCTAATAGGTATTGTTTGAGACTTTTAAAACGTGTTCTTCTGGTTAAAAAAAACACATTTTGGACGCTTTTGATGAGTTTGAAGTTAAGCCCCGGTAAAGAAAACATACATACGCAAGTCTGAAACACCAACTTCTGTCGAAAAATGCAACTAATATGGATCTTTAAATATTTTTCAAACGTGAGATAGTAACTTTGTCTTTGATACCATCGTTATACTACAAACTTTGATCAGGCACTGCAAACTTAATATTATGTTAAAATCTACTGTAATAACTATATTTTGGTAAGAATTACTGATTTATTATCTGAATAACATCTGTTCTCACATTACAGAAACAATTTAAATGAGAAGTGTTGTTCCTTTTAAGCTTACTGTATGCTTTCAGGACTATAAATGTGTAAAGAAATTTTGGTTAAATTACATAAACATATGATTGTTTTTTTTTCAAATTACTATATAATGATTTCATAAAATAGTGGATTACATTTACTATTTTTTTTTTTTTTTTTTTTTTTTTTTTACTTAATAAAATGTGTTTGCTACAATGCTTTTCCAATTGGAATTTCAGAAATGTTAAGGGCCAGTGGGACGGAGCCTTTAACCCTGAGAGGTTGTAGGGCACAACATAAATCTGGAATTTCCTGTCTCTACTTTAATGGTTTTTGCAGAGCGTTTCTAAGCCAGTCTGTCAGTCTGTTAGTCAGTCACGATATCTAAATTCATACATATTCATCGTTTTAATTTAGCGATCAATTGGCATTATATAAACACTAACAGGTAGTTAAAGAGCATACGTACTAGCTCAAAATGGGGTATACAGTTAGTCAATATTCAGTATTATACGACGGTAAACGTAACGTATTTATATTCCCCTACAAGTATACCTGGGGAATTGAATGGGTAAGTTCCTATACTTAATACTATAAAAACTAGTGTGTTCTGGTAAAATTTAAGAACTCATTAAATTACTAATATTATTGATATTAAAAAGGATTTATCCAAACATTATGACATACAGCAAGACATATTTAACTAATTCAATCCTCAGCCTATTTATTTACTATCTCTTGTATTTTGTTAGATTGACTCCACCGCAGATAAAACCTATTGCTGCATCCTCGCTGAGGACTCAGGCTGAGATAGGAACCAGTGCTCTACTCAAGGGATGTATGGTCTAAATCTCGGGAGGTCTTCTAACGAGTAAGTTAAACAAAACTTTGTTTAAGCAAGCATAGGAACTACATAAGTTTGATATAGTTATTCATCGAATAAGCGAGTTTAAAGTTTCAGGAATTTTGACACAATTACTAGGTACTCAATATAAAATAGAGGAAACTAGGGCTAAACAACATTCAATTTTAGTAGTAATGCGATAAAAAAAGGAGGTCTTTACCGATGTTTTTTAGTTTTATTTATTGTGTTATAAATTTATGATATAATTTGCTAATTAAAAAAAATTAGTGAAAACACATTGGTTAGTAGAGTGAAAACGCCGCCAACCGCATCAGAATACGACGATCCAGTCAGAAATGGCTGCGCATAATGTACTTTACAATGTGTACCTAAAACAACCCGCCATTTCTGATTGGATAAACCTTTTAAGATGCGGTTTGCGACATTCAACTCTACTAAGTGAGCTCTTTCAAATGAGGTATCACTCGACCCATGCTTCAATTTAAGATTTCCATGTTTTCCTCTGTGGGCCGTCCCCCCATGGTTGGTATGTCATTGGTAATACCAAGAAAAAATAGTTTACATAACCATATGACACTGTGCAAAGTTTATGGATGTTATCTCCTATGGTTTTTAAAATATTAAGCCGTACTCATACTTTTCAAACACCCTGTATAGAGTAGTAGTGGGGACTTGCCGGCTATAATGTAGAGGTGCTCAGACCTATTGGAACTAAACTTGTTCAAAATCACCTCGCGATGTCTGGAATTACTGAAAAGATTTGTTCTTGTAGGTTATTTAACCACATATCACTACTAGAAAGGTTCTCTTTCATAAAGAATGGTCAAATAACTCTTTTTCTCATCACACCTAACTAAACGTTAATTCAGTTCTCACTCAGAGTTAGAATAGACTTCACGCCAAAGACGATATTTGTGTCTATGAAACTTCCCGTTAAACATGACGGCTGCTCCGTCACTAAATGTAATATCATTTTAAGCTGTCTGGTTATATAGTTTACAAATAATTTCTTCACAATACTGTATTCTTCAATTGACTTTATCAAAGTTCAGCTTGTGTAAAAGATTAGAGTTGAATGTCCTGTGTTGATTTTCATGTAAAATCTTACGAACGGATTCCTGAGATATCCTCACTTTTCTTTACAGAGTAGTAGATGACACATGTGGGTTTTCAACACCAGAAATCAACTCCTCCAGAAAATTGTCTTCTGTTCTTACTGATCTAAGTGTTCCAAATTTAGGCCGATTATTCGATGACCTTGTTTCTTCAACATTTTTTCTTTTTATACGAAAGATTTCAATATAGGTTTGCTATCGGGAAATGTTTTATTAAAAAAATATCTCACTTGAACGTATGATCATGTATCATTAACGATGTAAAAACGTTCCACGTTCACTTAACTCAATGATAAATGTATAGAGCAAAGGGACTCGAGTCAGTATAGCCAGGCACTGATGGCATTGAAGAAAAGATAATAAGACTAGTAAAAACAACTTATTACACTGTAAAATGTCCCTAATTTGAGGATTGTGGAATGTAACACTCGTGAATTTATAAATTTCAAATAATTCTCCTAACTATTTGTTTCATATTTAAACAAATATTTTCCTTTGATTTTTCCATTTTAAACACCTTAAAAATGAAAAGTCTGAGTAGTGGTTAAAGTATACCTTTAGCTGCTCCAAAAGATTATTTATGCCTACGTTGTAAATTGTTAATCCTGAGCTCTAAATATTTAAATTAGCCGCCATTATATGCTAGGGTAAAATAGAGAACTTTAGTATGCTTTTTTAATTTTATTGTATAGGTATCTTCTAATGAGGGGTCACTCAATGGGGCTTATTATTCAACATGTATTAGTTTTCCCAAAACTCCCCATTTTGGTTTTGCAACGAACTATTAATTATGCCTATAAAGTACGTCTCAAATTTAAATAAAAGTGTGAACAGTATATATTTTCTAGTGTGAGCTATTACAATGTTAACAGGTGGTCTTTCATTAATTTTCATTAATCCTGTATAAATAGAATACATTCTTTATGGGAGTATGCACAGTAAAAACCATTCCTTACCCTAACCGTAATAAAAAGTATCAAAATAAAATAGTAATAAAATATAGCTCAGTAATAAGTTTTGTACAGTTTAATATGTTCAGAGAAAAGGGAAAGTTATAGATTGTACAAATCAGTGGTTGGTTTTCCACCAGACGCGAACTTCTCCAATTCTCATTGTTATGCAAAACTTACTTTCTGTGACGATTCCTAACGAACTTCACTAATTTTACAACTGTTTGCCTTTGTCTTTTCAATTCATACAAGGAAAACTTGATCCAATTTCGCTTATTTTATCTGTTGAAGTATAGACTGATAGTCTTGCCTTATTATACGAGTATTAAAAGCAGCTTTATTATAATTACAGTCATAACCACATTATAAATATTATAAAAAACTAAATATTGCTTTATTTAGGTGTATACGTTGTTTTAAGTTAGTAATATATTAATTGGTTTGAAATTTTAGCAACTTTTTTCTGATACTACACTGCTATCAACAGTAATTTCATCATATTATGTAATGATTTAGTTGTAGGATAGAAATATTGTGCTATTAATACTGAACTTTAAATACACAAACATGACTGATCGGATTGGACAGAAAATTAAAATCAAAGAGAAAAGTTTTAAATTAAAATGATATATGTCACTTCCGTCACTAAAACAAAGACTGTGACTTAAGAACTGTAATATTCCCATCTGACATAGGAGATGAAATGGTAGACATCTGACATATTCAAATTTCATTCGCCGTTTTAAACATTTACTAACAAAATTTGTAGTAATCGACATTATTGTATGTATTAATTGACATTATTACGCGTGTAGGTGTAAAAATACACACACTTAAAAATATGAGTTGTAGTAAAAATGTCACACTTATTGTAGTATGAGTTTACATGTATGATTACTCCAGTACTTTTTCGATGCTAATTTGGTTACCCATAAGATCAATGTTAAATAATATTTGCTACTGCCAGCCAAATCCGACGGAGTGACATGCATTAACATTAAATTGAGTTTTGACTATATAATTAAAACAATTGGTCTAAATGTCAGTTTATTTTTAAGATATCTTGTGAACAGATATACAAATAGGCAGACAGACAATCAAACAGAAATTAAATTTTTCTAACTCCCTTTCACTACGCCAATGAAAATATTAAAATATCAAACATATAGTTGGCATACAGTTGTATGATCAGAAAAATATATGTTAAATAAAAGCCGATTATTTTTATCACTCACTTCATTAAAGCTTAATATTAATTGTAAGTTCCAAGCAGCACACTGTTCAGCTGTAGTCAGCCGATTAGATGGTAGGCTACGTGCAAATCGTAATTCCAAGCACTTGTAACACCAGGAGTATCTTTTGGCTGAGTTCAAGCAATCGAGTGGCTCGAAAATGTAATATCTAACTGTTTTTTTTTCACATGAAATCTTGAAAACTAAAAACTTTACTTTAAGCTTCATTTCTATATAATCGATATGAAGTTGATGATGGTGCATGTTTTCCCAAGAGATTTGGCTAAGCGTTAGTGGACTATCTCACATTGATAATTATGATAGTAACAAGAAATTGTAGGATAAATAAATTTGAAACTAAAATAACCACAGTTATATAATATTTTATGATGTGATATAGTAACACTTTGGGTTTCAAGTTTTTCATCCGGTCGGAGTGAAGTCTGTCATACGACACGTGTTGTGGCGTACTCCTGTCTTATATAAGTAAGGCTACTTTAATCAACCACACATTCATATACTGACCGCACGAAATCGTATAATGGTTTTAATTCGATTCAGTAATTCGCAAAAGAAACCAAATTCCCCATCCAAGGAGTACACGGTTGAAAAAGTTTGTACAAATTACATTTTGTAAACTATCCTAGAAAGTATTACAAATTTAAAATTAAAACCAACTTTTTGTATGCAATGACTTTAGTGGTGGTTAAACCTTAAATTAAATTGTAAAGGTAATAAGAAGCGATATAATAAGTGCACTGACATTTTGTTTAGACTTGTTAACGAAGGTACCGACCCCACGCTAGATTTAATCTGTTAGTTGCCTTTTCTTATGGGAACAATTACTATACAATGTTTAATATAAGAAAAGTTTAAAAAAATATTCTTCGTATAAGTAAGTTATTTCACCTTAACATTTAGGTATCAAGTCACGTGATGAGAAAATAGGCTTGACAAAGAGACAGTTTTTGTCCAAATCGTAAATCTAGGCACTAAATACTGGCGGGCGAATACTGGCAAAAAAAGGGGAAAATGACAAAGATGTATTGGTTATCAAATCTTGGAATGACCTCAGCAAAATTGTGTGTAGGCCTAACATCAGTGTTGCTGGGCCTATAGTAGGCCTAATATCTGAAATTTACACTTTTTTTGCCGGTAATGGTACAGTAATCGTTCTTTAATTTATTGTTTTATGTTCCTTTTCTTCTCATTAAATATTAGTTTTTTTGCAGGTATTAATTGCTTTAATTGTTTGTGTTTCTGTGTTCATGGTTTGAATTTGTTACTGTTTGTTGTTGGGTATTGTTTGGCTGATCAGAGTCATGGGGATAATCCTACATATGGTATATATTAGCCTTTGTTATGTTTTGGTTGAGATTTTTTCATTGTCTGTTACAGTTAGGGTGTTATAATTTTGGGTCTTGTTGTTTATTGTTGTGTAGGCTACTGTGTTATATATTTATTCTGTTATTTTTATTGTTGTTTGCTCAAATCTTTCATGGATGTGGATTTAACTGATGAACGTTTATTAGTCAATAGTTATAACAATTTTGATGAGTGGTATACCACAGTAAATAGGAAAGTTCACAGTCTTGACATAGTCTACCTAAACATTAGGTCATTAATAAAGCACTGGGGATACTTTAATTTTGCATTTGGTGACAGGTAAAATAAAGTTTGACGTGCTAGTATTGGCAGAGGTTTCTTGCGACGAACACGAGCTAGCCCTATTCAATATCCCAGGTTATACTAGAGTAAGTAAATTAAGAGAGAACAAGGGGGGAGGGGGACTGGCAATGTTTATTAATGCAAACACTCTTAACTTTTCACTCATTACACTGGATAACATTAGCACTTATGAACATATCACAGTCGATTTGGAGCTGATAGGGTCGAGAGATAACTACAAAGTAGCACTACAAACGCAGTTTATAGACCACCCACATCATCTAGCGGTTTTTCCCTCCAGCTGGCCACACAAGAGTTTAATATGGCCCTGACTGCTATTAAAATTCATAAAAATATGATTCTGATAGGAGATGTAAATGTTAATACTACAATGACTAGCAATGATTTAAATACCTTAGAATATGAAGCGTACTAGCAGACCTAGGCCTAGACAGAGGCATATGGGACTAATACAAGGGAAGAAATAAGGGTAGGAAGTTTAGTAAGATCATGCATCGATCATATTTTATTACTCGCTGGAAAAGACCTGTGGAAAGAATATATACGGGCGTAGTAAAAGTAAAGATCTCTGATCATTACCCGGTAGTGGCCAGGATAGAACTATCTGGAGGAAGAGAGGGAGACACAGAGAATGGAAAAATTATAAGGCTAAATGATAGACAAGTAAGGATAAGGCTGGAGGAGGAAACAATGGACAGTGGACGGGTATAAATACTGTGAATGAAGGATTTGATAAACTTATTAAGAAATTTGCAAAGATTTATGAGGAAAGCACGATTACAATAGACAGGAAAAGTGGGAGAGACAGAGAACGGTGAGTCAAGCTCGTAGTAAATGGCCTATTAAACATTGGATGAATCAAGAAACTCCTAAATTTACTAAAGGAAAGAGATCGAATATTTAGATTATGGAAAGGGGACCCTCAAACCATAGACATAGAGATTTATATATAAACGATTAAGAAATAGATTGAACAATATGATTAAAAAAGAAAAAAAAAAATGCCTACTATAAAAATATATTTGAAAGAAACAAAAATAACACAAGGAAAGTATGGGAAGAAAACATTAACCTTTTACTCGGCAGAAACAAAAAAGGGAATGTAGATAAAGCTATTGAAATAGGCATGTGTAAAACCTTGAGTATAATTGAGATTGTAAATGGTTTTGCTCAATACTATGTTGAAGGAGTGGATAATCTAAATGCATTTCTGTGGGTATGTGTAGATGTAGAAAATATTTCCACTAGAAATGAGACCAACGAAGAGCTAAGACATAATTTTTATATACCAAAAGCGACACCTGAAAAGATCATGGCTTTAATTAAAAATATGAACCCTGACAAATCCCCAGGTATAGACAACATACGAATGAAAGATTTGAAAATAGTAAATGGGGAAAATAGCTGAACCCTTAGCAACGCTTATTAACACTTCAATTTCTCAAGGTGATTTTCCAAACTGCCTAAAAAAATCTGTAATCCGACCGATCTATAAGAATAAATCCAAGAATGAGTTTAGAAATTATAGACCTATCGCTATACTGCCCTCTATATAGAGAAGATACTGGAGAAATATGTCCTAAATAGCTTGAATAAATATCTATCAGAGAATAATATACTAAATGATAGGCAATTTGGTTTCCGGAAAAAGCGCAGTTACTGTTTCAAGCATTGGAGGAGTTTGTAAACGTATTGAATTATGGAATGGATAACAGACTTCATAGCTTATGCTTATTTATAGATTTTTCTAAGGCCTTCGAAACTATAGAATGCAGTCATATCGTAGCTTCTCTGTACAAAATAGGAGTAAGGGGTCCCTACCTCAGATGGTTCACAAGCTATCTTAAGGACAGAAGCTTTGTCGTTTTAAAGCAGTAGGCGTGCTGAGTGAAGAGAAGAATACAAAATATGGGGTGCCTCAGGGAAGCCAGATCGGACCAGCTCTGTTTAATAATTTATCTAAACGAAATATTGAATAAAATTACAATGTGTGAGATTTTTGCATTGTGCCGAAGGCACAACAGTTAGTTAGCAGGTGGTCAGATAGGCATAGTTGTCTTGCATGATAGAGGGCGCTACTGACGCCGGTTATCAAAGGTCGGGGAGAGTCGCTCAAAAGACGAGCGCAGTTGTTCCGGTGGCTCCGTGGCCGTATGGGTGAGATCCTTCCAATAATTCTTAGGACTTAAATTTGGTTAATTTTAGGAGAATTATACTATGGTGCTTTTTTACAGAACATGCTATTACCATTTATAAATGTGGTGCACCTTAGTTGCTGTCTGAATAGGATCACGATAGTTTTAAAACCGGGGGGATTAGATTGAATTAAATTATATTTTCTAAACTAAAACATCTATCAAAGCTGGCTGTCTCTGCACCTTGAGGGGTGTCCACCTCGACCTCGGGCTCCTTAAAGCTTAAATTAGTTGGTGAATTGCAAATTGGCGCGGTCAAATTATTTATTAACCGAGACAAGAATCAATTTTTCGTTCACGCACGTGCTTAGAAACGTTGCAGATGTAGCAGAGCCGATAACCTCAAGGTGTTGATCAGTCTGTGATAGATTTTTGTTTTAAAAATTAAATAAGGTAAATTAATATTATTTTGCATTATCATTTAATTCATTGTAATGTTCTAAATTCACTAGTGTAGGATGGCAAGCCTCGTGGGTTCATGCAGGAGGAAACGGGTTCAATCGGCAGACCTGATCGGGCATGAAATTTGTGATTAGCCTGTTAGTTATCATGAATTAGAAAGTAATTTGGTCTGTCCGTTTGTACGTCTTTCCGGTATCCTTAGCGTTTAACAAAAGATTGAATTGGCCGATTTGGGTATTTATAGTGTAAAGTTTAATTAAATAAAGGGTGTTTCATTAATAACTAAAACAAAGAAATGGGATCATAGCATGTTGCATAGTATTCGAATTGTACCTGGATTATTGAATCGAATAAGTTGGAAAATTTATTAATTTATAAGTCTAAATTGGAGCATGTTAGTTTTATATTAGATGGAAAATATTTAATATTATTAAACGGGAGAGAGAAAATTGTTTAGGAAGGGAAAACATTACCATGAAGGGAAATTAGCATGTCATACTTGATTTCAACATAAATAACTGTTATTTAAAATTCTGTTTAAATAAGATAATATTAAGATATTAATTAGAAGGATTATATGCAGGATCAGGATTTGTTTATTTTGAATATTAGTTAAGAGGTACAATAGTACAATATTCTCACTTTATATTTTCATTACTTGAGAGGTCCACCTAATATTTATTGTTCGCAGTCAAACTTAAAGTCTTAAATAATAACTTATTAACCCCTAGGGTAAAAGGTAATTATAAAAGTAACATTTTTTTACTTGATTTCAGTAATTAATTAAGTACTCTTAAATTAAAGACTTATTGGTTGGAAATGTAGTGTTTATTAGAGGATGTTGGTTAAAAAGTCAATTCATTAAAATTCTAACTTACATTATTGCTCATACCATACAGAAATTGTTTTAATACATTGTATATATTGTATTAAATTTTAGAATATATATCTTAAAATTATATGGTGGTGAGTAATAACATGAATTTTCCTCTTCTAAATTAAATTTCATGTGTTACAAATAGGTACATGGGAACTACTGCAGTGTTTAATACATAGGGTGTAAATTAAGGTTCACATATAAATACATGTGTAAGGAATAAATAAAATAATCGAAACTATCAACCGAGGAAAAGGGCTGTGACCTCAAACCTTATCACTAGAGCTCAGCTGATTGACTGATAACACAGTCCCTTGGTTAGTGATAGTGAACTAGGGTTTTTCATTCACAAAATACAACATATTATATTAGATGCTTAGCATTACACGTGTTTAACAATTGTTGTAAGAAATTCATAAATAGTAAAATCACCAATTTTAATTTAATAGTAATTAATAGTAACTTGATCAATAACCTGAACTTAATTAATAAATTAATATTAAGTTCTGAAACAGCATTAATAAATACCATAAGAAAGTTTTTATAGTTGTGTAATTTTTATTGCGTTTGATTGAAGTGAGTATCATATGACCCGGATAAGAGGTTTCGCTTAAATAAATAAAGGTCCTCTATAAAACAATTTTTGAACAAACAATTCTAGGTGTCCATAAATCTTTACTGTACATACTGGATTTTTAATTGTAATAGTTTGGCACCAGTTATAAACTACGTATAATTAAATCTTACACTAATTTTCAAACTTTACCTTGAATACCATACTATTTTAATATAAAAAAATAATGAATGTGTTTTTTACTTGGCGACTCTCACTTAAAACGGCTTATGAATTTCCCACATTCCTTAGAAATTAATATCTGTCCTATTATTACCATGGGAGGTTTCACAGTTTCTAATCTTAAAAAAAAACATTAAGATAAATCAAACAATAATTCCGAATAATCAAGTTATTTTTAGTTTCAATAGGCACAAACGATATTCTGCAAAACAAAGCTATGCAACAGTTTAAGAGATCAATACCGATCGCTTATCAGGCTAATAAGAATTAAATATAGTCCGTCTAAAAATCCTCTTAATGAAAGTGCCTTTATCCCCTAGAATTAAATCTGGATAGTTTGCACCTGAACGCAATTAACAGTTTCAACTCATACTTGTCCACATTCAAAAGTCATGAAATACGATTAGTCGACATTAATCCTGTGGTTAACTCAGGGCTATACTAGGGGGACAGGCAACCTAAAATATTTTGAATTGCAATATTTTAATGGGAAACCAGATTTATTACATTTGAATGGGCAGGGATAACGCGGTTCTTTTTCAAATAATTAGGGAGGCCTTAGAGAGTTAAACAAAATGTCACATACAACTTTGCCCGGTAGAATCGTCCTGTATTGAGCTCAGGGGTAGGCCATCCGCAACTATCATATTATTGTTACTGCTATTTGATCTATAGTATTACTTGTTTTGGGAATCTGTGTGCTTGGATATTAATATGTCGTCTGACGAAGATATCCAAATTTCGGATGAAAGTCTGAATTGGATTTACAAACTTGATAGGGATCAACTCAAGATACAGTGTGATAAATTCAAATTAGCTAGTGGTACGGTCCGGCAGATTGAGGGCTGCGCTATCGGATTTTGTAAAATCGCAAAAGAAAATTGATTCGGAGTGGGTTCCGTCTAGTAGCCGAATCAATGACGGTATGGGACTTAACTTAATATCTGGAAACAATTTCGAAGAGGAACGGTCTGATGTTACCAAAGTAAATGTGGACGTAAACGAGCGGGAAACCCCAGGTAGTATTAAAAATAACGGTCTTACAGAAAATCAAAATGATGATAAGGAATCGAATCAACAGAAACCCTCGGTTAATGGTATTGCAGTGCCAACAAAATCATCCAACGCCCGCGTTAGAAGACCCAATGTCTTTGATTCTTCAGCTGCAACAATCAACAATGGAAGTTATAAAGCAGACAGCGGACAGTTTTAATAGGAACCTAGCTACGGCATTAAATCCTCCACCGTATAGTCAGGATGGTTCAAGTTCAGTTTTGAGGGATGTTGTTGCCGCCTTACCTTATAATTCCGGTGGAGATCCGCATAAAATACTTAAATTTCTTTCGCAAATCTTCCAAATCTTTAATTTGAAGATAACTTCAGATCAAAGCGTAATTTTGAATATTTTACCCAAAACTGAAGGGCGTCTGCGAAACATTTTTCACGAAGCGGTAACTCAAAAATTAGACTGGCCACAGCTTAGAAAATTAATCATAAGAGCATTCTTCCCTGGAAGATTACTTCGGGAGGCAATAAGTCGGCATGTGTACAGGACTCAACGCCAACAAGAGCGGTTTACCGTTTTTGTAGATGATATCCGAGCTATGTGTGCTATCTTAACTCCGGAAGCCGAGGATCATGATATTTTTTGAAACAATAATGGGAGGAATTTTGCCTGATACACGAGCTTGTTTTGCGGGACTGCCTACTCCGTCACACCTACAGAATTTGATAGAAATGGGTTTCCACTATCGATGGTATTAGGGAATTTAATGTTTCAGCAAACCCCTACTCGGCCTAATGCAAACTACACCTTGTACCCGTATAGAAAAAGTAGTGAGTCATATAACTCAAACTGGCCTCGGGACAGTAGATATGGTAATCTTTCGGGCCGTAATGGTAGCTCCGGTAACAGGGGATGGTTACAACACAGACGGGGGGGGCGGATAATAACGCCGGACCCAGTGATACAGGAACAAGTGCCCAGTACTCGGGTCGCCCAAATCATGTGGTTGCAGAGGTAAATAATAGCACGAGAAGAACTTACTCACACACCCAATCCTACACGAAGAGAGATTGCAGGCACTCCGGTGGGTCAGCAAAGCAACAGACAGGCGAGTACCTTGGAGTGGTCGTGGAGGCAATACTGGTGGAAGTTCTCATAATTATCGGGAAAATAATAATTTAAACAACTCAAGGGGACGTTGGTAGGCAGGCCCTACGCCCCCTTTAAAGCTTTGTCCGTGGTAAGACCTGCCAATGCCTTTAAAAACTGGGGTTTCCCAAGTCAGACTTGATGTATATTCCAATGCAATTTGGGAGAGTTACCTTATTCGGTCTCCTTGACACAGGTTCATTCTAGAACCATAATAAGTGCCAGTGCGCTAAAACAGTTGAGCAACGAAAAGGGTGTTCTGAAAGGAATAAAGCCCACAGATTGTACCGGTATCGTCGCAAATGGCCAGCCGATAAATTTCATAGATGAGAGTTATATTCATTTCAAAATAAATTACTGTTCATGGACCTTTCCTTTTTTAGTAGCCGAAGAATTGCCTGTTTCAATTATTTTAGGGTTTAACTTTATGCAAGCTTCGGGTATGATTATAAACACGGTAAGGAAAACAGTGACATTTAATTTTAATACCTCATTGGTTTTAGCAAATTTGGATGCCAAGGTCGTGGACAATTCGAACCCTAAAGGACCAAGTTTTGGTGAATCTCTTAATCAGTCTCAGATAAATGAATTGAAAACATATAATCAGTAGCTACCCAAATACGATTACCAAGACACTAGGAAGGACAAAATTAATTGAGTACAACATTAGAGTAACGTCAAATCAGTTGGTAAGGACTAGACCCTATCAGTATGCGCCTCCGAAGCAAATGTTGGTAGAAAAACACGTAAAATCGTTACTTGAACAGGGTGTAATTAGACCATCAAATTCACCATACAGCAGTCCAGCTTTTTTAGTTCCAAAAAAGAACGGTTCGCAAAGATTAGTAGTAAATTACCGGGGAATTAACAAAATAATTGAATTAGAATCAACACCTATGCCTACTATTGAAAGCGCCTTCCAGTACCTCGGAAAATCTTCTTGGTATTCTACCATGGATTTAGTGAACGCATATAATCAGATTCCCTTACAGGAGGCTTCAAAAAAATATACCGCCTCGTGACAAGTACGGGACAGTTTGAATGGAATTATGTTCCTTTCGGTTTAGCATCGGGGGGAGCATGGTTCTGGCGAATTTATTAAATAAGGTGCTTGGCGACTTAAAGTTTCAGTTTTGTGTTCACATATTTTGACGATATTTTAATCTACAGTGATACATTTGAGGATCATTTAAAGCACATAAAAACTGGTTTTGGATCGTTTGCGAGAGGCGGGACTCACTGTTAGCCCAGACAAAATGGTATTGGCCACTCAAAAAATTGAATTTTTGGGACACGTTTTTTTCAGCCAAATAAAGTTTCCATTAGTAATGAAAGAATTGAGCCCATAGAAAACTACCCAGAACCCAAAAATTTAAAGCAATTAAGTAGATTCTTAGGTATGTGCTCCTTTTATGCAAGATACATTAAAGATTTTTCTAGCATCGCCTCAACCATTAAATGAATTGAAGAAAAAAGGGGTTAACTTTGTTTGGGGTCCACAGCAAAAAAGTAGCTTTTAACACATTGAAACAGCGATTAACATCTGGGGCAGTGTTGAGACTACCTAATTTTTGACATACCGTTTACGCTGCAAACAGACGCATCAGGTTCAGCCCTAGGAGCCGTATTGTCTCAGCGTTATTGAGGGTAGTTTGGCCCCAATAGCATTTGCAAGCCGACCACTAAATCAACATGAGCGACATTATAGTACCTTTGAATTAGAAGCTCTCGCGGTAGTATTTTGCCCTTAACAAATTTCGACCTTATCTAGAACATTCGGAATTCGATCTTTATACAGACAATAGTGCACTCAGCTGGTTATTAAATCATCCTAGACAAATTGGCAAAATTGCACGATGGGTTACATTCATAAATGCATTTAAATTTACGGTGCATCACATTAAAGGCATGGACAATGTTGTGGCGGATTGCTTATCAAGAATATTTGAACATAAAAAATGATGAACAGATAATTCCATCTACTTCAAAAGAGCAATCACCTCACATTCGGTATTTCTTTTGTATGGGATACCCGAAGCATTTAAGGATGTTAAGGAGCATCAAAGGGACGACTTAAAACATTAATGGCATAATACGGCAGGTTTCAAAGTCGTACGCCACCACCTAACTTATTTTCTTCGTGACGGAATTTAAATGTATCGAGCACCTAATCATACACGACCTCGTATTGTAAATTCCGGAAAAATTGATTCCAATGCTATTTAAAGTTTATCACTGCTCGCCAACGTCTGCTCATTTGGGGATTTTCAAAAACATGGTCTAGAGTATCCAAGTATTTTCATGGCGATCAGCTGCGTCAGCGTATTACGGGTATGGTGAAATCTTGCGTGGAATGTCAGCGTTGTAAACAGGCTCAAAACACGCGTGTGGGTCATCTTGCGTCCGAAGTCTACTCTGTACCTTTTGAACGTAATATTTATCGATTTCATAGGACCACTCCCACGTTCAAAAAGAGGGAACAAATGGCTTTTAACGGTGGGTAGAAGGCTTTTCCAAATATTGTATAATGCCTTCCCGCAAGAAACTGTACTGCTAAGACAGCCGTCAGCTTAATGGAAAAGGGAGTTTTCACGTACTTTGGATTCCCAAAATCGATTGTTTCCGATCATGGTAGTTGTTTTAGGTCAGAAATGTTTCCAGGGCATGTGCCGATCACTCGGGATACAGCACGTACGAACAACGGTTTATTATCCGCAGCCATCACATGCCGAGAGAGTTAACAAAAATATTAAGGTAGCTCTCCGGGTTTTTCATCAAAAGGACCATTCAGAATGGGACCGTAATTTACATTTATTTCAAATCGCGTTTTAACTCTGCTGAACATGCTAGCACTGGATTTTCACCTGCCAAACTGTTTTTGGGGATACAGCATTAGAAATCACTTGGAGAATATTTGGAATTTAGATGATTTGTTGCAGTTAGATAATAATCAAACTAATATCGAGGCGCGCGTTGGGCCCAGGCTTTTGAAAAACCTTAAAATTGCTCATCAAAAGATAGCCTCAAGGTACAATATCAACAGGAAACCTGCTGCCTTCAAGGTTGGTGACACGGTAATGTACCGGTTGATCAATATTAGTCAGGCGGCGAAGAACATATCGGGCTAAACTAAACCCGTTGTGGTCCCGGCCCTTATTATTACACGTTTCACGTCTCCGGTGACAGTTTCCCTAAGCGACCCTAAAAGTAAGAAATTCGTGAGAAATGCCCATATCTCGCAATTAAAGCCATTTTCAGGTAAAATTTAAATAAATCAGTTAATACTATAAATATAACCAGTTTAGCTTGAGAGGCAGGGATGGTCCCTCAAGGTGCCAAAGAGAGACTTTGTGATACTATATATTAAGAATACACTTACATTTGAAAATATACATCAACTACAGATCGTCCTCAATGCGGGAGGCTTTTTCGACGCAGTTGTCACTAAGATCTGGGTTTGCGAAGCCTTGATCACTTCTGCGTTTTGATGCTGACTGCGTTGAGAGATGGTTGGAAACACACACACACATATACGAGGGAGGGTTATCCAAATCTGGCTATCCTTTTTTTATGTGAAGAAAAGAGCATATGCTACCAAATAATTTTTGTTTTTTATTATTTACATTTCAAACAGATGGTTGGACGAGGAGATCCCTAGCGCACCCTCATAACACTGACATTCATTACACAAACAAATATTCACATTAATATTAGTTCAGAGTCGAATTTTTACTACGGAAGTGATAGGAAAGAAAGTAGAATGTTGTGATATGAAATCTGTCTTGTATTATTTCATATAGAAATATAAATAAAATGAGAGTTGTATACAAATATGATAGATCAATAATGAAAGAGTGTTAGGTGGGTGAGTTTGTCATAGAGCATCGCCAATAAGTCGGACATGTTGCCGTTCCAACCGAGTCAGATTTTTCACAAACTCTACGTAAGGAGTTTGCAAAATGGAGCGGAGATGGGAAAACCTTTTCTACAGTACTTGGGAAATTGTAACGTGACATTCACTTCGTTAGTGTAAGTAGGTTAATTTTAATTAGTTGGTTTTGGTGTAGGGTCTTTTAGTTTCTCCTCATTTCTAAGCAGGCACGTCTTTAGGGAATGGAGTACGTTTCCTCACCATCAATATTTTGTGACTGGGAATTGTTTTTACGATGACCGCTTGGGGGAGAGGAGGGCGCTCCCTTTCCCTCCTACGAGTATAGGTTAGTGGCACCCACTGATCGTGTGAGACCAGTCAGAGTCTCATTTGGAACAGTAAAAAAAAAAGAAAATATGAAACAACATAATTACTCACAAAACTGCCAACCTTTAAAATCCTACCTTTTTCCTATTTGAGATAGAGTGACATCTTCCAGGTGATAAGTTAGAACCAGAGTAAATATATAAATACAGTCAACATTGATCTAATTATTAAGATATTTATTGACTTGAATATAAGGAATAGGATAATAATCATCTCGAGGAGTAGGAGGAGTTGAAATGAGCTCAATAAGTAGCCGTCACATCATGAGGGTTAGGAGGATATGCAGAATAAAAAAAAAAAAAAAAAAAAAAAAAAAAAAAAAAAAAAATGCTACACCTATTTTTTCAATGTTGATGGCTTAAAGATTACCTTCCTCCTTATTTCATCCTTTTCGATGTTTTCATTTACATAACACAAACTCACACGAGGTTCCAAAGGGACAAACCAATGACTGATTGTCTCTATACGGTGGTAGGGTGCAAAGGGGGGAAACAGATATTTTGCATAAAGGCAGGGATGCATGTATGCCTTGTTCCAAGGTTATCGAGAAACTCACAATAATTAATTTGTGAGTAGATTAGGTTTGGTGTCGGTGGTGAGGAAATGGGGGAACTAGAAATTCTATAGCAATCCATTTATCCCAGTAAGCTAGGTTAGGAAAGACGTGCCTCAATGTGTGACGTACAATGTTGGTGTTGGAGACATTATATACATTAAAAAAAAAACTTTGGGGAAGGGGGAGAGAGGATGTGCCGAAGGCACAACAGTTAGTTAGCAGGTGGTCAGATAGGCATAGTTGTCTTGCATGATAGAGGGCGCTACTGACGCCGGTTATCAAAGGTCGGGGGAGAGTCGCTCAAAAGGACGAGCGCAGTTGTTCCGGTGGCTCCGTGGCCGTATGGGTGAGATCCTTCCAATAATTCTTAGGACTTAATTTGGTTAATTTTAGGAGAATTATACTATGGTGCTTTTTTACAGAACATTGCTATTACCATTTATAAATGTGGTGCACCTTAGTTGCTGTCTGAATAGGATCACGATAGTTTTAAAACCGGGGGGATTAGATTGAATTAAATTATATTTTCTAAACTAAAACATCTATCAAAGCTGGCTGTCTCTGCACCTTGAGGGGTGTCCACCTCGACCTCGGGCTCCTAAAGCTTAAATTAGTTGGTGAATTGCAAATTGGCGCGGTCAAATTATTTATTAACCGAGACAAGAATCAATTTTTCGTTCACGCACCGTGCTTTAGAAACGTTTGCAGCATACGCAGATGATGTGGTATTGGTGACACAGCATAAAAACTTACAGAGAGTACAAGATATTTTACAGGAGGAATTTAAGAAGTTCACTAAGTGTAAGTCATGACAAAGGACTTATTATTAACAAAGAAAAGACTAGCACCATGCATATATGTCCGAAGAACATGAAAATTAATATTGATATAAGTATTAAATATCATAGCTGTAAGTGCCTGCATGAGCAGAGCTTGTGTGAATGTGAGAATATAGCCATGGTTCAGAGTACATCATATCTAGGTCTGATTGTAGATAATAAATTAACGTGGAGTGATCATGTGAGTAGATTGAACAGAAAGCTATGTCCCGGCACTGCCATGATGCATAAACTTAGAAATAAACTTAGTGAGAATGCAAAACTATCAGTATACCAAAGCATTGATTGAGTCACATATAAGATATGGTGTATCTGTGTGGGGAACAGCAGCAGTAAGCCATTTAAATATAATAGCTGGTCTTCAAAAAAAATGTTTAAGGGCACTGTTTGGTAACGGCTTTCATCAAACTTAGGTATAAGAGAATATATGTACAGTTATGCAGGACAACTAACGCCAAAGGGTTTGTACAACGTTAAATATCATGACAAAATATTATGGCAATATGGAATTTAAAAAAAAGTATAGAAGGAAATTTAACACAAGGAATGTTATTAAATATGTCACACCTATTCCCAACACCGTGTACGGGCGTAGATTGCCGAATTATATAGTCCCAAAGTTATTTCATGCATTGCCGGATGAAATTGAGAATATACCACACTTAAAGACTTACAAAAAATGTATTGAACTATGGCTATTAAACTTAGAAATGTAATTAAACTGAGATTTACCTGAGAAAGAAAACCGCAATGGCGTAATAGTGATGAAACACCGACAACTTGCTTTGGATCACTGTGAAATACTGGTTCACTGACACACATTGGATATATACCATATGCATATATACACAGTGGACATCACTCTGGTAGCACTGAATGACATGACAAGTGACACAAACACTGAACACTGCGTATCGTGGGCCTGCAGTTGAACGGAATTGTTATATTAATTGTAACATTGTTATTTTCGCTGATAATTTATTGTTACTCGTTATCTATTTATAGATTATATTGTTGGCTATTTGTGTTATATCATAATGTTAATCACTGTTATTTAAAGCTTTGAGGGCACAGTTTAAGAAGTAAATGAGTTATTCTAACATTGTTACTTACTGTATATGTTTAAATATTTATTGTAAATCGTTAATTAGTGGTTAACATTGTTATTTTCTCAGATAATTTATTGTTACTCGTTACCTATTTATAGATTATATTGCTGGCTATTTGAAATTATATCATAATGTTAATTAATTACTGTTATTTAAAGCTTTGAGGGCACAGTTTTAGAAG
Source organism: Homalodisca vitripennis (assembly GCF_021130785.1). Lineage (NCBI taxonomy): Eukaryota > Metazoa > Arthropoda > Insecta > Hemiptera > Cicadellidae > Homalodisca > Homalodisca vitripennis. The sequence continues at coordinate 89,461,392 of NC_060213.1, read as the reverse complement.
TAAATAAGTTATTCTCACATTGTTACTTTCTGTATATGTTAAATATTTATTGTAAATCGTTAATTAGTGGTTAACATTGTTATTTTCTCTGATAATTTATTGTTACTCGGTACCTATTTATAGATTATATTGTTGGCTATTTGAATTATATCATAATGTTAATTACTGTTATTTAAAAGCTTTGAGAGGGCACAGTTTTTAGAAGTAAATAAGTTATTCTGACATTGTTACTTTCTGTATATGTTAAATATTTATTGTAAATCGTTAATTAGAGGTTAACATGGTTATTTTCTCTGATAATTTATTGTTACTCGTTACCTATTTATAGATTATATTGTTGGCTATTTGAATTATATCATAGTGTTAATCACTGATATTCAAAGCTTTGAGAGCACAGTTTTGGAAGTAAATAAGTTATTCTGACATTGTTACTCTGTATATGTTAAATATTTATTGTAAATCGTTAATTAGTGGTTAACATTGTTATTTTTCTCTGATAATTTTATTGTTACTCGTTACCTATTTATAGATTATATTGTTGGCTATTTGAATTAATATCATAGTGTTAATCACTGATATTCAAAGCTTTGAGAGCACAGTTTTGGAAGTAAATAAGTTATTCTGACCATTGTTTACTTTCTGTATATGTTAAATATTTATTGTAAATCGTTAATTAGTGGTTAACATTGTTATTTTTTCTCTGATAATTTTATTGTTACTCCGTTATCTATTTATAGATTATATTGTTGGTCTATTTGAATTATATCATAGTGTTAATCACTGATGTTTAAAAGCTTTGAGAGCACAGTTTTGGAAGTAAATAAATTATTCTGACATTGTTATTTATATATGTTAAATATTTATTGTAAATCGTTAATTGGTGGTATAATCTGTATTTTATGCTTGGTGTTAGATTTTGTTGCAACCGTTGATACTCTAGCTTTAAAAATAAATTGATTACATGTTAGTTTTCATATTTTTTATTAGTTTTTTAAGAATGTTATTTATAGTTTCTGTTTCTCTCTCCGTTTGTTAGTGGCGATGAATGGCTATGAACCTCACAGGAGCACCAGAGCACGGTGTTGCGCACACACATATTTAACCTAATTGGACAATTTAAACACACTAGCATTGACACACACTATAACTAACGCACACAAACACCGTGAACACTACAAGGGGAGCACACACACAGTACCGCGCGCCGGAGTTCCCGTACCTCCGACCTCAGTCATGTTTAAAGCGAGTAGCGGATTGAGTACCGCACTTGTCCACTCTAGAAACATTATTGGAATTTATGACTGAGGGCAGGTTTTATTTGCTTATTTGTTTTGAGATAAGGAGATTTGGGAATTCCGGTAGCCTGCGTTGTCAGATTTCCTGATGACAGGGTTGCCATTCGTCGTTGCTGAGGGAAAGAATTAATTAGGATTTTTAGGGACTCAAATATGCGTTTGATTTTAACTATTACTATTAAGTATTATTTTAAAAAAACTGTACTGTTTCGATCAAATTTACCACACATACCAAGATATCTAAGCTAGTGCCTGCCCTAAACCGCCGAATTTGAGTTTATAGTTTAGTAAATTAAAAGAAAGTTAAAAGTTGAATATTTGTATCAATGTGTTCTATTTACTTTTTCAAATGGTCCTCACCGACAAGTTTTGTAGAACTTGGTGAGGCCAAGACTATGTAAAACAACTGTTTATAAATAAAATAAATAAATAAATAAATAAAAATAAAATAAACTGTTACGCAATATTTATTAACTAAGCTGAGACTATCAATCGCAGGCCGGAAAGAATAAATTTCTACTTTAACATAATAATGATAATATTCCAAAACTTAACATCAAATTTCGAGAAACGTGTTCTAATTTTCAACCAGTTAATGAATGGGTGTGTGAATCTATTCCCTTCAGACTATTTAAAAAAATAATATTAATATAGTACCATTTAGACAAAATTACGTACCAACTAAATATATTTTAAGCAATGTCGTAGAATCCGTAAAATTAAAATATTAATGAAATAGTCTTAAAAACATGTTCTTTTTATGTTTTATATTTGTAAACAGTTTCGTGAAACATCACACAGTTATAAACACATTATTATGCAGTACGCATAATTTTTCATTCTCTCAGGTATTGGATCTCAGACTAATTACGGTTTGGAGATGCCATTTCCACTTTTTAAGTCATCGCAATCTGATATAAGCTAATAATAATATTATCCATCCTTTAGTATTCATGTAAATAAATTGTCCATATATTGAAATTTGACAGTGATAATTTTCCAAAATTTAGGATCAGTTATTATATTAACCAGTTAAACAAAACGCCTAATTCAAAAGGTTATTATTATTATCATTATCATATAACTTTATAATGCCATTATGAATCGCTTCCACCTTAAAGGGGGAAAAGGATTAAATATTACACCAGACAATCATTATTGTAATTACTGACCATGATGTTAGAAGAGATTAATACTATTCGCATTTAAAAAATTTTCTAAATTGATATAAAAAACAGTTTAATTTTTTTGTATATCTTCCAAATAGTTCTAAGAATTTTTTGTTTTACATTTGTCAACACACACTTCTTATAATTTCCAGCATTTCTCTGGCTACTTGAATATTTTTCTATATTTGAGAAAATGTATTAGGTAGAAAATAAACAAATATATTCACACTTTTAGACAAACTTTTCTTTATTCAAGTTCATTTCGAGCTACTATTACACAATTAGGACGTACTTGTATCTGTATATGTCTTCTAATTCAGGCTTGTTTTTAGGTAAACTACATGTAAGGACAGAAATATGATTATCTATTTTTTCTAACTGACATAAACTACAAAAAACTATTACTACTAGATAACACATTTATAACCGAGATAATGTGAATTTTAAATCATACACTAATCTAGGAAAAATAAAAATAGAGTTGTTGAAATAAAGTAAAAATAAAAAAAAAACTATTCTGAATACTACACTTTTACATAAAACGTAATTTCTTTCATTTTTGTGGTTATAAATGTATATGCAGAACAGAACACAATGTTTTTTAATGTCGTAAAAGATTCAGAGAAAATAAAATAAAAATTAAAAATGTTTTTACAAATTTAAATCAGGAAAATCACTCAACATACAAAATAGTAATGTAAATAATTCAATAAACCCCATAAACGCTTTATTTAAATCACGTAGACGAAATTGTATACAATGTTACTAATTTGCAGTTTTTAATACGAGTTTAAACTTTCTCTAATACAGTAATTTACTAAATTACTGTAACCTTTTAAATGGTAATAAACAGTTTCATAAACAAAATAGATTTTGCAAAAAATGTGTTCTCTGAGCATTTTTATGTAAATTTTAAAGAAATTAATAGCTCATATATTTTTTATTAAATGTTGTTTTCTAATTTATTAAATTATATTTATATGTATCTTATATATTTTTATTCTTGCAGTTTTTGATTATGGTTTCGAATTGTAGAGGTCGACAGCTATAGTCATATTTTGATTAAATTTAATTTTATCAGAGAATATACATTTAAATTTCCTAAAATATTTTTGCTATATAATTTTACGAAAAATATTTCTAAAATTAGATATTAACAAAACAAATTATGCTTTTTAAAATAAATTATGGAATGACGTGTTTATTAATTAAAAAACTAGTTACTTCCTCCTGTTAGCTTTCATATACAGACTATAAAAGTTATATATCCTTTTCTTTAGTTACTTTTTAGGCCAGATTTTATTATGCCCCAAATTAATGCTACTTTGAATAGCTATTATAAGTGACACAATTTTTTTATCTTCTGAAAAAGAGTAATATATACATATATGTATATATATAAAATATTAGTTTGAATTACCTTATGAGTAATACTGCGTTATTGTTTTGGTTAATCTTTTTATGCAGTACACAACTAAAAACTTAAACTTAAAAACTGTAACTCTATGTATATATTTCCAGAAGTTATAAAACTTGACATACATTTGTCTCTTGATATCGATTTCTTGGTAATAAATTATTAATATGTTGAACAAATACAATGTATAATATTAGAGAGATGTTATCCATCTAATTAGTTGATTTCAGAGCTCCATAGCAACTACGTACAACAGCCTGGTTCTTTCACCACAATATTCATCATTTTTATGTAACTAGAATCATTAGTTTATACAAAATCATGTCTTCAGAAAACGTTAATGATGTAGGGCGAATGAAATACATTTTTGTGTTGCAATCCTTCTTTGGAACATCGACAGTTTCTCTCAAGAGTTTGAAGCAGTGCAAATGGCTAGTTGTAAATTCTTGTTTTTGGATCGTGGTACACACCTTCGCCTTTGTACACTTTCTTATACAACTCTACAGTCATACTGAATTAATAAGCTATTCTAAGATGTTTGGCAAAACTTTAAATTATGCATTTACTTTGCATGTATTGCTTCAAAATGTAACAGATTACAAAACTCAACTGTCATTAGTTCTCAATCTTCGAGCTGCAGAAAATCAATTGAGACCCTACGATGTCAAGAATGTATTTGCTGGGAAGTATTACATATTAACAACATTATTGGCTGGGTTGCTACATTTGTTACATTTGACTATATTTATTGAGTCACAATGCAATTATACTTTAAGTTCTGTCACGAGTTGTATAACGAATGTTCATTTCAGGGCAATGAGTTTCACCAACTTCGTTGCATACGTTATGTTGACAAGCAAATTGTTCCAGATTAACAAGATACTAAAACAATTTACTACAGATGCCTTTTTATCAGTGAATGATTCATCCTTGGGAGGAAACGTGAGATACACACTTCAATCGTCATGCTTAGATGCGGACTGTCTGAAAAAAGTATTTTACAACCAAGAGATCAAAGGATCATTGTTCCGAACAAAAACACAACTCGACTCATACTTTTCTGTATTTCTCACCTGGATGTTCCTCACAAATGAACTTAATCTGCCACAAGCTATACTTTACTCAATATTCTTGAATTACAACATTGACTTCATATCGTATACCATCATACCAATAACATTGTTGGTTAAACATTCCATAACTTGTTTAATGCTACTACATGCCAGTGAAGAATGTGTTGCTGAAAATGCTGAAGAAGTCGTTGCATTGAGTAGGTGTTTATTAAAAAACGAAGTAATGTCGAGTCCCAGAAGTACTAAACATCGCATGTTAGCAAACATTCACCGTTCCGTTCCCAGTAACTCACTAATATTCTCCACGGAGTATGCGCTGTTTCTCGAAATATTTGACACTGGCCTTATGATTTTCACTGCTGTGATAAATCCATAGTTGTATTATATAGGGTTAGAGTGAGCTATAAAAAAATTAAAAATATAGTTAGAAAATTAAATGTTAATTTGGTTTTTTTAATAGAGACAGTAAACAAAGTATACAATACAATAAAACATTTTTACTTAGTTTAAGCCAGAATAACATATTTTAAGGCACAAATGAACGCTCAAACTCGTAATTTACATAGTTATGTTTTTATTTTCAACTAAAGTACTATATGAACATTTTGATATATCATATTTTGAGAATATGTACATCGATGTTGGTCTTATTAAATACAAACGAAACGTCTGCGTCCCCCTTAGATTTTAAGCCGATGTAAGCCATTTTTCCTGTTTTTGAAATAGTAAAATTGTATGAGAAGAGAAGGAACTATGTGCTTAAAATTTGGATATGTATCGATTCGGTGGTATAAAAAAATTAGATCTCAAATGAAAATTTGAACTTTGTTATATGAAGGAAGTGTCCTAGTGTGCAACAGCTATCTAAGACACAGTTGAAAGTGCTGTGGCTAAAGATGTTTCAGATTATAATTTTGGAATTCCATCATTTCCAACTATAAATAATTGTTCTGAAATGCAATTATAACTAAAAAAATGCAAAGATAATAAAATTAAGAGACAAAAAATTATCCAAGCATGCTAATTTGAAGAACAGGCAAGTGTAAAGAAATTCTAAAAAACTTCGAATAGTAAAGGCATACCGAAAAGAAAAACTTAAGGGAAAGAGTGGGTGAAATATATGGTGTCTTAGAACGTTTATGGAAATAAAACGTGACTATACTACAGGTACGTATCTCAACAGGAATATGTGCATAGCACATGTATTTATTTTACAAGATAAAATAATAGTATTATCAACAGACAAACAACATATTTTTCATGAAAATCGGCCACCCACATGGTGAACCCATAAATGATAAATATAGTGATAAATATAGTCACTTTTTGAAAGAAGTAAACTTTAATCATTTCTTCACAGGCGAAGGCTTCTGCTGGTATACTGCCGTAAATACTTTAAACCAGAAGAAAATAATCTTAAATGACCTCGTAGGTATACTAAACTAATTATTTGGAGGTTAATACCCTTTTCAGGTTAAATTGTAGAGAGGACTTTCTAGTTCAAGCTTCGTCTCTAAAAAAGACACGTTTTATTTCATGTCATTTTATAAGTCTAGTATATGCTTTTTGACCAAAGAAGTTTTTAAAACTTTGTAAGTATATATTTTATAGATTGGGACCACTACGTTTACGCAAGTACACCGCGAAAATGTCTGAGACCAGAAGTAATTCACAATGAATACAAGTAGTTCCTTTCTGACCAACATAAACTTTTCAGACCAACGTGTATATATATTTTCTTGGCTGGGTAACAATGCAAACGTGTTTATGGCGTGTGTTTAGAAATGCTTATCCACACACTAAACATATAATAAGAACCAGACGAAATTTCGTTTAGCTTTTGAACCACTTTGTCAATAAACATTGAAATGATACTTAATTTAGACATATTGAATTAAAAACTATTACGAGACTCCATCATATTATATCATTAGTGCTTAAACTAAGATTAATACGACAGAATCAGTAGGTCTCCACAGTAACCTAACATTTATAAATGCTACTGAAAATTTAGAAATTGCGAGCAGAGCTGTGGGTAAATAGTAGTCTCTTGATAAGTAACGAAGGTATTTTATAAAAATTTAATAAATTTATCTAAAAATATTGATTTGTAAGATAATAAACCAATTTTGTATACAAATGGTTTTTCCCCTATGTAATGTATACAACTTAGTAACCAAAATATTTTACTTAATAAAACAATAATAAATTTATATATGTTTTCCGAAAAACAAGTTTATAAGTTGAATATATTCTTCACTAAAATCATGGTTTTTATAGCATCAAAACAATATAGGTAACTGTTATTTCATTCATTAAACACATTTCCGAAATTCTTTTCTTAATGCCTTCAACGCAATGTACTCCTCAAATTCCTCATATATATCGAACGGAAACACTAGAAACGACACGTAATATAAGGTTTCGATGACTTACGTTGCTTCAAGCGAACAACAATATACATACAGGAAAACTAATTATTATTACTATGCGATAAGTACCGGCTACTTGATATATCTTATTCCAGTGCTATATTAGCAAAGTTATAGTTTGGCAGCTGGTCCTTTTAGGTCGTGCTGTGATTCACCGTTTCTAAGCAATTCTGTTCCTTCCTTTCTCTTTCCATACCTTAATTCTTCTTAATCATTCCTCGAGAGTTAGTCTCAACCTTAGTCATTTGGAATCAAATGTTTTCATCCTCTCTTTTCAGAGCAATATATAAATGGCTGAATTGTTTTATTTTCGCATTTTGATATTCAAAGCCATAATAATTCATATACTTTCTTAGATTATTTTTGATTTATCCATACACTAGTTGAATGACCATTTTAGATTGGCAAGCATTCTTCTATTATAGTTTTAAATAGAATAGTACTAAAATTTGGAGCGCATTATAGACTAAATTATTTAATTTTTATACATTCTTTTTGTAATGAATATAAATGGTGAAATGGTTTTCGTAGACCATATAAAATTTTGATTCACCTGTGAATTTTTTATATTTGTAACTATATTTCTAGCCAGTATATTAATTGCAAAACGGAAAATATATCCTTCGTTGTTAAGCTTACATAATAACTACAGTGATCCAGCAATCATACTGTAGCTGGCTTATCTGGTAACGTGCACTCAATTCTTCTTAACTGAGAAGCAATCATTTACCTCTTATGGTTTTTTTCATAATAAATATTTGTATTTATGTTCGAATAAAAATAAACAGGAAAAGATAATTGTAATAAAGTCCATGGCTTATCACCCTTACACGGAAAAGGAATTTTACTTATTTTATTTGCGTTCGTTATTAAACATTAGCCATTTTTCCTTAATACATATCGTCGTTATTACACAAAATGTATTAAAAAATTCATAATAGTAATATTCAATATAGTCTGTTAACTCGATGGTTTTATATTAATTATAATATTATGAAACGTATTTAGTATAAGTTATTTCATATAATATTAGAGAAATAACATTGACATTAAAGCACTTGATGTTAATGCCGCCAAGCAACTGTTAACAATAGAGAGGTTCTTTTACTGAGCTCCATGACGAAATACGGGAATGCATTATGAATTAACTTTTTTACAAAATAATGGGTTTATAAGTATATATAGGAAAAACGAAATACTTATTTTTACTGCGATTTCTCTTTGAATTATAGACAGTTTCACTCAAGAATCTGAAGCAGTGTAAATGGCGAGCAGTACTTTCTTGTTTATGTATACTCATTTACAGATTTAACTTAGTGGATTTACTTGTCGACCTCTACAGTAGTTCTGAAATAAACGTTCATTCTAAGATATTTGACAAAACTTCATTATACGAAATATTTTAAATTATATTAATTACCATTTTAAAGATCATACAACTCCAGTTGCGGTAGGTATCAATATTCAAGCCACCGAAAATCAACTTAGATCCTATAAAAATCCAGAACGTGCCTGCACAAAATCTTTACTTATACACAGGGTTATTCACGGGTATTCACTCGGCTTTTACGTTGGTTACATAAAATCAATTAGTCACTATAGAACTTTACTTTGACTTTTGAAATAATCTGTGAAAAGGCTTATCATATTAGAGGAATGCTTTTACCGTAACCAAATAGGTTCTTATATCAGAATGACAACAAAATAGTTAATCATCAACAAAAACCTCGTTTGAACTGTAAAAGATGTCCTTTTACCAGTACATCATCCATCAGGAGAGAAAACTTAAGAGGATCTCCGCAGATTTCTGACTAAAACTTACTGCAAGTTAAATCTCAACAAAAAATCATCATTAGGCAAAAAAACCCAAATGTTTTCCTCATCTTCACCGCAGAGCACTTGCTGCTAACCGAACTATGGAACACCACCCTCATGGCTTTCAGTGTCACGTCGGATTCAGTGTATCATTGATTATGATCGGATTGGCTTATTTAAAATCCCACAAAACATACTTGAAAGATAAAAATTTATCATGAAAAATATTGGATGTTTTTAGTTAGGATCAGTCTAAGTTAAGGACACCATATTAAAAGATTATAAAGTTCATTTGGTAAACTCTTTTATAATACATATTGTAAAACTAAAATTTTAAATATTGCCAGTATTTAGTGATAATATCTGTGTAAAGTACTGAAAGATACCTTTATCTCCGAATTTGTTCATTTAAAAAGAGATTTGGAGGAAGCATAACTGGTGGAGTACTGAAAAAGATTTTTTTAAATTTTATTACCTTCGAAACATAAGCTACTTAGCGGCTATTGCACTCTGTGCCAATATATATATATATATATATATATATGTCATGTTCTTGCATGTTTGAGACCGTAAATATATAAAGCTCTACATTAGTTGCTCCATTTATTATCCAATAATAACTGCAAGTTTTTTTCATTTATCTATCAGAAAAATTACACTGAATCAGAAATCTTAATCAGAAAAATTAAGTAGGGATTATATACAGCTTATTATTTTTCCTTACTATTTTAACAAGTACAAAAAATTAGTAGACCTGTATTTATCCATTTACTGGAAATAAGTATGTTGTATATGAATAGTACATTTTTTGCTAGTAAAACGTTTAAGCTTCGAGTAAAATATAATTTCGTAAAACATTATAAGTATTCGAATGTTATTGTAAGAAAATTTTGTTTCAGAGGGAATATGACTGCTCTGACAGTAGATACGGTACATACGTATACGCTAGACAATGCTAAAATACATCACACAGATAGATATGAACTTGTCCACAACGACCCTTCAACTCCAATCCTTAGAAGAGGACAACCCTTCTTCATGGCGGTTCGCTTCAAGGACGGAAGAGTCTACCGGGACTTTACTGACGATATCAAGTTTGTCTTCAACTATGGTGAGTTTTTATTGCTAAACGTATATGTGAGAAAAAAGAAACACGGGTGTAATATGAGGTTTTTTAAAAACACTATTAATCTTACTAATGTGCAAGGTTTATAGTTCTGTGATTAATAACTGGTAGATAAGGAATTAACATGAATTGTTGAAATAACAACACTGAATTGAAAGTTTTTTTGTTATAGCACAACCAAATAAGATAATACGGAAAAAATTATTTATATTTTGTATTTAAATAAAATTGCGTATCATTTTCTTCATCCTCCTCATAGTAAAAATATTTTATATTAGATAATTGCATGTAAAAGCTCAAAGTATGTTTTTAAAATATTGGTTTATTCTTATCGTAAAGTTACGGTGAGACAAATTTAAACACCGTTAATTTAGTTTAAGTGGACTGCTTATTAAATCCACGGTAAATATTAATTTTTAAATATTTTCAAGTCTGTAAATATTCTAAAAGTTAAAAAATTAGGGTCTCATCTTTGAATCTAAGAACTTTTACATACAAAACACGTCAACATGTTATGTTGCGCATAATTTGTTGTATCTTTTTATACTAAAACCTTTGGCGAACAAACAATGGAATTTATTATTGTATTCGTTTTTAAAGATGGTTTAAGTTAAATGGAAATCTTTCTGAACATATCGTGCCACATGATATTGTTTAAAAAATTTTATTTCATATCAGGGTTTAAATAGTATACGTCAACACAGTTTTCTCACTATAATATTATGTTTTATGCGTTGTTATATTTAATATACATCTCTTAACATATCACATTTTTGACTCTCTTATGTATTTATTTTTTAATAAGTTTATTTATTCTTCTATTTTCTTTTTTCATTATTGTTAAATACAAGGCTAATGTAAAAGTATTTGCGAATGCTCACGCAAATCCCATGGACCTTCACCAAATTTATTTTTCCTTGTATAGAACCGAAGCTTCACATGCAATTTTAAGTTTATAGTAAATTCATTTTCGAGGTATTATGGGATAAGACAAATAAACACGTAGAAACGAAAAAAATTCAGCTCTACGAGCTATGGCCTTCGCTGCTATAAGAAAATGCCCGCATCGTTTAATGTTTTTAGATTTTATATTACTTAAAGAAGGGGCTTTATTGGAATTAATGACTACCCCTGTTACATTACGATGAAGTAAGTAAGGTACGAGTGACAAAAACTACTATATTTTGCTCTGCAGTCTATCATTATTTAATAGTGGCGACTACTAAAACGTAAACGCTACATAAGGAGTAAAAACTGTGTTGAATTAAGTCCTTGTTTATTTTACAGTGATAAACACGGATTCCTTAATACAGTCAACTTGTGCGAAGATTTATTTTCAAAATATCTTCTAAGCTTAGCATGTAGACGTCATTTCCGTCTAGTATATTAATGAGTTTAAGTAGTATAGAGGGTTTTTTAAACGTAACTTCCTGTTAGAAAATAAACATTATTTCTTCCATCATGGAGTCTTAAAAAGTATAATCCATACTTAGATTAGTAGAAATAGCTTTATGTTATTGTGTTCCACCGAACATTGTTGCTATTTTTCAGCTGGATGTGTACCACAGATGTATATAATTTTTTTAAATAAAGTTTCATTAACACTATTCAACCAGTATACTATGCTTACCTACAAACAATAAGAACCAAACTTCACCACAAGGATGACACAGTTACAAATCGTGCACTATAGGGTTCTGTCAAAGTTCTTTTATTTAGAATTTAGAAGTGAAACAAAAATTAAATATAGCATTTTAAATTTGTCTATAATGAGTTCAGCATAATTGATACCTCTTTTAATCGTTGTACGGAAATGGTAAACCAGAGTTATGCGGTTTAGATGGATAATAATCTTACCAACAGTTTTATCTACCTACCTCTTCCGTGTCGAGACAGTTAATGACTGATCCCGTTATATTTGAAACGGAAATGTACGTAACCGTGGCTTATTACGATGTCGAAGAACCCTAAATTTCTTTTTTACAAATAACCGTTCGAGATTAAATACTTTATGGTTACAAATAAATTATGAAGATTAAAAACGTTATGGAAGCATCACAATTGAAATCAGCATTCATCATATTATCGAATTGTCGCTTTTCTATAAATATGTAATTTCCTATTACATGATTAATTTTAAGTTAGCATCAAGTGGATATTTCACAACAAATATATATTGCGTGGTAAAACCGGTGAAGAACGCAATAAAGAAAATAAGACTTCACGGTGCTTTCTTCTTTAGACAATTATTCGCTTTCAGTATAGCGTCTTATAGCTTGTAATACTACTACGTAAAAGGGAACTTATAACATTCGGCTTGTTCTGTTTGCAAAGCTTTGTACAATCCCTTCGTACAACAATGGTATATTCTTTCTTATGAGTTTTGTGCTTTTATCTCTAAAGCTTTCAAGAACGGAGCCAATATCACATTGTCCCTAAGCACATATTTATAGTTAAGTTTTTCTTGTGAACTTTAACAAAAGGTTAGGATATTATTAGTAAAGTTACATTAGTAGCACCTCATTCTAAAACGGTAGTTAAATAAAAGTAAATAAAGGAGAGCATGAAAACTCTTTTTGTTATGTAAAAATATACCTACATTTTGAAACTGAATTCAAATAAACTTATGGTAACTTTTTAAAGTACTGTATACTTTACTCTTTTTGATAATTTCTTTCCCTATGTATTTTCCTTGTAAACTACTGTATCTTGCCAGTTCGTCTCATAGTAACTTTTGGCCATTCATTTTCTAAAGCTGCTTTAAATAAAAGGTCTACTTTAACCTTATTGCTGATTATGTTTTTACAATATTCTCTTTTATTACCGAGGGAAATAATGCTGTCTCAAAAACTTGGTTCTTTAGTTTACGGTTCTTTCCACGTTTAAACGTATTTCTTTCAAATCGCTATTGATAATAAGACTGAAAAGCTACAGATTATTTATTCATTCCAGATAATTTCTCAACTATAACGCAAAAGGTACATGCCCAACAATATTTAAGGGATTTGCTCATTGAAATAAGTGAAAAATGTTTAATTAATTATTATATTATTTGAATATTTTTGGCCCAAGTCAATAATTCTAATTATTTTTCCAGTATATAAACATGTATGGGCATCATATACGAGTATTACAACTTATTTTCACTGCACTTCCATATAATCTAACGGCGTTGTTCGAGTTCAAAATTCACAAAGACTCGTTTCTGCACATGCTGTACATCACAATTACACTAGTTTTAAAGCTAACTGTTTCAAAATTATGGCAACAAAGATTACTCCATTGTATTGTTATAGAAATATGAGCAGAACAACATATTTGTTCTTCAAACAAATACGCTGTTCTACTCAATCTTAGATAACACAACGGAAAATTTTTTTAGAATGTTGGAAAAGTTAAATGTTATATTTAACTGTTTTGACACCACATTCTACTGGTGTCCTTAATGTGTTTGTAACCTTCTTCATTTTTTAGTTTGTATGTATTTATACTATACTAGCAGTTACTTCCTTATCAAGCAATTTCGTAGTCTTTGCTCATGTATGATCCCTCTGGTTCGAATTAATTATATTTCCGATGCCAATGTTGAGTTTTCCTTGTTACCACAATCATGAAAATACGTCAAACTGTGTTTGTCTAGGATAATTGAAATTTACTCATGTCTTAGTATTGTCTGCCATAGTTCATTTTGCCTTGTTCCCCGATCAAGAAAAAAAATATATATTTTTTTTTATTCAAATAAAAAAATAGTCTGAATATATATTCATTAAAAACAGAAAAATAAAGAATAAAAATTCAATATATTTCTTCTAAAACAAGACATTTTTACTAGATATAAATAGGTAAACATTATATCAAAAAACAATAAACAAAAGAAACATGGTATATTAATAAAACTAATTTTGAATTGTGTACAAAGAGTAAATAATTTCGCATAATACAAGGAACATAAATCTTTAAATTCAATTTGTAGTTAAATGTGTAATTTAATTAAATTAAACAAATTGAAATTGTAGAGGATAATTTATATCTACAACTAATGATACCTACCTTAAATTTAGACCATCGTTATGTTTAGTTTGTAGGACCTCTGATGAGCTATTTCTAAACAATTAATTTTAAGTTTATGGGGATTCTGAATGTTGTTAATTCTTTTTAAAGAAAAACACTCATCTCGTTTTTTCTTATCCTCCATTTCATTGGCCGAAATAGGATGGGATTTAATTTTAAGGTTTGTATCGCTGCGATTGTTATTCATTCTAATGTGCAATGGAGTTATTGTCTGACCAAGGCAGTTTTGCAGCGAGGCTTACAACAGGGTTCACAGCCAAAAGCTTTGGTTAAATTTAGGGTTAGGTCATCAGAGAGTGGTTTAGGACCTACTAATATGTTTTAAAAAATTTTGAGGCTTTTTGAAAATTACTCTAGGTGGATTACAAAATAATTTTCTTTGTTACGGGTGATGCTTGTAGAATATTGTATGCTGTTTTTGTCATATCATTAATTTTTTATCGCCCTGGAAAGTAAGAGGTAATAAATTTTCCTTGGTTTTTGTAGTTCCTAGGAGTACAGTATTTTGCTTTTTGCAAAATTTAATTTAATTTAAATATTTTAAAATTTTTCAGGATATCCTCTATTTCTAAAAACAATTTTGAATTTTTGGGTTTGAGAAACATAATCATATTTAGTAGAGCAAAGTCTATTTACTCTAATAATTATACTTTTAGGAATATTTTTTTAAAGTAACCAGGATGGCAGCTTGAATAATGTGAATATTGCATTGAATTTGTATCTTTGACATAGATTTTAGTTTTTAGGTGTCCCTGGTCTAAAAACACATCGACATCTAAAAACGTGACAAGAGTTTTAGAAATATTCAAAGTGAACTTTTAAACTGAAATGGGGTGTAGTTTTTGAATAAACAATTTTAAAATATCCATGCCATGTTGCCAAATAATAAAAATATCGTCAATAAATTGGATTCAAACTAATGGTTTTACATTTTGAGATATTAAACTTTAACTCATAAATAGTGCTTGTTTTTAAATCTAAAGTTATTCATTGTAAGAATAAAAGTTACTATGGCAAATAAAAAAGAAGTAGAAGGTTTTGAATTCCTAGGTCTTAAATTAAAAAAAAACTTCTACAGTTCTTATTCCATCGTCATTAGGAATATTTGTGTACAGTGATTTCACGTCAACTGTTGCCAAAATTAGTTCATCATCCAAGGGCTGGGGTATTTCAGAAAGTCTGTTAATGACGTGGTTGGTGTCCTTTATGTGGGAATCTAAAGATTTACCCATAACAATGTCTTCTTATGAATTTTACTATTTTTTCCTGTGTATCCTGTAAGAGCAGGAGGGAAGAAATACACCAGATACAAGCCAGCAGAGAGATAACAACTAATTTGTGTAAGTGTAATATTCTTAACCTAATTAACAAGTTGCGGCGCGAGCTTAGAGTTGGAGGTTCCCAGTAGTAAACTGCACAATTAAATGTTCCCTCGCAGAACACTGGACTTGTGTTGTGAAGTTGGGGCTATTCATAACAAGTATAGAAATATATTTTTATTGTGTGTAAGTAAACCTCCTATGTAAGACTGTCTGAAGTTTTGTTTGTTTTATTCCCAATTAGGAAACGATCGGTTGAACTAATTGTGAAAAAAAGTTCTTTTACATACGAATAATACTAATCAATCTTTAAAACTGACTTTTCAAAGCTTCTTTGATGGTAAGCTTAATATAATTTTAAAGATTTTGTGAAACAATTTTGATCTTAAAATTGTTAATAAAATCCTTCGTAATGTAGTAGTCTAAGCATAACGAAATTATATTAAATCGCTGTCAGAAAATTGAAATAACTAGGAATTAAAACATATTAAGTGTGACAAAAATATTGTACTTTTGGAGAATTTTATTCTATTGTGATATTTAAAATTAGCGTGCTTAATATTTTCTGACATTTAAACTTTACGTTTATTTTACTTGAATCTTTTTACTCTGTGGTCCATATGAGTATCAGTTTAAAATAAAAATTAATTTAATTTTCTTTTTAATTTTTCGATAGGTAAATTTAACTGAAGTATTATATTCTTGACACTATATTGTTGACACTTTTGAATGAAATCAGTGTATATTATAAGAATAATGCCGACCGTAGATGTTTGTATAACTTACAGAATGAGTAACTAAAAATATCACTTTAAAGCTCTACTTTTTACCTCATAAACTACGTAAACAAAGACATGCTTGTCTCATGGAGATATTTACATACACCTTTTTATAAAGATGAAATTTTTTACATCTAGAAAGAAGGTCAAACACAGCAGGGATATTGAAGTACTTAAAAACTCCTGTTTTGGTTACTTGTCTTCCTCTGTATTCCAGTTTAAAAAATTTGTATTGCATTACCAAACTTTGTACATGTAATCAAACTCTAAGGATTGACTTTAAAAGCAAAATATAACTCGAAAAAGGCACATTAGAGTTTGCATTGAATTGTGTAAGAATAGTGCTTGAGATTTTTTGATTTTTATATTGAACATTTCTATTTTAAATAAGTGTTAGTTAATGTATCAACAATTACACCCTACGTGTAGTACTAAATTGGGGAAATTTGAATTGCTTTCTGCCAGGTTTTATTACAAGAAAGATGGATATCCAGAAAGACGCTAGTATAGACTTGGAATTCAGTCCGCCACTAGTGCTGTTTGGGTTCCAGATAATAATAATTAAATGGGAAGACCGGTGCTACTAGGTGTCGAAAGAGATTCACTTCTCTACCTGTAAATAGACGTGCGATAAATAAGCAACCATTATTTTTTATAACCATTTATATTAGAGTCGTTCCATAACTAAAGACACAAACAAATTACATAAATATATAATACTTTATGAAAGAAGATTTCTTCATGCACTTATGTAAAACCGTTTTATTCGAATTTAACGTGTAAAATAAAGTCAAACGAGAAGGCATAAACGATGATAAAACAGATAAAACAAACTAAACCAAGATATGGTTTGTATTTAATTTATTTTACCCGTATCTACAATCTTGAACATCCAGAATAGTCAAGTTTAACCTCGAAGTGATTGTCATATTTCGCATCACTCATTTAATAAATATACAGTATGATCCTTTGATGGATTTTTCCATCCAGTTTGTGGGGAAAACTAGTCGAACATTATTAGGCAATGCTCGTAGTTAACAATTATATTTTACCCGTATTAATAATGAAAGTACAGCTCGATTTCCCATGTCTTCGTGTCGCAATACCATACAGTAACTTTACCACGCAGAGTTCGTGCTACTCTCGTGGGTTTGAATCTGACCGAAATGTTTTGTTTATCGATATAGCCATAAAAATCAAAATATTTAATCATTCAAGGATTTTAGTCGGAAACAAATAAAATAATTGTGATTTCAGAAAGTTCTAACTACTTGTATCATAGAATCGTGAATTTAAAACACCTCTTAACAAGAAAGAAATGACACTGGACTGCTGCTACATGGCTAATACAATAGCACCAAATAAACCAGATAATACGCTAATCCTAGTCATCATACAAACATTATTGCTCAAATATACACGAAAGAAAATGTTTAAGTATTTTTACCACTCCTTGTACTGCCCTCGACTTGTGTTTTGCGATATTACCTATCGAACTTTCCCTAACTATCCCGGAATAAAACACCAATTTACAGTGAGAAGAATAAGAAATATCTTTTTTAATGAAATAATAAGATTTTTATGAACTAATAACCAGCGCTACTAGTGACATGCTCATTATTTTATATTATTGTATTCATACATTATCGTGATTATTGATAAGTCACTCAATTATACTTGAGTGAGTAAAGCATTAAATTTAGTGTTGTTTTTCATATTCATCTTTGGGAGCATTTAGAACCACGGTCTTATTAGTTATATTTGTTCACTTATAGTTTTTATGGATACAATTGTATGCATATGTTACTTTTAATGACATTTCAACACCTTTTATACAATTTCAGTTGTTTATCAATATCAATGAAACATTTGTTTAAATTATTATTCTCACTACTTATTATGGACGTAATTGGGCAACAACGGTGATCTATTTGAAGATTAAAGTTTGTTAGTGTAATAAAACTCTGAAAGTTAAAATAAACATTTACCATAGACGCCAAAGGACATTCAGCATTCTGGGAATCGCTAGTAGAGACTTTTATTCTATTCAGGAAGGAAAGAGTATCTAGTTTTATATAAAGTTTATTTCATGGTTGTGAAGCTTACTTCTTCCAGCTGTAATTTAATTTTAATACGTTTACGTCCGTAAAACAGTTTTTATCTTTTTCTATTTTCTCTACTCTTACATGTTGTATTACAATAGTTAAATATATTAAATAGAGAATTAATTGAATATTGGATTTACCTTACAGGCCAATAAAATGTATCAGTAAGTTACACATTTATTCTCTTAGGTTAATTCTTATACCTTTTATAACGCGTAAACAAGCATGATTACTCAGAATGCTTGCACAAGGTGGGAGTAACAAAGATATCAAAACAGTTGATGGTTCTCAATGTGTGTGTGTGTGTGTGTGTGTGTGTGTGTGTGTGTGTGTGTGTGTGTGTGTAATTTAAATAAACATTGAATCACATAAAGTACTTGCTCCGCCGGGACTCGAACCCGGATCTCTCACTTGCCGAGTGAATGTGCTACCATTACACCACAGAGCTCTTACTTTTTACGATTCAATTATATTGTATTTGGCCGTATCTGTCACATATGCGTTTAAATAACCAAAGTAACATATTATCGGAAGACCAAATACCTGTCAAATGACTTTTGTTTACATTTATTAAATTTGTATAAGTGGCAATAGCCTAATTTAATTTCAATAAACATTGAAGAAAAAAAGTACTTGCTCCGCCGGGTTATTTATATATGTAAATAAAAGTACTTTCATATATATATATATATATATATATATATATATATGTACATTGTCGTTTTTAGTCAGAGAGTAATGTTGGAATAGTAATAAATTTAAAAAAATATTATCTTGGTACTTATTTGTAAAATAATAGTGCGTTATCATTTGTCGTTTTAAATGTTCAACATTAGCAACCTTTTTTAGTATTAGAACAAAAACACTATTATTTTTTAATTGTCTTCTTATTTATTCCTTCTTGTCGTGTTTACCCATGTGCATAGTTTGATCTATTAAAGTAGTCTCTCTATTAAAGTCTAGATCTATTAAATTTCTAGCTGTAATAAATGTAGATTATTTTATAACACACAAAAATTGCGGCTATGTGAAAAATCTCTTGACCAATGTCTAAAAGACATTTTTTTTTTAAATTGTAGAGGTACTATTAGCTACAGAAGTTTGTGATAGTCTTTTATTAACACCCATTTTCAAATTCACGTCCATTAAATGAATACAAAAACAGTTAGAACAGTTTGTTGTGATATTTGAATTATTAATGAGAAATAAATTATTGTCAAAAATGTTTAATACTCTTCGTTGGTAGAATCTTTGGAAACTATTTTATAATACAATAACACTCATTAAAGCCACATGTATCAATCTGCAAAATAATATCATATATTACAGAAGTATGTTTGTAATTCAACTGTATATTTTTTATGTCAGTAAGAATGAGATGTTCAGAATATATAGTTCTTTGCTTATCAGCGAGTCACATCTTTAAACAACAAGAAAGTTTGTGATTAAAAAACTTCTTCTGTCACTTTGTCCCCTGTCACCCTAACTTTGCAAAAAGAATCTTTGTGCAAACTGTAGTTGTCCAAATGAATTTTCAAGGAATTTGTATAAATAGTTGTAAAACTTACAGGCTATGCATATAAGTAAATAAAATGCATAATTTTTACCAAACACCAAAAAGGGTGACAAATCATTTCATAGTTCTGATTATACACAAATAACATTTACCAAGGGAATGTTGCTATAAGTATTTACAATAATTTCACTTAATGTTTTTGCATACCATTGATTAACTGAGCCTTATTAAGTACATCACGTGAGGTGCTATATGGGCCGTTATTCAGTGCGTATGTCTGTATGTGTGTTTGTGTCTATATAGGTATATCTGTTTATTTTTCAACAAACCTATATCACGATCAAATTGATTTATAGATTTTTCCATTAAGATTCATTGCCATATTAAGAACATATATCGATAGTGATACATCTCACACCATGACATTTAGCTGAGCATTTGCAAATATCTTATCATTGATATTATTAATAAAAATGATGGCAACGAAAACATGATACAATAAAAACATTTATAAACACAATTGAATAAAATATATGGCGTATTATCATGTAATATGTGTTGGAGCGGTTGTTAATACTTGCATTTATTAGAATGGGAAATTTTAAGTGATTTTATTTGCAAATCAGAAAAGAGTTCGACGATGTTGCTAGTTCCTCCTTAGAATTCAGTTGAGCGTTATCAATGCTCATAAGTCAGACAGAAAACTCGAGAACGAATTGAGCTTTTCACTTGTAATACGGTATTTTTGCGTAGCTATCACTAGGAGTTCTGAAAAGATTCAAAAAAATGATGAGCACATCACTCCATAGGATTTAGCTAAGTGGTAGCGATTATTTTACTCTTTTCTTATGAGTGACCATGATGACAATGATGAAAATAGCATAATGAGTGAATGTATAAACAAAATGAATCTAATCGTATGATATTTATCTCTAGCTGATGTTAATAGTATGCATAGAGTAAAATGAAAAATCTCTACTATCTCTAGCTCACTATTGCTTCTATTATTCAAACGCTGCTATGAAATTTTTAGAAAATGTGAATGTATCGTTTGGCAATATACCAAGAGTGAAATGAGCTATACATTTTTTTAGATATGAAAATTTACAAGCACTCTCAACAAAAATGAGTAACCATAAATCATCCAAAACTTTTTCATGATCTATAATTATTTTTAAGTTGATAGATTAATCAAAATTATATCAAATCAACTCCCTCACGGACGCCGACCTTATGTAAATGTTTATGGCATTTGTGTCTTTAATATCTTAAAAGAACTTTAAATGAAAAAATGCTCAAGATGCAAATAAAATTATATAATTTATACTAAATTCAGTTTTTCCTTAGTAACTAAAATAGTTTAATTTTGCCCAGGTTTTAAGATGTAACAGGACAGAACAAGAAGAGCAGTCAGATAAAAGCGAGACAGGTCTGCGGCGAGCTAATGTTACCGCAGAAACTAATCTTGTAGGCTCTGTTATTGTTGTTGTTTTAAAAGAGTTTGTTGTGTATCTTATCAGCTACTTGCGTATTCTCTCTTTTGATACATGTGTACAACTTAAACTAATTTTGTGAAAGTATATTTTAATATAGTGACTTTTTTAATATGTAATGAATAATATTTAATAAGTACAAGCACTGAATATCTAAAAACATATAGTGGAAACCACATTACAATTTGACCGTCTATAGTTTGATTTTTTAAAGTGGAAACATATAAGTTGGAAATTAATGGATATACATAATTTATTTAAAAAGAAATCCCCTAACTACTTTATATTTTAGCTATTAGTATTTTTAAAAGGAAACCATATTAATAAATCTCTCCATAATATTTCCGAACAATAATTTGAAAATAATTCAGACAAATTAATATTTTCATATCAAGAACCATAATAATAAATAAAAAGGGTACTTGATGGAAGTATTGATAGTTAGCTAACGGGTTTACAAGGTTAACTACTTTACTGTTGTCTATTCATTGATTTTAAATTAATTTTCAGACCAATCTCTAGTTTAAAAAGGGATTTTAAGTAGTATCAAAGTGTGCTATGGCCATCTAGGTTTAATAAAATAGTTATGATTTTTTTATCTTGTTATTTTCTCTAAATGTTATATAACCACAAAAATACTGGGCTATATTTTTAGTTGTAACACTGTGTTGAATTTATATTGATAAAACGGTTTATAGCAAGTCAGGCAATTTCCATATATTCTCTCAAAGTGTTACTTTATAATAATTAACTTTGAATAAGAAAAATAACGAGCTGAAAGAAGTAGTCTACCACATACAGTTCATAAAATGGGTTTATTTTGATGAATTTTCTTTTAGATATTGATTCCAAACTCCGAGTGTTAAACTCGTAATCGGTAAATTATAGCTAAAATAATATTAGTTATTTTGGGGATTTATAATTTTTAATAATTCATAATCATTAATCTTTTCACTCCACTCTCAATCATATTAACCTACAATAGCAATGCACTATAATGTAGTATTACCAAGAAACATTACAGAAAACGTTACATGTGATAAAGCTACATGTGTCAGCTATGATCAAATCGATTACTAATTAGGAAAAGATTCATTTTATATTCAGTAGCTCACTTAAAAATTATGCATTGTTTTACACATTCAATGATTCCATATTACATATTTGTTGCATAAAAATCACTTTCATAATTAACTTGTCTTAAAGTGTGTTTTTAACTGCTGAAACCAAAGGTTTTCATTACAATAAATAATCCACGCATACTTAAATAATACAATAAATACAGTTGTCTCTCAATATGATCACAACTCCCATTTTAAAAATAAATTATAATGTAAATGCTATTTATGCTGTCGATGAATGATTCTTCACCACTGTATTCATTTCAGTCTTTTTCTTATATTTCCTTGAATTTAACGTTTAACATAATCAAAATATTCTTTAATTTAAATACTGTATTAGTTCTCATAAACAATTTATCACTTCAAAATCCATCGATGGAAACACTTCCAAATTTAAGTTTAGTAGAAAAATACCAATAAATTAAAGTAATTACGAAAAAACCTTCATGACTTATATGAAGCTGAGATTAAAATATAATAAATTTTATATTGTTTTAAGTTTAATGTTGTTTCTATTTATTTGTATAATTGCCACGGAATGTAATAAATACGTCTACATTGCAAAACTGTTTACTGCATTTTTTTTAATTGAATACATCGCAATGATATATTAATAGTACTTCAATGTAATAATAATAGTAATAGTAACATAATAATATGTAATTATTGTTAAGTGTTATGAATTATATGTCAATATCAAAAATACTATTAAGCTAAGTGAAACAAAATGTGAGACAGACTCAGCAATATTTCACGTATTACCATTTTAATATTGCTGTGCCAATGACAACATCTAGCCTTTCATATTCCGATTACTTTGTAAAAATTCATCATCTTCATTATTCTAAATTTAGAGGAACAGTATGAGAACTAGAAGTATAATAAAACAGACAAGCTACTGTATATAAAAATATTATGTATGTCAAAAGATGTTTTTAAATTTAGTTTGTTTGTTCAAAGGTGAATAATCAAGATTAGATTTCAAATAAAATTGTCTTGTAAAGTACAAAAATTAAAAAATAGTTGTTTACTACTTCGTTAATATAATAAACTTATATAGTGGTCACATCTATTTATTGTTAATACCTAGGTTTAGATGAACTAAGTTAACAAATTAAAGATGAGTAAAAAACTGAAAAAAAAACTCCTCTAAATTGAAATTATCTCATGAATGAGATGTCTCACTATCTGTTCCACAGAGGGCGATAAATTTTATGAGGAAATTACACACCAAATATAACAATAATCTTAAATTTGAACATTTTGAAATGCTAAATGGATTTTTAGAAATCCAGGACATGTCCGTGATGCGAAGATTAGCCTATGGTTTATTTATTTTTACAAAAAAGAGTGTAAGAGTTAGCTATATCGTAAAGAAACATTTTCTATAAATCTTAATTTCAGGAAGTGGTTAGTTTGCATGACCACTTCCACACACTGTTATTTAATAATCAAGAAACTCAATATCTACTCAAGGGCTTTCAGTTGTGCTTCTCCAAATATTAGCATAGTCATGATTGTTTTATTAATCTTGATGACAAATCTTACTCTCAGATGTTACATATAGTTTTATAAGATGCCACTGTAAACATCTTACATTATTATATGTTACTAGGATCATCTTTTTCTTCAGTTCAAAAAGTTTACACGTAAACAAGTTATTATTGCATTCTGCAGGAATAAAACCAGACCCTCTTCAAGGAACCAAAGGCGTGGTATCGTTGTCTAAGAGGGAGATTTACACTGGGGACAAAACCAGGTGGGATGTGATTGTTAAAGGATCTGATGGTGACACTCTCACGGTTGAGGTACGTATATTTTTTTGTCTTATACTATGAATGTTACCACATAACTATTTCCGCCTTCCTTTTCAAAGGGGGTTAGAGTAGAGTCAGTTTAAATTTTCAAATTTCAATCCTTATCTTGTGACATGTCTTTTAAAGGTGTACTCAATAGAAACACAATGAACACAATTACACCAAAAATACCTCTTAAAACCGTTAATGTTCTTTCCTACACCAAACAGAGCCTTTACTTTGTTTGAAGTACCCAGGACCTGTCTATCACGAATCACTACATGGAATTACTGTAAAACGACAATATTCTTATAAGAGAAACGTATAGTAAATGTTTGTATTTCACAGTAGAACTTAACAGGATAAATTACTCGCATGGAATATATAACTAGTCAGCAATTCATTTAAGTTGAGTTTTAAAGGATGTTTTTGAGCCTCCATCTACAGATTGCATGTCTAATGACAGCAAGTGAACTATCAAGTAAGTTTAGTTAATAGGCTATGTTAAATAATGCATCATATTTTAATAATTTAATTTAAACTGTTGCAAAATTAATATCGACTAAACAGAGAACGAAACATTTCAAAACAGCTGATGCCTCTCAACTGACAATTAATTTGCTTGAATTTGTCGGCTTGTGCAAGCTAACCGTCATGCTCGATTATACGTCAAGGTTTGTGGAGTAAAAGTTGGAATTTAAAAATATTTTTTATCTTGCAAGTATTTTATAACAATACTTTTTTTAATTTTACATACGCAAATTTCTACTTGGGCTATTTTCATAGCAATATAGAAATTGGTGCAATTGTTTTTACGCTTTTCTCTTCTTTTATAAAAACATACTTGCAATTTTGGTCATTTGTAGCTCTACCGGTTGAATAAGTAGTAATTTTTTGTAAAAATGCACAAATTTGTGGCTAGGATCTAAACGACACATTTCTTAACATATATTTATAGAACATGTTATGTTTGAAATGATGAGTAATGTAAGCCAAAGAAGTTAATCACTTTTTTTTAAAAGTATTTTAATAACCTTTGAATCTTTCCGACGTTCAAGCAGTTTAATTATTCACTCCATTATATCGCTTGTAAGGAAACCATTTTTCGTTAAAGTTTTGCTAGAGTGACATCAGTATTGTACCAACATTATGCTCAAAGCGCTTTCATAGTTGAACAAGTATTTCTAATTATCACTGTTACTCTGAAATTAATAGAGTTTTTTTTGGAGGGAAACTCTTCAATCGTTTTTTAAAGTACTTCGGTGAAATACGCTTATTAATCCACACATGACCGACATTTTTTATAAGTTTTACTTTATTCCCAATCCGCTTTATAACTGATTATCAATTTCGTTGCATGCTGCTCATAATTTGCAGTTAATATTACAGTATTTATTATAAAAAGTATTAAAAATTACATCGTAAATTCTTCAAACACTGTACGTAGTGATAGTGAAGGGGAATTCAGGGGAATGCCAAAATTAAAATTCACTGTGCATGTCTGTCTGCCCGTAGGATATTTCAAGAACAACAGCTGTAGACATATCTTGTTCTGGGTAGCGAGTACATTCGTCTTTCTCTTGTTTATTTGTCTTTCTTCCGTAGGAGGTCACAATAAATATTTAATGTTCAGGATTCACATTTTAAATGAAACCATTTTTATATACAGCAAAGATTGAGTTCGATGTGCTTGACTATCAGTAGGATTTGGCTGATTGTTGTTGTGACCTGTTTCTGAGGGGAATTTCTTGAGATAAATTAAATAAGAATGTTCATTAGCGGACCAAAGTATAAGAAGATTGTATTGTATCTCAGAGGAATATTACGGGTTGAAACTGAAATATAACCTCTGCATGGGTTTCTGACTGTCTATTGAAAAATCTGTTAAGCGATATCTAGTTTATTACTAACAACACAAAAAGAAAGAATAAATTAAACTAAACTACAACATGTTAACGCTGTCCACATCGCTGATATTTATTTAATTCAAAGATTTACCATTTTAGTAGTATAGGAGACCGATTTAAAGCTGCACCACCCTTGTAACTCTGGCAGGTATGAATCCAACTACTGTAAAAACAACACAGAATTTATTTACTTCCAAGACTCTCCACGTGACGTATATTATGGGTATGCATAACCAGAACCTTTATATATTATTTGCATTCAATGGGGATTTGAAGATGTTAAGTTCACTATTTTCAGAATACGCTTTGTCTTAGGATTCCTATGTGCAAATATTTTCGTGACAAAACCTCATAACCAGTCACAATCATTAAATTAGTAATATATTTTTGTCGATTGACGGAAAGGCCAGTATACCGATGCTAGATTATCTGCTTCCTGAAGAACTCTAGAAGACAAGACAACGTCAAATTAATGCTTAAACATTATCAATGAAATTGAAACGGATGCTAAATATTTTTGGAGGTGTGTATGCATATATTAAAAAAACCTATTTATCTTTTAATTAATGACATGAACGTTTATGTTTTTCTAGGTTAAAAGTCCGGTAAACGCTCCTGTGGGAGCTTGGAATCTTGAGATCCTCACAAGTCTGCAATCTTCCCAGCCAGGAGACACAATTACGTACAAACATCCCGAGACTATCTTCATCCTCTTCAATCCTTGGCTCCAGAGTACGTAATTCCTAGAAATTAAAATACTTCAGAAATGGTCACTCCTTAATCTCGTTAAAAAAATTAACCTATAGTATGATTTAGTTCGTAATACCATTAAATCATAGTGTTTCGGTTATTCTTTTATAATGAAAGCTTGATTATTGAATCTGAATTCTTCCAATATTTTGAGAAAAATATTTTTTAATTTATATATTTCCTATAAGAAATCAAACTTCTGTTAGGTAAATTAGTATGCCAGATTTTTTATAAATGTTTTAACTATTTCATTTTCATGTTAATCAAAAATTGAATTATTACTAAGCGATATATTATTCTGGTCCAGGTGACACGGTGTACATGGCAGAGGAGAATCTATTGGACGAGTACGTGCTGAACGACGTGGGCAAGATTTGGGTGGGTCCGATGGCTAACACGCGAGGCAGAGAATGGGTGTTTGGCCAGTTTGATGCTTTAGTTCTACCGGCAGCCATGTTAGTTCTGGAGCGGACCGGACTGTCGGGGCTGGCACTGGGCGATCCCATCAAGGTCACTCGGGCGTTCTCTAAACTGGTCAGTATAAACTAATACAAACACTCGAACTATAGTGGATATACCCTAAATTGGCATACAATTTATTACAGACGTTTCAAATTTCTTTCCGGTGCATGTGTGATTGTGGAACTACTGAATTCGTTAAAGTTGTTGATATTGTTATCACAAATTTTAGAACTGATCCACAATTTATTTCTTTTGTTGAATTCAATCCTGTCTTTGATGTACAAATAATCAAGGAAATACATATGGAAAGACACAAAACAAAGACAATCCTCTTCAATGTCTAAGATACTGATTACTGTTCTTATTGTTTAATAATAGAGTTAGCCATAAACAGAAGTGTTTAGGTATTTATACCAATTAAGTATAAATCACTACACGACTAATTAGATAATTTTATCTTATAATTATTTAAAAGTAACTTGCCAAATAAATGATTTTTTTCGTTTCAATAAGCATAAGTGTTGCTAGTGTTTTATTGTGCATATATTCTGTACCTTGATATCCAAAATGGAAGGGATTAAAACTCAGTGGTTTTAATTATATTTATTAGGCATTTTTAAGCCATTTTATGAAACTACTATAATACTTACCTCATAAATGGCATCTCCATATATCTACTCAAACACTTATTAATTGAAAGCAATGAAATACAATTCTTTGTTTAAAGGTTATTTTTGACGATGGAAGGATTGTGAATCTTACACTAATCATTAGTGTTGTGTATATTTTTGTATTAAGTGCATGTTTTTAGAGTTAGTGAAGTTGACAAACAACATGGTGGTTGTGATTGCAGGCTTAGGCGTGCCACAACGCTTTGGTATGATTTGTTTATTTTCACCTAGTTTGTAATTATGTATTTGGTTAGTCATTACCTAAGAAAGAGATCAGATTACAGAACTCGAAACGTAGTGTTACTGATTTATTGTTTCACTGAACGATGGCAAATGTCCGGAAAAATACCGTTTCCTTCAATGCAATACAATGTATCTGGTCTTGGTAGTATGGTTTAAATTTAAATAGTTAATCTGGTGTTTGTGAAAGGTTAACTGTAACGACGACCAGGGGGTGCTGCTGGGTCGATGGGACGGGGAATATGACGATGGTACCTCCCCTTCTGCATGGACAGGCTCAGTGCCTATTCTGGAAGAGTACCTCAACACAAAGTTAGAGGTCAAGTATGGACAGTGCTGGGTGTTCGCAGGAGTTCTGACAACTTGTAAGTATTTCATAAGCAAAAAAAATTAACTTTTGGGTACTGAGATCAACTTTTATTAGCAAAAACGGAAGTGTATATCAAAAATACAAACAAGGCAATACTTATCACAATAAAACAAAGAATCGTTAACAGTTTTATTTCCTGATATAAAAATCACTACTAAAATATTGTTCCATTAGGTTTTATTAAACTTTCAGACGTGTAATTACGTGTGGAGTAAAATGTAACCATTAATTTCAACGGAACTCTGGTGTTTCATATAGCTGTATATTTAACTTTTGAAATGTGTTCCTGTAACTTTTGACTAGAAAATATATAGTCAGCTTTTAGCTGCGACAACTCCTATAACCAACATTTCCGTCAAGAAAATGAAAATTTCTAGACGGTTTATAAGACCTTCAAATCACTCGTAAAGTCATTCTAGTCACCAGTATTTTGTTTAAAAATTCACCAAGTTTAACCATTCAGCATAGTTTGAAACGATAAGTTAATCTTTGTTTAATGAAATGTTCAATAATTTTATATTTTAATTTTCTATTAAATGAAACTTTTATATGTCAGTGTTACTCGAAACCGATTCTATAAACGAAATATCCCTTTATCAAATATTCGTTTTTTAACTGATCTTAAGAACGATTAAATGCAGTTACTTATTGGAAAAAAACAGTCAAACAAATATATTCTGTACTAAGAGCAGTTGTATATTAAAATGTGTTTCTCAAGTTTCAATTAAACCGCAACAGCATACATCTATAATAATTTATCAGTGTTATCAGTGTAGTTATATACATATTCAATGTACATGCACATAAATATTAAATATATTGAAAAATAACAACATACTTATTATATATATATATATATAATATATTATATATATATATATTATATTATATATTTATATTATATATTGATCATCCTCTTGAACAATTTCTCAATATTGTTATATCTAATATAGCTGATCCTAATTTTCCTGATTTTCTTCCGAACACCACTAATATTAATGACAAACAAATAAAAAGCCATAAAAATCTTTTACGAAAAAACAAAAACATAATTATTGTTCCCGCAGATAAAGGAAATACTACAGTAATAATGAATACAGTTGATTATGTGTCAGAAATAAACAAACAATTAAGTGATGAAGATACATATAAGAAACTGGACCAAAACGTAACAGAACATTTCTATTGCGACATTTCAAAATATTTAAATGAAAATTGTGAAAATTAAAATCTGTCCAAAAGTTCAATAGCTTTAATGATACACAACATCCAAGTACACACCAGTCTTTTATATTCTTCCCCAAATTACACAAGAAAAATTATGCCACCACCAGGACGTCCGATAGTATCTTCTTGTTCATCACCTACAGAAAGAATTTCTGCATATGTAGATCATCAGCTACAGGGGACTTTGTCCAAAATCTACCATCATTCATAAAAAAATTCTGATGACTTTTTAGATAAAACTTAAAAATGTACCCCAACCTCTTCCTAACGATGCAATATTGGTCACTGTTGATGTCACTTCTTTATACACAAATATAGAACACGATGAAGGAATTGAAGCTGTAACATACTATCTTAATCAAAGACAAATTGACACAAAACCTCAGTACTTCATTTATTACAAAATTAATCCATTTTGTGCTTACAATGAATTGCTTCCGTTTTCAGGATACATTTTATTTACAACAAAAAGGCACAGCCATGGGAACTCGTATGGCTCCGTCATTATGCACAATCTTTTCATGGGAAAACTAGAAGAAACAGATTTTCTCAACAGTCAAAATTACAAGCCTATATTTTGGAAACTTTTTATTGATGACATTTTCTTTATTTGGACACATGGGAAGAATAATTTAACCAACTTTTTAGAACATTTAAACAATTTTAGCAAATTAAAATTCACATTTGAGACGTCTTCAACATCAGTCAAATTTTTAGATATGGAAGTATTTATTGAAAATGGACATTTAAAAAGCAAAATTAACGTAAAACAAACGAATAATTTGGAGTATTTAAACTACGACAGCTGTCATCCAGTCCATATCAAGAGGAATATATACCAAAAAAGTTTAGCATTGCAGAGCTCAAAAAATTATGTAGTAATACAAATGACTTGGAAAAATACATTGACGATATCATGAACGCATTCCTAAGAAGAGGTTTATCCACGACAATTACTTAAAGATAAACTTATTGTAAAAAAGAAAACACTACATTCTAAATTTGAAAACAGTGATCCAAAAATTAATAGTTCAATACCATCCAGGGCTTCACAAAATTAATAATATTCTTAAAATAGCATTTAATACCTTACAAAATTCTAGTTCAAACTAATGATATTTTTAAAACAACTCCTAGAGTAATCTATAAAAGACCTCCTATTCTTAAATATATATTGGTCAAACCTTAAATTACCAATGACAAACACCAATGAAAAATCAATACCAAAACAAAAAGGATCACATCCGTGTAATAAACGAAGGTGTTTTGATTTGTAAAATGTTACCAAATTCTTCAAAATTCACTAGTAGCAAAAACACGCAAGACATATCCTATCATGGTCAACTTGTCTTGTGAATCTAAAAAATGTGATTTACCAAATTCAATGTAAAAAATGTCCAGCAGATTATATTGGCTCAACAACAAATACATTGAGGACAAGAATGACAGGACACAGATTTGATTGTAAACACCAAGATTTAAAGAAAACTGCCGTGACTCATGGTATAAATCACAATGAAAACTTTTGAAAATACATATTCAGTCAAACCTATTCGGCAAGTACATACAAATTCAAACCCAAATTTACCTCAGAAAATTAGAACAAGCACACCAATTGGTTTTAAAGAGTAAAATTCCACATGGACTCAACATCAGATAACTTAGCCAAAAACGTCTAAAATTTGAAATCAACATATGGAACAATTTTTTAGTTCATTTCATCTGTATTTATTATTATTACTTATTCACTGTTTATTTACTTTCGTTTGTACTGTTTTCTTTTATATTTTTATATTTTATACAATTTTTGCACCTGAAGACGGTTTTTTCACCGAAATATAGTGCCAATGTTTTAAAAACAATTTGTTTTAATTGTAAAGTAATTCAATACAAATAATATATATATATATATATATATATATATATATGTTTTAATGGAACGATGGCAAATGTACAAAAAGCTGTTATTTCTAAAATAACCTCATCGTTCATACTAAACCTGAAACAAAGCAGATATCGATAGCTTTTATAAATTGTTAGAAGACTTATCCATAATAATTAATTACTTGGGGTTTAAGGAGAGGGCCTTGTGCAAATTTACTTGTTTCTCAAGAGACAGACTATTGTCCTAATAAGCATAAATCGTCTGAGTAATAATTATCAGAGTCAAATAGTCATAAATTCTCGTTATAAACGACTGGTTGTCACTAATAATTTAATATATCTGCGTTTTTAAGGATATACATAAGCTACAACTAGGTAAAGGCGCATGGCTCCACTGGTATTGAAAATTGCCAACATTATAAGTGTAATTTAACTTTCTAAAGAATTTGATGCAATTATCTTGATCTTATGGGTAATAATTTCTGCAAAAAAAAACACTAAATAATCAAATTAGTATAAATCCTATATTGTGAAGCATATGAAACTTTCAAATAACTTATTAACATGCGTGTTAAGCTATTTTGTTTGATTATTGATTTGGCATTTTAATTCAACCTGCAGTGTCATCTCCGTTGGCTAAACGGTAAAGAAAGAGTGGTTTTACTGAGTAATGTTGACTCGGTTTAATGAATTGTTAAATACGTTTTTGTCTACGTGAGTATTTAAATGTACAAATGCACAATCACATTTAAAACAATTCACTTAAGGGGTTTAAACTATCGATAATGTAAATATTCATCATCCATCCCTTGCAATCACTCTCTGGGGAAGGATGTTATCCGCTAAAGGATAAATATAAAGCCCCAGATGTTCCAAATTATGGCATGTGCTTACTCTTGTTAAATTTTTGCATTATTTATCTGTTTTCATAAACAGGTCCTCTCGTATATTTCTATACTGGCAGTCACAACTAACCACACATGAGTTTTTAAATTATTATGTAAATGTCTCATCTATTGGAAAAGTATTCAATAGTATAAATAGTAAATCTATAATGACCAATGTTATGAACATAAATCCTTTAGGTAAAACCTTTTATCAAATAAACCTGTCAGGAGCAAGAATAAACTTGGGCCTTTGTTGGCTTTAACATTCACATGTTTAAACGGGAATCCGTCCGATGTGTTTACATGTCGGTTACGCGGGAAAGCTAATAAAATACATGCCTGTCAGGCACAGTTACTTCACATTCCAACTTTTGGGATTCAAAACAGAATTTATTTTTAGATTCCTAGTAATACTTTAATAGGCAGAAAGTAACTGTTTAGTTATTTTTCATTACCATGTGCTGGTTGTTTTTTTTGTTACCGTAACACAACAAACTTTCCTTCAATTTTGAATAGCCAAAACGCCCTGCGTCTTAAAACTTGTAAATTAGATTGCCATGGGTTTTTAACTTAAAAAATAAATTAAATTTCTCCAATTAAAAAATATTACTTACTTGTGAGTTGTGTTGTAAAATACACAATCTTAAAACCACACTAAGCTGGAAAAAATACCGTCTTTTTTATTAAAAGTTGTTTTTATGGTGGAAGATTGAAAAGGATAATAGAATTTTGTATTTTTGCTATTTTTATGTATAATACTACGTTTTGAGAACTGAAAATCCATCGTCTAATTCAGGTATAAACATACATAATAATCTTAAAAATTTAAAGTTCAACAATGGTCTGCTCTTATAAAGTACGTAATACATCAATGGTACACCAGAGCTTGAAGATTGAATGTAGAGAAAGAACCTAAAACAATACACCACATGCTTCAGCGAAGGAGAAAGACTGATAACCACACTAAGCTGGAAAAAAATACCGTCTTTTTTTATTAAAAGTTGTTTTTATGGTGGAAAATTGAAAAGGATAATAGAATTTTGCATTTTTTCTATTTTTATGTATAACAAAAAGTATAACACCCACGTTTTGAGAACTGAAATCCATCGTCTAATTCAGGTATAAACATACATAATAATCTTTAAAAATTTAAAGTTCAACAATGGTCTGCTCTTATAAATTACGTTATACATTAATGGTACACCAGAGCTTGAAGATTGAATGTAGAGAAAGAACCTAAACAATACACAACATGCTTCAGCGAAGGAGAAAGACTGATAAAAAGTCTATTACGTACATGACGGTTAAAAATATTAAAAAAATTTTCAAAAGGTTTTCCATCTTTTTGATCAGATAAAAACATGTATATCTTATTTTAAATTAATTTTACATTTAGATAATGTTCCACTAGCAAATATTTTAAACTCCATTAATAATAGAATACCCTAAAATTAGTTTCATTAATTGAAAAAGAAATTAAGAGATCTGTGTCGTCAATTACTCGTAAAAACCGAATCAACAACCGGTAAGATTTCCAAAAATGCCTACATAACATTACTTAATAAGCTCACTCTACCATACCAGACTGAGCGTTAATACTGATTACTTTGTGGGTTCCAGTTTTAAATTCGTAGCAAAATTATAAGATCCCACACCATATTTGTACCTAGATTATCTTCTAGGTTGTATCTATTATTTCAGAGGCCAAAATTTAATGGAATTACACATAGAGTGTGTAAATAAATAAGTATAACTTTACGAATAATTGTAAATTTTTAATTTATTGCATGTTACATTTTTATTAGGAAACTAGCTGTTTCCCGTGGCTTCGCACGCTTTTCGTAAGTTTTGTCCTTATATGAGCACTTCTGGTTCAAGTGATTTATATTTCCAACGCTGATGTAGAGTTTACCTTGTTGCCAAGGAAGTCAAGAAAGTCTGTCAAAAGTGTATGTTTATAGCCATTGTACACGTACATTAAAGTGGTCTAACACTAAAGCTTAAAGTTCAACCAAAAATTTATTTTAAAGACAAATATAAAAACTTAGCGCCTTCAAATAATGTTTGGCTATTTAATATACGTACCTCTATTGTAATTGCAGTTTATAATGTGCAGGTGCTTTGATAACTTTTATATTTTGCAGCGCCGTCTGGTGGCGAGTTACACCAATGGGCATAGCATATAAAACTTCTCCGTGGAAAAATACATATACATAAAAATTTGTATAATGATCGGTCACATAGTTTCTAATTCTATAAAGGACATATATACAAACATTCATTTTTATATAGATTAGGATAACGTTAACAAATTTGAATTCCGATACTCACTCTGATAACTTGGTTTTTATGATTTATGACACTGTCATTGAAATGTGTTATGTTATGAATTATAAGAAATAATGATTGTACTTGTATACACACTACTTACTTAAATGTTTAAGTACAAGTTGAGTAAAAATTATATATTAAATATATTATATATATATATATATATATATATAATATATTTTTATATATTATATATAACTTTATATAATTTTACCGTTATTGCTGACAAGTAATATAAATATTTTTGACTTTTAAAACATCAAAATAATCAATATGCCTGATCAAATTTCATAAATGAGAAATATAACCGTTACGCATCATATTTTCAGTGTGCAGAGCGCTCGGCATCCCATCCCGCGTCGTGTCTAACCTGGTGTCCGCCCACGACGCTAATGACTCACTCACCGTCGACCGGTACTACTCCCCGGACAATGAAGAGATTCCGTACGATCCACGCAACCCTGAGGGTGAAGACTCGATCTGGAACTACCACGTGTGGAACGATGTGTGGATGGCCCGACCCGACCTTCCTTCAGGCTACGGTGGCTGGCAAGCGGTCGACGCCACTCCCCAGGAGACCAGTGATGGTACGTACTCATTGGTTTTTTGTTGTTTTTCGACTCCACTGAATTATTTTATGCATGAAAATTCAACTGTATTTATGATAAATAAGTGATATTTTTAATGTGTGTAGCTTTATTAAAAAAAATTCCACATTAGCACAGTTTGGTCGGTCCCTAACACAGTGAGAAAAATAAATGCTACCCTAAAACCCCAAGAATTTAAAATTAACGTCATTCACAATTTAATTGTACAACTTAAATTACATTTGTTTATATTGGGGGCCGATAGTCACATAGATCAAATTCTGTATGTGACTGCATCACATTTAATTCGTACCCTCGAATTCGAACCGTGCAGACCTGCTTCTTATTGTGATTAGAAAAATTCTTGGACAGACCACTGGTCCATGGGAGTTGGTAAAACAAGATGGGGATTGGCCTCTAGACTTTTTAAAAGAAAATTTTAATCAAGTTTAAATATTGGGCCCCGTCTACAAGTTTTGTTAATTTTGCAAGGCTAAACTTATATTTGGATTAGGTAAAGAAATACAGAGTTAATACATCCATTAACTATGGTTCTCAGTATTGACATTAATTTTTATTGTGGTTTTGTTTGTTCCTATAGTTTTGAATATAAACACTCATTCTATGAAACAATCCCTGCATATACCAAGAAAGCGATGGTTTAATACGAGATTATATGATATAACTTAGTAAAATTATTAATTTATTCCAAGTATTAAATAAATTATGGACTTTAATACCTTCAAAAATATTATTAAATACATGATGGGATAGGATACATAAACACATCACACATTATAAAATTTGAAAATTTCTAGCTTCCATAAAAATTGCTATATAATAAGGCATTATTATAATTTTTATTTACACTATATGGTAGATATTTCAAACGAATAACCTATATTACAGATATAGATTCTCAATACTCTTACGTCATAATGGTATTACGTTGAGTCGAATCGGACTCGTTGTGTCCAACACAATATCATCCTCGTTATCGTAGCCATGAGTAAGCTTCTTACATGGAAATACGGTTGTTTATATTCAGGGCAAGCCAACTAAGCTCTCAAGGGACTTGATTTATCTACGTAGTATAGCGATGTAGAACTATACTTTTCACTTGTTAGTTTCATACGATGGCCTTACACAATATTTGTTGGGAAAGCAGCCAACAAATAAGATTACTCTGTCAATATGTAAAAAATATTTGAATAAATAAATACAAAATTTCTAGAACTTGAAAGGTCGTATTAGGTCTAATAAAAATATTGAAAAGTTAAATATTTGGAATTTTTTTAATGACTTGCAGTAGGTACTTATAATATAATTTTAACACAGATTTTTCTTTCAAATGTATTTGTACTTGTGCATTTGATCTTGTAGTTCAATAGCTTGGAATTTTAAAATTGTTAAGTATTCTTAATAAAAGTATTGTGCATTTTAAAAACGGAACGGTTTTATATAAGTTGTATTGGCGTATTTCTTATTTGATTTTATTACTTAATTTATAAATAAACAATACAATGATAATTCAATTTCTATTAACGCTTTGTCTTAAAATAAAATAAGATTAGACACACATACTTTTTTATTATTATCAATTTAGTATTTAAATAGAAGGGCATGATAAAAAATTAAGAACAAAATTTAAGGGCCAGGAAGTATGTCTAATCTATATGTAAAAAATTTAACTTTATTAAAGATAGTAAGGGTGAACTTAGTAAGAAAACCCCGATTTATTATTAATCATTTTGGTTCAACTTGAAAATTGTTTCTCTTCGTAGACATCGAGGATTATTTAATTTTTTAATTTATTTTAATAATATTATTTGTGATAAAAGGTTTTCTGTTTGAAGTGCGTGATTTTTCATGACTGCTCTTTCTTGGTTTTGATATTTTGGACCTACCTTATGTTCCTTAATTTTCTTTCCTTTTCTTTGGCCAATGTATAATAAAATAAAGTTCTCACAATTAATTTTAAAAATCCAATTTTTCATCATCTATTTAATTTTTCGGATTTTCTAGTATATATTTTTAAGTTAAATTTTAGAATTTGATGATACATAAATATTCGCATGATTTTTTAAACTTTTAGTAGTTTCTGCAGTTAAATTTTACAAAAGAAATATCCATTTTCAAGTTCTATACATTTATTGTTATAGTTTGTTGTAAATTTAATTCAATCGTTTTCTTTTTTTTGTATCACATTTGAAAACATTTAAGTTTTTTAGCCATTAAATAATGCAATTTCTTTAATTTTCTAAATCTTTTAATAATTTTCCATTGTTAAAGGAGTAGGTAAAATTTATTTAATTTTCTTAACTTTTCAATAATTTTCCATTGTTAAAGGAGTATGTTAAACCTTATGGATTAAACTTGTAAAGGGCCATAAATCGAATTAAATGCGATAAATCTCTCGTTTAGTTTCATATAATCGACGATCCTGTAAACGATAGTTAGTTAACGATAAAAGTGTTATTGTTTCTTCTATTTTGGCAAGTAAGTTTATTAATTGGGTACTTAAAGCAAAACATATTAAAACTTTAAATACAAATTTACACAAAAAAGAATTTAGACAAAATGTACAAAACAAAAAAGCGAGCCTAGTTACTAAACGAGCAAATTTTTAAAGATTAAAAATACACCAAAGAGCACAGTTCACCCCTTTGGATGCAGGAGACAGGTAAAATCAAATAGTACTGACCTGCATGAGATGTAGTTTAGCTTTCTGGAAGTAGATTCTTGAACTGTAATAGTCCGTGACTTTTTACCTTTTGACAGGCTGTCAAACTCCCTCCATCAGTATATCTGTCACGCCTATTCCGTTAAGAGTCCCTACTAATGGGCGGGGTAGTGCTGTTTGTAGACCCGTGCGTTTATTAAAATTCAAAGCCAGTCTCTTGAGAAATCACCATTTGACAAATCCCTTTAGGTCTGATTCAGCTAATCAATGGCTTTCCAATTGGAAATATTCGTAAGATATGTGCAGTGTGGAATGATAGGCATATACATGTGCAGTGCATCTCTGCAAGCACCTTTGAAAACTAAATGTGAATAAATTGTCGTTATGGCCGCACACAGCTCCCTTGTGGAACATCTCTTTTCCTAAGAATTCTTTTTATTTAAAGAATTACAATATTCTTTAAAGAGATCTCCTTAATGAATATTGTAATTTCATCACGTCATAACTACGACTGGGAATGACCTGAAGACTAAATTTAAGCGAGCCTCTCTTTCTTAGGAAGAGTAATTAATTATTGGAAATCGCTTCATTTGTTAATGTAAACTAGTATATGTCCAATGTATAACGGGCCAACAATTTGAATTCCAGCTAAACGAAAATATTGGAATCGTTATTACTCCAGCTAAGATATATATATGACAATAATGCAACAAAGAAGTGTTTTGTATCTAATTTATTAATATTTTTTGAAATTCAAATTATTAAGCTTGACACAATAAGAATTTGAATAAACATATTCATTACTTACAAGTCATCAGATATATATTGTTGTAGGATATTATCAGTGCGGACCAGCCTCTGTGGAGGCGGTGAAGAAAGGAGTGGTAGGCCTCAAGTATGACGTGGGTTTCATGGTATCATCGGTCAATGCTGACCTTGTGCGCTGGAAGGAGGATCCAAACGCTCTTGATGGATATTCCAAGATAGACTGCAATCGATACCAGTGAGTGAATTTTGAAACAAATATAGAAAGTATACAGGAAGTTTTTTGTTTATTACAAATATTTTAAAACGATTTTGTAATCAAACAAGAATAACTACATTATAGAAATAACAGTTGTATATATATATATATATATATATATATATATATATATATATATATATATATTTTATTAATGAGCAGTGACGGAGCGTACATTCGATATATTGAAAATAATCTGATTATTTTATTATAAAAGATAATATAAGAATACAAATGTTGGTAAACTTTCTACTGGCGTTTCATTGGAGAACTCATTTTATTAAAAAAAAAAAACTATTCCAGTACATTAAAAAAAATGATCAAATAATTTTAAATTTGTAATACACGAGTCCTTTTTCACAAAAGGAATCGCTATAACCATATATGTCAAGTTAGCAATAATCATCATACAGCTGTCTCGAAATAAATAATACCAATGTAGGGTTATCTTATTAGCATTAACATGTTATTTACTTGTGCTTGTGTCAGTAGCCTAAACTTTCCCATTCTATTGCGCCACTATGTTTAGTATAGAGCACTTTGTTAATTAACCATATAAATTGAAGTCTCATATCTCATAACTCCACTCTGCACAAAACAATCCCACCAGCAATAGATAGCGTATTGTGGTACTTTGATATATTCTATTAATATTAAACTTTTATTGAAATAATTTAAGGATGGAAAGGGTGTTTTATAAGCGGAGATTCCATTGGAATTCTTTATGTTATTAACGATTGAGTGATTTATTATTGCATTACATTTTTATTCTATAAACATGGTAGAGTGTAATGCATTTAATAATACAGAAAAATATATGTGATTTCAGTGTACATTCTATTATTGATTCTGACTTTGTACCGTATTAACATATTCGCATGATTTTGCTTTTTTAAGTGTAGTTACCAATTATTTTCAATAGTAACTTGCAAACTTTATCTATTAATTGACTGTAAATGTATTTGTATTTAGATACGTTTATAACTCAGACTATAAACATTGTTACTAGTGTCGTAATCTTTATGTAATACTTTAATTATTACTTTTTTAATACTTTTATTAATTATTAAACTTCCCATTCCTATACAGTGCAAAAATAATTAATTATCATAGTTTTACCTTTAATTGAAATGATTTAATACCAACAGGTGGATTTCATAAATGTTTAAATTCTTTTGGTGTCTAATTTACGAACATTTAGAACTCCTATAAAGCAATCTTGATTGAATATTGGAATTTACTTACACACACTCTGAGCATAAACCCATTGATTTTGATTTTATAAACCAAACAGCTATTAAGTGTAAAATTAAAAGAAGTAGTTAATAATATTTAATCAAGAGTTCATGATAAACAAGTTTTACTATGCTACTTATTTAAGCACTATCATCAATACTCAAAAAAGTATTGAACGTATTTGTAAACTTTTATTGAAAACCTTATTTGTATATTTTTCTTTATTACAGTATCGGGAGGATGATATTAACTAAACACCCTTTTGTGTTTGACCCAAATGGAGATACCGACAAAGAAAATATTACCACCATTTACAAGCCATCCGAGGGTAAGTAGTTTTTTCATTCGTAATATAACTTATTGTAATGTAATAATTTTGAAATATGACTAATTGTTTACGGCCTTGAGATACTCCAAAAACAGCTGAGTTTTCATTGACACTGGCTCGGAAAGAAACTTTATGTAATGCATTTGTTTGAATTGCATGATATGCCCAATCTTTCTTACAAACAGTTGATGATTGGGAACATTAAAGAGTTTCTATGTCTTTTCTCGTACGAAAGATCTCAGGCCTGATTTGGAAATTTTTTGGCACTTCTAACTTGATTTCGAAATATTATTCATTTACAAATATGCAAACTTAGGTTCTTAAGTCGTAAGTCAGTGTCCTGTACTTCATCGCTCTGTAATAACGCCAATAATAATTTGTGTATTATTGTTATAAAATTGATTAGACTAATGTATGAAAATATAAAATATACATATATATTCTGCACGTTCAGTTTTTTTTAATATAAAGAACCCTCACTTGAATAAAAACTGTTTCCTTTGACGTTTAGTTGTAATGTTTGTTACTCTGTTATCATTATGGACCCTCACAAAATGCAATGATA
Organism: Homalodisca vitripennis; assembly: GCF_021130785.1. Classification (NCBI taxonomy): domain Eukaryota; kingdom Metazoa; phylum Arthropoda; class Insecta; order Hemiptera; family Cicadellidae; genus Homalodisca; species Homalodisca vitripennis. Next base: position 89,419,713 of record NC_060213.1, on the reverse strand, counting down.
TGTATTATTACTCTTAACACCAAAGTTTCCACGACCGGCATAGTGACTCCCACCATCCAAGTCTTCGAAAAATTACCCTTAAATCATAATCTTATGATATTTTAGGTTAACAATAAGTTTTAGTTATTTTAAGTCAGCTCTCCACAGCAAATCACAAGTAGCTAAAGATATATTACTGTGATAGCAATGGTCTTAACGGATCACTAATATGAAAATGTGCAACATGAAAATCACGAGTCAGTTCTTTATTTTTCTTTAAATGGCTGGTGACAACCATTTAAAGTTTGTACACTTTTTCAAACATGAAGATATTTTAGTGAATATCCTTTTAATCTTAAAACAAACAACAATGTAGATTATTTTTCCATTTTTTAATTATTAAACACTGCTTTAGATTGAAATATGTACATCTATACAATTGTATGTTGCTAAACCTCAAAGAATAAATTAATTGTGTATCCTATTTACAATTTCCCTAAAATTACTATAAGAATTTTAATAAGACTCCTTACTGCATTATAACAACCACAGGCATTGTACAAATATTCTTATGTTGCGATTGTTAACCATGAATTTTAACGAACAGGGAGTAAGGACGAGAGAGCCGCTTTCTACCTGGCAGCTCAAGGAACACATCGAGCTAAGCGATTTCTGGACGTGCCGGACGCTGCCAGCTCTCCCGTCTCCTTCGAGCTGCAGGAGTTGGACAGGATCAATATCGGGGAGAACTTCTCCGTTTCCATTAATATAAAGGTAATATTTGTTAGCATTTTTCCATTACTTTTTGTAAATGTATTATTAAACTACAATTTACACAATTTAAGTATTCTGCACTTCTTGGTATATATCCGAGTTACACAGGAGCGTGATACATCATTGGACATTTACTAATATTAACTTCCCATTTAATTAATGTCTTTTGTTTCACCTTTTTACCGAGTAAGTTAATTTCCTGTTTCAAAGAAGCTGATATCTTCTGTTATTTTAGTTAAGATACATTTACAAGGTAACGCTTCAGTGAATATGTGAATGGTCCTTAGTTTAGAAGAACTTAATTGATTAAGGGGGAGTCCATCTTTATTAAAGGTAATGTATCGTTTGTATATTAACCCTCAAAGTTTATCAATAGTAAAACTCATATAAATCACGTAAATGTAAATTGAATACAGTATTGGATAATTTAGTGCTGTAAATGTGTCTTCCAGAACGACAGTGAAGAAGTGAGAACCATACAAGCCTCCCTTTCGGCCAGCAGTGTCTACTACAATGGAGTGAAGGCCCACTTGATCAAGAAAGCATCTGGAGTCTTTAAAGTACAGCCAAAATCTAGTAGGTTGTTACTACTATCGCCAAATTTTGCGATAACTTTCTTAAAATCAGGTTACATAGGCTACACTTTATAGCAATCAGAAGTGTAATAAATTATTTACTTATCTATAACCTACAGAAGAGTTACACGGCAAATCTAAGTACACAGTAATATTTATTTAAATAATCCAGTTTTATTGATTTACAAAGCATAATTTGTAACTATTATTGAGCAACTTGCCGACCCTAAAGTTCGCTACATGTATTGTCTTCTTTTTAATAACATCCAAATCAGCAATGATGACGTGCTTATAAAGTTAACACATATTTTATAAGCAACGTTTTCAACAAGTTTTCCTCGACATCGATCGTTATATACAGGTTGCTGTGAAGGACTCAGTTCCTTTATCACCTTAGTCTAATTAAAAGGGTTTTTGGAAATGAATTTTCTTTTTTAGTTTAACTGAAATAAGAAACAATGTAGGGGTGTAATCGTTTATAATTTTTCCAGCCTTAATAGATTTCAAAAGAATAAAACTTAATTCTATTTTTTTGAATATGTGTTCCATGATACATTACTTTTGGATATGGTTCCTGTAATTTTAAAACATGCAATTTTGCTTTAGCAGTTTTAAATTAATTGCAATATAGTTTAAACTTGATTTTGTTTTCGAGTAATTTTTAAGCACCACAGGCCTTGCATATTTATTGTCTCAATACCTGAAAATATGATAAAGTTTTTTTTTTCATTCCAAGAGAATTGTGTATTCATTTAAAATACTCCATTTTTACTATTTAAGGACAGAATCTAAAGTTCAGAATATTAAATTATTATAACAATTACAAGAGAATGGCTTATTTATAGATATCCCTACATGTTAACACATGACAAATTATGTAATTGAACTTTTAAAGGGTTCTCGTTTCATAATTACAAATATTTTATTGTTATATGTATGCTCTTAAAACAATAAAAACAATTATATGAATGATTCTGATTGTCTAATTTTAATAAACGTTAATTATATCGTTACAGAGAATAATTGGATTTTAACTTAAAAATTTTTTATTATATGGTACGAATTACATAAACAAATATTTATACAGAAGGTACCGTAAGTTAGTTTTTAATACAAGTTTGTAGTTAGTTTTTCACTATTTATTGGCTCTTAAATGATGAAAAATTGTAAATATTCGTTTAATAGACACATTGTCTAAACGTGAGATATCAAGCCGTATGTAATAAATTCACAAATATAATATTAATACAACCAAGTCAAACCTAAATATTCCAGGAATCTCGAAGAAATCTATGTTAGAAAGCCTCAACTCAATTGTCAACTAAATATGGCAGAAAGCTGAAAACTATGTACATGTGAATTGATAACCTGTTGTTATAGATAAGTCAAACAATAAATATGCATAATAATTGTCCATTCATGTGGTATTTTTTGTATTTTTTTTAGTAAAAGTTTATAGATGAACAAATTGAAAACAAAAGAACTCAGCACACAACGTGTTACCTAACAAGATTCGCTTAAGATGCAAAATATGAATTCTCAGCTTCACTTGAGTCTCGAGATGCCCTGTGGACAGATAGACAGACAGACAATCGTGTAGAAAAAAATGTACTCCGGTAAAAAAGGGGAAATTGTATGAGCCTACAGAGCGATAGATTTAAATGACACTTAACAAAATTCCATATTTCACGATACACCACGACCTACCAAATTATTGCTTGCATATGAATAAATTGCAAAAACTCAAGTCTACAGGTACGATAGTTTTAGAAATATCATGTGTACAGATAAAGAGAAATTAAATTTTCAATCTATTCAAATGATAGACTTTGCTAACGCTCAGCCAATTAAACAAAGGTATGAGCATCGTCGCTTGCCTATGGTCTTAGATTATGTCAGTCAACCCAATCCCCTGTAATAATAACCAATGCAGGTTGGAATCAAGAACACCCAGTGTCCTGGAAGAACAATAGAACACCCATACAATTTTAAAAATTCGATATGACCTGGTCAATTATTTTTTGCAGGTGAGTTCCTGAAACTGACAGTGAAGGCGGACGAATACCTGGAGAAACTTGTGGAGTACTGCATCATCAAGTTCTACACGATCGCTACAGTCATGGAGACTCGGCAGACTTGGGCTGGTGAAGACGATTTTCAAGTCATCAAGCCAACAGTGCAGATCTTGGTCAGTTCAAGGGGATATTTGTGACACCAAATTATGTAAAAACTATCATAAATATGAATCTTTACCATGAATCCCTTTCCTATGTCAATCTTAAAAAGTCAGAAAACCATAAGGGATATTTCAGAAATGCCTTTATTCTAAAGACGTGCAGATGTAACCCACTTCACTTAGTTGGTACAGATATAGCATCCGTAATACATCATAAGTTCTCTAAAAATGTATGAACAATGTTTTTTTGTGTTTTCATGTTCACAGGTAGAGCGTGAGTTGCCCTTGGGTCTCTCAGCCAGGCTGGCATTTCAGATCAAAAATCCGCTCAAAAAGAAACTTACCAAATGTAAGTTCTCCTACGAAGCGCCTGGCTTGATCAAGAAGGCCCACAATGTTCCTTATAGGTAATTTATATTAATGGGTATAATACTAAATAATTCTTTACAAATATAGTTCTGTACTAAAGCATAAGTAAGATTTATATTGCATAATTAAATATGTTACAGTATTTTATTAATGGCTTATATCATATATGCAGAAAGAAGCAGACCAATTTTACAATAAAAAATAAAATTATTTTCATTTGTAAAATTTATTTGGAGCATATCTTCCGTATCATATCTAAGCTAATCTAAGCTATTCTGTTGAAAAAGAATATGATTATGATTTTTTTGTTATCATGCAAGTAAGTGCATAAAAACTGAACAGCCAGTAGGCTGATAGGTTACCTTAAAAAAAAAACCATGTACATTTTAAACACACATTTTTAATAGGTACTGATTTTTTTCTATGTGTGTTTCTGTGTTCCTCATTGTGGTAAATATACGAGTAGCTATATTCTTTAGTATTTTTTTTTTTTTAACTAAAGCTACCAAATTAAATATGAAGCTCGAAATTAATAATTCGTATGACACATTACATTTTTTAGAATATCTAACATTGTAAATTTGTTGTGTATAGATTCCGAATGAATAAACAAATCAATCCATTTAAAATAATTCGAGGATGTTTTAAACAAATAATAAATTAGCACAATTCGTTTTATAACACACGGTAAAATGAGTTTAACATGTGATTTAAGCCCTTGAATGTGTTTAATAAAAAAAACAAATTAGGTTTCCGGTTTAAAATAATTTTTAAGTAATTCGAATACAACAGTCATTTACTTGTTAATTAGCTTAGACCATGAATTGGAAAATAATTTTCAATTATTCGAAAAATTAGTTCTGAAGATTTTATAATTGGTTTTTAAATTATCTATTCTAATAAATCTGTTTAAAGATTATTGAAAAGAAATAATTCTGTGATAGCCGAATTATAAAATTTTTTTAAGCCTCCGGTGCTATGTTGCTTGAATTTGTAGGTTTTATCATAGTTTCATAAATTTTAAGTTGAGCAGAGACTATAGAATAGGGGTATAATACTCGAAAAACGTCGTATCTCAGGTACAGGAAGTAAGTAAAAAAGATACGGCGATAAAATCAATATGTTTTTTATATTATTTATAGAAGTTATAGAAAAGTTAAATTTTAGTCTAGGATTTTGCTTTATAAAAGTATGTGTTACATTTTAAGGAACATTATAACTGCTAAAAACCTGTTGTTTAACTTGTATATACTTCTTAGAAAAACCGTACTTAGATTCATTTTGGCGAGTTATTCAAAATTAGCATATTTCATAGTTGTTAAACGTTAAATAAATTTATAAATATGTATATAAAATTTTAAAAAATATGTTCCCAATGAAAAAAATACTTTTAGTGCACTTTTCTTCTAAACTAAATGGAAAATAACTATTTAGCTAGAAGTGTTTTGTTTATATGAAATAATTTTTAAGTGAATAACCCGTTATATTTGATTTACTGTGACTAAGTTAGCCAGTAATATTATTCTATGAAATTTACGCTTAGAGTAAAAAGAAGAGTAGGCCATTGTGACGCTTATTTATAAATAAAATATTACTAAAAGTCTTCTTATTAATATTTATCTACAAATTCTTCATAATACACATAAAACTGTGTGTATATATTTATGTACAGTGGATATAAAATGGTGGTTTGATTATAGGGACATTGGACCAGAAGCCGAAGCAACTTGGGAGATAATGTTCACGCCGATGTTTGCTGGCCCTCATAAACTAGTCGCAACTTTCGATTCCAAGGAGCTTACCGATATTACGGGCTCTGTAAGCGTTGAAGTGGTAGATGGTTAGGATTTGTCTGTTTAGCATAAAGCTATGTTTTTGCTTCTTTGTTATTTTATAAATAAATATAGGTAGGAATACTACAAAAACGTTTACGTAGTTAACGCTTATTGCCCTTGATTGAAATATTTGTGTTTTGTAAGATGATTAATTATTTTAAATATAACCTGTTTACAACTAAAGGGTGGTCCAACCAAAATGCGCTAGGTAAATTGTAAATAAAACAAAGAGTTTTCAGAGAATTATCTTAATATATTTTATTATGATATAAGGATCTATGCCAAATTATGTGTGAAACAAAATATCGGCCAAATTTTCGCCCCGGCTTCGGTGGCATACCTCTATCCGATGCTCCATATTTTGAATGACTCTGAGACATCATTGAGGCTCAATGTCGTTAATATGCCGAATTATCTCATCCTTTAGCTCTTAAATTGTTCTTGGCTTATTGACGTACACTTTTTCTTTTAAATATCCCCAAAGAAAGAAGTTCAACGGTGTCAAATCACATGATCGTGGCGGCCGATTAACATCGCCACGACGTGAGATAACACGGCCATTGAATTTCTCGCGCAAAAGAGCCATTGTTTCGTTGGACGTGTGTCAAGTGGCACCATCCTGTTGGAACCACATATCGTCCAGGTCCCTATCCTCAATTTCTGGTTACAAGAAGTCCGTTATCATCTCACGATAGCGAACACGATTCACGGTAACTGCTTGGCCGACCTCATTTTCGAAGAAGTACGGCTCGATGACGCCGCCAGCCCATAAACCGCACCAAACAGTCACTCTTTATGGATACATCGGCTTTTCAACAATCACTCGTGGATTCTCATTTGCCCAAATGCGGCAATTCTGCTTGTTTACGAATCCACTGAGGTAAAAGTATGCCTTGTCGCTGAAGATAATTTTCTTTGAAAAATCACGATTGACTTCTGTCTGTTCAACCAACCATTCGGCATATTGAAGACGCTTGAAATGGTCAGTAGGCTTCAGATCTTGAGTTAATTGAACCTTGTAAGCGTGTAAATTTAAATCTTTATGCAATATTCGCATTAGTGATGTTCGTGAGATGTTCAATTGTTGCGCACGACGACGAGTCGAGGTTGACGGCTCTTCTGCCACACTATCGAGAACAACACCAATGTTTTCCGCAGAACGAACTGGGCGAGCACGCACAGGTGTTTTCACATTTCCCACAGATCCGGTTTGCTGAAATTTGCGCACAATTCTCCCGATTGTAAACACATTTGGTCGATTATGGTGACCAAAAAAATCACGAAGTGCACGAAATGCATTTTGATTTGAACTTCCATGTTCGAAAAATGCTTCAACAATCTTAACGCGCTGCTCAATGGTATACCTCTCCATGGTTGAATTTGTTGAACACAGGAACAAAAAATGTCAAATTAAGTTGGGCAAAATACTTGACGTTAAGGTGTGACTAACAATTATCATCGTGCATTATGGATGGACCACCCATTAGTATAGTGATAAACGCATTTAAAAATTATCATAATTTGGGCCAAAGAACTGAATGGAATTATTTGTATTATTGGTAAATATATATTGAAATCAATTATAGTTTTAAATAAACCGATACTGCTTAAACTAAACGTTTCTTGAAGGTATATTATTTCGTTATAAACCATAACATTTTCCTTTCCTTTACTATTTAAAGGTTGCTTTGTATTCATATTTTGTACAGTTTGGATTTATTATGTACAAACTCCAGTATTTATTTACTCATCCTTAATTTATTGACTACGGGTGGGGCTGATCAGCCCAGATAACTGGTAAATGATAATTTGCTACTAAAACTCTAGGAATGAGACAGTAGGAAAAGAAATATTACTTAAGGGTATATAAAAAACACTAACGCAATTTTCAACATTATAAATAAATGTTTATCTTTATTTTGTAAGCAATTAATAGAATTTAAATAAAGCATATGATAATGACAATACGGAGAAACAAGAAAACAGTAACACTACGTTTCGAGATCTGCAACCTGATCTCTTCTTCAGGTAAAGAACTAACCTAATACATAATTACAAACTAGGTTAAAATAAACAAATCTTACTAAAGCGTTGTGGCACGCCTAAGTCAGGAATCACAACCTACATGTTGTTTGTCAACTTCACTAACTCTAAAGACATGCACTTAATACAAAACTATACCAAACACTAATCATTAAAACTAAACTACGGAATACAGGTCACAATACGTCTTCACTCGTCTACTAACCACCTACGACTGACCACTTTAGAGTTAGTGAAGTTGACAAACAACATGTAGGTTGTGATTCCTGACTTAGGCGTGCCACAACGCTTTAGTAAGATTTGTTTATTTTAACCTAGTTTGTAATTATGTATTAGGTTAGTTCTTTACCTGAAGAAGAGATCAGATTGCAGATCTCGAAACGTAGTGTTACTGTTTTCTTGTTTCACTGAACGATGGCAAATGTCCGGAAAAATCCTGTTTCCTTCACAATCCTTCCATCGTCAAAAATAACCTTCAAACAATACGGAGAAATCATACAATAAAGTCGTATTTAATAGTTCTAATGTTACTTCTAATTGTTAAAAATGTTTTATACCCAAAAACATTATTTAAATCAAATTTAAATGCGTTGTGCCGAATAAACATACCATTAAAATTAACTCTCACAACTACTACATTCTTTGAAAATTGAAATAACGTACATAAAGAAAGAGCGTGATAAGTTTATTCTGTTTATAATCATACGCTGAATCATTGCAAGTACCATTATATCCTTAAATTATCCTTGCGTTTTAGTTTTTCGTTGTGTTTTTTTAAATCATTAGTCTTTTTGGGATACATCAAAATTATTGACTAGTATAGTCAATCAGTTTAAAGAATCTTATTTTCATGCATTATTTTCTGAAAGTTTTGACGGGTACTATTAGCACCCGTTGAACAAACAGCAAAAACCATTCAAACATAAACAAATACACGAAAAATAAATTTGTTTGTAATTAAATTGTTTTTTAATTATATTTTTGAGTGTAGGAATTGCAATAGAATTGTTTAAATATTTAGCAATAAATGAGGATTATTGTACGAGATATATGTTATTTGTAACTCGCTTTATAAAAATATGTAATACTGAAATTCTTGTTGGTATTGATAAACAGTTAGTATCCAAGTTAACAAAAATTTCTAATATTTTGCTAGTCTAACTGATAAAAGGTTTTAGAACTGATCTTGAATCGCCTACTCTCAGAGTTTCTTTTGAGCACTGTTAAATATTTCACCGTCTTTGGCAAGGGTCCTGATATCGTCCATAATCATAAAACACATATTGATATATAAGATCCAGTTTTCGAATCTAAATTCAGAAATCGATTAAATTATAAAACCTTTATTTTTAACTAGTGATAAAGCTTTGTAGCCTAATAATTTATGGCATTGATAATATATACTGCTATATAAAAATCTAATGGAATTAGTTTGTGTGTCGTAAAAACTTCTGGATCGAGTAACTTAAATTTTACATGTAAAAACTGTTTATAAACGCTATATCACATGATTAGTTAACTTAACCCCTAATATTTCAATTTTTTTTTACATTTATAACCTTTAAAGCATAAAACCTTATAAAATCGTATAATCTTTAATTTCTACGTAAAAGTGTATTGTATATAAGTGTTCAAACTTGTGGATCTGTTTTATTTTATCGAACTTATGGTGTACAGTTTTACTTGCTTCATACTATGTCTCTTGTTACAAAAAAATAACAGAAACGTTATGAAAGCAGTGAAGGCCTATCTATGGACATTAAACGTAATTTAAAACAAATAGACAGCTTTTCAATAACTGCCTGGAATATTATTAATAATCTAACGAACAAATCCCCACAATTTTCAAAACATACAAGAAATCTAAATTAATGTTAATGACAATATTATTAAAGAACCAAAAGAAGTAACTCAATAGTGAAATTAATTAATTTTTCTCATCGGTCGATTTACCTGATCCATCTTTTAACGGTTATCACTTCTTAGTGCGAGGACCGATATCTTCCATGGTGCTGACCCCTGTTAGGGAGGTGGAGGTGGCTCGAGTGTTGTATGGACTGAATGTGAAAAATGTTGTGTCATTAATGGTATGTCTACGTGGTTGCTTAAAAGTTTTTTCAATCATATTTTAACACCATCAACAACATTAATGAATTATTCTTTCCAAAAAGGTATTTTTCCATCAGTTCTAAAATCCGCTAAAGTCATTCCGATCTTTAAAAAGGGTGATCCACTGCAGCCAAGCAATTATCCTTCCAGTTCTAAGTAAAGTTTACAAAAAGTATTTACTGGAAATACTGATTACATTTTTGGAAAGCTTGAAGATCCTAGATCCTGAATAATTAGGATTTAGGAAGAATAAATCCAATATTGTTCCAGTTACACAACTTGTGAACTATGTTTCCGATAGCCTGGATAGGCGTGAACATATGCTAAGCATATTTCTAGAACTGTCTAAAGGTGTCGTTTGTGTGCATCGTGAAACACTGTTGCATGAATTGGAATCACATGGTATACCGTGGTCTGCCACAAAGATAGCTCTGTTCTTATCTGTGTGGTCCTGAGGCCGAGATTAGTATTTGTTCTAATAAATTCCATGTGAACTATCATAAATAAATGTAAAGTTCTAAGTAGAAAAAAAGAATTTTTGACATTAAGTTGCAATTTAATTTACTGGTGATTTTAATGTACGCTGATTAAAGGTCGATTTCATATCGTAAAAACTGTAACTGTAGACATTATAAAGCAGATTGGGCATTCATACTCTTTTCTTTTAAACTGATAAACATACCACCATATCCAAGTAAGAGAATAAATATCTTTAACAGAATAGAAGTCAATTTCTAGTGAAAATACCGTATCCGGGACTATAAATTGTCTGAATTTATCTTTAATTTCAATTATACCAATTTTTTGTTTTTAAATTGATCGAGACTAGAAAATTGAGACTGTATTTACTTACAGGTATCATTCCAAAAACAAAAGCGAAAGTATTTATATATCAAATAAAATATTTTTATATTCATTTTTAAAATAATAATGACACAGTTCTCCCATTTCTGTTCATAAATTTTATAAACGAGCTTCAAACCCACTCTCCTTTTATTGGTTTTCTCTATTTACGACATACATTTGTCACAGATCCCACTTTCTCTCTCACATACCAGCTATTGTGTTCTCCCCTGACAGATCTTACTGCCTCATTGTTCGGAATACATTTATTTATAAGCTTATCATTTTGGCAAGCCATTACATATATATATATATTAATATTTATCAGATTATTTAAAGCGTTCATTTAACTACAAAGTCAACTAAAATTAGGATAAGAATTATAAGCTAACATATAAGTAAAAGTCGTGTGCGGATGTATAATATAGTGGCCAACATTATTCTTTTCCTTTAGGGTACAAAATTACTGCAACTAAAACCGATGTGTTCTTTATATCTGATCTACCCTTTGGATGTCCAAGAGCGAAACATCACTATCTGCAGATAAGTATACTTTGGAGAAAAGGGGTCGAAAGGTCAATTTACGATGGAGGGTAGATGTTGGAGTAGATAAAGCTTCCTCATTGTTAAAATATATGTAAACATGAAGGAAATAATGTAATACTTTCCTCTACCGGCTTTGATTGGAAGATGCTGGCACAGAACTTGCGCCTCCTTCTACCAACGTAACATTCAACTCAGATCTAGAACGTGCTATACCTCCATGTGGGATCTCGCCAGGTAGGTTGGCCGTAGCCCCAAACTTATCCGTTCTACTGCATGAGGAAGCGCAAAGAGCCTTTTGAGACTAACCTATTTGTTCTCAGCGAAAAAAATAAAATAAAAACCTCTTTGGTAAAAGGTTACATAAGTAAAATAGAGATCTTAAAGGTACCTATCATTATCGGGAGATAAATCTATATTTCAGTATTTAAAAAATATCATTATAGTCAAATTCACAAGGCTAAAAGTAATATTGTAATATTTAACGAAAGTAATTATTTACACAGTACTTTATAGCCAATATATTATATTTTATATCTTATAAATACTATATGTTTAATAAAAATTATTATTTATATTTTATAAAAACTTGAAAACAATTGAATATTTAATAGAGTGTTTGGAAAGATAGCCTACAAAAATAATATAAGGTATAAGAAGCGAAATTTGTATTTTAGATGATCCCTTTATAAACTGTTACAACTACCACTAATCTCTAGGTTTTGTGGTGTAACTGAGAGAAATATCGTAAAATATGTATTAAGGATATTAAAAATACAAAGAAGTGATTTTCATCTTACATTATATTCATTCTTTTTATTCCTCACAATCAGGCCTAAAATGCAAGCTTAAACAGAAAATATTATTTATACCCATGAAGTTTAGTACAATGATTATTTTGTATAAAACCGACAACTCGATTTCACTATTTAGGTCAAGGGCCAAAGACTTGTTCAGGTACCTTACTTAGGAGATAACAGATTAATGTGGAAGAGTCGGCACAATACAAGTTTGACAGTACCACAGGTCTCTGACTGAAAGCTCCCCCACCCCTAGACCGCTCGGTCATCGATTCTCCCAAGGACCTTGCAAGTTGTACGTGGCTTCCATCCTAGATTCCTCCATTTTTGATTGTAATTGTTTTAAACACTTTGTTAAACCCATAAAACCCCTATGTCAAGTTTTATAAAGGACTTTTTAACAAATACGCTTTAATAATGTCATTGATAATGGTTGTTAACTTACATCTCTATTTTATTGGCTGCAAATGTATTAGTGTTATTAATTATATTTTAAATATAAGCTGTAAACTATCCATGCCAAAGTTTTACAACTTCTGCCCCTTCATTCAATTAATGTAACAACATTTTACATGCATTTGCTACTTGATGACCAATTGATATAGGATTGATTAAGAGTCTATAACACCTTGAGTTAAATTTTATTGCGTATCGGACCTATACTGTTTAAATTGACTAAATTCTGAAAGAAAATATATAAAACAAACCGTTGAAGTTTAAAAAGAAATTGTGGAATTTATTGCTGCTCATCGAGTGTAAGCCTTTACTACATTCGGCCAATTTAGTAGATGACAAAAATGTTTGGAATTTTGAATACCATTTTTTCAGGGAAAACCAGTAGAGTCTATCAAAGGTGTAACCTAATTAAAATACGAATGAACCTGAATAATGTTTTAGTAGTCTTTTTATTTTAAATAAACACTTATAAAGTTGTAGCTTAGTTATGTGTACATGTTTATACGTTAACATGTTAAACTATTTTATTCTTTCTTCGAACAGTAACGGACCGTGAGAGAAACGTAAGATTCCTTGATTGTCACAAAGGTGTTATGATCAACGTAGTATATAGTTAATTAAGTACTTTAATTTACTATATAGTTAATTAGCGTACTTTAGGAACGCTTTAACTCCTTAGAGAGACTGTTAAATGAGAAATAAGAGCAAGGTAGAAAGAGTCTAACTAATTTTAACATGCACTGTTTGAAAAAGATAACTGCACTACCACTCCTTAACCCTTTGGCTGCTATTGAACGATATTTCGTTGTTGCGATTTTTTTTTCCAGCGCTAAATATTACGTTATTTACACGCGGATTGCGGTAAATGAAGGTTGCATAAGATTACTTTTCCTTAAAAATAATAACAACAATTGTATTTGCTAGTTTTTTTTTTTATAGTACACTAACGGCAAAAACAGCTGTGATCTAGATAGCACAGGGTAAATTTTTGTGTTTTTTCATTACATAAGTAAAAATCTATATTTTTGCATGAAAATTTCAGTATGTATTTAAAATAACATATTGGTTTAGGTAAAATAGTTTTTAAAAAAATAAAAGTTAAATTTAATTATGTTTTTCTGTGTCAAAGTTGAAAAAACAAAAAAAACTAAAAAAAAATTATTTTTTGTTTACACAGTTTTGTATTTTTCAAAATGTATTATTTTTTTTTTATTTGATTACATATATCATACTACAAAACAAAATAAATCTATGAAATAGGTTAAAATTTCAGGAACTTATGATTTTTTTAGTAAAACTCTACAAATTCACCATTTTAGGCTTAGCACTGTTGGGATAAAATCCGATAAAAACCTTTTAGGATAACATGTCAAAAAATTCTTAGCAGCCAAAAGGACACTGATAGGTCGGTGGCATGAAATAAAGATTTTAATGAGAATGTGGAATGAACGGATACTAACATAAATTGCCACATTGATTGATTCTATCAGTGAATATTATTGCCAGTTTAAAGCTTTATTTCAACAGCTATCTACCAATTATTCCATACATGATATATTTACAAAGTCAACAAAAATGATTAATACAAAATTGTATCTATATCTTATAATAATTTATTAAAAGAAAATAACTTTCAAACAAATCAAAACTTCTATTTCAAAGAAAAGTGAAATCGGACCTCTAACGCTACAAAATCTAAAGCGTTCCTTCTTAACAGTTTCTGTGTTGCTTGTATCGTTATGTAAAGTTTGATTATACGTATGTCTGATAAGTCGGATAATACAATCCAAACTTGTTAAACTTCAATGAAGAGAAGGCAAACAAGAGAGGAGTTCGGCAAGTACTGCAATATTCCTGCAGTGTTGGATCTTCCAACTGTAGAAACTTTTACTTTTAATAGGTAATTTTTCCTAAAATAAAATACTTCTGACATTATTTAGCTCCGTTATAGACTAAAACCTGTGTATGTATATATGTACATATTATACGAGGTGGTACATGTTGCCTTGAAGTTAATATTCGATTTTGAGTAGCAGTGAAGAGTTATTTTAAGGTTCTATTATGAAGGAATCGAGGGCGCATTTTTAAATCGGGTCCTTTATCCGTCCATCTAAATGTGAGGCTACAAATAAATTTTGATAAAAGTTTCCTAGAGATATAAAATTCGGTAGATGGTTTTTTTTTAAGAAGATTATTGCTGACTTAGGGGACAAGATATCAAAGGGAAGTCCAAGTTCTCTTGCCAGTCCATGAGCAAACTCGTGAATGGAAGGGCTTAGAGACTTAAACTTGTAATATTCATCTTTCTCTTAGAAAGAACAATGCAATTGACTAAAAGGCCAAAGGGCAGTCCGTTAGTCTATCTGACTACTTGTCGTTGTGATAACAGATCCAAGTTTTTTCTATATTTTGAAAGGTATCAAAGTAATATTTTACTGTTTAATATAAAATAGTTTAATTTATAAAAATAGTTCTGGATTACTAATAAATTTTATAAACACTTGTGTTAAGTAAAATATCGAATTGTATTTTTGTTCCTGTGTACTTGCAGTACACGAATTTCTATATTCATTATTTATTACGATAAATATTTTTTATTTCAATTTTAAAAGATTTTACTTTACTCTAAGTTTTTTTAATTATATACACTTTTTCAACTCACCAATATGTTTTTAGTTCAAATTCCAGCTATATGTGTCCTGAGTAACTCCTAAAATTTTAATAGGAGTAGCACTAATAGTCTTTTAGTTTAAAAGTAAACCAGAACTATATTAGTATATAACAACATTTTTTATATTAAAAAAGTAAAATATTATTTTTATTTCTTCCAACATATTTTTACAAATTACTAGGTCCTGTATTGAACAAAATTTCTAAGTTTCATTATATTTGGTCTTTATTTGAGGTTACAGTAAAATATTTTTTTGTGTATTGCAAATTGATTGTGACTAACTGTATCGGTTCTTTAATTTAACACGCTGTTTTGAAAAAATGACAATAAGTTCAATATTCCTAATCGAGTGTTATGTTCAAATTTGCTACGTTATCAAAGGTATTGAAGTTTTAAGACAAAACGTAAAACATTGAATAGTTTAAAAATTAAAATAGTATGCAATATCAAGTTGTTAATTATTATATATATTTATTTTAATGTAATAAATATCTAATGTTAGAAATAAAATATCATTACGAATTTCACAATACACTTCTATAAATATTCTTAAGCAAGACACTTCCTAGATCAAATATTTTCTCTTATATTGCTGTTACAACGTGTCCATCGTAAACCATAAGTAGAAAATTCCATAGTATTTAGGACACCACGATCACCAACATTTTATGTACGAAATGTTCTAGGTTGGTTTATAGACTGCCATTAAAAGTTGTTGTGTTCCTTTTTTATATATATAATGACGGTCATCTTGAAAGAAACAGGATTTTTCCGGACATTTGTTCAGTGAAACAAGAAATCAGTTACACTACGTTTCGAGATCTGCAATCTGATCTCTTCTTCAGGTAAATAACAAACCTAATACATAATTACAAACTAGGTTCAAATAAACATATCATACCAAAGGTTTGTGGCATGCCTAAGACAGGAATCACAAGTCATGGCAGACAAAAACAAGATGGCGGAAATAAAAAGGAAGGGGGGGCAGGGATGGGCCCTTTTTTATTATTGGTTCATGCTAGATAAACTTCTTAAAACCATATTGTGACTCCGCATTGGTTTATTACAAATATTTGATCAGTTTGATACTTTTAGTTTTCTTTTCAGTTCATTTTTTAGGATTGGCAAACAAAGCGGCCTAGTCTCGACTGATGGTTGACTGATTGGGTGGTCTGCCAATTTAATGTATGTTGCGTGGATTAATTTCCTTTTAAAGAAATGTGGTTCAACATAATACATCGAGTACCGTATATTTACCAGAAGATGAGATCAGAATGGAGATCTCGAAACTTAGTGTTACTGATTTCTTGTTTCACTGAACGATGGAAAATGTCGGGAAAATCCTGTTTCCTTCACAATCCTTTCATCGTCAAAAATCACCTTTAAACAAAGAATAGTCATTTTGATAGGCATTGTGAAGTTGGAAAATTGTGGGGTTTCAATCGCATTTAAATGGGTGATTTGTCTCATGAATAATTATTATTTATGTTTTGAGAGCAAAAAATAAATATTCAAATTTCATTTTTGTAAGACATAGCGTATTTTAAAACAAAAAATAGTTCTTTTAATAATATTTAAACTCCATTTAACCCTATATTTGGTAAATTATTAATGAAAATATTTTTTCTTTAGCTCACGAGATATTTGTGTTCCAAAATTCTTATTTTCAGATTTTGGGAGCATAAGTAAGGGCATTCCTGTTATGAATATAAATTTATAAAACAGCTAGTCTCGATAAAATAATACAATTTAGAATAAAAATTAATACAAAGTAGGAAGAATGTAGTTAGCTAAGGTTTAGCGCAGCCTATCACTCATGGGACAGAAACATTTCATCAACGTCTGTCTGTCCTTTAACACAATATCTATAAAATAAACGGACTTATAAACCATAAGTTTTCCGGTTTTTAAATATTTATGTATTTATTATTATTGAATGAATTACTTATATTACAGATATTATCCTCGAGGCACGAGGTTGTTTATTTGTCACATACAACATAGAACAGGTACAGGAATGTTTCATCCTCCCAAACGTACTTTTACAGGGTCTATAATTGAATAGAATGGTAGAGTAAAAAACATTGTACACAATAATCAGAGCCTCATGACATCGAACGGAAGAATGGAAGATTACATTGGAAACACACAAAATACATACGAAAGGGGGTAATTCACAGAACACACATGAACGAGAGTAAAGGGGGATAAAGTTCACACATTAAGGGTAAATACGCTAAAATGATCATTCAACAAATGTTAACAGGGGGAGGGTAACGGTGCAGGTGTGATTGGTCTCAATCGAATGACTCAGGCTTCAAGATTAACTCGAAAACTATGTTGCAGCCGGAAACGTATTTCGCATAAATAAATAAAAGCAATTCTTTAGTAAAAATCTAATAATTAAACATTTAATATATTATAATTTATATAAGTGCAAAACTGCGTATGAAAATCTATGATCTGATGGCTAATGCTTTTGAATAGTGAATATGACAAATTAAAGAACGCACCGGCCTGCAGGCAATGGACTCCTCCAAACCAATAGGTTAGAAACAATCCAAAGTAATTTACAAGCCTTTGGAATCATATATCAGCAGTGACTATAATGTAACTGTAAATCAATAATGATTTTTTGAGACTTTTTACTGGCTTTTATTAAAACTAACAGATAAGTTTTGGTTTTATAATAACCAAAACAGCACAAAAACATGACAATAAACATTAAATATTCTGCTTATATCCTCCACTTAAAGGGTTAGGAGAACCACACAAATAAATCCTGTTTCAGGAGAATCCTGTTCGACTGAAGGACGGGAAAGTGATGTGACTGTGCATGACAGGCAAGTATTTTATTAGCTGTCCCACATAACGTAATGTCAACATGGGGGTCCAATTCGCATTTAAACATGTGACTGACAAACTCAACAAAGCTGCAAGTTTATTCTTGCTTCTGGCAGATTTTTTTTGTAAAAAATTGTTCTTGAATATTTAGTTTACAAAATGTATAATGTTTATAAGTTTGTTCCTTCATAATATAAAGTAGCATTTTCACCTTACATTATTTGTTTCAGATTTTTTTGTTTTTACATAATTCTCAATGGCATATATTGTCACTGGCTACACTGAGGTAGATTATAGCTGTAATAACAGCGGCTCACCTCTTTTCTATGATTTTCCAAAGGCATTTGGCAGTTTTGAGCTGCGTGAGCAACTGAGATGCGTGATCTTACTCCTGGCAGTTACCGTGACTTCTTTCCCAGATAATTTTTGCATGGAGTCGCTAACTTTGTGTTGAACATATGAAACCCTTGCCCTCCCTCTACCCTTTAAAGTATTAAACATTATTATTCAATGTATTTAACCACAAGGTGTGGGTTTAGACTGTCTTGATCCTAGTTTAAGTGTTTTGTTGATTATTCCAGATACCTAACATCTTCTTCTTTTGCACTTTTCAGCTATATCTTATCCAGTATTGTCTTTATGTGAGGCAAGGTAATGCACAAACCGGGTGAGTCAGCTAAGGTGTCCTAAACATATTAGGAGAACTATTAGTGATATAACAAAATACAACCTTCATAAATCACATAGAGCAAAATACTACAGTTTAATAGTTTAATCTAGTTTAAGGAACAATTTTATGCTATTTCTTAATGTTGAAAATGAAAATGAAAGTATTGTGAGAACATAGTGAAAGCTTTTAATTATAACTGTCTATAGAAAGACCAATAACAATGAATTTATTAAAATTATATAATAAATTGAACTAGAAATCGCTTTAAGTAAGACAAAACCACATATAATACATAGGAATTTAAATTTCCTGAAGAATAAACAATTTCATCAACCTCTATGAGTGCTTTCATATTTTGTGGATTGGAATAAAATTATGATTTACCCCCTATAAAAAATCTAGTAGGATTACTCATAAATATATTATAATAAAAAATAATAATGCAATGGTCAATATCGTTTATAGCAGTAGTTAAAACATATTTACAAATGCAATATCTTAAGGACAATATGGCTAGTAAATAAAAAAAAATCCAAACACTAATTTGTCATAGGATGTAACGCTATAACATTTAAAGTGTTCCCTGTTACGAGTTTGTGTGTTCCTTGTATCGTTCAATAAAGTTTAATAACACGTAGCCTATGTCTGATAAGTTAAATAACGCAATCCAAACTTGAATAAAGGGAAGGGAAAAAAGGAAGGAGTTCGTAAATACTGCAATATCTCTGCAGTGTTGGATCATCCAGCTATAGAAACATTTACTTTTAGTAAATAATTTTTCCTAAAATAAAAAAATATATATATGTATATTCCACAATTTTATCTACTACTTGTCCTATAAAAATTTACTTAGCTTTTAAAACTTGTCTTTTTTCATTACGAGCAACTCTGTTCATTATCAAAAGATTCGAGTTTATTGTTTTATATATTACTCTACATTTATTTCCATAAAATTACTTAGTTGTTTAAGTTATATTTAATTTACATTCTTAGACCTTCACTTTCCTTAAATAATCTCTTTGCTCCGCTTTCTTTTCAGTGATTTTCTTCAGATTAAGTACAAATTCGTTCAAAAAACGATAAAAACAAATTACCAACGTCTCGATAAGTCCCGTCGTGTCTTTACAGTGTTCTTTAAAGAGGTTAAAATTGTACTACAATTACTGTAAGAGCTTCTATTAAATATGTGTAGTCAATATTCCATTTTTTATTTATAATTCACCATTCACCATTCTTTTACTGATCAAATCCTGACTGATTCTTTAGAAGTCTTGATTAAATGAAGAATATTGTTTTAGGTAAGCAAAACATCTTTCCTTCACCTTATATACATGGTTATAAAAAGGTTGCTTTTTTACCAGGTTGATCGGAAATAACTACTTTCCGGATTATTGATACAACAATCCATGTAAAAATGGAGTGTGTCCGTTGGAAATAAATAAATAAATAAATAAATAAACAATCATATTTTGCAGTGGGTAAACATTTATATAAATAGAGATTTGTAAGCATTTAGGTGATACTAATTATTGTTATATTAATTTATAATCTGTTAACACTAGTAAAAATAAATATTAAAGTAGACTATATCAGTGTATAATACAACTAGTAACTTTCTATGGATTTAGTGAAATTTAAATATTTGGTCGTTAAAAACATTGGTTTTTGGTACTCCTCAATATATTTTTCTACTAATACTTAAAATTAAAAAGACAATTCTAGACGTAATGTTGCATAGTATGGGTTTTATGCACGCTGTAATTGTGTATACCACGTGGGCTATGATGTAGTGAACAAGAAGTGGATGACGTGCCAAGCCCTGAGGTAACATAGTTAGATGTTGATTCTGTGCGTTCACCCGTAACCTTTACCTTGCAGTATCTTATCGTTATATGGCTTGTATAGTGGCGATGATAAACAGCTGGAGAGAATGGGTAACTTAACTGACCAGTTCAATAACGGCATCTTATACTCTCTAGTCAAGAGATCACGGGTTATATTCCCGGGAAGGTCACAAATTGTTGGGTTTGGGCCTTTTTCAATTAAAAACGTAAAATTTCTTAAATTAAAAATATGCCTTTGGCGTTGCAAGAACAAACTAAAAAAATGAATGTCCTTCCACGATCGAAAGGAGTTTTTTCAACTATATCACTTATGTACTAGTACATGATTTAAAACATTTCAGACAGACTAATGACAAATGTAAAATGTCCGCTTGGTAAAAATAGCCATCTAATGAACATCTTACACTAATGCGCGTTGTTCGCTTTAATGTTATGTTATACCATGAAAACTGTTAAACGAACAGCTATTCTAATAAACCGATTACCCAAAGATATATAAGCAGTCTTTTGGCATAAAACTTTCTTCGAACAGTTCATGAAACTGTATTAGCAGCCAACCACCAGTAACATTCCGATATTTACCATAATGTAAACAATTTAATTATTAAGGATTTAATATCCTATGTAATTGATTTTTATTAAAGGTTACAGAGAATTTCATTAATATCACCATTCTATTATGCTCGATGCGCTTTTATAGTTGAATAAGTATTTCTAATTATCACCGATACTCTGAAACTTTATTAATAGAACAAGTTTTTGAGCGGATAATCTTCTTTCATTCAGTAAAGTACTTCGGTAAAATATTCGTCAGGTACCAATGTACGTACTTGTCAGTCGTTTTGAATTTTCTAAATTGTTTTCATAATAATAATTTTAGGTTTCAATTTTCAATTAAATTAAAATCAGTTATAAAAGGAAAAGTATAAAATGTTTAAGTTTTGAATATAACTAGAAATCCATAGATGATTTAGGCTGTTTTAACATTTCTCACATTTGTTTTTCAACAATTGGAAGGTCTATTGTTTTTCTTTGAAAGTGTCTTAGGGGTGGATCCGAGATATGGGGATCAGTTATAAGGCGTCTACAGTATTCCTACCACATTCAATAAGACGAGAAGATAAACCTCCAGAATGCATGTTTTTATCACAGTTTTTCATACCGAAAAATATTCGTATTATCTAGACAGAAAGACTAGTTGAATATATAAATTTTTTAATCGAGTTTTCGCTATATTTACTATCAATAGATTTTTCTTAACAAAATTAAATAAGTTATATGTATATAATCTCTCTTAGAATCGGGAGTTCACATCCGTCTGAAGAGATACAGAAAATATAAACTCCGTAAACTGATCTAAATCAATAACATTTCAGATGATACATTAAGCGGAAGGTAAAGTAGAGATAAAGCCAATATTTGCGTCAAATCAACCCTTTCCACCATATCTATGTTTGGTGTAGAAAAAATGCTAGTACAATTTTTTGGTTTTTAAATTTACCTTCTTATTATAAACGAACCAATGTATACGTAAGGTGAAAACATCCTAAAATACTCTATACTAGAACAGTTTATGAACATATTTCTGTATATTAGTAGAGGTCATATGCAGTTTTGCAAGTGATTACCTATTAAATTACGATGAGTTATAAGCCACACTTTACTACAGGGTACAAAAAACTGTTCAAAATAATCGCACCTACTTCACATCGGGGAAAGGATGGAATATATTGTGAGACAATCCGCAAAAATTCTTTGTAAGAGAGAGACAAAACCTCCTATACATTTAATAACCGTTTAAAGCTTTAAAGAAAGAGGAGGACAAGATCGTTATATTTTTGGGCTAAAGTTAGCGAGTCACTGCCATAAAAGAACGCAGAAAAAAGACATGGCAGCTACCGGCGGCAAAGATCAAGCCACCTTGCGTCCCAGATCGCTAGAGCCAAATGCGACGTCTTTTAGCAAATCAGAGAAAATAGGTGAATAGCTGTTATTAGAGCAATCGTGTATCTCTACATGTAGCCAATCGCAACGTAGTCCATTGGCAATTATATATACAACAACAAATCTAACACCTATTAATGTAAAGGAAAAGTAATATTTATATAAAGGTAAAACTTTTAAAAGGAACAAACCTGGTACTCCTGTTACTAGGACGAGTACATTTTCACTTTGTTGGGTTTGTCAGTCAAATGTTTAAACGTAGATCAGATCCCCATGTTGACATTTCGTTATGTGGGACAGCTAATAAAATGCCTGTCAGGCACAGTTACTTTACTTTCCCGTCCTTTAGTGATTTGAAAAAATATTTATTTGTCTGTTTCTCCTAATCCTTTAAGTGGCCGACATCAGCCGCTTCTTCATTAGTAATTGTCAGGTGTTGCTTCTGTTTCGGTTATTCTGGAAGAAAAATTATATATGATGTTAAATGTAAAAGTTAATATTCCAACGTAAGTTTTAATATTTTATCATCACTCACTAAAAAATGCGATTTTTTCATTTCTTAAATTTATATTAGAACAAACATGGGGTTTACATAATAAAACGTACCAAAACGTCACTATTGATTCACAGTTATGTTATAGTCACTGATTATAAATTATTTTAAAAATATGTAAATTGTTTAATACAATATTGTTTTATTTATAAGACAAATTCATTTCAAGAAAATAAATTTCCATAGAAAAATAAACACTTTATAATAATTCTTTAACGTGCCCCTTTTAGTTTAAGCCTAAAACTTATTTTAGTTTGATTAAATGTAAATCAATATTAACTTTATCGGGAGCGCCATTTTAATGAATTTAAGTAAACCACTAATCAACACGACCAGGAAGGAAATGTAGATGATTTGATCACTTAGAAATACCTCTTTTTATGCGGTTTTATATATAATTTAATTTCAATAAATATTGAATCTCAAAAAGTACTTGCTCCGCCGGGACTCGAACCTAGATCTCTCACTTGCCGGGTGAATGTGCTACCATCACACCACAAAGCCCTAACTTTTCACGATTCAATTATTTTATATTTGTCCGTTTCTTTCACATATGTGTTTAAATAAACCAAACTAATTATGATCGGAATTTAAGTAAACCACTAATCAACACGACCATGAAGGAAATTTAGATGATTTGAGCACTTAGAAATACCTCTTTTTATGTAGTTTCATATATATATATATATATATATATATATATATATATATATATATATATCCAAATATAAAGTACCACCTAACATTATTTTTAGCTATGCAAAATATTTTGTGTTAGTATGATCTCAATCCACGCTATACGGTCTTGTGTCACAAAATGGCTATCACAAATGCTCCTAATCATTCAAGCTGAGATCATGTAAGCGCTCGTAAATGTGCCAAATTTACGTTTTGTATCTACCAAAGTATGTATTTACTTACCTGCCTATATAGCGTAATAATTAGGATATATGACTAATATTTCAGCTTCTCTTGATATTTTGGTTATTAATTTTAGTTAGTTTTTACAGTTAGAGGTACGTAATTAACTAAAATATAAAACAAATGCACTAGCGTTATGTTTCATTATTTAAAACATTTATGTCTAAACAGTAATTTAAGAGAATTACCTGACGGTATTTGTACTTTCCTGTATTTAACATCGAAAACAAGTTAAAAAATACGCTGTAGCCGGAATCAAAATAAAAGTTATATAGAATCGATCAAAGCAATTTAATAATCAATACTAATAATTATATCAATAGTCATAATGAAAATAAAAAACATCCCTTCAGAGCGGCTAACTGTTACCAAATTTCTTCAAGACTTCAAGCGTTTTGTGGTGTCGCCTGACGATGAAACCTTTTGTTTCGAATGACCCTGTACTAAGAACATTTAGTTGGAAAAGTTATGTTTTAGTATCTACTAATTAACTTTAAAATGATTTACTATTCTTGGGTTTTGTTTTAAGTACGTTAAGGAAAATATATTCTTTTATAATATCACTGTTATACTCATAGGGCTTCAAGGGTTCTTGTACTTAGTACAGGCATTATGAAGTCTCCAGCCTATATGTGTGTGTGTGTGTGTGTGTGTGTGTGTGTGTGTGTGTGTGTGTGTGTGTGTGTGTGTGTGTGTGTTTGTGTGTGTGTGTGTGTGTGTGTGTGTGTTTGTGTGTGTGTGTGTGTGTGTGTGTGTGTGTGTGTGTGTGTGTGTGTGTGTGTGTGTGCGTGCGTGGTGCTGAGTTCCGGGGACTATTTCAGTTATTTCTGAGGTTTGACTCTACGCAACTCTGATTAATTTGATTAGTACAAATATTTACTACTGGACGTCTCACTCTACAGGAACAACATGAGGGTCCATTTATATCATCAGAGGATGCATCCAGAGAAGATGAAGTATCTATATTACAGTCAAATCTTTGATTGTATTAGTTTTACAGAAAATATGCATCATGCATATGGTAGCTTTGTTTGTTACCATCGAAATATTTGTAACCTGGCCTTTTACTCTACATACAGTAATACGAGCCTCTAGTTAAAACATTATAATATATTCTATATCTAATAAAAAGAAAGGGAAAATATAGAAACCCAGTGGTTTTGTTAACAAAGTGCTTTATTAAATCGGTAATTAACCATATTCGAATTGAATAACGGAGTATATGAAAGAATTATGCACAAAAATCTTTTATAAATTCAAAATATAACGTTTAATTCAACGAAACGTTAGGTAAAGGTGAGAATACGATATTCAGTTTTGTAGCTAAAGTCATAAATTTTATAAGATGCAATATAGGCAGAAAAATATTTTTATGTGAATAAGGTATTCTAAATTACTATCCTCCACTTGTACTCAGTCTATATTCCATTCCGTCGTAATATTTCTAAGTTTACCAAATCTGATATTTTATGTCCAATAGAATATCAGCCGTGTTACCATCGCCAAGGGTAAGCTTCTTACGGAGAATGTAGTTGTTTACGTTTATGACAGGCCGGCCAAGCCCTCAAGGAATTATTTATTCCCCTTCTAAAGAAATGTAAAAAATACTACAATTATTAACTGTCTATTTAATTTGATAAATATTATTTGATCATGGCAAAAGTTTTTAAAGTGGAAATAAAGATTCATGAACGTAATACTGTAAATGAGATATCTCGCAGTATTACTAGAATTACAGTATTATTAGAATGATTCTAATTTTACCAGAAGAGCAGGGTATGGAGAATCAGAATATTCTGGTAATCTAATAAATCTTCGAATCCTAGAGAAGAATCTTAGCATGAATATTTTTATTACAAGTATACTTCCTGTATACAAACATATAAAAGTCAGTTGGTAAAAATAAGAAATAATAAATATGTAATATTATTAAAATAATTCTTAACGATGTTTTTTATACTTTAAACTTAACAGTATGTTTTACTTCCTTTTACTTAAGGGGAGTCGGAACGCCCATCTTCTCCATGTTAACAAAGGTACATTTTTATCATAAAGTACTTAGGCTACAGTCATAATTTTTTCTAAATTTGTTTATTACCTTATTTTGTGTAATCAGACCCAACTTGGATACTTTTCAAAAAGTTTTTCCTAGTGAAAAATATTTTTTTCCAAATCAATTTAAAAAATCACGTAATCGTTTGGTAAAAGTTTTATAGCAGCAAAAATAAGATTGCAAATTGCATGAAATTGGGTCTGATTGTTGGCAATAGCCTATAGATTACGTGCAAAAAATATCAGTACTGTATCTTGAATACTTCCTGAGAAAAATGTACCTTTATGAGAAAAATGCTAACTTTCCGGAAATCGCATTTATTGTGAAAACAAGACTAAATGAGGCTCTAGGTCTACCTTATAAAAGTCCTGGGCCATACTGGGGTCCATCTGCTTCATCATACTTTTCATTTTGAACCATTCTTCTTTTTCTTCTTTCTTGTCTGGATTCTTTCGTTATTCCTTCCGCAGCTTTCTCACTTTTCCTCTGTCGCAATTCATCAATTCCGCGCAAAGCACTCACTGACCTATCACATAAACTTAGTCCAAGCTTCTGGAAAACTTCAAGTTTGCCACTATTTCTATCATTGAACGAAGTGACAGCATCATATACACCAAGTTTCAACGTATCCAGCCTTACCCGTTTTGGAATTTTGGCCCATACCACATTGTTGAAGCTCTCGTTTGGATTCTGCGTATGTCCGTGTAAACATTATTTTAACAACTCAGAATTTGTTAGTGCCCTGTAGATGTATTTTATTTCTAACATTATCTCTTCAGGTAGGCTATCTTTGTGGTCATAAACTGTACCTTGAGCCTTAGCCTTCTCATAACTACACCACGAGTCTACGCCTTTCGGACACAAACCGTGTTGAGGATTTTCATTAGTGGAGAGTTTATGAAAGTAGGTGGCCCGAATATTTTTCTTCATTTCTTCTACATTCTTTACACCTCTTCTTATTGCAAGGCCATAATATGTTTGTAATTTGTCTATTTGGGCGTCTGTTAGTCTTTTCTTTCCCCCAAGCACCTTACCGTCACCTAATTTTATTTTTATTTATTTATTTCACAACAAACATAGGCTAATAGGAAAATCAGATGTCAAGTAACATTAGAGGTAACACAGAGTAAGAATCAAGTCATAGAGGTTAAAACTTCTCTGTGTATAGAGAAGTGTGCACTATACAATGTGCTGAAAGAAGTGGTCAGCTTTCTCAACGCGTTTTCCGACCAAAAACAGCTGACATACCTCTAGTTTTTATTTAATTTTGAAACTTAGGAATAAGATACAACTGTGAGAGTTATATTTTTTTAAAGGGAATAAACTAACAAATCAAAATAAAAAATAAAAAAAATTGTATAAATTTTATTTTTTTGCGTTCCGACTCCCCTTAATATGGAGTAATGTATTTCAATTTCCAATTTTATATATTACTACCCATTTATCCTATGGTATTTACAATATATGATTGGTATAAAGCAACTCGATTGTATTTTATGGAATTCTCGACAAATAAAAGTAAATATTTTTTTTGTAATTTGCTCATAATACTTACTAATACAGTACTCAGAGCACATTTACATACTTATAAAAGAATTAAGGCTAAAGTTAGTCCAATAGTTTTAGAATTTGAAAATACGATTAAATTCATATTCTTTAATTTATTTTATTGCTTCAGTTATTTTAAACGTTTTAGTAATGGTCTCGGTTGGATTCTTTACTGTATTGGATGTACTAAGCAAGATGTTAGGTTACATGCTAATAAGAAGGATCCTAATAAAGTTGGGTATTTAAATATGTGATTGAGTTAGCCCTTTACTGATGGAGTTAATATTTTTGTTAGGGAATAGGTTTGACCAACTAATTTTAATTCATGAATTTATAAATCATTTCCATAGGAAAGGAAATGATTATATCTATGAACTGGAAATTTACTTTTAACATCAGCCGACTGAACAAGTAGTCTGATTGCAGAACATGTTACTAAGGTGTGCCAACATAACGCCGATTCCTAATATTTAAATAGTAACTCCTGTTTGATAATTATTTTTAAAATGTACATTGGTAGTCAAACATATTTTTACTTAAGCTAAGCAGTAAAAATATTGGTGTAAGAGTGAGTAATAACTGACAAATATAATATTTCCTAATAATTCTTTGTCCTATGTTGTTAAAACGAATCAAATAAACAGCAGGTAATTTAGACATGTTGTTTATTGTATTTAAAGCAATTGTAAAATTATTTTAATGTTCATAAAACCAGTTAATTTCTTTAAAATTAAAATTACTAGGCCTATAACCTTATTATTAACTACATAAAAGTTTCATCGAAACATTAATTCATCATTTTTAATTGGAAGCTCCTGTAATTGATATTTATAATATGGCGTTAAAAACGAGAACTGTTGAATAGAAAATCTTTTGTGACAAAGAATTCCTACCACTTGTAACCTTCCAGAAAAACATATTTTTCAAGCACTAACAGCAATGATATAAAATTAAAAAAATATCACGTGTGTGTTAATGTATGTCCTTCATCCTACTACATCTTTTACTCAATTATGGTGTATATTATTCAGAATAAAAAATCAAAATATGTTAAGCGGTACAATATTGGCAACTCTCCTCTATTATCGTTGTAAGTAATAGGTGTTATTTTTTATTAAGGTTAGTTTTTATCTCATATTTAATAGTTTAACTAATTGATATAACGATATATTGGTAGATTTATATGCATTTATTTATAATGAACGTTGGTTTTATCTTCTTTTTAGCTGTTCTTTTCTTTGCTATTTTTCAGCCTTTGCATTTCTATTTTCATTATTGTTTTACCATGCCACACACTTACAAACTATTATATAGCCTACTATATTTTGTATACACTAGTATCACTTTAATATTGTTATATAATGTTACTTATTAATTGTAATGACTATTTTTATATTTGTATTGTCTTTTCATAAGCTACTATTGTAAACTGGCAGTTGTCGTTAGAAGAATAAATAAATAAATGACCGTTTTGTTTTGTAAATATGTTTTATTTTAAAGTTAAAACTAATAACATATCTTATAAGTTAAACGTCTTATGGTTTATATTTTTTATAAAATAAAACCACTTTGAAGATTTTATTAAATTCACGTTATAAATTAGATACAAACCCCATCCGCTATCATCGTTTTCTCTGTTTATGACATACATTTTGTTATAGAACTCGCTTTCATATATTATAATCCTCTGATAGATTTTATTACCGTTACTTCTTATTCTTGGATACAATATTTTTAGGAAGCCTGGAAATCCTTTATACCAGTTTTACAAGTAAATCAATATTATAGTAGAATTTGGTTATTTTGCTAAAACACGTTTTAGTATGTTACAGAAAATACTGTTTAAAAAATTGTGAAATTTATACATTAAATACGGTGTATGATTTAGTAAGTTATATTAGCTTCACACTATCCTCTCTGGAGGTCATTGGGGGATAAATAAGTTGTCATGACCACAACAAGACTGAGCTTGTCAAAGCAATCATGTGACTGAATCGGGTAACAAGATAACTCGAAAAGATTTCATCTCTACACTCATATATTCTATGAAAATTTCTTTCTTCATAGATAAGAATGTAGTTTTCCGTGGCACATGAGTAGTCTAATTCAATTTTTCTTTTATATGCCAAGAAGAGTTTGAAATTTCGTTACCAGACGACTGCCTTTCGATATAACTGACCAAAAAAATTACATACTACAACGAAATCTATATATATATAAAAGAAAGTCATGTTAGTTACACTATTTATAAGTCAAGAACGGCTGATCCGATTTGGCTGAAAATTGGTAGTTAGGTAGCTAAGAACTGGGAGAAACACATAGGATACTTTTTATCCCGTTCCCGATTCAGGATTCCGCCTCACTGGTCTCTAAAAGTTACGAAAATACCCGTAAGAAATGCATTACAGCAAACATATGTTATTAAGTGAAAGGGCCTGTTCAAATTGAATCAGCTGTTCTTTGTAAACATATATAATGCAACAAAAGAAATATTTATGTTTATATCATTTAATTACCATTTTAAATTTCTTTACATTTATAGTTTTAAAGCATAGAGTAAGCTTAAGAGAAACAGCAAATTTTGTTTCAACTTTTTCTGCAATCACTGTTAAGCATAGACTTTTCTATCCAGATAATACAATTCAAATTTTAATTTTTTACAATTCAAAGCAGTTATCTCTGCATCTCCAAGTCAGATACGTACATTATTTGCTATCATCATTTCGATATGCTTTTCCATCGAACCCATCTAACCTGTGGCACAAATACAAGGATAATATGGCAGAAGATATTTAACATCAAATTCGTGTCAGTTCAATAAATTCCGATCTTAAAATGAATGAGGAGATACATAATCGGGCCTTACTCTTGATCGAAGACATGTGTTATCTCATGTGTGGTAGTTAATTAGTCAGGTTAGGAATGCCAGCGCCAAATCGTAAAATGAATGACGCATTTAATCGAGAATTGGAACGGGAAAGTGAATATGATCACCAGGAATTAGATTTAGTAGTTCAAACAAATGTGCCCCTGATGAACCCCCAACAAAAGGAAGTTTATGATACATTAATGAAGGCAATTGATGATGGAAACGGTGGTTTATATTTACATGGTGGAACTGGTAAGACATTCCTCATGTCAGTAGTTTTAGCCACTGTTCGTGCAAGATCCAACATTGCAGTTTCAGTTGTTTCTTCTGGAATAGCAGCCACATTGCTAGAAGGATGTCGTACGGCACATTCTGCATTAAAATTGCCGTTAAATCTTCAATCTGTTGAAGAACCAACATGCAACATTACAAAGCGCTCCGCTATGGCGAAATTTTTATCAGAATCGAAGATCATCATCTGGGACGAATGCACAATAGCGCATAATCGTGCATTGGAAGCAGTTAACGTAACATTGCAAGATCTACGTAATGACTCAAAATGTTTTGGAGGCGCAACTATTTTACTGTCTGGCGATTTCCGCCAAACATTACCAGTAATTCCCAGATCGACTGCTGCCGACAAAATAAACGCTTGCCTCAAATCATCGAATCTATGGCGCTATGTTAGGAAACTTCAGCTGACAACAAACATCAGAGTTGCATTGCTGAACGATACATCTGCTGAAGATTTCTCTGAGTTTTGTTGACTATCGGTAATGGTCGAGTACCTGTCGACGAATCGAGCGGATTTATTTCATTTCCTCGGAATATCTGTAACTTTGTCTCATCGAAAGACGAACTCATCAACAAAGTATTCCCAAACATCATTACTAACCTCAAAAATAATGAATGGTTGAGTGAGCGAGCAATTTTGGCAGCTAAGAATAAAGATGTAGATGACTTAAACTACATAATTCAGAATGAGATCATTGGTACACTGCATTCTTTCAAATCTGTTGACTGTGTAACAAATGAAGATCATGCCACCAACTATCCAATTGAATGTTTAAACTCCTTGGATGTACCTGGCACAATTTACAACTAAATATTGGTTCCGTAGTAATCATGCTTCGAAACTTATACCAACCATAACTGTGCAATGGAACAAGTTTGGTGGTAAGTAAATTGATGAACAATTTGATTTACACCACAATCTCAAAGGTGAGGAAATTCTCATTCCGAGGATCCCGATGATCCCACCCGACATGCCATTTGAGTTTAAACGGTTTCAATTTCCGATCCGTCTTACATTCGCCATGACTTTTTATAAGTCACAAGGCCAATCGTTGAAAGTTTGTGGTCTTAATCTCAAACATCCATGTTTTTCCCATGGCCAATTAAATGAGGCATGTCCACGGGTCGGAAGACCATCCGCGTTATTTGTTTTCGCGCCTAATAAAAAAACCAAAAATGTAGTTTATCACAAGGTGCTACAATAAATGGCAAATAAAGAATCATTGAATAATCATATTTTTTTATTTACAATTATCCTAATTTAAAAAGTAAAAAATGTGATCATGTGATATTGCCTTTAAGGCGGGACAAAGTTCGCCGGGCCAGCTAGTAATCTATAGATTTGAAAATGTTTATGCGCTCTCAGCGTAATCTGTTACGTGTCACGTGGTGTTGTGTACTCCTACGTTGCAGTAGGAAGGGGATAGTGAGAACTTATAATACGCCTACAAGTGACATAGATTTTCTAGCCTGTCTGTGATTGTCTGTTCCCTGTATTTGATAAACTTTGAAAATCGTGAAAAAATAACAATAGGTACATAAATGCATGGTATCTTCAATGTAACCATATAATCATTCACCGTTGACGTCCTTCTATAAGACTTATCTTCAGCTATTTGTAATATAATATAATGTTTGTGTGTTACTCGCATGATGGATTCGCATGTGTGGTTTATTCTAGTCGCCACATATTACTATTAAATGATGGGATTTATTCCAGAGGTCGAAACAAGCATTATATTACTGGATTATTAAAAAAAATATAGTGATAGTTGGAGTTCTTAAACTTCTCAAAGCCAAATATTCTATCATTTATCATGGTATAAATTTAATTAAACAGGTTCCAGAACTTTCACTTATGAGATTTGTGAGAAAACCAGTGTCAAATGCAAAAGATTTTGTGGAAACAAATTTTTCATCTTTTGGGCAAAAATAGCATTATTGATATTTCACCAATAAACAGGTCAAAATGTTTAATATAAGTTGTAGTTATTTTATTACAAAGAAAAGTGAGTAAATAAAGTTCACAGAGAGGGGATAGATGTTTGATTAAATAAAGTTTTACTTATAACAATACAACACACCTTTTACAGCTGACTGCACCATCCTGTTGTTTAATAGGTTGCAGTATGCTGGGATCCAAGACTTGCTGTTTCCTTGACTTTAAACCCGAGTATAACAGTTTTAAGCTCTAAAGCCCCACAGTTAGAAATCCCTTTGGGAAACGTTTATGTTTCACTGTTCCATAAACAGATATTATCACTTAAATGAAAAAGTTTACCATACCGTCACAGTAATTTCTCCTCCAATAAAACTCTAAAACATTAATTAACCACGTTCAATACAAAAACACTTTTTGTGAAACGTGTATAACATTTTCTGTCAATGTTCTTTCCAATTTACACAAAAGAAAGAAGTTGAAACAATTTCTAAGAATCATTTAGAAATCGTATTAGAAGCCACACTTCTAATGTATATTCCGTGAACAATCTAGTAAAAAAAGCAGACAAAATGTTGTGGCAAAATATTTATCCTGTTTTGGATACAAAGCTGGTTCAGTTTTAACACAAGGTTAAATATTGTATGAAAATGTCACAAGTTTTATTACAAAGTTGTATTAGTTAGTATATGCTAGATTATTCATAGTATCTTAACCTATCTATGCAGAACAAAGATGGTTATTTTGTGCTTAAGATAAGAACAAATCATGTAAAAATATATACGTACATTTTTTATTTAATTGAATATTTCATGAATATTATTCCCTTATTTTTATAATAAACTACAGGTCTTAATTTACATAGAACTGTAAAGTGTGTATTACGAATTTATCGCAATAAAAGGAGCCACGCTAAGTAAAACACTACCCCGTTGTTCACTTTTACATTACAAATTGGAAGAATATTTTTAATTTTAGTTAAACAGATTATTATCTCATGATAGAGTGGTGGGGTTCAATTCATAAGAAAGTGTTACACATTTATGTGAAAAAGTACAAAGTAATGGATGTAAAGGCGTTATTCTGTTACGTCACTTTAGTATTGACATACGCAACGTCGCAAGATAACGTACTCGTAGCGGAAAAGAGATTCTGATATCAAAATTAAGAAAATTTTGAAGTGAAAGGAATTGACTTAGTTTAATGGTACGAACTTATGTAAGCTTGTTTTCAAAAGCCTATCTTCGTAATCTTAAAGTGATAAAATGAAGCATGTAAGTCTTGAAAGTCATTTTCCTCATGATAATTTCTGCGAGAATTCTTTTGAACAAAGATTATCTTCTAATCAGTACAGGTGGCCTCATATCTAGTCTTGAAACACACGTACAGCTATACAAAAACGTATACAAATAATAAAATGTAATATTATTCTAAAAGTAACTCCTAGAAGAGCTGGTATTGTTCTCTATAACCTGGTAAAACGTTTGTATAAAAAACAAGTTCATAAGACATACACGTGGTTTTCTTTAACTATTGATAACACGTTTTAGAATAATAAACACAGTAGCTAAAACGAAATATCATGCAAATAAGCATATATCCGTTATATGTTTACTCGTATACAATAGAAGCTATATCAACAGTGTAACCAGAACTGTTGTCAAAGAGGGATTAATCACGTATTTACTAATACCCAATTGGGATAACTGAAGCTAATCCAAACCTATTGTAGTTTGTTGGAATAATTCATCAGTATCGGTACGGATTGTGAGTGACACAGGGGAATGATTGTGTATAAATATAAACAGTTCAACACAATTAAAGAGAATGTTAAGAGTTCCACCCCGTGAGTTCAGATTTATCTCGAGTTTGTATGACAAAATATGCCAAATGTTTGTAATGTATACCAAGTTGCAATTATGTGAAACCCTTAGGATTAAGTTTATTTAATTGGGATACTGAAGCAACAAAGGTTGATATCGCCCAATTACAAATTGAATACCTTTTTATGTATAAATACAGTGGTATATTCTAGTGGTACATCTAGATTAAACCGTCTTTAATAGATATTTACAAAAATCACAACTAATGTTCTACTAGTCTCTTTCAAATTATTTATTATGATATTGTAGAAAGGGAATAGAGCCCATTATTCAATATTGTTCAGCAATCATCAAGATTCAGTGAAATAAAAAAAAGAATGGAAAATGGCATTTATGTTCATTGAAACAAATGTTTACTAGAAAGAGTGCGTAAGAGATTTTAGGTTCAAGAAGGTACCATCCCAGGGCTAAAAACAATAGCCATTAACGATATATTGATCCATCAGCATTAAACAACTTGTATATTCTTTGAAAACATTTTAATTTTTGATATTCATTAGAAACTTTTTTGCAAAAATGTAAAGCCACGGTAGCTTTATTTAAGACCTTTCCGTGCAATTGCAATGATTAATCTATATATTAAAGGATTTGGACTGAAATTGGAATAGAAATTGTAAAACATTAATTAAGAAAGATATTAATATTATTAACTAAGAATGTTATATGAAACCATTTGGTACCAAATTTTTGTATCTCTTCTATCGGAAATATTGCAATTGATAAATTCATCTTATAATCAATTATAAATTTCATTCTTTGTTTGAAAATTGATTTAAAAAATATTTTATAGTGTGTGTTAAGTATAAAAGGAATGTAAAATAAATAAAAAACTAGTTTCTAAATTAACGTCAGAAGTGATAACAAATCTAAAATTGATAAGGGTTGGCTTCTTTATTTCAAAATTAAATGAAACCATTCAAAACAAAATCGAATCTTTCGAAAAAGACTTTAAAAACTTGTAAATAGAGTTAAGAATGTTTTGCCTCAAACAGCTGATCAATTAGACGGCGCTTTTTTCATGAACCACTTTGGTCTGATCAAACGGATGTTGGCGTCCAAAGGATAAATAACCTGCCAGTCTGAACGCAACGCAAGTGCAAATATTTGATTATAACTAAATGCAAAAGAGCACTTTTCTCAAGTCATTTTCCCAATACAAGTAACCCTTTTAGTTTTTAAATAACAATAATGTATATTTATTAAAATTTAATATCTTTAGCAAGGTATGAAATAGCTCAAAGTAGACAGGCGAGATAATCTAAGTTAGTGGAAAGCGTTAATTGTAAAAAATTTCGTAACATTAAATTATAAGTATCAGAATTGAAAGCATAATGTAATAATCACAGAAAAATCCAAATGAAATTAAGTTAGTAAACAGATGGTAAGGGCTAAAAAAACTCAAGAAAACTTTACAGAGTTCCTAATTGGTATAAATAATCTCTCAATCTGTATTTAATGGAACATATGGCCTAAAGATAGTTTAAATTATAAAATCTGTTCTATACTTTTAAGGCATCCGACACAACCTGGTAGCTAATTTTGTACAGCCATTTATTTAATTCACATTATGTTATTAGCATTGGTACAATAAAAATTAACACGGATTAATTAGATGATGACAATATTCAGCTACTGCATGCAACTGTTATCAATTAAAATGTTATTAAAATTAGTGCCAAGCGATTTCATTTCTGTTGCTTCGCAGCAAATATATCAATATATTTTCTAACTTCCTTTTCTTGTTAAAAAGTTTTCTCTCATGTCTAGTTTACGTTTTAAAAGTACTTAATGTTTGAGTTTATAAATCTGGATAAACGTATATTTGGAATAGCATAAAGGCAAAGGAAGTTTGAATACTGAAAGAATTCATTCTTAACGAAATACTATTTATGAGTTTTATCTGACATTATGGTGAATGTAACCTGCACAATCTCTTAACTTTGACAAATTATTTGTACGATTTGTTTTGGAGTTAATTTATTTGTCCGATTTGCTTGTGTTTTTATAAATCAATTGTGTAAGCGTAATTTGACCAGTCAATTTAATACGTCATTTCATGAAAAACTGGAGTTATACATATGCGTAACCATAATCGAAATCAGTTCATGAATCCACAAAAAATATAAGCTTTTTCATAGTATTCAGGAGATGATTAGTTACACGAAAATAAAGTAACGATAAATAAATCCGTCACAGCATATAAGCACTCATATGAGTGAAGGAACTTAGTACCATATAAGATTCTGGGTGTTCATAATATACATATATATATATATATACATATATATATATACATATATATATATATATATATATATATATATATATATATATATATATATATATATAATAGTATATACCCATGGCTTCATACACATTTTCCGCAGTGGAAGTGGTGTAACAATGGACAAAGTTCAAGGTCAACTAATTCGAAATTCCATTCAATATATTCCTAGAATGTTTAAAGATCAATAAATGATGCTTAAATCAAAACTATTGAATCAGAATTTGGATAGTGTCTTTGTGAAAAAATGTGATGTTTGTTAAATAATAAATCGTTTATGACATGTAAGATTGTCGTACTGACGTAATATTAATTCACCACTTTATTAGCTTTTTATACTGAATGAATTAAAGTCACAATTGACATCATAAATCACTTTTTGTTGGAGAGAACTAATGAAAAACTTACGTATATTTACTATTTGTAATGACATTTTATAAAATAAATTAAAAGTTTTTTTCGGCATTGAAACCTTTCCATGTTCTTAGTGTTTCATTTGGAAATTTAAAAATATAATTTTGTAGGTTTTTAGAATATTAGTGCTTGAATTAAAGTTAATTTATGCGTATCGCTTAATACATGTTCCTACTTTGCTTATTTTAAGCGTTTAATGCAGTGGCAAGTAATCAAATTAAAAAATTGTCAAAACTACTAATGATAAAAGAATAAATCGTGAAGATCTATTATATTATGTATATTGTGATACAGATTTATACACTACATACTGTAAATTCATGAGGAATTGTGTTATTAAGAACCTAATTTGTGTAAATTGTTTTCAGGCAAGGCCCTCTGTGTATTATCCAAATTTTCCGGTTATTTATTCATGCAATATTATTAAGAAACGAATGTTTGAAAGTGGATAGAACTTTAATATTCTGAATAGGGAATTTGTGATGTGTCACACATACATCATTCAGAACAAATTTAGATCAATATCAGTATGTATATTTAGGTTTGATTTCAATAAACATTGAAACGCAAAAAGTACTTGCTCCGCCGGGAGTCGAACCCGAATCTCTCACTTGCCGGGTGAATGTGCTACCATTACACCACAGAGCGCTTACTTTTTCCGATTCAATTATTTAGGTTTGTGAATATTCAAATGGTCAATGGTAAGCTATAACATATGATAATGCTATCGGTGACAGTATTGACCGCAGTGGCAACAGTGACGTCACAGCCGCAATCACAATCACATTATCTGCGGCTCTCGAGAGTGAGCCATGTCTTATTGGATTTCCTACTGTGCCACCGAGTCTGTGTATCCATTATGTAGAGAAGACTTTATTAAAAATCTATAGGTAAAATATTTTTTTTTTTTAACCTGTCTTATTCAGTTTATGCATTATATTTGTGACTGAAACTAGTTTTTATCATGTAGTGCTTCGTCAAAACCGTTCCTCCAAACCCAACGCAATAACTAGAGGGAACTGGACGAAAAATATAATAAGTTTTCG
Source organism: Homalodisca vitripennis (assembly GCF_021130785.1). Classification (NCBI taxonomy): domain Eukaryota; kingdom Metazoa; phylum Arthropoda; class Insecta; order Hemiptera; family Cicadellidae; genus Homalodisca; species Homalodisca vitripennis. The sequence continues at coordinate 89,381,434 of NC_060213.1, read as the reverse complement.
TGAACTATTTTTATTTCTAGAAACTTTTAATGAATGAAACATTACAGTTTGACATAAATATGTTTGAACTTGATAATACTTGTGACAAAATGAAGTTACTTACGTTATTGCCTATGGAATATTTGGATCAATGCACTTCATATGATACATCTCATCACTGGCTGTGCAGTTATTGGCTGAGTGTTGGCGAACCATACCACGAGAACGGCTAGAAACACGTCATTCTTCTCTTTCGTTTATGTGACTGTCCGTACAGGTATAAACTGTTCTTAAGTATGAACTGGTTTAAAATTTAGTATAGAGCTTCATTTTTACGTGACCAACATTGAGTTAAATGATAGAGCATGTATGCTCTATCAGCACTGCATGAGGATAAAAAATATGCAATCTACACAGACTGATGCATACGAATGTTTAAATTGCCTTAAAATATTCTTTTATATTGTTTCTATGTATGAATTTAAATACAATAGTGTAGCCGCTCGACAGATTTAATTTCGCACTGGTGCAACAAAGTTTGAATATCATATCCCAAACATTTATCTCTAATGCCATGTGAATTAAAAGGGTAAATAAACAGTAGATTTTAATTCATGAATATGTAGATGTAGTTTAGGGAACTTTTGCGTCCAATTTCCTTATTTATTGTCAGTAATTTTTTTTGATTAAATTAAAGTAAAAGTCTACATTTATTAAAGTAGACTTAACTAATAAAGATATGGTTGTAATAGCTTAAAAATCTGAGTAAAATCACTAGTAGACTGCATTAAATAACTTTTCTGACTTTGCCTAATAAAAAATAAGGAGAAGCGGTAGCGAGAAAGCAACGTATGTCATGAAAGGGGCATTAACGACAAAATCACGCTTACTACCTCTCAGTAAGAGTGGTAATACGGTGGTAACATATTTTTATTTATTAGAATTTCCTCTATTAATGTGGTAAATAATTAGTGACCTATATTATTAATGTGACGACCAATGTATGGTCTTTTTCACAGAATGCTTTTCCTTTTCATAAAATTGCAAAACAAACAGGTTATGTACCCTAGAAATCAAAAGATAATGACATAAAAATGTCGCTTTTTCCTTAGTTTATTAAGGAGTGCAGTAAATTATTGGTCCTAAAACAAAATGTTTAATTTTTTAATTTAAACACAACATCTACCGAACCAAAATACTGCTAATGCAATTTGCATTGTAAAACCAAATTTAAAAAATGTATACAAATTACTGCCATCTTCAATATTTAGATAGTCGTTTGGTATATCTTGAAAAATACATACTACAGTTCTAAATAAAATTGAATAAAAAAATTAATGACCGTATAAAAAAAATACTAAAACCTACTAAAGAATCGTCAAATTTCTCCTTGACGCTGTAACTAAGTTTCGTTATTTAGCTAAATGTATTAAAAAATACACTATTTGAAATTTCAAACAAATGCAAACCATTAATATAAAATAAAATATTATTTATAGTAGGTTTTATACATTCCTTTGTTTGAAGGTTATTTTTGACGATAGAATTAGACGATTGTGAAGGAAACAGGATTTTCCCGGAAATTTGCCATCGTTCAGTGAAACAAAAAGTCAGTAACACTACGTTTCGAGATCTGCAATCTGATCTCTTCTTCGGGTAAAGAACTAACCTAATACATAATTACAAACTAAGTTAAAATACAGTTTTATACATGATTAAAAAAAAAACAAAACAAAAAACAATTTTCAACTTTATGTCTCATACATTGATTAGGGCTGGTGATATGTTTAAACACTTATATTTAACGTTCCTAAATGCACTTAAAATTATCTCCACATTCTTCTAAATAATCAAATTTTTAAAATGTATTGAATTTACTCTGTGTACATCGTCGATTAAATTATATGTGAGCTCTAAGACTTGAAAATAAGTCAAATATTTCAATGATAATGAAAATAACCAACCATTTTAACTTTTTTGTTTTATGTATTTTGGGAGAGATTTATTCCACTCAACCACTATTCGACACTGTATTTTAATAATACTACTGTTGCCATATTTATTAGCTAAGATATGAAAGGAATATTAAAAGTTTTGCTGGAAGTTTTTCTTTTAAAAATCCTTTAGCTCTAATATAACATCTTATAGCTTGTAATCCTACCACTTGAAAGAGAACTCATAACATTCGGCTCGTTCTCTTTACAAAGCTAGAAGAAATCCTGTTGTATAACAATGGTATATTCCTTTTTGCGTGATTTATATATTTCTTTGTCACGGCCCGAGAAAGGAGTCAATATGATATTTTCCCTAAGTAAATTTTAGACTTAGGATTGAATGATGAACTCAGGGAAATTTAATTGTGCGCGAGATACGTGGTATTTTTTTTAAGTTAATATCAATCACCAAACGAAATATATATCACTTGACACAACCAGATAAAAAATAGATTACCAGTCAGAAGGTGTTTAAGAGACAGATTTTAGGGGGAGGTAAAAAATTATTACTAATTAAACTTTCGTATTTTTATAATTAAAATGAATACATTACTACAAATATTGAGTAACTGATGTATATGAATATGTTAGCCGGCAAACGTGGTGCAATTTTGGAGTCAAGTAGAAAAGCTTATGCTGGATTTAAAGGGTGTTTTTTAGTAAAAATAATAACTTAAAAGGTGACTTTTAAAATGAAAAAAGGTTTGTAGAAGCTTATTAAGTTAAAACATTGCGTCATCGGCATAATGTATTCAGGGATTGTGTCAGTTTTGACAGAGATTCTGAACCACTAGGCGAAATGTTCAAGGTCCACTCTTCCCTTGTGTTCAGTTAATTATATAATTTCTGAACACTCAGCACCTCGTCGCAATAAACATTTCATCTATAAATTAATCGCTCTCTCTTCGACAGGACAATTTTTATCATAAATATGTGACAACGGTTCCTAATACTGTCTTACTATGTTCTCGTAAAGATGTAGGTTCTTGGTAGTCCCTCCTGATTCTATAAGGGGAACAGGCGACCATTTGTACACCTTTTCTGTGTTCATACACTTCGTGATCACCACATTATTTATTTTTTTATTTATTTACATTCCAACGGCAATACAACAATTTACACTTTACAACAAGTTGATGGCTCATGTTAAGAAGAAAACAAAACAGCAAAAACGTAAACGAATAAAACAAACAATTGGATATAACAATAGCTATGCCACAAGATGCTTAACTGTCAATGCAATGCCTTACAACTAAATCTGACATTGAATACTTAAATACTTACACAACGAATATATCCGACAACTCTGCCATAAATGCTCATAATACGGTGACTAGAAAGTACTACGAATCAGATAACAAAGAAAACAGAAAAAAATAAGAACAACGGACTTAATAATAACCATAACAAGGCAAAAATATCAGAGCAATGAATAACAAACGAATAAATAACAACACTATAGAATAACAAAGCGATAGAGAATGTGATAATTAACAAAACAGAAATTGCAATAAGCCTATGATTATGACTAGAAGAGATTACTAATGCAGGTCTGGGCTGGAGTCCGCAGCAATGCATTTGATGGCTCGAAGGGATGTGGAGAAAAAATCCACAGACGAGCTAATGTCGTTGCCGAGTCGCATAAATCGTGGGATGGGGCTATGTCGGAGGTAATTCCTGGTGGCATGACTCAGCTCGAACAAATGCTGCTGCCTTGTTCCTGTGGGGATGCGAAACCGGATCATCTCAAATAGGCTGAAGCAATCTGGCAGGATTTGGCAGTTTATGAGCCTGTACAGGAAGGAGATATCAGCAACTCTTCGTCTGCACTCCAGACTCCGAAGACCATACGCAGCCGACAGCTCGTCCACTGAGACGTCAAAGTATCTCATCCCAGAACGGCATCCCAGAAATCGCACAAAGCGTCTCTGCACTGACTGGAGCTGTTTGATATGTCCATGTTGGTATGGGGACCAGACCACAGAATAATACTCCAGCAGCGGGCGAGTAAGTGTCCTGAACATAAGGGCAGCAGCGCCGGTACTCAGCCCGTGTTTAACTGTCTGGATGATCAAACCCAAGGACCCTGAGGCTCTGGAGCAAATGTGGCTGATGTGGGAGCCAAATTCAAATGACGAGTCGATTAAGACGCCAAGGTCCCTGATTACCTCACATCTCTCCACCCGGGATCCGTCCATAGAGTACTCAGCAACTGTAATAGTCGTCCTCCTACTATAGGTGATAAGCTTGGTATTCAAAGGGTTCACAGACATTTCGTTGGAGGTGCACCAATTAAGGACATTGTCCAAGGCGCTCTGCAAAACCTGGCAGTCGTGGATAGATGTTACCTCAATGAAAAGCCTTATGTCATCAGCAAATAGCAGGAAGGGAACACCAATGACTTCCTAGATGCCATTTATGAATATCTAAAAGAGAAGAGGACCCAGATGGAAACCCTGGGGCACTCCAGAGCTTGCAACAAAGGAACAAGATAGGTGATTGGCAAACCGGACGAACATTCTTCGATCAGAGAGGTAGCTCTTAAACCATCGCAGCATTACCCCGACGACCCCGTATCCCCCCAACTTAGCAAGAAGGTGCCGGTGACTTATTTTGTCAAAAGCCCTGCTAAAGTCTATGTAAACTGCATCCACTTGGTTTCTGCGGCTAAGAGTGTCCATCACATAACACTGGAGTGAAAGGAGGTTTGTTTCCGTTGACCTTCCTGCGAAGAAACCGTGCTGCTAATCAATGATAACATGCTTGAAGAGAGGCTGCAGCATGTCCAGAATGAGGCTCTCAAACACCTTACTCAGGACAGATTGCATTACAATCGGTCTGTAGTTAATAGCGTCACTGCAATCGCCAGACTTCATTATAGGAATCACGAATCCATCCTAGAGAGCATCAGGGAAAATTCCAGTGGACAAGCTGAGGTTGAAACAGAAAGCAGAGCGGAGGGGCCAGTTCGGAGTGACAAAACTTGAGGACCCCCGGAGCAACCTCATCAAGACCACATCCCTTAGCAGAGTCAAGAGCAACGAGTTTTCCGTGAAACGGCATCGAGCGAGACAGAGCAAACAGAGAAAACAAAGGAGGTATTGAAGGGGGGAACAGGCAGATCTTCGGAAGATGCAGATGTGTTTACAGAGGAAAAGTAGGTGGCAAAGAGCTCGCACATCTCAAAAGGAGTAGAGACCCCAACGTTGCCAAGTCCAAGTGAAGAAGGAGTGGTACATGTGCGATTGAGGTCTTTCACGAAGCTCCAGAACACCTTGACGTTCGAGGAGTTAGTAGAGTTGACGTAACCCACGTAGCTAGCACGGCATTCCCTGGAGAGGGACCGGCAACACTCTCGGATTCTGCAGAACGAACGATAGTCTATCTCATCGTGAGATCGTTTGAACCTCTTGTGAAGTATCTTCTTAAATATGACTAGCTCCTTCAATTCTTTAGAGAACCACCTAGGAAATACAGAGGGACCAACACGTTGTTTGCAGAAGCTGGAGAACAGCAGGTTAACATCATTGCAATTATAATCAAGTCGAGCTATTCCATGCTGGAGATCACATCTTACCGCTTCTAAGTTACACCTCCCAGTATTCCGAATATATGTGGGGTGGTCAGTACGAGAATTCATTGGGCAGGAAGCAACACTGGTAACGCCAAGGGCAGGGTGACAGGGTTCAGATGCAAGAAGCGGATCGTCCTCCAAAGAGACAGTAAAAAGGTCAGACGGGCCAAATATCATATCCAATTGGACTCCCCGAACATTGAGCACATCACTTTTTGCGATTCAATATGTATTGAAATTATATATATATATATATATATATATATATATATATATATATATATATATATTATATATATATATATTTGAAATTGTATAGCAAATACATTTGAAATGGCTTGAAGAGAAGTAACCTGTAGTGATGAGTGAGTAAAGTTTAATTTAACGTTCCAGGTGTGACATGTACAGTGCCCCAACCTTATTCAGAATGAAGGGAGATAAGCTCTACAGTGCATATGGTTTTCCAATATTTTTGACCGAAAACACTTTTATTGATGTTAGGTGACAGTACGAGAGAGAACAAGAAGCTTCGTTACGAGCCAATATTTCCATCTAGGAAAAGTATTAAGAGGCAATTTGCCGTGAGCTTATGACATAGCATGACTAATCAAATTTCTTAGTTTCTTAATCAAGTTTCGGCAGCAGTATAGAGAAAATATTTTATCTTAAATGTACAAAATGTATATATACAATAAAGGAACAAAAACTCCGAATTTTCAACGAATTTAGCTATTTCAGGTAAATAAATATGAAACATATTCAAGAATTTTGCTGCTAGTACCGATAAATCCGTGAATAATCGCAATTTGTGACTATCCTTATTACAGAATTAAGGGTTTACGGCTCATCCAACTCTTCATCTTTAAAAAATATCTCTACATTCTAATGAAAACTAAGGCATTTTCCTTTAACAGAGCTAAGTAAAATAAACACTATTTATCTGGAGGTTTAACAAAAAGTCACTGTTCCTTTTCAAGCTGTTCATTATCGGATCCTTCCGATGTAGGAAGAGTATTGTTTTATATCTTAAAACCAAAAGTTATCATCACACAGGTTATTTATGTGTTATTGTACCGTACTAAAGCACGGATCCTTTTAGTAAGTCATGCATGGTTGTAAAATAGCTATCTTGTTAACACATTATTATCGAATAGTGTTAATAATATTTATATACGTCACAGCGTACACTCTGTGTATTTATATGTATAATTATATGTATTTTAAATGGAAATTTTAATATTACTTGCTTATCGGCTGCGATTACATTTTATATTACGTGAATAAAATGAACCTAATGAGTTCTTCTGTAACAAATTTTTACATTTATATTCAAAACAAAACAAAATATGTTTAACCTGATAAAGAGGGTGCAAATGTACTTTTATGAATAATTAACATCTTGGAAAAATTAAGTAAAGAATTATTTAAGGGAGGGTGAAGAAGCTATACGCCAACGACATTTTTAAAACAGCAAGAACCAGACCGAAAAGATTAGTTTCTGCGGTAACAACGGCTGACCGCAGAATCTCCTCCTAGTGTCTGGCTGCTCTTCTCATTATGTCATCCGTCTAGGGAACAATTAAAACCTCATTATCGTTACTCAATGTTCTATATATATATATAGATACGCAAACGACCCAATTCTGAGGATTGTCCTATTCTGATGAGTGGCTCCTCAGAATGGTACCGTGAATGTATAATTTGTTCTGAGTCGTCAGAAAGGGATCAAGTATGTACAAAATTATTTCTCACCAAAATTTATACTGTTATTTAAACTTTAAACTATAAATACCAAAAACGACTCGCTAAACACTTTACTGTAGCAAGAGCTTTAAATACATGTGTGTCTGGTTTTAAAGCTGTAAAACCAAGTGAATACTGAGTTGTCTAACTTTTTTAATAATTGCTAAAATGTCTAGTTATTGAGCCCAAACTGTCTTGAGGTGAAACCTAAGAAAACAATTTTCAGAACACTATTACGGGAAATTATATACAGTATACACTCGTGAATTTAACGAAATTCGCATTGTGTTTTTATGGTTTATTCTAAGATAAAGGTACAATTTTAATTAAATAGAGAGGGCCAAAGCTTTTAAGATGAAATAAATTACCCAAGAACTCGAATTGGGTAGAGACAAAAAAAAACCTGTCACCTAGTTACTTTAGCTGACAAGACTGTTAATATGGATTATACAAAAACCATGTTATAGATACTCTATGACTAATGTCTTAACAACGATGTCTTAATATCTTAATATTAAACATGTTTGAGAGGTTGACACCTATCTGAATTGTTATTTGTTATGAAAGTCTTTTTACAAATCTTGATATAATAGTTTTTTTGGATTAAACTCAATGTTATATATGATTATATTACATTTGATATGAACTCAAATATATATGATTGAAACTAGTCATCAGGACTTTTAATAAAACTCGTATACTACGAAGAAGTCAAATCTGTAACATAAATGCAGAAAACCAAGCAAATTCAAAGATTTTTACTATTGGACATGCCTTATATATAATATGGTTTATTTGACAATGAACGCCTTAACGTAGTTATAATTCATACTGAATGTGTTTGAAGCCGTAGGAGGCAGAACTGCAGGGTGAAAACTATTTTAAACGCCACACTTCAGGAAGCTTTGTTAAATACGGTTATTTCTTTTGAATTTTATAAAGCAGTGTACGTAAGCATTCTGTTAATCCGACTGAATGCTTGGTTTGTGTAAGAATCGGTTTGTGTACATAACACTTAATAGTAAGATTTAATGTTAAACAAAAATGATCCGTCACCAAACATCACCTAGACATTGATTTACATTCAGCCTGTTGCGTTATTCACAGAGCGTGTAGTATACATACGCCAATAAATAAATAACGTCATACGACAAGCATGTTAGGTATTCTAGATTTCTAACCTACCTATTGTAGTGTTTACATGTAAACATTCTCTTACTACGTAGATAGATATTTATCATTAAGAATACGGCCGCAATTCTTAACGCATCTTTAAAATTGAACTTGCAACAGTATAGCAGCCTCTGACCGCTAGATCGCATGAGCATCATCGTTTCCTGTTTTCTGCGATAAGCAGCCCGCTGGCCCATTCCACCTCCACTCCAAGTTCCCGGAAGTTATCTGCCCCATCTGTCTATCTCTCTCTCTCTCTCTCTCTCTCTCTCTCTCTCTCCTCTCTCTCTCTCTCTCTCTCTCTCTCTCTCTCTCTCTCTCTCTCTCTCTCTCTCTCTCTCTCTCTCTCCTTCGACCTTCCTGAACACTACATCTGGCAGATTCTAAAGTAGCAGTGTACTATTTGATTTGATTGTATTCGTTCTCTTAGAAATTCGTTTACAAATATTTTTATACTCAATTCATCAAATAATCGGGTACTGCTGTCTTCATAAAATTCTGAAGTTTATTTATGTACCAATAAATATACTCTTGTGACTAGGTTATAGTTTGGTCTTCTAAAGACGGAGTCAGGTCCCGGCGATCTCTCTCACACGCTAAACATATCACTTCAAACGTCTACCACATTAAAACATACTCCAATATTATCTCTGAAACAATTTTCACTACTTGGGCAATATTCATTCATGTATTAGAGTGAAAGACAAATATATTTTATTTTGTGGGTTGTGACAACCAAAATTATGGAGAAAACACAGCTTTGTGTTAAAAATTTTATTTTTTTCTATTTTAACACATCATTAATCAAAAAGTAATAACAGTAAAAAAACAGTACTTGTCGCACAGTATTTGTTGTATTTGTCTTGAAGAAAGGTGTACTAAAAATTAATTAATTTTCCTTAACCCTTACAAAACCGATTATTAGCACCTATTTTTATGAACTGTATAATAATACTCTACACACCGGGGACTAAATATAATAATTAGATAGGCAATATATATTACTAACTGTCTTTCCTTGTGCGTATCAATATATGAGGCCAGATATTTTTTGTCATCTCTAAATAAAAAGAATTTATGTATCTTTTATTGTAAGAAGGAATATGTTTGATATCTATAAATTATTTTAACTTCTTCACTATTATAAGAATGATTTATTTACTGAAGTCATGTAATTAACATTAATGTAGATGTGTTTGTGTAAAACAATATGCATGTAAAGTATATTTAATATAGTCAAATAACGTTTTTTTTCAAATTGTCTCCATCAATTAGCAATGCTAGAGATATATTTATATGTATACTACAATGCTTTTCTCAAAAACAAGTGAAGGTGCAGATAAAGCGAAGTACATTTTAGACATGTTGAACCCGGCCCGCACCGTGCCGCGAGTATCTTACATTGGTATGATAATAAACGTACCTAACTATCATTAACACTACCTGAATCACATTAAAACATTACCTGTAGCCATTTATTAAAATATATTTTTACTTGATATTAAGTTGTTTATACTGTCATTAATAATTTGTGTTTACATTATTGTTATTTACTATGAAAATGGTAGGAGGCAATATACTTATACAAAAGGATGCTAAACGAGAGCTCGTATAACTTGCTCCAGTGAACACGATATTTCGGGACAAATTTTTGTCGTATACTAAAACAATGTACATAGCAATTTGCTACTACTGTTGTAACTGTTTGTACTATTAAAATGAAACACCTAGATAATTTGTTTTTTAAATATACTTATTTGATAAATTTGAGAAATGTTGTAAACAAAACATCAATCATTGAGTCTTATCAAACACGTGAATATTTGCAGCCAAATTTGTAAGTTATTGTATGACGATCTTTTGGGATCGTTTGTATGTACGCTTCTCAGGCTAATCTAGCTTTATATGAAACCTGTAGCTCTGGAATTAGCAATACAATTCCTAACATGTGATATTGATCACTTCTGGAACAGAATGGGCATTAGTTTCCCCAGTATCCAATTCACACTACTACTATATTGTCACTTCTAAGTTATAAATTGATAAATATCCACGTATCATTTAAACTCCATTAAATAACTACACTCTTTTCTGATATACTTATATTTTAATACAGTAAAAGAATAGCGTTGATGATTTTTAAAACACTTACTGCTGTTAAATCATAATAACTTAAAATAAGTTTTAAAACAGTATTTAGTTGTAGGAATATACTTAAACGGTATTTACCTACCGTTTAAATCAAACAATGTAAGTGGTCTTACTTGCTGCTTGTTAAATTCAAAATACAAATGATACTATTTATTTATATGACAATATTCATGTCACTGACCATTTTCAGAAACGTTTATTGTACAAGTTTAATACACAAAATTTAATGCACAGGCCACATCTTGTAATGTAATAAGCTACGCACATGGTACTGTCTCAAAGGCTTGAATATTAATATAGGCATTATCCAGACACGAAGGCTTTTTTACGGTACTATATAAAGTTCCAATAATTAATTTAGTAAATAATCAATCCTGTACTCCATCACGTGAAGTGATAAATGAGACTATCTGAGAGGGCAGGAACACAACTTTAAAATGACATTGTCATTCAGAACAACTCGTATATTGCTGCACGGTGTGATATTCTTCTTAAGTACAGTGGGGACTATTGGTTATTCATTAAAATGAAAACACCAACAATAAAATACTAATATTTAAATCTCATGCACTTTTGTTGGATTTATTCTTGATGCTGCTCTACTTCTGAACCACTTTAAGGTGGTAAAAATTTGTAACAGTGTTATTTTTATTAAATCCTAATTTATTTAGTAGTGCTTATTTAGTAGTGTCACAATTAATATCTGGTCTAAGTAGTCAACAGTTTTGCTTAGGTCGAGAAAAGCAATTTGATTGTGTTTCCAGCATCAATTTGAAAATGGGAGCGTATATTTACTATTTAAATAATATGTAATGTGCGTAATTTTTTTAATTTAAAACCATTTCATCCATAATAAAAAGGAATTGGCATTTACACCAACATATATTTTTATAGACTATATATTTACTGCATATACAACTAAACATTTAATCATTACACATGAAATAAGCAACCGTGTGTTGTTAACAGTCAAGCGATTGACATCCCCACTCACAGACGTGTTATACACATGGAGCGCGGGCCGGTATGAACAAACATAGGCAGAAAATATTAAATTTAATTTACTTCAATATTTACAAAGCACGAAATGTTGTTATTTGTGTTATATAATTACAGGTTTTCATACACAAAGTGCGGCACAAACACATGTTAACGATCGGTAAATAACTTTCATAATAATTAAATAATTATTGTTTCACAAAATATAAACCAACAAAAATCTATCTATTACATTTGGAGATTTTAATGTTGTTACTCGTCAAGCAAATACTCTAATTCGATATCTTTTTTTGTTACAGTCGACAAACTATTACAGATATCAACCTGAGATTTAACAGAGGAGGCACCGTATTTATACAATTTTCCATAACGTCTTTTACGTAACAACTTTACAAAACTGTCCAATTTAGTTTGCCTGATCACGGTGAATGATTTATTATTACCAGTTTCTTAGTAGAAAACATGGTTAACCAAAAAAAGTAAAAGTTTTTCTAGAGACAACAAAATAAAACTTAAGAAAAACATTGCATCTAAATATTGGAACAGTGTTTTCAATAAAACTGATGTTGAGAAACATTTTAACAGAGCGTTCCCGTTAATCCACAAAAAATATCAGTTTATAAAAGCAAAAAATTGTTACATCATAAAATTATAAAAAACAAACAATGAATTCAATGTGTTTATATTTTACAGACATGAGAGCAACTGAATTGAAGAATAATTATAATTTATAAAAGTTTGAACATAAAACCGCATTTCCAGAGCAAAATCCGACCGTGCCATAGATGATATGGTTATCAGTCTCAACCCTTTGAAGGCAACCTAGAAAAGTATCATCTATTTTAAACGATATTCTTCGTCATCATCAGATGGGCGAATTGAAACTCAACGGGATATCATGCACGATCTTCAAGAATTTTTTGCAGAATTTCGTTATCGACAACAACTTTAGTACATCCTAATTAATATTATAAATGCGAAAGTGGTATTGTTGGTTTGTTTAGGTTTTACGCGTAAACTATTCAGCGAAATGTACTGAAATTTTTACATGGACATTTTTACGGTCCCTGGGATGAATATAGGCCTTTATTTCGAAATCCATCCGAGCTACGCCTCACTGGTATTTAAAATAGCGAAAAATCCCATCTTGTTCAGTAAAAGAGTGAAATAGTTAAAGGAGCATGTAATTGTAATTAACTGTTCTGTGCAAACATTGTTTATTATATTCAATTTTTTAACACTATATAGTAAGTACATTCTCTAAGGAAAAAACAGATATTTTTAACGCCGTTTTTAGATTTCAGCTATTACGTAAGTATTCATCTACCTTACAAATGCCCTGAAACTTAAGATGGCCAGAATTTGACACTGAACAAAACCCCCTTTGAAACAGTCGGCCAGTCGGCAAGAACTATGCAAATGAAATTTCGCTGGACTGTGCTTCTGAATTAATGTACCAATTCCAACTAGCTCAAAATGTTCTAAAATTTTAACAATATTTTTCTGTTTATAAAGAAAAAAAAAACGCATAGCGTCATTGTTAATGAACTTTTAACTGTATATTCGTGTCAAATATTAAGTATTAGATATAAAACACAATGTTACAATTTAAATTTTACTATAAATTTAAAGGCCAATATAAAACCCATCTTAGTTCACACCTAACGTGCAGTCTGCCTGACGTACAATCCGGAACGAAAACCAGAACCCTCTTCAAAAATATAGAAAATTCACAGAAATCCTCCCACAGAGCTCAACTCCGTTATTTGTCTTACTCTGCACTCCGCTAAACAGTCCATGATGTTCTAATCTCAACTTTTAATTCGTGACTCATCACTCTCAGCGCTAGGTGGACGCTGTCGTCATACAGTCGCCTACTTCATTGCAACAGATAACAACTACCACGTTATCTATCTGTTCAAGGTCGGGACGGACACACTCCGTTACCTTGGTGATTGACGAATTTTATGTTGGCGCGCCACTAAGCAAATATAACTTTGTTAAGTTGATCAGGCTAAACTTTCGTCCAGTATACCAAGAAACGAGCGTTTGAAGCACCACAACTGAACTTTTTTAATTCTCTTCTTTATTTGTCAAAAGATGTATTTTGAGCTATCTCCTATCTTTACTTTCTTGTTCAACTCATCAGGGTGTCCTCACAACAGATGTGAAGATTATGAACGCTATTCATACAAAAAAATTATAGTTTAATCTTGAAAGCTTCAAACTAATATCAATAACTCAAAATTTTTCAAAATATTTGATAAAATTTGATATTTCTCCATAACGTACAATCTAATCTGCATTGTTCTATTACACCACACTAACATAGTTAATTACTGTACTGTCCCTCTTTCTTGAAACCAATAACGTAGGCTAATATATGCATTTGGGTTTCATCAATCTCCGCTGTTTCTTTATGTCTTCGAAAAGGTGTGGCTTCTGTTAAGTCAAAATGAGCACAATTTAATTTCCCTTTTTAGGCAATTAAGGCTTTCCACATTGTTCACCCACCGACAGGGTTTTTAAATTTGGTATATTTGGATGGAATCAAGACTGAGATATTATACAGTTATTTTTCTTTTGAATTTCAATAAAATTTTTCTTCCGCGAGGTCTTCCGGATAGTCTGAGGTATCGGACCGTGTCTAGGTGACAGTGAAGCAATATACATTAAAACCTAAATATTTATAAAAATTAAAATAATAACTTTTGTCATAAATAATTTAACTCTGTTTTCCTGAAAACATTTTTAATACACATCATAAAAACCTCAGTTTTAAATTTTTGGTAGAAACTTACTGAAAAGTGTAATAATAACATCGAATGAAATAAAAGGTTTTAAAATAGTAAAATCTGCAAACTAAATGTGTTGTACTTCTCTTTAAAAAAAAATAACACTGTTGTATATTATCTTCAAGTCCCTAACATACAACTACCGTCAATAAAAATAGAGATATGAACGTGTTAAAACTATTACATTACATTACAAACTATTACAATTAGCCATTCAAAGTGATGATGGATAAGTTACATTAACAACCAGTCTCTGTCGCACACTTCCCGCGCTTCGAGCGAGAGAGAGAGAGCGAGAAATGGCATATTACCATTGTTGGATATAGATATATGCTACCGCAGAATTCTTTGTAGGCTTTTTTGAAAGGTACAGTTTTTTAGTACATTATTTTGTTACAAGTCGTAAGGTTTAGTCAGTAATAACAATTGAAGAGCTCAAAAATATAAATTTTCGCACCATTCAAACTTTTTTTTACTTTCAATAATTGATTTATCATACCTAAAGTCCCCCCTCCCCCTATTTTGTAACGAAGCCGATAGTGAAAAACCGTATCAAATCCGTTGAATAGTTTAGAAAATACCGATGCACAAACAGACCATCACAAAAAGTTACTTTACATTATATTATGTAATGATGATTATACTTAATGTTGCTAAGCATAGCAAAACTAGACCTCAAAGGGATGTCTTTCATACTGATAAGTAGTGTGGTCAGTTATTACCATTATTTGGTTCATTTCCTGGAAAGTCTTTATTCTTTTACTTTGTACTAGACATTGTTGGAGATTACATACCTGAATTTCATATACCACTCAGGTAAAGTAAAAGGAACGATCCAATTAATGGTCTTAATTTTCCAGATAAAAAGTATTTATTCACATTCATATTGCTCATACTTACAGCTCTGTCCATGTCTATGACCATTTTCAGGTACAAATACAATATACAATTAATATACAGTTATACAATACATACAGTATACAATTATACACTCTATAATTTTGTTGAAAGCAAGCTACTAGAATTCTTGACACTGCTCACTTCAGCAATCCATTTTTTGTGAATGGCTATTTTCAGGTAGTGTATACAAATAAATATCGAGTTCTCACCAAACTTTGAAGCATTTAACCATATTAATTGTCTTACTTGTTTAGGCTAAAGTAAATTATGTGAAATTTATTCGTATTTACAGTTATCTTTTTGGCCACTTTCAGGTATATTATACAGTTAAACGTTGAATTCACAACGAGATCATGGGCGAATAATTTATATCAATTTCGACCAAAATATTCTTACCGGTACCCGTGTACTTTTCTCTAAAAGTAAATTATCAAAGTAATGATTGCACGCAAAAGATCGCACCCGTGGCAGCTCGCCACAATTTCAAATATCTGTAGTAATGTTATGATTAACAATATCAGCAGCTAGGGAACTCAATTGACCTTCTCTCATATATATCTTTACGAGATATGTTAGTCCTTAACTCACTTTGTTTTCAAATTAATACAAATTGTGTTTACCAATTCGGCAATATTGTCTGATACAGATATTTACAATCACTCACTTACAATAAATTCAAGTTAGGCTACATTTAACAAGTTGTTATTTTATTATACTTATTTTCTTTTGAAGTAGCCTACTAACAGATTTTTTTTATTTATACGAAAAAGTATTTGTTGTCGCATAACCTCCCACCTAATCTAAATATTACGGTAAATTGTATAGAACTTTTAATATGTTTTTATTGACACAGTTATTTATAGATAATTTAAAGTAGTATATGAATAATGAATAATGAATTTATTTCGATATAAAATGTACATCAATACATAATTATAATAACTCGGAATTGACTGAACACTTTTGCAAGTAGTGTGGTCAGTGGATAACAAAATAAAACAGGTTTTTTATCAGAGTCCAGTCTATAGATTCTTTAAGATATCAGCCGGGCTGCTCCCCGTGGCGCCTGCACTACAAGATTATTAATGGATAACTGCATGAGTCACCAACAGAACTAAAAAAACTGTCTTTGTAACATTCTTTATCTTACAAACTAAAAAACATAGATTTCAATAACCCTTCCTTCTCAACTAGAAACTAGAAATTATGTTAAATATATATAAGTAAAATACATGATTCTTTGCTATTTACATATTTCTTTATGTTAATTAAATACTAATTTATTTGTACACATTATTATATAATAACTCAAATTAATACTGTAGGGGGAAATTGTTAATTGTAAAATGAGTTACATTTTTCTTGTAATAACAACAACGTTCTTAATTTACTACAACATTCACAGTTATTGTAATGTTATAAGGCAATTTATTAAAAATATTTGGGCCATTTTAAAGAAAGGAATGCTTTAGTATTGACTTGTTGACTTTAGGTGTTCTGAACATTCGCCAGTATATGCTTCTGGTAGGATAATTCAGGCCCGTTGTTCCTAAATTACCACTTCCAGTGTTAAAACAGCCTAAGAGGTTTAAAATTAAACAAATGTTGCAGTGGTAGAATTTTTTTAATTGAATGAAAATAGGAAAGTAGCTCTCTCTCGTATTCTTTTGTGCGTAATTATTCTCATAAAATGATTGTATATGACTCTTAACCTCTCTATTAAATATTTATACGTCTCTCTCCAGCAAACAACTCCATATTGAAGACTTGACTCAACCGGAGTAAAATACAGAATTCGTAACAATCTGTCATCTCAGAAATTGCGCAAAAAATACAACTTTCTTATAGTGGATTTAAGTTTATTTTGCAAGACTGTTATATGATTTTCCCATGTTTATTTCGAATCAAAATGTATTCCACGATATTTAAAATTGTCTTCCTTTGTAATTATATTTACAGATACATAAGTCTCCTATGTTATCCGTACAGCTTAATCATGAAATTTGAAATCAGAATAAAAGTTAAAATCTTTAAATTCAAAATTTACATACTTTGTTTTTTCAACTTTTACTAACACTTTATTCAATTTAAACCCATGTCTCAAAATTGAAAGATCTTCATTAATTTGGTCCCGTGACAATATTGTGTAGGCTATTTGTTTGACAGTATAAAAAAGCTATGTCATCAGCGAATGCGCTGATCTTCCCATTAAAAATTTTCTCTAATACATCGTTAATAAAAATCAAGTGGCAGAGATAACGAACGCTGCCTTGCGGCACCCCTGTTTTGACGGACAGTGGTGCGCTGACAGTTTGACCAACACGCACTCGCTGCTCTCGCCGGTAATAAAGCTGCGGAACCAGCTAAAGGCCCCCTCACTGCAGCCGCCTCCATTTTTAAACAGTATTATACTATGGTCTACCAAATCAAGTGCCTTCTTGAAATCTATGAAAAGACCAGTGCATTTTTTACCTTCGTTTAAACCAAAATAAATCATGTCAGTAACACTAACAAGGACATCTTGAGTAGGCCTTCCCTTCATGAAACCGTACTGGTTTTTACTAAAAAAATTGTATATTATTTAAATAATTAAGTAATATTATTTCTCAATAATTTTAGAAAAAACCAAAAGTAAAACTAATTGGACGGAGATTGTTCAATTTAATAGAAACGTCTTTCTTTGTAAATTGGCACAACTATACTGGACTTTAGTTGTTCTGAAAATTGACCGGTAGAGAAACTTAAATTAATTAGCTGAGCGAGAACAGGCGATATAACGTGAGCAATATGTTTGATTAATGCTACACTTATATTAATAAAACCTGGAATTTTTTTGTTTTTCAGATTTGTAATTACTTGCAACACTTCATTTTCATTTGTAGGAAAAATAAAAAAGGACGTCAGCCTAGGTGTTAAGTTTAGCTCATTGACAAAATTTAAATATTGAAGTGACTGTACTCGATTAAATTATTGTTAATTGTGTCAGCTACTAAAGATGGATCAGATAAGATTACTCAGGTATCTAGTTCCACTCTATCAACGGAATTTTCTTATAATTAGACCCACTTAAGGTATTTACAATTCTCCATTGAAGAGATGAGTCTCCCCTTGCTTCATTAATTTGTTTGGAATAAAAATTATATTATGTTTCAATAATTTCCATTCTTAAACTAATACAGAATCTACTGTAAAAATAGAAACATATTCTGAGACACAGTTAGTTAAATCAGTCACATGATTTTTATAAGGATTTCCTATTGTATTAAAATTATAAAAAGTGAACAAATTGACTTCATGTGAACCTCTCTGTTGAATTCCACATTTTTCTCATATCTCATAAGAATTTAAAGAATTTTAGTTATTATTTCATATGGACTAATAAGAACGGTAATTATGTTTCAATATGAATGAATAATAGTAATCGACATGTGACAAGTGCACAGCTCTACTAAATTTAAATTGTATTTCATAACCACTGGTATAATATAAAACTAATACCTTTAATTAGGATATTTAAAAACTAACTAAATCTTGATTTCCTATTTTGTGAGTACAATACAGGAAATAAATTTAAAATTTAGTACGGATTGTTTACTTCCCATGAGAATGTGCTAAGTTCGCACTAACCGGAAGTTCTTTATCAAACGGAATTTCCGATCTGCGAGGCGTCTTGGAAGTGTACACCTGTCGACGCTGTTCTTCAAATAAGATACGTTTAGACTGGCTGTCATTCATGTATTTACGTAATGGTTTAATATTTGTGACATATCAGACTTAATATTAATGTTGTTATGTACAAATATTTATTTAACGCGAGTCATTATTCCTTTATTTCTTGTTCACATATGTAGTTAGTATCCCAAACAATTATTTCTAATCAATTCAGGATGATATATCCTAAAAAATACATTATATTATGTTATTGTATACAAATCTAATAGCGTATATTTTTGTATTTGTGTTTACGTTGTTCAATTACGTGAAAGGTACTAGACCAATTGAACTGAAATTTTACATGGATATTCTTAGAGTCTCTGATTAACTATTTCCTATTCCTATCTCGAAACCTCCCTGCGGGCTACGCCCCACAGGTTACGAAAATTCCCTTATCACTCCATTATTAAATATATTTATGGACTTGGTTTAAAACTGTAGATAGTACCGAATTTTGTATTTAATCCCCCTGTCAAGGCCAGAAATAATCAGTATAATAATCTATACAGGTGTTTGGACTACCACTTAAAAATAATATGCTCATTGTTGTCCCTGATTAAAACAAATTAACCGCCAGTACCAAATAAGGGATTAAATATTTAACTAAGCATATTTTATCGTACACTTATTATTGGCATACACAATAGACATAACTTTCTTTTTCATACCTCAAGAATGGTCCGAATCTATTGCAGAGTAATTATATATTTACAAACTATACGACATGCTATTTTATTTGTTTTTAAGAAAGGGTGTTTATTGCATACTTGCTTTCTTTTATGTCTGTTGAGAAGTACAAATTAATTTTACCTGCACATAATTTTCGCAAAAACATGACAAACCTACCGAAAAACTACAAAGCTTTTGGATACGTAAAATACATTTAATATCTTTAATATGAAACATATCTCAGAATTATGAGACCAAAAATAAAGTCGAAAAGTGCATGAGGCTTAACATTTTCCAAAAGAACTACAATTAACATAGCTACCAATCTGTAAACTGAATCCCTATTGGGACTTCCAAAGTACCTACCCAGACATTGGCTTTCTTTCAGAAACATAGGTTTTATAACCCTCGTAATAGCAGATTTTCATGTTTTTTCCACTGCTAATACTGTAAATTATGTATAAAATTTAATATCTCAAATATGTTAGGAAGTATTTTGATACAATATAAAATCTATTTAATACTACCTTTTTATGATTGAATAAAAGCACATAAGCTTGTACAAATGTAACACCGTAGCTATGCAATCGTCCATTAATGGCTTTTGAAAAACAAATAAACGAGGATATGCGATATCTCACTACCCTAGTCCCCGTGAGGAAACTAATGTTTATTTATTTTTGAATGATAAGCTGAAAAGAAGGAATAACTCCCTATGTGCAGTTTAATCTAGATTCCACCATTGTATTTCCACAATTTCCTGCATTTCTTTATTTGTTCAAAAATATTATTATATTTCAAATTATAATATAGGCTACTTTTTAATTTAATAATAAGTTTAATAGCAAAACAGTTCTTTTTTTACTCTCACAATATTTAAAAAAAACAATACTTCACTTTTTATGAAAACAGGCCCATAATTATTGTTACAAAGATAGAGATATACTAGCGAGTCTGGGTGATAATACAGGCAGACATACTAATCTACGGTGTCGCCGTGTATTTTTGGTTACTGATAGTACGTGATCACGTCGCTAGTGACGAGGAGGGGGGTGGGGGACTGTGCTGCAGACACGATACTATCCGCTCCAGAGTTCGCGCTAGGTGGCTGCTGTATGCTTAGTTCCTTCAGTCAGTGGTATGGTCGTGTGGTGTTGGTTGTTGGGGTCCATCATTACGCGTTATTCGTTGTGGAAATAGATAGTGGGTAGTGGTGGAACATCCGACTATATAGTTAACTTTCTATGTTTTGTTATGAGACAGCATTTAATAACAGTTATTAGTGATCCAAGATGTAAATGTGTTTGACTAAGTTTTAATTGTTGTTGGAGTGCGTTAAAAACAGCTATAAGTTGTTTTTCTGTCGATTTTACGGTTATATAATTGGTTAGAATGATCAAAATAAATAAGAAAAAGCCATCGAGGTCTCCAGTCAATAAAGCTACTGTTCGCCGGCTTCTTGAACAAGCAGAAAGTGAAGATGAAATGTCATCAGCTATAGATGATACAGACAGCGATCCTGACTACCGTCCAAGCAGCTTCAGGGATCAGCCTCATACTCCTGATTGAGTAAGTTTAAATAAACCATTGATTTGCAGTACCTTAGCAGTTAGTTATGTTATTACCGGAAAGAATTAGTCAGCAAAACGTTTTTATGAAATCTATTTAGTTTAACATAAAGTTATACATTTTTAGTCTAGAGTTCTACGTGTATAAACTATAAAATAAATAAATATGCTCCTATAAACTAAGGCCCTAGACAAATATTATTAACTCAAAGTTCTTACAGCCATAAATATTTTACTAAGGCACTATATTAAACGGTTTGCTCAGTAAAAACATACAGCTAAATTTGGTTTGAAAAGCTTACAAATTTAAAATATTTATTTTTATTAGTACAATGTGAATTTCACTGAAAACTAAAAAGTGTAAAGAATTATCACCCGATTTATATATTTATTAACTATTAAACATTTTTAAAAACAGAATTATTCATTTCGTATGTTTTACTAATCATATTTACTAAAACTAATTCTAGTTTTACAAATAAAAGGCCCTAGAAAAGTATTAAAAACTCAAAATATTTCCAGACAAAGATTTTGCTGAGGGACACTATATTGCTGAACTAAAAATAAAGATATTAATACTAAAAGTAGTTTAAATATTCGTTTATTAACTAAATTTGTATGACAGAAATATTCATTTCCTATCTTTACTAATTTATTATTAAAAACTTGCTTTACTAGTATAAAATAAAAAACTGAAAATATGTTGTTGAGTGTACTAGTGATTATATAATACAAACAAAATTACCAAAAACATCTATTGCCATGGATGGTTATATAAGTCCAGTTGATTTATAGGCATCCATAACATAATGGCTAGTTTTACATATTATACACATGTGGAAAACCCTTAACATTTTAAGTCTGTTCTTTGTAGTTTTACATACATGTCTCTATCCTTGTATCAAACTATATACCTCGGTATTTATATTCGTTGTGAGTTTAAGGTTATTTGTTCCTAATGTTATTTCTCATACAGGAGTATAAAGGCTCGACTAACAACAAATAGCAATTATTATTGTTGTACTGTCTAAAACTACAACATAGCAGTGCAAAATAAGTGAATACAATATTTAACTTCGGAATAAAGGAACATCTTTTACTACAGTCACGACAATTTATTACTAGGTGGAATTATAAATTTAGATCCGCCTAAGCAATAATAAATTTCTCACAATTATTTTTTTTAATATACAAAACAATATAAGGCATTTTTGTTCTATGAATTACATATAGGATTTAGCTTGTGACATTTCAATTGAAAGAGTTTCTAAAACATAAAAAATATAATAAAACAAAAAAAATATTGGGGGATACTCCTTAGTGGTGGGTCACACAAAATATAATGTGCAGAATACTGTTTATATTATGTATAATAATTATATCAACAAATATTATACAATTTTAATGGGTGGAGGTTTTGATAACCATGTATGTATACTTATTTACTGTCTATATGTTCATTACAATCCTTGATAGATACAAATACAACGTGCTAATAAAAAATATAAGAAATAATTATGATGAATTGAATAATGAGCAAATGGTAATAGTTAGGGCTTAATATAAAAGACAAAAAGGTTAAAAAGTTTGAGTAATATGATTTTAAATGTTGTTTTCACGTAAAGTGTTAAACCTGTACTAACGACAGATGTATGACCATTAGTGTGACTTTCAAGTTCAAAAAGTCTTTATTCAATAATTGTATTTCATGCATTTATACATGTTATGTGCTTCACAAAGCACGTATGAAATTAGAAACGAAATTTATTTTTATTATTTTAGATAACTTTGAATATGATTGTTTCTTAGCGTAATGAAATATGAAATTAGTTAGAATTTAAATATTGTACATATTTTATGTTTTTACTCAAAAACGTCCATGGTGTTTGAAATAATACAAAATGATCATTTTAAAGTAATTTAATCTATTGGAAATATTTAAGCCATACTAATTTAACAACAACTTATAACCTTACCTCAAAAAGAAAAAAAATCAATATTTATAATAATAAAGGGGCTCTCATGACAGTCTGGTGATTCTGCAATACGAGAGTAGCAAAGTATTTGATGTAACAGGGAAATTTTAGGACTTTTAACTTAAGTCTTTTACTTACGACTTTCAACTAATAAAATTAATGAATGATTATTTATTAAAGTATTTAATACACAGCAGTAGCGGGTGGATAATAAAATAAGTAAAATAAGTATATTTTTGGCCCCATAGCAAAGCACGGTTATTCAGTAACTATAAAATACTGATGTATGCTTAATCTAATTTATCACTATTTTTAAAAGCTATGAGCATTTTCTTAAGATGATGGTTTATTTTACAGAAAAAGTGTCGAAAGAGGCTCTTTCGTGAAGATTGTTATAAGGCTCCGAAAGTTAGAAGAATGTATGTTGGTCAAGAATATTAAAAGGACAAAAGGGTTCAGGTAAGTTTTGCATACATTACGCCTTAATTGAACTTATTTATATTCTAATAATAACCATCTAAAATATGTATACATTTATTCCTATTTCAAAAATATGTATATTACAATATTTGTATAAACTAGCATTTACTCGTAGCTTTGCCCGCAATTACCTATTGAATAACAAGTATGTCATAGCCATATTCTTTTCCAATGGATTGGACTTTTAGTTTGAAGAGATAACAATTTTTGGGTCCGGAAGTCAGTTTTTATGAGTACCATTAAAATACATTACTGTATATCTATTTGCAAAATTCCATTGAATGTATCATACCCCCAAACAATAATGACATCTCACTTGTACTTTTGTAATAATGGAAAACTTAGTGAAAAACGCTTACGATATTAATATAATTTTAAATTGGAAGTAGACATGTTTGTAACTAAATATTATTTAACAATTAATTGTTAAGAGGTTCAAAAGTTGAACAAAATTGCCACAAGCTCTTATTTCAAGTGAATCAACGTGAAGAAGCTTTTTTATTGTTGCCATAATAGAGAAATTAAACAAGGTGAAATATGGACCCAAGCTGAGTAATCCCATGCAGTATATGTAATTGAAACAGACAGAAAATGTGACAAAATTTTTCAAATTCCATCGTAGGTAAATTTACTTAAAAATTGATTTCAATATTCAGGGACCATTGTAACATATAAAATTCCCGTATCAAAGCTAGCACAATTTCTTTTTTCTTTCCGTTTATTGTTTTTTGTAATGAATTTATATATCAGTGGCGGTTTGAGATATTGAACTGAAGCTCTGTTTGTTTAATGGGTCTACAACTATTCTTGGGAAAACGGTGGTGTTAAGTAATAAATAATTTGTGGATGGTGAAACAAATCACAAGGGAAAATAGTTTTACTACTTTATCTATTATCTCAGCTCTAAAATTTAAATGAAATCAAGCTCATTTACAAGTACCATGCTAAAAATATGGATGATTTCATTGATCAGAGCCTTAAACAACACTGCATATGTGAAGAATGTGAATTGTCATTGTATTGGTAAAA
Source organism: Homalodisca vitripennis (assembly GCF_021130785.1). Taxonomy (NCBI): domain Eukaryota; kingdom Metazoa; phylum Arthropoda; class Insecta; order Hemiptera; family Cicadellidae; genus Homalodisca; species Homalodisca vitripennis. The sequence goes on along the minus strand of NC_060213.1, from coordinate 89,356,690 downwards.
GATTACTCACGCACAATTAAACAACTTACGTTTGCTCTTCCTTTGTTTATTTTCTAAACGTTCTAAAATAAATTAATTATGGTTTATTTGAAAAGTCAAAAGTATTTTTGTAATTCTTCGTTGTGTTAACGTTCAATGCAACATCAAAATGCAGTCTAAATTGTTAAAATTCCCACAGTTTTTGTTACGTCGTCAAATATTACTAAATGTAAATGTATTACTAAAGAATATTTAACTCTGAGTGCCAAGGGCGTTTTTCGAAAGGCATATTCATAAAGTGGCCACGCTGTTTTTTCTTCGCATATTTGTAAACTTTGGGGGGAAAAAAGCTGTTGTAAAATAACTACCAAAACAAGATTTCCATCATTTTGTTGTTTTTTTTTAAATTAAATGCAGAATATAAATACATATCGTTAAAAAATAAAATTTGATTTGTACATATTTTAGTATTTATAACAGTTTTTCTACTTTTGTATAAAAAGTTAAGTTTCGACCTAATTTGAAGCGTGTACGGTTATTTTTAAGATTTTCTTCTTTATACCATGATAAAAGGCCCATATAATTCGACATAAAACCACACGTGTAATATCTTTTTCTAGTATTTTTAAAAACATGGCATTATATGTATTAACAAAATGCTGCCCCGGTACCGACATTTTATAAACAGTACTGTACTTCATTTGTCAGAGTTTAGAAATTACTTAGTAATGATGTAGTTTTCACCAATAAATCTAATATAAAACATTCAATATAACACAAATAAATATGATTGGTAAATGTTGCTAATCAAAATACTTGCTAACATATTCACATAAAAGTTTACGTTTACTAAATAAAATACCCTATTAATATTTACAGTTGAAAATTCACGACGTTTTTCGCTTGGACACAAACACTACATTACTTTTTGTAGAGAAATACATTAAAATACAGTATAAGTTACTATTTTTATTTTGTATTTAACTCAAATGCTTGGTTATCGGCACATAAACAACAAGAAAGGGCCGTTACGCAACACGGTACTCGTCCGCTACGTCGCGTGACTGGAAGACAGAATCATCGCACAGGTATTTCCGGTATTATCACAGCCCAGTATTTTTGGGACGAGTTTTCCTTATCATACGTTCCTTCCTCCATAACGAATCGAATAATACACGATGAGTCATACTTCCTATCTCCAAATCGTCTCCAAAATAGACACACGAATTACCTGACATTTTCGAATAATAAAACGTTTCTTCTTATAGTGTTTGATTTCAGTTGGACTGTCGTTAATAAGTTGTAAATTCCAAACATTGGTTAAATTAAAGTCAGTTGTTTTGTCCCCGATAAGGAAAAACTCGTCCAAAAATAGTGGCTTCTTGATAAGTACCCAAACTAACTAGGTTTTCACAGATAAATAGTAGAGAAACAACATAAAACTCATATTTATTGATAGTATGGAACCTATTGAATATACAGCTGTCTGGTTATTTGTTGGTGCCAAAATAATCTTGTACTACCATATAAAAAATATTTATCGAAATACGGAAAGTCAAAATGAGGGAGCGACGCTGTGGCACTCAAAGTGTTAAGATGTGACGTTTAGACCATTAAACGTATATAGTTTCACAAACCATCATCACTGAAACATAAACTATTACAAATACAATCCCCCAATATGGACAGGACAGAAATAACTCAGCTAGACAGGGCTCTAACATTATATGACAAACACGATTTTTTTTGTTTTTAATCTATAGCACAATCTGGTAAAATTTGGGCAGTCAATACGGGATATGTGTCTATTATATATAATGCAATATATTTTAGGCATAATTTACTTACAGTGAAACTACCTCTGTTGTATATTAAGTAGTTGTTGTTTCGTGAATGAGTAAGATTGTGAAACAAGAGATCTAAATTTTATTTACTTTGCAGCAATTAGTAAAGAGTTTCAAATCAATCAACATGGACGATTTCTACATTTGTGTTTGTAGTCAACAAACTGATTAAATTTTCTTTGTTATACCAGGTTTATTAATTAAGCTTAAACATACCCATCACTCAGCTTAACAAAAAAATAATCTCGAGTCAAATTTCTGCTTCAGACTGTGTTACAGTACTTTCTGTAATACCACATTCTTTTATACATTGCGATTTGTGATTTATGTAGTATAGCTTACGCATTTCTGTCATCTAATTAGCCGTAATTTAATATGAGATTGGTTACATGAAAAAAACTGGTGATAACTTGTAGTTGTAAAACATATTTTGCAAAGATTTCCTATTCACGTAGAAATAAAATAGTCTGTTTAATTTTTATATGTTTGATGTATGCAAAGTTAACATAATGTATGATTATTACAGTAATGCTTTTTCCTTTTGAGTGGTTGTTTGGTTCAAAAAAAATACTATGATGGAATTTTTTTTATATTTCGTCAAAGAAATTTAATTTTCATTGTAATTTTTTATATATTCGAACAAAATACAGAATAGGAGTCATACATAACATGTAATATATTTTCTGTTTATGTACCATGTTTGGTTCATATTATTTTTATTTTCCACATATGGATTATATAAAATTAAAAACATTTATTATGGAAGTATCCATCCGAATCAACCAACACATGTTACTAAGGTAACAAGACTTTTTATTTAATTATCTTTTTAATTTCTTGGAAAAATTTTAGGCTGCTTTTACCCATTATATTTGTAATCTATGTTCAATTTTAAATCATACTTTTACTATTTCTATGGACAGCGTATTTGGGATTTGTATACAAGTAATTGCTTCTATATAGTATCGAGGTGGATACTATGTATTGTTTGATTCCAAAGTTAATTTATAGATACATATTCATTAGGATTAGTCCATATATATCATTAACTAAATTTGTTGAGCATATCTTTAAATGATTTTATGATTACAAGAAATAATTAAGTTTTATACTGTATTTTTTTAAAAAATGTTAAGAATCAAATATTGTAACTTGTGAGTAGTAATATTTGTAAAGATTTAACCCTTATGTAGAAATGAAATAATATACTGAAATGCCCTAATTTATTGTAAAAATGTATGCGACAATGTGGTTGTTCAAAATGGCACAGTATGAGTTTAAAATGTATAATTCTTTTCTATTCATGAACCAAGTTTATGTAGGTCCAATTGTTTTCATTTAGTATTTTGAATTACATAAAAAGTTCATAAAAGATTCCTTTCCACTGCATGCGTGATGTTAACGGGTTTTACGAAATTTCGTTTTATTTAATCGTTACAAAATTTGGAATATAGACTATGTTTTTAACACTGATATTTGTGATTTACTTTTGATTAAAGTACTAATTTTTAGATTTGTATCGACAGCGTAATTTTTGGGATTTAATTTTTAGTTAAAATCTTCTATATTATGTATTATTTGTTTCCAAAGTAGGATTTCAGTTTATATTAGTAGTAGGCTTATACTGTATTACTCTATAAAAATGTAAGGTTCCAGTTTATTATTTTTACTAATTTTATATCTAGAAGCGTTTCAGTTCAAATAGCATTGAAAATTTATAGATTTCAATGAGGTCATTAACATTAAATGTAAATTTAAATTAGTTTCATAGCAAATGTATACGTTTTCCTCCTTTTGATACATACCATATGACTTCCTATGCTTTAGGTTCCCATAGACTTTTTATTTACCATAAAACTTATAGTATGAGTAAAAAATGTGTCATATCCTAATGCCAAAAACTAGTTTTGTTTAAAATAAATCGATTGGATCCAAAAGTCTGGAAACATATTAACGTCAGCCAAATAGTCATCCAAACCTTCATGTCCTGCCTATAGCACTAAAATCCGGTTACAGTTTTAAAACTGGGTCTGTGTTATTGTTGATTGGTAGGCCACAGGTATGCACTTCCACTAGACCTACAAGCGAGTCGTTGAATCCCGCCTATTGGACACGTAAAACTGACCGCCAGGCGAAGGGCAACACTGGCTACAAGTGTACGAGGTGTAGACCGCAGGATTGTGGTCATAATATCACAAACTGGCGCCAGTTTAAGTTATCTGACCACGAGTGTAAGGTAACATACCTTGACTATAGACTGTGGACTTTTACTGCAAAGGTTATCACCGTTTTTATCATACTGACTTTTTATCATGTCAGTCTTTGCTAAAGAAACTGTTCAAAAATGTACACACAGTTTGACGTTAAAGGCATAAGGACAAATCCTCTCCCCGTAAAAAAAAAAACTCTTTATATAATTTTGAAAAAATTTGTTAAAATTTTGTTTTTTCTAAAATGTTTTTTAAAATAAAAAAGATACACAACATGACTTGGCTTGAATATATGAAAAGTTCTACATTTCAAACGTTTTACTTAAATTTTATGTACAACATGTATTTTTAGTATTGAATACATTTACATTTTGAATGGCATTGAAAGTGATAGTAATAAAATTTACTTTTCAGTCGATTTCTTCACGTGACTTATTTAAGGTTTAAGACAACTTATGATATATGAGAATTACTCATTAAAGCTTGTTGGTGGAAAATATTTATTTTTAAAAGTTTTTGGCTCTTTATAAGAATATATTAATGTATTTGATTGTTATAACTCTCATGATATATCTCAGTTATCTCCTACTAAAATATCCAATTTACAGTAAAATTTAGTTAAGTCATTATTAATTTTCATCTTTAAGTGCAAATATTTGTACTTTATGGAATATTTGTATATTTCTTAGCTATACCAATATTTAAATAAATCAACGCCGATAATACTAGTCTGTGTTTTATTGGGAAATACATATGTTTTATGGGCAAATTTCACATTATACATAACACCACAACAAAATATCCTGCTGTTGAAATAAAGTGTTATAATACTAATTATACAATATATTTAACATATTCATTGTGCCATGAGACGAGTACCTAATAAATAATAAGAAAGCCAGGGTTAACAGCTAGAATGCCCGGCAAACATTAAAACAATAAACACGGATTTGGCTGCCAAAATAGACTTTGTTATCAAGGTTTAAGTGCAATGAACTTAAATTTAAATTATTTATCTTAAGGGATTTAAATAAAACTATGTTAATTTTTTTTAGTAAGAAACTACACAAACTATTGGTTTTAAAAAAATCAAAAAGTGATCTGTGAAATCCTTTGGATGGTTTAATGGTGAGAGACTTTATACAGGCAACGTGTGTAATAAATTAGTCTGGATACGTTGTATTCAATTTTCACTATCTTTATTCGTGTTCACATCTTTTTGAATAGTCGTGGAAACTTCTGTTACTTGACAGCAAATTGTTAATTGGCAACTACAAAATATCCAATCATTTTACAGAAACTTATGACACAGTATGTAATAAGTCTTTTTATATATAATAAAATACTATTAATATTTGATATAGTTAAAATCTTAATTAATAGATTTAACTAATTATTATTATACTGTGCTTACGTACACCATAGTAGAACTTATTTATAAGAAAAGACATATGGATTTTAATTTATGTACATGTTACATTCAACTGCATCTGTAATTTAATTATGTAATTATACACAATGATTTTTATTATTTTTGAAAAAAATGTGTCTGTTTTATAAGTGATTATTCTTTTATAATTGATTGTAACCTAACTTCCAATTTAAACTAGAGGAAAAGTATTATTTAATACATAGTTATTTTAAAAGAAGTAAATTTGTATTGTATAATTAAATGGAAATATATTAAAACCAGACTTAAATATTTTATGGAATCCTTTACTCCTGGAGGATAATAATGTCATGGGATACTTATTACTTGATTAAGATTTCCTGGAGTGACCTTCTTTCGATATTCATAGTTGTATATCACTACACTGCCAATCATTTTGAGCTACAGGTAAGGAATGGTACAGGACATGTGTTGGAGCCAAATGAAGAAGTTCCTGACTTGATGTGCGAGATTAATTTTTTGGACAGTTTGGTATAGTATATATTTTTATTACTATGATTTGCCTTCAAGGATATTCTTATATGAGTGTATTATTATTCATTGGCAAGATAAAAATTTGTTGATCCCTGATGAAGGGCAGATTCTACACCTGATCAGGTTGGGGTGGATGAAAAAAGGTTTATACTTCAAAAATCATTCTTAAACATGTAGATAGTACCCTTAATGGTAAAAATTATTTCAGAATGTTATATAACCCTTGAGAAAACAAACACAAATGTTGTTTTAAAGAAACTTTTAAAAGAATAGAATTATAATGATAAATTATATTAATTTCTTGTGATATTTAAGGTGTAATCTAAACAGTTTGGGACTGACATAACAAGATATTCAATTATAAAGAAGCATTCTTTAAATTTGAGTAAAATTTTGAATTCAATAATAAATATTAATAATTCAGATTCTAAATCCAAAAAATTTAAAGAAACCTCAGATGGACCTTGAAATCAATATAATAGTATTTTAAACTATTTTAATGCTTATAAGTTCAACAAATTTTAATCTAAACTTGTAAGGTTCTTTTTAAAAACCATTTTATCAAGTAAAATGGGAATTAAAATGGATTTTCTCTTAAAAATCTGAAGTTTTTTATAAAAATATTATAATACATACTTGCATTAAACGTTTTCAGCAAGCACCAGGATAATCATGTGGTCTTCATGTTTTGACTTCAAGAAACATAATGTTAGATTGAATATATTGTAATTTTTAACAAGAATTTGCAGAGAAACGAATGTTTGTTCTAATTTTTGATTGATTAAAATAATTTAATTTATAATTTATTGAGTTGGAGTAGTTTTCAATGAAAGCTTTCACGTTTTTGAATAAAAAAGAAGGGTATTTGACAATAAAAATGTGTGATAAGGGACAATAAACTTACCATTTGTTTGATTACAGCTGTTACTTATATTCTCATATGTACATAAAGACATTTTTCAAAAACATCATTTGGGCACAGAAAATCAGTTTTAAAACTTATATAAAAAACTCATAATACACTCACGTATTTTATGGAATGGGGTTGGGAAAAAAATTTTAGGCCTGCTTTACCCATTATATTTTTGTAATCCTATGTTAATTTAAATCATCCTTTAAATTACTATGGACAGCGTATTTGGATTTTGTATACAAGTAATTGATTCTATATAGTAATCGGAGGTGGATACTATGATTGTTTGATTCCAAGATAATTTATAGATACATATTCATTAGGATTAGTCCATATATAATCATTAACTAAATTTTGTTGAGCATACTTTAAATGATTTTCTGATACAAGAAATAATTAAGCTTTTATACTGTTATTTTTAAAAATGTTAAGAATCAAATATTGTAACTTGTAGTAGTAATTTTGTTTAAGATTTAACCCTTATGTAGAAATGAAAATAATATACTGAAAATGCCCTAATTTATTGTAACATGTATGCTACAATGTGGTTGTTCAAAATCACAGTATGATCTTAAATGTATAATTCTTTTTCTATTCATGAACCAAGTTTATGTAGGTCCAATTGTTTTCATTTAGTATTTAGATACATAAAAAGTTTCATAAAAGATCCTATCACTTCATGGTGATGTTACGGGTTTTAACGAAATTTCGTTTTATTTAATCTACAAAAATTTGGAATAAGACTATGTTTTTACACGTGATTTACTTTTTGAATTAAAGTACTAATTTTTAGATTTGTATGACAGCGTATTTTGGATTTACTTTAGTTTAAAATCTTCTATATTATGTATTATATTGTTTTTCCAAAGTAGAATTTCAGTTTATATAGTAGTAGGCTTATACTGTATTACTCATAAAAATGTAGGTTCCAGTTTATTATATTTTACTAATTTTATATTCTAGAAGCGTTTGCAGGTATCAAATAGCATGAAAAATTTTCTAAGATTTTCAATGAGGTCATTAAACATAAATAGTAAAATAAATTATTTCATAGCAAATTTATACGTTTTCCTCCTTTTGATACATACCATGACTTCCTATGCTATAGGTACCCATAGACTTTTATTTACCATAAACTCATAGTATATAAAAAATGTGTCATATCCTAATCGCCAAAAACTAGTTTTGTTTAAAATGGATCCAAAAGTCTGGAAAACATATAACGGACAGCCAAATAGTCATCCAACTGCATGTCCTGCCTCTAGCACTAAATCCGGTTACAGTTATTAAAAACCTGGTCTGTGTTATTGTTGATTGGTAGGCCACAGGTATGCACTTCCACTAGACCTACAAGCGAGTCGTTGAAATCCCGCCTATTGGACACGTAAAACTGACCGCCAGGCGAAGGGCAACACTGGCTACAAGGTGTACGAGGTGTAGACCGCAGGATTGCTGGTCATAATTTCACAAACTGGCGCAGTTTAAGTTATCTGACCACGAGTGTAGGTACATACCTAGACTATAGGACTTGTGACTTTTTACTGCAAAGGTTATCACCCCGTTTTTATCATACTGACTTTTTATCATGTCAGTCTTTGCTAAAGGAAACTGTTCAAAAATGTACACACAGTTTGACGTTAAAGGCATAAGGACAAATCCTCTCCCGTAAAAAAAAACTCTTTATATAATTTTTGAAAAATTTGTTACAAATTTGTTTTTTCTAAAATGTTTTTTTAAAAATAAAAAAGATACACAACATGACTTGGCTTGATATATGAAAAGTTCTACATTCAAACGTTTTACCTTAAATTTTATGTACAACATGTATTTTTTAGTATTTGAATACATTTACATTTTGAATGGCATTGAAAGTGATAGTAAATAAAATTTAACTTTTCAGTCGATTTTCTTCACGTGACTTATTTAAGGTTTAAGACAACTTATGATATATGAGAAATACTCATTAAAGCTTGTTGGTGGAAAATATATTTTTAAAAGTTTTTGGCTCTTTATAAGAATATATTAATGTATTTTGATTGTTATAATCTCATGATATATCTCAGCTTCACTCCTACTAAATATCCAATTTACAGTAAAATTTACAGTAATTCATATAATTTTCCATCTTTAAGTGCAAATATTTGTACTTTAAGAATATTTGTATGTATTTCTTAGCTATACCAATATTTTAAATAAAATCAACGCCGATAATACTAGTCCTGTGTTTTTATTGGGAATACATATGGTTTTAAGGGCAAATTTCACATTATACATAACACCACAACAAAATATCCTCTGTTGAAATAAAGTGTTTATAATACTAATTATCCAATATATTTTAACATCTTCATTGTGCCATGAGACGAGTACCCTAATAAAATATAAGAAAGCCAGGGTAACAGCTAGAATGCCCCCGGCAAACATTAAAACAATAAACACGGATTTGGCTGCCAAAATAGACTTTGTTATCAAGGTTTAAGGTGCAATGAACTTAAATTTAAATTATTTATCTTAAGGGATTTAAATAAAACTATGTTTAATTTTTTTTAGTAAGAACTACACAAACTATTGGTTTAAAAATCAACAAAAGATGATCTGTGAAATCCTTTGGATGGTTTAATGGTGAGATGACTTTATACAGCAACGTGTGTAATAAATTAGTCTGGATACGTTGTATTCAATTTCACTAATCTTTATTCGTGTTCACATCTTTTTGAATAGTCGTGGAAACTTCTGTTACTTGACAGCAAAATTGTAATTGGCAACTACAAAATATCCAATCATTATTACAGAACTTATGACACAGTATGTAATAAGTTCTTATAATATATAATAAATACTATTAATATTTTGAATATAGAATAATTCTTAATTAATAGATTAACTAATTATTATTATACTGTGCTTACGTACACCATAGTAGAACTTATTTATAAGAAAAGACATATGAATTTTAATTTATGTACATTGTTACATTCAACTGCATCTGTAATTTAATTATGTAATTATACACAATGATTTTTATATTAATTTTTGAAAAAAATGTGTCTGTTTTATAAGTGATTATTCTTTTATAATTTGATTGTAACCTAACTTCCAATTTAAACTAGAGAAAAGTATTTAATACATAGTTATTTTAAAAGAGTAAATTTGTATTGTATAATTAAATGAATATATTAAACCAGACTTAAATATTTATTGGAATCCTTTACTCCTGGAGATAATAAATGTCATGGGATACTTATTACTTGATTAAGATTTCCTGAGTGACTTCCTTTCGATATTCATAGTTGTATATCACTAACACTGCCATCATTTTGAGCTACAGGTAAGGAATGGTACAGGACATGTGTGTGGAGCCAATGAAGAAGTTCCTGACTTGATGTGGCGAGATTATTTTTGGACAGTTTGGTATAGTATATATTTTTATTTACTATGATTTGCCTTCAAGGATATTCTTATATGAGTGTATTATATCATTGGCAAGATAAAATTTGTTGATCCCTGATGAAGGGCAGATTCTACACCTGATCAGGTTGGTGTGATGAAAAAAGTTTTACTTCCAAAATCAGTTCTTAACATGTAGATAGTACCTTAATGGTAAAATTATTCAGAATGTATAAACCCTTGAGAAAACAAACACAAATGTTGTTTTTAAAAAGACTTTTTAAAAGAATAAGAATTATAATGATAAATTATATTAATTTCTTGTGATATTTAAGGTGTAATCTAAACATTTAGGACTGACATAACAAGATATTCTCAATTATAAAGAAGCATTCTTTAAATTTGAGTAAATTTTGAATTCAATAATAATTTAATAATTCAGAATCTAAATCCAAAAATTTAAAGAAACCTCAGATGGACCTTGAAATCAATATAATATATTTTAAAACTATTTAATAGCTTATAAGTTTCAACATATTTAATCTAAACTTGTAAGGTTCTTTTTAAAAACATTTTTATCAAGTAAAACTGGGATAAAATGGATTTTATCTTAAAATCTGAAGTTTTTATAAAAAATATTATAATACATACTTTGCATAAAGTTTCAGCAAGACCAGATAATCATGTGGTCTTCATGTTTTGACTTCAAGAAACATAATGTTTAAGATTGAATATATTGTAATTTTTAACAAGAATTTGCAGAGAAAGAAAGTTTGTTCTAATCATTTGATTGATTAAAAATTAATTTATAATTTAATTGAGTTGGAGTAGTTTTCAATGAAAGCTTTCACGTTTTTGAATAAAAAAGAAGGGTATTTGACTAAATACATGTGTGATAAGTGACAATAAACTACCATTTGTTTGCTTACAGCTGTTACTTATATTCTCATAAGTACATAAAGACATTTTTCAAAAACATCATTTGGGCCACAGAAAATCAGTTTTAAAACTTATATAAAACTCATAACACTCACGTAGTTTATAGGAATGGGGGTTGGGAACCCTTGATACTTAATAAAAATATATGACTTAAGTTACTATGTTGATATTCTTCTACACCTCTTGATGTTTTCAGGAACATTAAATGTGTATTAGAAAGATCATCAGAGCAGAACCTTACAAATTCCTTTTTAAATTTCTCTGCCCCCATTTGACTCATTTGTCTTTCACAACAAAAAGCTGCAGAAATGCAGGGATGTAAATGTTAACCCCATATTTTTTAAAAATGTTTTTTATATTTTTCTCTATTACTTCAATGTTTTTCTGTTATTTATATATTTACTTTGCACTACAATCTTTTCCAAACTGAGTTGCTTCTTCAATAATTTATATAAATCAAATAGATAACTTACATGTTGTTTTCCTCTTCTATAGATGTGGAAACCCTGATTCATACGACGGTGTCTTTGAAGACACCAAATATTTAAGATTCCAAATTATATACATTATTACAGTTATAAAAGATATTTCCTGTTTTGAAGTTAATTGATCTAATAATTTCATTTTATAAACTTATATTAACAATATGATATCAGTATAGCATAGTGACCAATATTATACTTGTGTGTTGAAGTCCATTCACCTGATCTTCCATCATATTGATCAAACCTTCAACAACATTTTTGTATTGATAGTCAGTAATGTTTGAAAACATCACTTGAGCCTCCAACTAGCAAGATATTATTGAATATTTATTAATGTATGGATTGGTCCTTTAAAGCACTAATTACTGCCTGTCAAGCAGCACCAGGAAGTACATAATCAAATGTTGAATAACCACTTGATAATTGTCCATCAAAAAACGTTTGCCATATCCCTACCTATCAGTGACCATAGTTAGCTTATTTACTGGTATAATCCCTGTTTAAGTTTTTATAAGAAATTTTGTGACATATATTTATGTTTATTAACAAATAACACTTTAGTTGAGTCATCTATTTTTTTGTTGTTCATATATAAGATCTTTTAAAACTTAAATTCTTTCTCTAAGTACTTAATTTTTGATTTAGTAAAGATATATGACCCTACACAGCTTCATTTTGTAGATCAATTTTCATCTTACCAATCTTATTTCCACATTTTTCATTATAGACATTGTTGTTTGTAAATTCATTAAGGAGAGTGTAAATTTTACTATTTGAAAATGCAGTACGATTATTAATGATGTAGGCTAATAGTGAGCGCTTTTCTAAAATTAATTCCATCCCATCCCAAATTTCAGGTTTCAATATAGGTTTATGTTTTTATATATATTTCCCACTAGAAATTTCTCTTAAAATCTTGTTGATAGCAAAGATGACGTACAGGCCGCAATCAAAGTTGTTGAGTTGTCTACCTCCATTTATTAAGGTAAAACTAGTTTAAGATTTAATCATCCCCATATAGTCACACAATTTATTCATTACAATTTTAGATTGTGAGTATATAATGGTATCTAATAAGTCATATAAGTAAAAAAGTAGCACATGTGACAGATAAGAACATCCCAATGTGCACCTCCAAATCTGTCCATCAATTGAACAAAATTAATTGGAACAATTAAAATGCCTGTGTTTGCCATAATCAAATGTTCTAAGAAATAAGTGTAATCTATCAATGATTTCAACCCACATAACTGATAATAGTATTGAAAACAAAAGAATTGTTGATGTATCTTCCAATATACTAATCTAATATTTTATAATATCAATCAAAATAAGGTACCATTTGGGGAATGTATATAAATATCTATAATTCCATCTTGGTGTGAGGATATTCTGAGAATGTCCCTCCTTTGTCATGTGACAATTAGCTATCTTATTTCAATCTTGTGTTTCTATTTTAAAATTAATTCATTTAATGAATTTATTTTTAAAATAAATTTTTTTTATAGAATAGGTTATTATTCAAAATTTTATAGGTTTTTATTCGATTTTATTCAAAAGTCCAAACAATGGTAATATTTAAAAGTTAACTGTTTATATTAGTCTTCGTATTAATATTCTATTAAATAAAAATTAATTTTAGTTTTTACTGGAGAAAAAATATATTACTACTGATATATTTAAAACCTGGGCTTTACAGATTTTAAGACTAGTGCACTGCCACTGAGCTGCTTAGATATATTGGAAACACTATCATAATCTGCAGTTACTTCAGTCTTCCTAAAGATAACAATTTTCACTGGGAAAATTCTGCCTTTTTACCAATGATAACATACTATAAAATCAGTTGTCTTAAACCATTAAATAAATTCTTTTTATACAGTTTTGTTTATTACAAATTCATAACCTTTTTAGCTATTTTCAATCAATACCGAGGCATTTCTTGCTAAAGACAGTTAATTTTAAAAGTAAAGCTAAGCAATATTGATTGTAGGTTAGCTATAGACTTACTTCTGCAATAGTCTTTATAATAGTAATTAAGTACAGACATTGAAAACCTATATCTGATCTCTTCTACACTAGTCCAATGATGCCTATAAAAATTATTTCTAATATCAATTTACATAACAATGTAAATGGTACTTTGGGATTATACCGACCACACCCAAACATGAATCGTTATTTGACATCTTGCTTCTACTGATTACTAGATTAGCGTAGAACAATATTTCTTCAATATAAAACAGGAATTGTCTTATCGCAAACCCCTCCCCATCTTCAGACAGAGGTCAAAGTCGAGCAGTCTAGTAGATAACGTGATTGCAGAGTCTAGCCCCCCGTTCAGCTGGTGCGTCGCTTTGTTGTAATTCCGTGTTTTACCCCTACATTTCTCCAAACACAAAAATTCAACAAAAACAAACATTACCAAAACAAAAACTAAACTCTTTATTGAAAAAAACACACAAAACTTGTTTTTATTCTTGTTTACACTCCGCCACCCCAAAATGCGAGTGCCTAAACGAAAGAAAAACATCCCTCGAGATAGTACCTATCTGTAAAATATCAAATTCTAGAGGGACTGATTCAGGAATATAAATTGAATTGTAATGGAAAGGCAATTATGTACCGTGCAAAAAACTTATATACTCATGTGATGCCGCGCGGCCCTGCCGTAATTGGGATTCTCGAGAAAGATAAGATAACAGCGACAACAATACCGATCACAATATCAGGATATGCTTGTTGATTGATGGAATGTTAGTTCTGTTAATCTACTACATCGTTTTATGACGTTCTATAAGTTCATTGAAAAAAGTTTAAGCATTGAAGAGTTGTTTTTTGTTCTATCATGTTTGTTTTATATAAATTTATATTTTTGTGTTCTTCATACTGGTGTGGTCGATATAATCCCAAAGTACCCAATATATTATAAACACTACAAGGAACGATAGTCAAACATCAAATGCTAATCCACCTTTAAGCATAATAATGGTCATAGTAGGGAAAGCTTGATATAGATGCACCATAGTGCCTTCCTGTAGACTACACGTAAACAGAGGCGTGTCCAAAAATATTTCATTTCTACTCGTTTGAAGGGATTATGGGGTGACGGCAACATAATTAGAAAGATCTAGCCAAATTATTTCATTGAAGGATAGTATTGACCTACAAAGTACCGATAGTAGGATCACCTTACAATATTTTAATGTACAATTCTGTTTAACTGTGTACAAAAAATTAAATAAATTTGAAAAGTGGAATAATTTTTTCAAAGTGACAGTTTCATAAAAATATTTTTAATCAATCCACTAGGAACTTCAGGTAATGGAAAGTTCAAAATGTAAACAATTCTGTAATGTACCAAATAAACCCGCTGAACATTAACATGCAACATTGTTGTAGTAGCCTACGCAAATGACACAAGCTTCAGGGAGTGACCGTTATTAATTTTATGACATAAGGAGATGACATTATTATAAATAAAAATTTCACTATCTAGTTATTTGTTATATATAGCCTTCTGTAAAGGTTCTTATTTTTATTTTCAAGAGTTTTTCTGTGGGCCATGTTATAATGTCCAAAACTATGCTTCACATTCCTACCACTTTTAGACAAATAACAAATATTTCTGCATTTAGAAATAGCATCAGGGGTATCATAATACCAACAGCCTTATTGCACCACCTTAATGGGACCTAAGTATGTATATTAACAATTTCCGTATACAGGTATCTCGCAGTATAAAGATATAAACGCTGTAAATATTTTTGGACCATTCCTACTGCAGTTGTATTTTTTAAGCCTAAAATTGTATGCTTACAGTGGTTTATAGGCTATAAGTATCCAAATATACAAGAAATCGAATATTTAGACTAGACTATTTATATAATCACGTGTAAAACAGGACTGGTAAAAATGCGGCAACACTATAGGTCTAGGTATCGATGGGTACTATAAAACTACTCATTGGAGTTTATAAAATAAAAAGTAAATATGAAAGTCCAAATATATTTATGATTTATGCAATCGATAGTTTTATCGTTGCATCATTTTGACCATTAGGATATATAGATTATTTAATCTAAATGTTAACACTATGAACACTCGGACATTGAAGTCTTAATCGCATTTTACTGTTAAGATATATTATATATGTATTGTTTATTAGGTTATAAACTACTGGTTCACAGCTTATAATAATAGTATTTAAATTACTCTTTCAGATAATCGGTATATCTGAGGTTTGTTGACTAAAGGGATGTGGTAATATATCATATTTTTCAATGGTAAACATTATAAGCTAACTTAATCAATGAATACTTTCAAAGTGCATTTACACAAATCAAACCTTAACAGTGTATGAAAAACCTATTTCATAGGTATAATCAATTTGAATTACAAAACGCGCCTGCAGCTGGAGGACGCAACTACCTGCACGCGGCCTCAATGCCCCAAGTGCTGGTTTAGACTGTAAGACCCGTACTAAAAAGACCTGGGCTACATGAGACTGCTGTCGCTCAGCCAAATTCCCTGTAAGATTTTGTAAGAGTAACAATGTGATCTCTATTTAGAAATGAAGCTTCATACAACATTTAAAGTCTATAAGACATTTATTTCGTTTTCAAAATATCTTTGCGAAAGACAAACAGACAGGCATAAATCAATTTTGCCAGTACACTGAATGACATAAAATTCCAAGTTTGGAGCTCAATCAGCTCTCGAGATATAATGATGAAAGTTAAGTTTAAATGGCGCTCAGTCAAATACCTTGTAGGGGTATGCATTTTTATCGAATTCAATATTTCTTACATTTAAAAGAGGCTTCATAACAAATTCCAAACTTAATCACGGTAAGTGTGGGGATGGTCAGAATTGACATTTTCATTCCCCAACTTCGATTGTTTATCAATAATAAATTTTATCCAAATAACTTTGTTTACATGTGTTTCCTTCTTATGATCTGTAGGGGAGGAGGTGTATCTTCAAGAAGAATGAAACAGTAGGTCTTTGTAAGCTATGAAAACATAGCTTGTATTTATTTTGTATCTACTAATTTTAATGCAATGCATTGAAGAATTGTGCAACTCGATACAATACTTTATTTATATCTTAATTGTTTAATTGTAATTTCATTCAAGAAATGTTTTTTATGTATTATTTATGTACAATACTTTAAGTTATGTCCAAGAACTGAAAAACATGACGTAATGATTCAGGGATAAAAGAGTCTTATTACTTTTGAAGAATAAAGTAAAAACATAGAAATAGTTCAAAGTCATTAAACAACATAAAACATATAATAAAAATCGTGGACATGTAGTTCCGTTTATAAAATAATAACTGCCATGTCCTATTCTGATGAGCGTCAGAATGGGCCAGGATCGTCAGAAAGGTAGCACTTACGTATAGAAATCGTCAGAAAGGGAGCAGTTACTTACGTATATATATATATATATATATATATATTATATATATATATAATATATATATATATATATTATATATATATATATATATACTGTTATTGAAACCAAGAGTGAATACTGGTATTTTAATCGGGTAATCAAACTATTATCGTTAAAAATAATGTTCCCTTGTTAATAAAAATACCAATAAATTGAATCAATTTATAATTGCCTTCACAGTTCGTAAATGCATTTGGCCCAGCAACAGACTAAGGTTTAGGTGACAAACAAATACAGAGGGTCAATTGTAATACCCAAAAAAGCAATAGACAAATTCATAAACCCTGCTCTCATTACTTGGATACACTCCACATTGGAAAGTCTAGGTAAAGGGACGCAGAGAGAGCTAGCCCACTGTGGGCTGTAGCTCTAATGGCTGCGAAACTGCGTATAGAACGTGCTTCAGCCTGATTGATTCTGAGGGTAGCTTTTAGAGCTTACTATAGATGTCCTAAGCGGATATGGTAGATTTTATTATAATAGCTTAACTTTAATAGCATTATTACTTTTAGTATTTATACGTCATGTTCATTCTGTTTGCGAAAATCGTAAGTTTCCCGTTAAGTTTATTGCATGGATTAACATCTAACCTTGAGTGCAAGAAATATTAGAGGACAAACCTGCTTATTATTCAATTAAATATTTATTTGTCCATTCACATAAAAGTGTGTATAAGACACTTAAAATTATAACAGTCTATAAACTATTCGTCCATACAAAAGAATCCAATTCTACCGTGAGTCCTCTTGTTTGATGAACGCTTTCGTTGGATTTTGAAAATTAAACATATTAAATAAATAAGCAAGAACATTGCAACAAAATATAGAATCACATAACAACCAGGGATAGTAAAAGGGGTAAAAAACATGAAATCATTAAATTCGATAATGATTTGTAAAGTAAGGTAAATACGAAATTTAGATAAATTGATTAACGAATAATTAAAAAAAAACAAGTAAAAATTTATATGAAACATGAAATAATCTCAGTTCTATGATTTGCCTTCTTTATTTGAAACTCAGAATTAATATTAGCTACTTTTGTGATTTTTGTGCAACCAATGTCATAATTTTACTTTCTACTAAAAAACCGTTGGTATATATGTATGTTTTTGTCAAATTTAATATATTTGGACTCATGTTTTGGTATTCAAAATATACAGTAAAATAATGTTTCATGAAAATGTATACTCAAATCTAGAAGAATCTTAGCTTACTTTTATCTCCACGATACATAGCCTTATATAACTAACTTTATCTCTTATTTAATATGTCAGGTCAGTATTTTCTTTATAATGTAAGGTTAATATATTATGTATAAGTTTTATAACTTCGGTATATAGTTGACCTATTTAATATCTCGTCAAATTCTACTTGAAGTCCATACATAATGTTTTACGTCATAGAATGTATAAGTGAGCCAGTTATTTAGTGATCGCTCCTAAAGAAATATGTAATAGATATCCTCAAGTTACTACAAACTTGGTGTAATTATATAAAGAATATATGTGATAACCTATTTAAGGGTGATATATAACTTAATCTATTTCAACAAACTTATTTCTTTGATAAAGATTATTAAAACAAGGTTACGTAGAAATTGTCTAGAACAAGCAGAAGTGAAATAATACGATGTAACATAAACATCTAAAGCGCTCCTTGTTACGAGTTCTTTGTTGTTTGTATCGTTCTGTAAAGTTTGATAATACGCATGTCTGATAAGTCGGATAATGCAATACAAACTTGTTAAACTTGAATACAGAGAAGGCAAACAAGTGAGGAGTGTTTAAGTTCTGTAATATCCCTGCAGCGTTGGATCATCCAGCTTTAGAAACTTTCACCTCTACAAAGAAGCGTGTGCAATTTTGTTACTATGACAGGTTATTCTTACATTATTTAAATCTTATATATACTTAGTTTAAAAGTTAATACATGCTGCAAATTGTTTATTTTTTTAACCGAGGGCAAAATAAAAAAGACATTTTCGCGACATGAGTCCTCTGATGATAAAACATTTGGTTTCAAAAGGCCTCGTCTAAAAAAAATTTAGAAAATTATTGGTTTTATTAACATTTAAAACAACTTTCTATTGGTCCAATGGTCTTCAATGTATACTTCGAATCAAAATCATGAAGGCAATTTATATTTATTTTATGTCTTTAGTACAGTACGCTACCTTCTTTCTAAACAAGTTGGATTTTCTAAAGGAAACATAAATAATGTTTGTACCGATGAGAAAGACAGTAAGTAATTAATTTTATGAAGCTTAAGAAGAAACCCATTAGCAGATTGCCTCTTAAAGGGCAATCCTACTCTAGCAACAATTATCCAAGTGTGAATTAGCAGACTTGAAAAAGTATCTTTAAACTTTCTTGATAAACGATTAGCTGTCACTGAGTTTGATTTATTTATGAGCCATCTCAAACAAAACAATAATAATAAGAACGCATTGCTCCATTCACTATGAACAATTTTGTTATTTGTATTATTGTGATTGATTTAATAAGCGATCTTATAAGATAAAATTCCTCACTGATTATTTATAATATTTTATACTAACAACGGCTAACAGCTTATTTCTATAAAATAATAACATTCTTTAAATTTATAGAAAAAACAAGAACAGTCACATCCTATAAACTAAATCCGTAGTGATTTAATAAAATGCCTTACTGATCACTTATTATTCTGTATACTATCAACGGCTGACAGTTTCTTTCTATAAGAAGTTTTGAAATATTTTTTTAAAAATTTAAACAATGTTTAAATATTATTTAGACAATTTTTTAAAGGACTTCAAGAACAGTCACTGCTTATAAGCTAAATCCGTAGGTAAAACATGTTTTACAAACAAACCTGTCAGAAGCAACAATATGGTTTGTTTGGCTTTTGTTAGTCGCATGTTTAAACGTAGATCGGACCCCCATGTTGACATTGGTTATGTGGGACAGCTAACATAATACATGTCTGTCAGTCACAGTTACTTCACTTTTACGTCCTTTTGTGATTTCAAACAGGATTTACTTTGTGGTAATCCTTTAAGTGGGAGACATTTGTGGTCCAGGTAACGGTGATTGCCGTGTCGCTGCTGTTTTTAGGTGCTCTAATACAACACACTTATTATTTTGAAATATTAAGTCCTTATGTCTTATATTGTAAGTTTTGTTGTTATATTTTTACAGATTTATCAATCTAAGAGTATGACATTTCTAAACATTATCCTTTTGCTTACTCGCTACTTAATAAAATGGTTAAGGTTACAGTAATATGTGTCTGTAGTTATATTAAGGATAGACGTATGTCTAACTAGGATACAAATATTCTATACTGCATGTAGCTTTTTAAATCAACCAAGAGCAATATAAAGGCACAGAACATTGTTTTTCTTGTTATCAGTAATACTTAATAGTTTAAGGCCATTTGAAGCTCCACCTAAACTAGCGTTGATAATAAAGATTCCTTTTGTTTGGGAAGTTTCCCTATAATTTTTAAAATAAACCATATAGCTTGCTTATACGAAGCAATATAGCTCTCAGATCCTAGACTGTCAATTATTGCTACTTTTAAAATCATTGTAGCTGAAATTATGTATGATAGCTTCAATGAGCAATGAGACTAATTTTTAGTAGTATCTAAAGATGATTTATACAGGTTTTCGTAAGGTTCCCCTATACTATTAAACTTAGCAATAGAACACTGTTGGGTTACTTTATTACTTATAAGTATATCTAAATTATAACATGAGTAGATATGAGATTCAACTGCACATTATTCATTAAAGACAAATGAATACAGTTGCGATGCCATTTTTAAGGACTAATAATTCTTAGTTATTTATTTATTTCCAACGGTTCCACCATTTATACATAAGTTGACTTAACTAAGGATAAACTAATCAATATGGCATACAATGACTAATAACTGTGGTAACAACAATCCTAGTAATATCATAACAAATACTAATAACATAAAAAAACTAGCAATGATAACAGATAACACAAGGAAGACATTATGCAATAATTTATAGCAATACACAGCAATCATACCAAATAATGCAAGAGCAACTAGCAAAGAAAAACAGAACAATGCAACAATTATGATAATAATAACTTAACAATGAGATAAATATATAAACACATGCAACGATATAGATATATTAGAATGTAACAATGAGATAAATATAAATAATCAGATGTAGATGAGATTGATGTACTCGTAGATGTTATTTTGCCGTAAGTATATATTGTACAGTACTTTTGTAATGTGAAAGTATTATTACTATGTGTATGAAATAAAACAGAAAGTAACACTTTCTAGAAAGCGGGCTTTCATATTCTTTATTATTATACAGGCAGTAATGAGGCAGTATTATACATAGTATTGATGAGCGGACTTATTCCCAACTTCTAGGCAAAACAAGACATTCCTTACATATATTATATAATTATAAAAGTGGTCAGATTTAGGCAACATTATTTTTCTTTGAACTTTACAATATGAATTAACACATTACTTTAAATTGGCAAGCAATGTAAGAGGACAATATTGTTACTTATTTTTTCCACAATGCATAAGGGTTTGATATGTTGGTCTTTTTAAGTTACAAATTCAATTCAATTTAATGATGCACATTTTCAAGATTATTGAGTCTCTAAATGCTTCATAGTTTTACAATTATATACAGATTAATATTGTGAGTTTTTTCTCCACCTGTGTTATGCAAATAAAACATCTAAAGTAACAATCTTCGGTTAAACATTTATCGATGATGGCTACATTTTAATTTCAACTTCCTTGCAACTGAATCGGAAGGGATATTTTCATTGTTTCCTTTCAAGCACATTCACAAATCATTACCTTATCCTCTAAACTTAATCTGTGCATCTATTTATTAGATCGTCACATATATTTAAATATTAACTACAGTTACAAATATTTAATAGAAATGAAAAATATTCAAATTTTAAATATTACATTGTACTATAACATTCATATACGGTACCTAATTTATAAGCAATTAACTAAAAAATAAGCAAATATTTTCTGGTCTTTCACGTGTCCTTGTACAATTAAATAATTTTACACTTAAAGAGGAAGGAAAAATGTCATCTGTCCGCACGGTATCTCGTGGAAAACTAACCTATAGGCATGATTTTTTTCATAATTAAGTATAACTTTTCGCATAGGCAACATAAAGTGAAACATCACACTATAGAATCTTGTTTATCAAATCTATATGATATTTAGAAAATCGCTGAATAAATATATTTTAAAACAAAATGAGTACAATTATATGATAGTTTAACATTTTGATTAGTAACACATGTAGCCGTTACGTGACACATACTACTATCTTACTTAGAAATGGTATCATAATGATGATTGCATCGCTCTTAATGGTCATAAAACCATAGGGATATTAGCCATTAATAATTGATTTCAAAAAATTTAAATTGTGAGAAAAGATAGTGAAAGTGTTAGTTAAAACAAAGATTTTAAGAATATATATATATATATAACTTTAAATGCTGTATTTTTATTATTAATAAGTTTTACTTATAACTAAGATACATTTGTAAACTAACCCAATTGTAGGCTAACCTCCCAATAATGCTTGTTGAATTATAAAATAAAATTATTGCCATAGCCTATACTAAAACATTTGTTTTCTTTCATGCACATCCCCAAATCTTTTTTTATTGTTTAAACCTAATCTTTGCATCTATTTATTAGACCGTTCTAGATACCTGAATTTAGTCGTGGGACTGCCGATAGAAGTGAAAACGGAACTATTAAGTTGAGAGTAATTAAAACTATATGTAAAAGTTACATTAAATTTTTTATGTTTTATTTATTAGTTACATATGATGGGTTTAACAAATCATGAACAAAATATAAATACAAAGTGGTTGAAAAAAAATTATATGAAATTTTTTATGTTTTATTTATTAGTTACATATGATGGGTTAAAAAAAATCATGAACAAAATATAAATACAAAGTGGTTGAAAAAATAATTAATATACAATTATCTTAATTATACATAGTATTTATATTTACACGAATTTCAATGAATTCAAGTTTGAACATTATTTTCATTATTTACATCATTGTCATCATTAATTTCGACAATACTTAGATTATCTGTTCGTTCAATCATTTCATTGTATTCTAAAAAAGATACAATAGGTTTATGGTAACTGAAATAAGAAATAAAAATGTTTGATTGAAATGTATCTAAATATCGTATAAAAACAGCATCGATAGTCGTTTTATACTTTGTTGTACTGACTTTTCGATCATTAGACATAGTCAAACCTAATGTTTCATTCAAAAATTCCATTAATGATAAATTTTTGTCATCTGCGAAGTTAATATTAAAGTCTCCGCTTAATATCAATGTTTAAAAATATATTCGTTGTTTTCATTATTCATTTATCTGTATAAAAATATTAATATTTTTCATACTCACTTTTATACTGAAGTCAATGAATTTAAATTCAATAAATAAACAGTAATCCTACAATTAAATAATTACAATAATAGTCAAATTAAAAATTCACTTAAATAAAACAAAATCCAGTACACACAAGTTGAAATTCCCACGTGGTCAATTTAACTTTACTTATGTATTCTACACTCTAATACTTAATGTACAACGCGTCACATTTTACAATTACAGATGTACTGCTACTATAACGTATTGTTGACGTGACTCACAAAATTATACTTATCCAAAAAGCGTCCAACGCGCACATAATACAGTCAGAAATAGTCGATGTATTAGTGTATACGTGTACACAGGCTACTGCGCGTGCGCTAGTCTGGCTTCCATAGCTATAGATATACTATTATCATTAGCATATTACATTGCGTAGATTTAGTATTAGGCGTTTAATATATCATAAATAGCACAAAGTGACTAAAATGGAATAAACAAATTTTCCAAAGATTATTAACGTTTCCATGGAAACCACTTTAGCATGTCGGTGACGCGAACCGAGGATTTTACCCTGTACCAAAACGCTCAACGCGCCTAAAGAAGTTTTCACTTCAAAAAATAATTCTGCCAAAAAAGTTACAGAAAAAATGAAATATGTTGATTGCAATTTAGTGATAAATCCATTTCCAACAAAATATGTTACAACATATTTAGTTGGAAATACATAAACTTGTTTTATCATATATCAACAAGATCGTGAGTAATTTAAAATGAAATAGTAGTTTAACTTGCATACGCAATGAGAGAAGTGTACTTAAGTTTACGTAGTTGATGTGCTTCTCATTTATATAATATGGTTTTTATATAACATGTAAAATATTTTTATATATATATAATGTATAACACACACACACACACTCACACACACACACACACACACACACGTGTGTGTGTGTGTGTGTGTGTGTGTGTGTGTGTATTTCTTTACGTTTTAAAATCATTGAAATATTTTAATATCGTAATATGTTTATACAATAGTTTGTCAAATTCGATTCAAGACAAGAAATGAACTTTGTATGCATTTTACTTAGTAGATTAGTTACATTAATATATTTTTGTATTGCAGGTTTGTTATGGAGGCCATTAATAATCGCTAGACAGGACTGAAATAAAAATTTTGTTAATACTGCAATAATAACATATTACAAAACAATCCAAAATTGACTATAAGTTTTTTAAACTTATTTAGTTTTCAGTCTCAATTAGTACATAATTTTGTTGATCCTGCGTGATTATGATTTGTGTGGCATTTTAATGGCATTTGTTATTTTCTTATTTAAGCAGAAACTTTAGTTTATTTACATTTTGAGGTGCATGCAGATCTGTATAGCAATAATTTAAATGTAGATATTCATAGTAATAAAAATATAAATACTATAAGTATTTTAAAATTAATATGTAGCAGCTTTTGAGTAAGCACAATAGTTACGGTTCTCAAAATCGTAGAAATTTTAGCCACAGTAGCTGGAAATTTTTATATTTTCGTAAAATCACATATACTTTAAATAAATTAACTTTGTAGTTGTACCAAATGCGGTACAGATGCAATTCTGGTTAAGATTACTGGTAACATTATCATAATACCTAATAAACCTTCCATAATTAGCGAGTTTCGGTATGACTTTACTTCTAAAACCAACAGAGTATAATTTACTTTTTCCTCTAGTGGCAACCCTTTATTCTTCAATGCTCAAGGGAAGAAACAAATTACGCTTTCATGTAACTGGTAGTGTTAGCAATTATCATAATTACGTATAAGTTATCTTCTCTGTTTTTACTTTGCTCACATATTTTAGTTGATTAAAATGCTTGTATATAAACGCATTTTAATTTTTTTGGCAAATATAAAACATTTTTCTGACTGGTTAGTTGGCAGCGTTAAGAAAGTAATATATAAGTGAAATGTTTCAATCTATTATAGACATCATTTTTTGACTTTACTATTTTTTGTCAGAACAGATTGGATCGTAAAATAGTATGTAATAAATTGTGAAGTAAGAAAAATGAATAACCTATGACAGGACCTAAAGATGAATTTTTCGAATCTAAAATATACGTAGTTCACATAAAACATATAAAAGTTTTGTAAAATGATTCATTCTTGTTACTAGTTTTCAACACCTATTTATGATACATTATTATCAATAATCTGTCGTTAGTGTTCGAAAAGGACGTTATAACATTAAATTGTTAAAATATTTAACTTTTTTTATTTTGAACTAGCAGTTAACAGCGTCTTCGCACTCAATTTAATAGTTTTGCACCTGTATGAGCACTTCTGGCTCTAGCGAATTATATTTCCGACGCTAATATTGAATTTCCCTTGTTGCCGCAAACAATAAAATATGTTAAAAAGTGTATAATTATAGTCATTTTAATTTACTTCCATGTTATTAATTTTTGTCCCATTGCTAATTTTGCCTCTCTTATAATCAAGATAATATATACATATACAGCTCTGAGAACCCTACATTTTTCAATAGGCAACTAATAATTTAGGTTTTCTAACAGTCTTTAAATATAAAGTCAAGGTTAGAAATTCTCCTATATCTGTACTACTAGCAGTTACCTGCTCTTTTGCACGCAATTTGTAGGCGTTTGCACTTCTATGACCATTGCTGGTTTGAGTAAATTATATTTCCGACTCCAATGTTGAGTTAACCTTGTTACCACATTCAAGTAAATACGCCAAAAAGTTTATATTTATGGCCATTCTAATTTACTTTAATGGATAGAAACATTGTCCATTATATTAAATGTTAGATAAAAATATATAGCTAAAAGTACACTAGCAATGACGCGACGGGTTTGTTTCTTTATAAACAACTTATACCTGTGCATTTAGAGCGCTTAGAGCTGGAATTACTATATTATATAAAAAAACACCTTTCTGTGAACTTTCATCGTAGCGCAGTGTTGCTCACTGCTTCAAAGAGAGTCTTCCGTGTCAAATTCTGACCATCTTGTGTTTTATGGAATCTTAGCTAATCGCTGAAATCTAAAAGGGTGTTGAAAATCTTTACTCACTCTAAATGTAAAAAAATTATGAATAATAAACCTGTTTATTACCGAACAGGTGATTAAATTAGAAATTCCGTGTAAATTAACATTTTATAATTTTAAAAGACGAGTGGGGCGTAGTCCGGATATATTTTAAAAATAAGAATAGGCCTATATTCATTTCAGGGACCCTAAGAACGTCCATGTAACATTTGAGCGCAATCGGTTGAATATTTTACGCGTGAAAGTGTACCCTAAACATTACTTTTACATTTATAATTATATTAGGATTATAGTTCTAAGTCATAATTATCACTTTAAATTAATCTATCCCAGATGTACAAATTGGTCCAGAGGTCGGTGGTTCAGTAGACATAACATATTTGCTCGCAGGATATACTATTGTACATTTATTTTATAAAATATTATTAAAAATAAATATTAAGGTACATATGAAAAACAATACAATTCGTTACCAATATTAATAATCACTCTTAGAAGACGTCGGTCTTTTAAGTATATTGAGAACACATTTACGAGTTGTCAATGAAATATTAGTATAATAATGTCATAACTTTAGTAACTAGAGTTTACGATAATTGTTGATCACAGAACAACTATATGAGTTGCATTCAAGGACAACCTTTATTATAACAAAGTGGCCTTTGTTTAAAGTTTGTTATTGACAGGGGTCGGTTTGAAAGGGTAATGGGATTTCGGGTATTTGCTACCGTAACGTGTTTCAGAGTGTGTATAGTTGTAATCAGGTTATATCGAATACAGCTTTCTCAGGATTTATCAAAACAAGGGTCGCTTTATATTTTTATGTAGATTTAAAATAGATAGCAAAAAGTAATTTGTAAAAAAGTAAAGTAAAAACAAATAATATTTAAAAATGTACAACGAATATTTACTTTACTACGACAGGTCATGCAGATAAATATTGCACTAAACAAGCTGATATTTTTGCAACGAGTATTGATATTACTTGGGTAGTCTCTAAAGGGATTAATTTTAAATGCAAAATTGAATTGTATAGTTACAATAACACCTTCTCCAGTACATAGAATATAGCAGCAAAAGTGAGATTCTGACCCATATATTTGACGCTCATTACACACACAGTTTTTGGGAAACGTATAAATAAAAACTTTTCTTGAATGTTCCAAGTTAATCAGAAGAGAGAAGTTAAGAGATGTCCGAACAGTTGTTTGCAAAAAACGTCACAAGAAGTGAAGATTGCGACTTCAGTCTGAAGTTGAAAACGTATTTGTCAACTTATATTATGGTGAAACTATGAAGTGTTGAAAATTCTATGTTAAGATGAATAATATTTGTAAATAGTGAGAAAGATTTCCATCGTTGCGCACATGTTTAGTTTTTTATGAGCAGTTAATCTGTTAGTAGAACGCTATATTTTAATATTGTTTTATTACATATAAGAAGACATTTATAACTAAAACCATTAATATAAGTTTTCATTACAGATTTTAATAGTACTATAATTGGAAAATAGGTTATGTAGCGGAATTAAATAATTTGTGTCATCTTTTATTAATAATAATAAAGTGTCATTTTTAAAAGGTATCAATATTTAAAAAAATATTTTCCTTAAGGAATCATTGATAGCTGTGACATACACAGCTCAAGGTTTTAAAGAAATTAGTGACTTTCCCTGTCAAAGAACCTCCAGAAATTAGGAACTTCCTGTGTAAGGGATATTTAGAGGTCAAATTCTCCCAGAAGCAGAGAGCTCCTAGAGTGTGAGATATTCCAAATTCTGGAGTATCTCAGAGGTTTATAATAGTATGGGCATAACATACATCATAATATATATAGATCAGCATCAAGAGAAGCTTTCTAAAACCTGAGAACTTTTCATAGTTAGAATATTCTAGCTACTTTCGTTGTTTGGGAGTATCCTTAGCTCAAGATCGACTTAAGTTTTCCGGAGGACCCTTCCTCTCGAACATTATTGTTATTAGAAAAGGTAGATATTTAAATTACATTGATACGTAATGTAATTTTATAACTTCGTTTTCCATACCATAATTAGCATCTGCTGTAGTGATGTCCTAATGTACATTACCATCTATTCACCAATTATCTATCATAAATAGTGGCATAAGAAAATTACAGAGACCCAAGTTCCTTAGGGAAGGCTATTAATTATTGTTTGACATTGGCGGAAAACTTAATTGAATACTACATTGCAATAGATACAGGTATAAGAGAAAATTATTGGTAGAAAGGCAATAATGAAAATAATCTAAGACGATATAACAAGTGTGAATATTGATTCCTATTAACAAAACAATTTGTAAGTACCAGAAAACAATGTTATTAGTGAATCAAATCATTTCGCATTGAAAAAATTATCATAATGTGATCATCAAGACTGGTAGCAAGGTATAATGAATTATGTGCTTACGTAACAAATATATATATATATATATATATATATATATATATATATATATATATATGTTTAGAACCTCAGCACTTGCTGGTCCAGGAGCGTAAATCGTGCGTACCTTGTTGGTCATCGCGCCTCATGCTGGTCCGGGCCTTGAAAGTGTTGGTCCGGACCCGCAAGTTACGAGGCTCTGTATAGAGCGTGTAACATCCTGGACCAAGAAGTGCTGCTTGCCTGTAAAGTTCATTCGATTGTACAGTAGCTCGCCTAGCGTGAGTATAACGAACTAAATACTGGAATGAGGGGAAATCCCCCACCATTCTCGGACCAAGATTTGCCGAGTTTCTGTACAGGTCATACTGTCGAACATTGAATAAAGTGCTTTTTCAAATCAAATCAGTCTTTATTGCCTTTTAACAGCATACAATATTGTATAGAAGCAGTCTGTATTAGCCAATGTATTAGCCTATCTACTCATTCACACACAGTTATACATACAAAAAGTTCCTCATCCAGACAAACATGCAATGGTTAATCGGATCCTGTTAAAAAAGTGTTTCGATTTTAATTTTCTATTCACAGGCGGCTTCCCATGAACTCACATACCGTGTCAAAAGCACCTGACACCAATTGGCATTGAAGACGAGATTTAAATTTTTTGGTACTGCCAATGTTTTAAGATCCTCAGAGAGCCCATTAATCAACATAACACCAGCCTGCGATGGCAAATTATGAGACGCCACCGTTCGATGTGGTTGACTGCGATAGTTGTCCATACCTCTTGTCTCATACTGGTGAATGTTCCTTCCCTGAGCCAATGTGCTCTTTGATTTACAGAACACAGCCACCTCGAAGATGTAGAGGCAGGGCAAGGTCAGTAAACCAAGCTCCCTGAAGGCATCCCTGCACGACTCTCTTCTCTTCAATTTTGAAATGATTCGTACACAGTTTGTTGTTTACACAGCTGCCCCAGAGTTTTACTCCATATGCAAGGTGCGGATAAACAAGGGCAAAATAAGCCATTCTCAGGATGTCGTGAGAACAGTGTTTTGCCAGATTCCGCAAAGCATACAAACCTGAAGTTACTCTGGAACAAACACTTTCAACATGATTGTCCCAGGTCAGACCTCGATCTAGGTACATCCCTAGGAATTTGATGGAGTCAGATTCCTCTAAGAGTTTGTCATCTACCAGGACAGCAGGTCGTGCACTACCTTCACGCTGTCTCAGACAAAAATCAATTTTGTTGGATTTTGAGCTTTTTTTTTTCAAATTGATTTTCTGAAAAATTTGATGCATGAATTCACTGTGACAAATGAATTAATTTCAAGCTTCTGCAAAGAATTTGCAGTAACGCAGAGAGTCGTATCGTCAGCATATTGAATCACCTTTCCATTCTGGACCAATAAGTTTACATTGTTAACGTAAATAGTAAAAAGCACTGGCCCATGGATCGATCCATGAGGGACGCCATTTGCCATTTTCAATTTTCCTGACATGGCATTTGAGATCTGCACGCACTGGTCTCTATCCTTATGTAGGACGAGATCCACCTGTGTAGCAGACCCCGTATTCTTCATGTCGCTAACTGATGCATCAGTGTCAAAAGCCTTAGAAAGATCGAGAAATATGCTGAGCACCTTATCCCGTCTCTCAAAACCATCGACAACAATATCCACAAGACTTGAAACCTCATTAATTGTTGATTTGTTTTTATGGAAGCCGAATTTTTCAGGACACAGTATGTCAAATCTTTCCAGAAAACTTTATAGTTCATTCAAAAATGCCTTTTCAAAGATTTTGCTAAAAATTGGCAAGATTGCGATTGGGCGGTAATTTTTAGTTTGATGAGGATCTTCTTACTTAAAAGTCGGGGCAATTTTTGCTGTTTTCAAATCATCCAGGTAAACTCCATATAGAAATGAGGAGTTTACCACTTATTTAGTGGAGTCAAGATACGCTTGGAGCATTTTTTGACTAGCCACATGGACATACCACTGTTGTTACAAGATTTCTTTTAATTTATTTTTTGCACAATACCAGCCATCTCAGCCTCATCGACAGGGGTCAAGATCATAGACGATACCGGTTCTCTACCAAGGTTTGCGGGAGAGAGGGTTTCAGTGAAGCACGCATCACACGAAACCAACTGAGGCAAAATACTTGTTAAATTCGTCAGCAATGTTTTGAGGATCATCTATAAGTTGGTTTTCAACGAGCAGTAAACATTGTTTTGATTTTTGTATTGGATGTTCTCGTTTTACGGATTAATTAATTATTTTACATGCTGTTTTTGAAAAGTCCTCGGTATTCTTTAATATTTTGTTTAATACATAGGCTTTAGCAGCTTTTATACCTTTCTTATATATTCTTCTATAATAATTTTTTTTTTAAAATCTTTGAAAAATTTTTGTTGTTTGTATTGATAAAAATTTTAGTGATAAAATTTGAGTTTTTCACGAGATGTGAGAATACCTTGTGTAAACCAAGTAATGTCGCTTACTGCGTACTTCAAATTTTCTATAAGAACATGAAATATTTAAATAATAGAGAAAGCGTTCATTAAAAGCAGTGTACACTTTATTTGGACACTGAATGTTATTCTAAAAAATTCCAACTTTCTCGCTTAAGGTGATAAATTAACTCGTTAATGTTTTTGAGGGTTTAGAGCTCTTTGGACCGTATTTTCTGCAAGCCTAGCCACCGGATCAAGTCCATTAATCAATCTCCTGAGCGAAGTGATCAGAGATGGCAGGATTGAACACGACAACGTCAACTTTCGGGATGTTGGTGATAACGTTGTCGATGGTTGTACTCGTCGTGGCACATACTCGTGTAGGAGAGTTCACTGACCAATTTAGACCAAAAGATTGAAGAATTATCACGCAGCCGCCGAGTGTGGGGGTCGGGGTGGTCCAGTGCGTTTATATTTTAAATCGCCAATTAAGAGAAATAGTTGATTGTTTGAAAACCAAAATTGGTTTAGCAGGCTCTCTAGTTTTCCAAAAAAGGATGAAATAAAACTTCGGTTGTTGTTTGGACGGTATATTTCAACAATATTTTACTTTTTCGGATGAATTTAAATTTATATTAATACCAGCAGCCTCAAAATCAAATTCTAGAGTATGAATTACTTAATTTTTTTTCAAATTTCAAGGGGATTTTTACAAAGATTGCCACACCACCCTCCCTTAAAATTGGAACGAAGGAAAATATGTGCCAATTCATAATTTTGCATTTTTTTAAAATGCTCATCGGTTGTAAAACAGTGTTCCGATATTACAATAATATCAGGTTTTCGCTCATCGCACATGAGGTCCAACTCTTCTAACTTATTGGTAGCAGATTGAGCATTTAAGTGAATAATTTTGAATTTCGAAATTTTATGAAAATTTGAGTGGTTTCTGAAAACGTGTCCTGAATAAATAACATGATCTGATACCCCTCTCTCGTTTTACATTCGTCATAGGCTCTTCGTTTTTTTTGACAGAAAAGCGTATATTGTTTTCGTCAGGTTTTACAGGCGAAGTAGCTTTGATGAAGTGTCATGCTGCATGAGACGGTTCTGGGCAGGACTGGCGAGCGACTCACAGGTATCAGCAGCAGCGAGTGAGGCAGCGGGGTACTAGGCAGTGTTAGAGACAACTCAGGCGAAGCGGGCGGTCCGACAGCAGCAACCAAGCCCTCCACTATCATTTCGACCAGCAGCTCTTTACCCGGCAATTGCAGATGCATGCCATCCGTTGTGAACCAGTTTCTTCCGATATCATTGATATAGAGGAGCTTGAGGTTTGGGTGTCTCACGCATAGCTCCTCTATGTAGTGATTTGGCGAGAATGGTCCGTTGGTTCACAGGATGGCTAACGAGGCAGATCGTGAAGATAAGGGATCATTGCCAAGATGACATCGGCCGAACTCAGTCGAACGGTGACTCTTTCTTTCCAGGCGATTATAGATGTTGTGTGACTCACCGGCAGCGATGTCGTTGGTTCTGGGCGAGCAGGATGAAGCAGCTAGAGGGAAGCGAGGGGCTGCTGGACGTTACATTCAGGAGTTTGGCCCCAGGCTTACATATGCCAGTCACTTTAGCAGCTGATGAGGACGCGGCGCTGCACAATGCGGGCCAGGAAACGTGTATGACTGTCGCCCTCAATCACAACATTCCTGAAGGAAAGCAACTCTCTTTTAATTTTGCCTTTCAATTTTGGCCTTCTACCAGGAGAAGACTTTGGAGGAGGGTGTTGGCCGGATGGTTTACTATTGTTGCAGGTTATTGTACGGGGATATTTTTTGTTTGAGCTGCATTAGTGGTTGCGATGGTTTTGAGAATGGGTGGTTTTTCGTTTGTATTTTCGAGAGGTTCAAATCTATTGCTGGTCGTAATAGGAACATATTTTTTTATTTTAACAGACAATCCAATCACCCGTCGCCTGAGAGTAGCCACAGGAACACCCCTGGACCTCCCTCTCGGCCCGTAGACATTCAATCTCTGCCTCGAGTACCTGAATTGTTGTCCTCAGATTGGTGACGAGGTCGCGAGTCTCGGAGCACTGTGAGACCTGACAGCAGGTGGTCACCGGTGGCTCGCACTGAACAGCGCAGTCTCCAGAAGCTCCCGCTGATACTCCGGACAGCGATGTACTCGCAACAAAAATGTCATTTGTACACCGAAGAAAGCCTTGTGTCCGATTCAATGGAATGATCGACAACCCTCATCAGATCGACATTGAGCTGCCTTATCTGCTCCTTTAATCTGCAGTTTTTTTTACGCAAGTTTGTCAGCATCAGAGGCTCCCGACGAGGCGACAGGCGTAGGCACTTCGAGTGAGTTTGTAGTAACGAGCAGGTCAGGTTTTGTTGCAGCGACAGGGGTCGGTTTTCTCTCCCGTAGACGCGTGGAACGCAGTAGTCTCGCCCGCCGGTGAACTGATCGATGTGGAGGATCTGGATGGAGTGGTGCTAAGCGCAGGGTCCGGGCCAGGCGTGGAGCAGGCAGGCGGCGAGTCAGATGCAGGCGGAGTAGGTGAAGCAGCGTCAGTCGCAGACCAAGTCCTGGACAGCGGTGACAAAAGCGAACGCATGGTGACTGGGTGTTCACCGCTGTGTTTTTTTTATTGCAAACAGTCAGTGCCGTTATATTTGGATCAGTTTTAATCGATGCGCTGCAAATTTTTTTCCGAGACATCGCCAAGATATGTCCTCCATTTTTTAAAAATTCTATGTTGTCTGTATTTAAAATTGTTAAAAAGAATACAGGGTTTCCCGGTTTTTTGTTTTTTCTATTGTAAATTGCATATTTTTGTCAATAATAAATTAATGAATAAATAAATAAATAGATAAAATGAAAAGTCACGATCATTAAAAGAATCTAAGTAATAATAAATTCATAAGAAATAAAACTTATTAGATTAACAATAAAAAACAGTTTCTCTACAGCAAAAATGTGCTTCTGTCGGTGGGAAATCGAACCAATGTTTACTGAGTTGCGGTGGCCGCGACCTTACTGTTGCTGCCACGCAGGTAGACAAGATGTGGTAGTTATTTTTTGATCATACGGCTCGTCGCTCTGTGGTTGTGTCAAAAAATGGAGTTGAACAGTTTGTATTGCAAGTCTAACCTTGCCATTTTTTGCGACTAGGTTTAGCGCTAAAACTTACAGATAAATAAACTATCCAACTCACTGTAAGGCGTTATTTTATCGGTAACTTAAAAGCGTTCTTCAGTAACTAATTCTAACAAAACTGTGACGTAAAACCTTGCAAAATTTCGTCTGTGGCAGTTCCGCGCTCGTGTGTACTTTCTTGACAGTAATACTTTGATTATCAGTAGGATAATAATACGTACAGTTTCGAAGACCCTAATGTTTCATTTTATAGAGCCTAAAAAGTTAGTTTTTGCTTTCAAAAATTATTTTTCAAAGCTTGTTATTTCACTTTTCATTCTTCATGTATATAAAACGAGTTCAGGTACACTAAATCAGGTATGTTGATCGTCTGATTTTAATTTCTACCATTCACTCTATTCGCAACAATTTGAGTGCGGAATTACTAAATTTATACTTGTAAACTTATTTTATTTCAGTTTCCCTTATTCTATACAACTATTGTTATATTCATACATGTATTTCTTATATATGTTAGAACCTTTTATCATATGTACATGTTTAAAAATTTTATTTCTGATGATAAATAGACAGTTTATTAAACCATATTAAATACCTTGGATAATTACCGGTTTCTCAGATCAATCTAGACCAGAAATTAGATGACAACCTTTCGACACTGCATTGAAAACCCAATTTCAAATGGTCCTGACGTTTTAAAACAAAAAAATTAGTTCCTCAAAAATTTAGGTAATCACTGTAATAAAATCATTTACTCGAAAAATTAAAATATGTGGGAAAATATTTCAAAGCCATGGATATAAACAAAGATAAAGAAAGGATTCCAATTAATTGATCATTTCAAGCAAGGGTCAACGAAAGGTTTAAAACTCTACCGATGTAAAAAGATGAAGCAGATTTATTAAAGAAATATTATGCGAACGTCGGGGACCGCCTAGCGCGGTTTTTCCTGTAACCTGGGTCGTCACGAGAGGATACTGAGTACTGTACCTGGTGGACGCTTACTTCCGGGTAGAATCTATAACGAGCCCCGAACTCCAGCACGTATTCACGGATATGAAGGGCGGCTCGGCTCCCGGCAGTGATAACATTCTAGCTTAATTCCTTCAAGTTTATTTGGCCTATTTAATTTTCCCCTTGCTTCATATAATAAATCAGAATATTAATGAGGGAATTTTTCCCATCACTTTCAAACTTGGAAAAGTAATCCCGTTTTGTAAAGGGTAAAGTAATGATCATGATTTTGGGCGGACTTCCCAAGTACGTTCATTATTAACAGTAAATATTCATTAAATTTATCTAGAGTAATGAATGTGATTGAATGATAACATATAAATCATATCTTCTTACTGGCCGTTCTTATATATGTTTATTCTTTACACCCTCTCTGAAACTACTAAGTTACGTATTGACTGTTTACATTTCTTTCAGTGGCAATCCAAAAATTTACCCAGAGAATTATATTGTTTGTTTTTTACGGTTTTTTAACTATTGAATTATGGTATAAGAGCACAATCATATTTTTAAATTTTTGCTATGACCAATTTTTAAACGGCAGTTACCCATCCAAGCAGCTGCCACGCTCGGCGTTGCTTGATCCCGAACCGTTACACTGTGCCATTGGCAAGAGGAAATGTTCGCTACCACAACTATAAAAAAACTAAGGTTCCTATGGGCTAATGAAACAAATCATAGGATTTAGTTACAAATACTGCTTTATCTAAACAGTGGTTTGCAAGAAGACCTATAATATTTCGTGAAAAAATATCCGTATTGGTTTATAAGTACCTTAAGAATGAAATTATGTTCAGATCAAATATTTCCCCCATATCTGAACTTCCTAGTTTAAATGAGGGAATAAAATCACTATAATGGTCATAGTAGGATATTATTAGTATTTAGGAGAACATGATAATTGAGAAAAGAAATTTTCCTAAACCAAGCATTTTTGAGACATAATAATATTTGTATGTTAAACTGTTTTTTTATTTTAACCCCTAAATATATTTTAATGACAGGAGGACTTATTACCAAACAATACAAACTTGGAGATGAACTATTTCGATATATGTTAGCGTTATACTCCTTATAAGTATAAATGTGTATTTTTGTGCATTCAATAAATTAAGGGAAATCAAGTTATATGAAAATTAAAGTTTAATTTATCTGATTTCTATACAAATATTTCAATATATTTTAATTTTAGATTGTTTTGGTTCAAACGCATTTATATATTTAAAGGACGAAACAAACACGATAATAGCACTCAAGAATCAAGTACTTAATAAAACCAATATCCGTAAAAGAGTTAAGGGTATCGTAGGGGTAACACGTTCACGGTCAAAATTTGTTCAAAGAACTTTTATAATTACTTTCTTAGAAAGAGGGCTGTAGGGTGACTTGAGCAAATTAGCAGTTCTACATCAATGAACCGCAGTTTACAGAAGTTGATAATAATGAAAGCAATGGGGATTTCCAAAAATGGTCATTCCAATGCAAGCCCGCTATATTTTTTCACTAGGCCAGCGGATGTGTTTTGTTATGGGTAAGAGGCATTACGGTGCAGTAAACATATTAATAAGACCAAAGTCGCAGTTATTTCCGGTGAAACGATTCCCTTACGGGGAGATTTGTGTTTATGGAAGGTTTTGTGAAATGGCCATATACTCATTTGATCTTTACATTCATGCAAACAATGTTTTGTATAAATAATTTACGGAGTGTTGAATGAGTAGACTGTAGAAAACAAACAACACATGGGCGTTACAATAAATATATCTATTTAAGATATAAAAACATCCTCACTACATGCACAGCACATAGAACGCATTACGTTTTATTTAATACTTACTTATGTTAACGAAAGTGATGTATTGCATTTCTCAGTCAACATAATTTGTTTTAGATAAACTATATGTTAAGCGAAACGTACAACTTTCCTATATGACCATTCCTATCCAAAGGCGTATCCAGGAGGCTTTTGGGGTAACCCCCCCCCATCCCCTTATTGATACAAACATTCAAAGAAGGCTTATATTTTTAACTTACGTTAAACAGAATTTATACTCGTTTGTCAAACAATGAATCACACTCGTAGTTCAGTTTTGTTTTTTATTTGTTTCGATATTTTAAGTATAACAGCTGACATATAGTAAAACACAAAACTTGTGCTTTATAATTTCTCGGAATGACAAGTACGTCTGCTACCTCTAGAGGTTAACAAATATAATAAGACACTGTCGCTTATCAAAAGGTGTTTTATAGTTGACCAACATTTAAAAATCAAATAATGAACTTCAACCCTTTGGTAGTGACTTAAAACACACAAAAAAGTTACGTAATAACCCATGTAATTTATTTTATTATACCATCTTTTAATCAAATATTTACAAAAACCATTATTCCACAAACAACGTAAAGAAATATAATCTTAATCATAATATTATTGTTATCATAATATCTGACTTAAAGTTCGTATATTTTTTATTTACTTAAGTTTTTATTTAAATAAAAGAACATATATTTTATTTACATCAAATTCCACAAACAATATATAAATAACAGACTAATAATAACAAAATATTATCATAAAGTAAATGTGAAACTCTTAATGATATCAAAAATGAACTCGAGAACTTTATGGAAACAGTAAAAAGTCTTTCCGATCAGATAACTTTTGAGTTTTGAGGCACAAATAATGTAGGACTTAACTAAACAATTAAATTTTTATAAATTTTGTAAGTACAATTTTTTAATTTTTATATAATTCCAGTTTTCTATTTATGAAGCTTTGTTCTGGACTTTTATACATGTGTTAGTTGTGGAAAGCAATATAATTGCAATAATAAATTAATTAATAACAGAGAATTGAGATGCTATATCACGAGAAATATTCAAGTATTTAATTTTTAGAAAACATATATCAGCCTAGACTGAAATATACTACCGTAAGTCCCCCCTGAGATAGAAAAACAGAACAGAGAGTAATATTATGCTCATTTCACTCAAACAGCGGTAACTGCTTTTTCGAACAAATAAAGAAAGGCAAAAATTGTCGAGGCTTTATGAGGATTAGGATTTAGATGAACAAAATGTATTATTGTTTTTAATAAAATAGTGTTTTATGGTAATGGATTTGAGTCATGTATTCTAGTCCAGTAACGTACAGTAGATTTTTACGTTATTCAGAAATGTACTATGTTCTCAATATTAAAAAAAATCTTATATTATCGAGATATCAAGGTTAAAATTTTAATTCTTTTAGGATTTGAAAGACCTTGCTAATTTTAAAATCAGTTGAGAAAAACACCTTACATGTTTGAGGACAGTAAAAAAGTAGAGTTAAGGAATAGACAAAAACATGTTGTTTCACTAGAAGAAGACAAGAAGAAAGCTGGATTCAAACAATTCGATTTTGTAGAAATAAAATTAACTAAATATACTCGTATTTTAATATGACAGTTAACAGATCTAGATTGAATACTATAAGAATGACCTGTTTATCTATAAGTCTGGTCTAAAATCACAACACAGTAACTTTAAACTAATGTCACTTTTGACATAAATAGATAAGATTCTCGAGAAATGTGTAAGAATTCAGTTAGCGAGTTACCTAAAGCAATTTCACATTGTAGCTAACGAAAATTATGGTCTTAGAGAAGAAAAAAGTACATCCGATGCTTTAATTGATGTTACTATGTTAATTTCACATACATAAAAAACACGTTTATAGTGACATTCCTAGACCAAGATAAGGTTTTTTGATTCCGTTAATAGAAGAGATCTCTTTAGAAAACTGGAAATTACTGGAGTTAAGAACAACGACGTGGAGTCTCTGCAGGAATTATTCTAGTACATTTATCTTTTTACAATTTCTGTAAGTCAAATGTATGTATGTATTGTTTGGAAAGAAATAAATGAAATGTTTACTGGAATAAAGGTAATTCGAATTATATGTAGTCGAGCAGTCCATAAAGTTAGTATTATAGTTTTTACTGTAGAAATTTCTTTTAGATCGTGCGAGATAAATTCGTTGAGTTTAAATTCTTACATCTCACGTTTATATCACGAAGATTAGTAACAATTTTCCAAGTTGCACTCAAAAGGATCCCCACCTGTCAAAATCTACTCTATGTTAGTTAAAACTTCTTTAACTGGTGAATAACTATTAATTCTATTGGGCCATTGAATTGTAAGATATAAAGTATCTTGAAGATATTTTTGTTTATTAAATTTAAAAAATTATTAAACAAAATTAGCTTCTTACGAAGTGATAAGTGAGCTTTGTTTAAATAGTCTCTAATAGTTTCGAAGACATATTAACGATTTAACGATTTCTCTAACGATCTAACATCAATATATCGAGAACACTCTACTCCAATTTGTATTATGCATATTGTTTTTTCGTTAGTTTTCTTACTAAAATCTATCACCTTTACTTTTTCAGCGTATCAAACGTTCTATGAAACTGAAAAATAAAATGCTAATTTGCTACGAAACAGATTTACGAAAATAATGTATATTTCGTTCCTGGGGAGGAAATACACTATCATCTCAGAACTATCTTATTGTCAAATCTCAGTTTGATTGACTAATAGTTTGTCTAAAACTGTAAATACAAAGAGTATCTAATATGACATTAGAGTCTGTGGCATAATTAGAATATTGAAATTAAAATTGTCAACAAACTAAATAGATTTTTTTGTCCATTTATATTGGTATATGAGCATTAACTTTTATGGTGGTTATTTCCCTATCGCTATAATATGTTTGTGTCACACTTTGTGTGTGGACCCTTAATTTAGACAATGGAGGTCAACCACACACATACAAGGCGGCGGAAACACATACAATTACTGATTGTTTGTCTAATGATTTGTACAATTGTATATACAGTAAATATATCCTTTATAATGCCTTCGTATTAATAGTATGTCGGAGAAATTTTAACCTTTATTGGTTAGAATGTAATTTATTAAACTTTATAATCTGTCATGCTGTGATATTTTAAATTGCAGACTTGCCCTTAATTCAAAAATATTTACCTTAGTGTGTCTTTCTCTCTATAAGGACTTCCTGATACTTGGGACTCTTTGCAAGTCAGGTCAGTCCGGGCAGGTAGACCCCGCGGCGCTCGGAGTATCGATTTATTTAAAATAGGACTCACAACACACGTCCCTGAAATGGTCAACCCAGGCGAGCCACACCGCCCGGTTCAGAAGGGCCGGTTTCGTCGTCGGCCTGTTGTAACTGACCATCAGCACTTTGGCATTTTGGTTGATATAACCACAAAAGCACTCTCATTAAAATTCAAACCATTGATATAAAAAGTACATGCACAATCAGCCACGTTGTTAGTCTACATTTCCACGAAATGAGATCAACCCGGCGATGCCTCAGTTTTGAAACTACTGCTGCCATGTTTAGCTTTATAGTTTGTTTATCGTATGATGGTTGTTCCAGATCAGTATTTCAAGAACGCAAATTTAATAGAATAGGCATTTCAAACTGGAAAAAAGCCTTCCCCATTTCGTTAATATGTTCAATAGACTGTAATGCATCTTATATGGAGGCTAATTTTAACATATTATCTACTGTCCTGTTGAAATAAAATAGCTGGCAAACTTAACGCGGCTACTTTTTTCAAAGGTCGCTTTCATCGGGTACCAATCCCTCTTTTAGAAAAAATATATTAAAGAGCCTTCAGTTTTGTCATTAATTTATATTTGCATCTAGATAACTTCATTGCTTTAAGAAGTAATGCTAGTTGGCTTCCAGCCACGCATCTGAGTCAGATTTTGCCATGGGGCCTTGCAGATTTAGCCTTGAATACTGATTGTATATTTCTTAAGAGACCCTTACTAGTCGTATCCTGTCCGTCCACATAGGTGACCAATTAATACATGGATTATGAAACAGAATAAGGAGGAAATTCGGTACAGAGAAGAACGATTGTACTAGTAAACGATGCAGCGGTCACAGAGGAGAATTGATTTTGCGCTATTATTACTTCAAAGTTTTAGGTGCGGCAACGAATGCGCTAACACTACAACTAGGTCGGGCCACCGTACTCTGCTGCATTGATATCACATTGAAAACCTTATGAAAAATAAATTCCCCTTAAACTATAACCAAAAAAACCCCTTTTCATATCAAAATCATGGTGTTTATATAATTTGCGGCGGTGGTAGTCAGAATTTTAATGACGGTAAGGTTATGGCCGACCAAACTGATATAGCAAAGTGCACTGATGGTCATTCTTTACTGAACAGACGATAGCAAAGCCGCATCTTCCGATCATTTATGTATACAACTAATAGATAGATAACTGCGCAATTTAAAATTTGTGTTGCCGACTGGGATCTTTGGATCTACCAGACGACAATAAGACGGCAGCTGCAGTAATTACGTATGTTGTGATCGCCTCGTTTTTTTTTACTTGCTCAGTCAGGTACGTAGTTATACTGAATGTATGCTTAATAATCATGTATATTTTTTACCCGGTGATATAAAAGGTAAAAAAATGTATTGGTGAATCATGAACTGAGCATGAAGAATTAAAAATGGTGAGCAAATCAAGAATTGATTTACTTCTTCTTGCTGTTTGACTCAAATGTCACACGTTTTAATGATACACTTGTCACATCCGCTCGCAAATTGTAGAAAATTCATTGCTATTCGAGGGTAGGCATACTTGGTACTTTTATTCTAATAATTTTTAAAATATAGGAATTCACACATTGGTAAAATCTTTTAAACTATTTGTAAATAGTGATTTATTCAAAGTTTAATATTTAGTGTTAAAAAACAATCGTTTTCACGGGGAAAGTATTTATTTGGGATAACTCCATTTTTAGTTATATATTATCAAAATACTACTACAAATCTCGATTACATTAAATATGTGCAAAAATGGATCTTGATCAAACAGAATTATTTTCATAACACGTAAATGCAATCTTTTTTTAAATCTAACGCATCCTTCCTAGTTTGGAA
Source organism: Homalodisca vitripennis (assembly GCF_021130785.1). NCBI lineage: Eukaryota > Metazoa > Arthropoda > Insecta > Hemiptera > Cicadellidae > Homalodisca > Homalodisca vitripennis. The sequence goes on along the minus strand of NC_060213.1, from coordinate 89,314,010 downwards.
ATTCATACAAACTGTGCAGGATGAACTAAAAATCACTAATTCCTCTAAAATAAAGAACGGTGAAAGAATTGCCAGATAAGTTTTTTTCAATAAACCGAAAATCAATCGAACATAATGTGAACACCTACCAACCACTCAGTAGCTATTATCTCGTTATAACTATAAAGATATTGACGGTATCTAATGACCTCACTTCCATATTAAACTCCCGGAACTATGAAAGGGTTCTGTTCACACAGAAGATAAACTTAAACAATTGCAATCCTTCCAGCAACCAGGCTTCTGAATCGTCCTTTGCCGGCCCGAACCGAGGGGGCAACTATTTATGCTCGGCGCAATCTAGCCAAATTTTTTTCCCCCAGAAGTTTTAAGAATGGTCTACTATGGCCTAATCCATCTTCATTTTGCGTATGGAATAAGACTTTGGGGAAGCTGTGCAAAACGCGTCTTTAGACTTCGGAAAAAAAGCTGGCAGAATCATTAAAAATTTGAATTACAGATAGTCGTGTAGGGAATATTTCAGAGAGTTGAGATTGCTGGCTTTTGCCCTGTCTCTATATTTTTGAGGTGATCATGTACTGCAGATCTAGGTGCAACTTGATTCGTGGCAGGAAACGGTCATTCAATATGACACTAGAGGCAGGGACAACTTTCGAACTCATCAACGCAGATTGACATTAGCGCAACATCTGCCGCAAGAAGTTGGTGTCAGATTAATCAACAGGCTCCCTGAAGAAATCAAAATCTCCAATAATCAAAATCGATTTAAAACGCGTCTCAATCTCCTTTTGGTGTCCAAGGCTTTCTACTCGGTTGATAAATTCATGATAAGCCACTGGGATATTTGAGAGTGCTGGATCTGAGGTCAATGCGATTGTGTCTTGAATGATTGTGTGAATTGTGAATATGAGGTTGCGTTAATGTGTAGATAAAATCGTGTAAATTTACTTTAACTATTGGCTATTGCGATACGATGTAAAAATTGTTAAAAATAATGCAATAAAGAGATTATTATTATTTTATTAAACGTTTACAGGTCTGACAAAACGATTTTGTGAATTTTTTTGCTCTTAATTGTCTCAGCGATTCATCATGAACTCGTCAACAGAGTAAAATGCCTCTGGCACCAAAATAGTTTTGAAACTGATCTTTAAATTTAGTTGTTTGATACCTTCAGGGAGACTGTTATTAGTCCGATACCAACTTGAAAAGGCAAATTTCTGAAAGCATTTCTTTTGTGTTGTTGGACTCGAAAGTTATCAAGTTACCTCTACTGCCATGATGGTGAAAACCCCCCTACGAACAAAGCGCACTTTGATCTGGAGTAAAGGATCACCTTGAGAATATAGAAACAGGACAGTGTCAGTAACCCGACTTCCCTAAAAGCATCTCTGCATGACTCTCTGGCTCTCAAACCAAAAATCATTCTCACAGTTCTTTTTTGGAGAATGAAAACCCGTTCCAACTTGTGTTTTGCACAGCTACCCAGAGTTTAATTCCATACCCTAGATGAGGGTAGATTAGGCATAAATATGCTGTTTTCAAGACTCCGGTGGAGCAATACTGTGTCAAGTTGCAAAGAGCAAAAATTTCTGATGCAATTTATGCACAAGCGTGGTCGATGTGATTATCCCAAGTCAAACCCCGATCTAGCTACATATAAAGGAATTTCGTGGTTTGTGTTTTTATTGTTTACATGTTTTATACTGTAAAGTTACATTAAATCTAGAATACAGTAAATGTTTTGTTTGATAGTGCTAATATTGACAGTGTCCTGCACTGAGCGCCAAAGAAAAAATTTAACTTTTCCTGTAAAGTGACGAGATGTATAATATTTATTGAGAAGTATGGCAGCAAAGTATGGTATTGTTTTTGATGGGGAAGGATGGGATTGAATTTAAAACCTTTGATAAATGTTTTGTAAGAATTAAATATAGAGTAATATGAAATATTATTATATTGTTTACCGATACTCGGCCGGCAAAGCAGATTCGGGACGACTCAGACGAATTTCCAGAGGTTCATATCGGTTTGCTTCCGGAGTGAAAAACTCGTAGAATCATCTATTAAAGTCTATAGTTTTATATTTAAATACATCCATGACCTTTTTTATTGATACAAAAAGCCAATGTAGTTCTTAAATCTGGTAATAATACTAAATATGATTGTATAAACCTTCCACATTTTTAAATTTACCGTTATATAGATCTCCCCGAGATACAAACGAAAAAACACACATTCCTGCTTTAAAAATTTAGTGATAGATTTTATTTATGTAACATTGCTTATGTACAATTCAAAAATTTAGTTCAAACAAATTTAAACCCTTAGAAAGTTATTAAATTAATGAATAGTGTTAGTGCTATTGGTTCAAAATTAGTGAAGCCTGTAACTCTAGGGGCTCGAAAAACTTAATTTACGATTCTTCGTCTTTCCGAACGACATTGCGATAACTAAATGTGCTATTGACTAGAAAATTGTGCATGAAGCTTCAAATCTATTTGAGGAAACACTGAGTTTCATGATGGTCATGTCACTCTTTGGTTAGGTACTAGCCAGAGAGTGGTAATATCTTTGTTTCGTATTGCGCACAAAACTGTACACTATAGATTAATAATACCTCATTTTTTCTATTGAGTAATTATTTGTGCAGGATATTCATAAAATAAATAATAAACTAAAGAAGAAGTTATCAACATACAAAAAGTAAATATTTGTTTCGTGAATGCTTAGCTGTTAGCTGTGATATTTTTAGGAAAGGGGTAAATTTATTTAATTAACAATAAATTCAACATTTTCAAAAATAATATTTTGGCCTGACAAATTGCCCCCTTCTGCATACTAGTATGTCTAAATTTATTTTAAATCATCAACACACTACAATGATTTTTTTATGTATCAAAGGAATTTTATATTGTGGAAAATTAGCATTTCTTTCTTATAATCTTTATTTTGCTCGAAAGGTTTTAACAAATACCACACAGTTAGAAAACATTTTATAATATTCTTTTTAATATGCACTGTTAAGATATTATAATTGCGTTATCGTCTTCAATTCAAGAGTATTGTCTTATTTAGCTGTTCTCTCTGGAGCGGTTCCCCTGATATTTATAACTCCAGGCTATCGCTTTCTAGATAATAAAACGGGCCACTCAGAACACTCAACCATTGAAACCGTTGGCCTAACATAATATCAACTTACATGATGTTCCATTCCAATTGGCTAATTAAATAGCAATATAATCAAAAATCTGTCATAAAGCAATAATTTTCCAAATTCCTGCCTATCATATAAAATTTACATTGGGACTAAAATCCTAATTACAGTTAAAATATAGACATGCGTAGATATTAACAACTTCATCATTCAGCTAACGCACTTTTTCCTGTCTACAGTGTCATTTACATCGTAAAAAAATTCAATACTCATGCGATAATTTTATGTAACGCTGTTCTAATGTATTGATTGACTTTACCTACCACGTCATTCATGAGAGGGCGCAGTGAAAGCTGATTGAAAAGAGGAAGGAAATTACTTTGCTTGCTCTCAATATGAAGTATAGGTTAGGTTGCATCTTGAACCTAATGCATAGATGACCACTGCAGTGCTGGCTCGGTATATTCATCACTGCATGACAGATCAGGTTCTATTATTTCGGTGCTCAGTGCACAGTTTTCAGCTCTGCGATCAGAGCAAACAGTGCATTCAGTGCAAGTGCAGGACACCGAGGAAACTCGCTTCCAGTCTTCTGTCAAGAACAGGGCGAGTGGGCGAGAGAGAGCGAGCAGTCGAATGACAAAGAATGAACATCCGCCCCGCTGACCAATATAGTACTCTTACTACCACTACGACGCGACAGGACTCTTGTCCTGCGTACCGTGACCGTGGTCAGCACCTGCTGCACTTGGTCTGGGATTCATTCATGAGTTTTTCTAAAACACTTCAATAACTAACGCTCGCTCCCACTTAACTCTGTGTTGGCAGCCGATCTTTAAGGTTGACTTTTTGATTATTCCTAATGACTGCAATTTTGGGTATTAAAAAATTGTTTAGATTCATCTCATAACCAAAACTAAAAAACGGTTTTAATAATAAAGATATGAATTTTTAAAGTAGGTGCAAGTAGTCTGGCTGAAGAAATGTCAGGAATTTATTTATAAAACATTTTTTAAACTATTTATATATTTTGTAAAAAACATTTTAAAGCTATACTTAATCTTAAAAAATTTAAATTTTCTCAAATCATTAAAATTAAGAAATGTCACGTCCTGAAGTTACTATTTATCTACGTACAGTACAAAATTCACTTTTTTATCATCGACATCGGCCGTTTAATGTGGACTTCATCACAAACATTTTCTCATTTACACATATATTAATCGTAAAAAAATCCTGTAATATTGCTGTATTGCTATATTATTAACTTATTCCCTTACTACTTATATTGAGGTAATATGTGAAAAGCTTATATGTGTTGCCTTTGTTAAACCTTCTGGTAATGCAGAGTATAACGAGTCCTCGGGTTTGCAAATGATAATGTAGAGTGTGAACAGATTTGCTGATTCTTCTTATTATTCTACTTGGAGATATCTATGATTTGATGTAACTCATTATGTAGTGAGGAAATACTTCTTCCCGTGTTTAGTAGCTTTAAATTAGTATATAGTGGTTTCTTGCAATAAGACGGAAACATTTGTATGTTATTTGGAGAAAGGAATTCAAGTATGATCGTTGGATAACATGCAGTTAATTATAAACGAAATGGGTTCAGTGAAAGGTTAACATCAAAAGTTACAGTATGTATTTAACATTTAATGGTAAATAAGAAACAGTATTGTGCATTGGTGTCCTGTAGCGTTTAAATGTTGATAGCGTTTAAATCCAATCAAATAGGTCTCAGTTCCTTATAGGACATATTTGGTTAGGGATCATAAGTACTATCAGACACAGAACTTTGTGACACACTTTTAAGAACGCCTTGCTTTAGATTTATGCACCAGACTTAGTGCAAACAAATATTCTAAACTCTAGGATGGAATCAGTAATTTAACGCGATTTACTGAGTGTTTATCCATCGTATATACATAACAGAGATTAGGAGCATTTGATAGCGATGCTTCCTTTCCTGGAAAGGAGCGGTGGATTTCCCATATGATATTTTTTCTTATATGGAGTAAACTTCATTCGTTTCATAACTGTTACAATATTTACTATGTGTGCTCTATATAGGTTTATTTGGAAAATCTGCCATTTATTCTTGGATTGGTATCCGCAAATCAATGTTAAGCGACCATCTATCTTATCGCTGATTGCCAGGTTCACATCTTAAGGAAATTCTTTAAAGCTGAAACAATTTTATTATTTTCATTTCTCATTTTAAATACGTTAAACATTTTTTTATATTTTTTTTACATCATGTTATTAAAACCTTAATTATTAAGTAAAAATAACACAAATAGGACAATATTCGTATTGTTTTTGCTAACATTAACCATAACAAAAAACATATTACTTTGTAAGTGTTACTATTTTTCAGGAAAAGTTTGATTTAATTAAAACAACTATATACGGAAAACAAAGGCGCGACGTTGAAGTTTCAAAATCAAGCAACAATGGAAACCTCTTCTATATTTATCTCATAAGAGTATATTTTAGCTGTTATTACTGTGTCGTGTAGTGTTTAAATCGATAGAAATATCTTGAATTTGTTTTCATGAATGTGAAAGAATTGGGGGAGGGCTTATTAGGCTAGACCCCCTAATCAAGTGCAATGCACGTATGAGTAAAGCAGCCTTATTCGGCTTAAGCATTAGGTGTGTTTGATATGTATTAAAAAATATATATTTTTAAACCTTTTTATCGGTACTTTCACGCCATTCTCTATTTGGGGCGGTTCCCTAACACAAAGAAATTTATAATGATAATCATAAAATAATCAATGTGCAAAATTCGCACCTATGATATTTTACAACAGTTGACATTTAAGAGGCTCTTTTTAATTAACTAATTTGTTTAACTGTAGAGACGGAAAATGGAAAAGCGGTGAAAGCAAAACAATCAAACATAAGCAATTTTCCATTTATAATATTATTAATACCTTCATGTTATATCGAGGCCTAAAAATCATTGATAATAAGGATAATACATTTTACAGTATGTGCTAGAAAAGTGGCTTGTGGGAATATTTTTATTTTATTCATAATAAAATTCTTAAATTATATTTGATTTAAATATAGACATTTTTAAGATATGTGTAACTTCAAATAAGTAATTATTTATGAAAATATATTTTTTCCTTTCCTAAAGTTGTAAATTACGTACAAAAATAAAATTTTGATATCCATCCGTTTTTTTTGTCCTAATTTATGAACTTGACAAATATTTTCTACATTCAATGTATGTAGGTCTCTTAAAAAGCCAATTAATAATGCTTTATATCTACGAGAGTGATCTGAAAAGTTTCCGACCTAACAAACATGACATAATTTGTGAAATAAAAAAATCAACATAGTCTCCTTGTCACTCTACACACTTCTATCAGCGATACCATCTCTGTAACCTGTAAAAATTGTACTTGGAATATTTCTCTGAAAAATAATTGTTCGCCTTCGCGATTGCCTCTTTATTTGACGATCACATTGTCCTCCGAGCGCAGTTTTGAGATGAAGGAACGAACAGAATTCGCTTGGGACTGGATCTGGTAAGACGGATGGTTAAGCAGTTTTTAAACCCGTAATTCATGGATTTTCGCCATCATAACCGCTAAGGGACGAGAAGGTTCGTAGCCTTGGTGAAAACATTATATTATTTTTTCTACAAATGTGGGCGTTTCTTTAAAAAATGTCTACCTTTACTTTGTCAAGTAATGATGGTTTTCCTTTTTGAAGCTAATCTATTAAATTAATTCTATTAATATCGCATAAAACAGTCGCCATCTCTTTCCTAACCAAAGAAGCAGCATTTTTTCTTTTTTTGAGTCTGTTCCCCTTTTGTAATTTTTTTCGGGTATATAATGGTGTAGTTAAGTTTCATCTACAGTAACTAATCAGCGCATTTGGATTATTTTACCTAAACTGCGCCAGACGAGCGTTGGAAATGTTCATCCTCGAACCTTTATGGTCTAACGTGAGCAAACGCGACAAACGGGTGGACAGCTTTCTCATGCCTAAATGTTGATATATTTTTCACTTTTAATTCGGTGGTCGTCTAGCACCATTTGGTTAACTCTGTCGATTATTTCATGGGTAGTTGCAGTTTTTGGACGTCCCGGACGTTCATCGTCTCTCAAGATCTTATGGCTATTTTTAAATGAATCAGCCCAAAATTTCACTGAGGTAAATGATTGTGCAGAGTTTCCATACACAGAATCCAACTCATTTTTGATTTAATAAGGCGTATTGCCTTTCAAACACAAATAGTTAATGGCAGCACGATAATCGTGTCCATATCACAAAAACACTCACATCAACTGACTCGACTGTTACATAAAAAAAACGGCACGTCGAAAATAGCTAAAACCTTTTTTAGTAACTGTCAACAGACGAAATTCAGTAGCTTTTGTTAACGAACCTTCCATCTTCACGTTCAGAAAGCAAACTTTTCAGACTACCCTCGTATACTATTAACTAACTCCGATATATTTAATACAGAATTAGAATGTGAAAAGATCTATGTTGCTTTTATGTACCATCTTTTAATGCAGAGTATAACGAAGAGTTGGTTTTAACATCTGTGAATGTAGAGTGTGAACAGACCTTAGCTACATTTTATGGTTTTATATTATGCTATATGGAGATATGCTTGTGTAATATCTCATTGTGTAATACCAAAATATTTATTTCCAAATTCAGTAACTTTAAATTAGTGCTCAGTGGTTTCTTGCAATCAAACATTTAATATGTAATTTGAGGAAGTAAATTCTTGTATGATTATTAAATAAAATACAACCATAACCAGTATAGGCTAAAGTAATGAAAGACTAACATCACATGTTACGTTCGATATTTAAAAATTAAAAGGGCAATAAAAAGGGGTAACATAAGAAACAGTATTGCGCATTGGCCTTCTGTATTCTTAAAATTGTTAAAGGTGCCAATGACCCAAAAAATAGGCGAATTTAATAATATAATAAAATGTGTGCACACTTATTTCTATAAAACATTTAGGGAAAAGGAATAAATTTTAAAACTTTACAATTAAGTGCAGTACCTGAGAACTAATAATATTTTACAAGATCAGCTCAAGATTTTGTCCACAATAAATTGACATGTTAAGACATTATTTGTATAAACTTGGTATAATGTTTATTTTTTAGCTTTTAGTGAATTCAACTCCCTTCATTATCACATAGTTATAATTAAGTTTTTTATAGCAGATTTATTATAAAATGTACAACTTTTATTTTTCATTTCATTCCGTATTTATAATTTTAGGAGATAAATATGTTGCTGGTTATCTTATACGAGTAGTATAAATGGGTAGAAGTAATTCAGCAGTTAGTTTGGAATTAATAGGCCTATACGTGTATACATTCCTGGTCCCTGATCATATTCGAAAATTAGTTTAAGTTAAAAACAATTCTTAAATTTAAGTTCATCATTGATGATTGGTGTATTATTTTTAAAATGATATTAATGTAGAATGTTTACATTCTTTTAGTGTGTTAGGGTGATATATGTGATGTAGATGTTTAAAAATTTTAAAATAAAAAATACTTTGAAGAGTGCTTTAAAATTTATAATGTTCTGGCAAAACAAAGCAGTTATTTTATCTATTTCAATGCAATCCTTTCGCTGATTTGCTGACTACACAACTACCCAGCGATAATTGAGACGCTTGAGGCATAATATTTTCCGTGTGTAAACCAGCCACTGTCAATTAACTTTTATGTTAAATTCACTACAGAAACGCGACCCATTAACAAATTAAAAAACAGTATTATGACAAAAATGCACAGCATAGATAAATTTTACATACATTACAACATGCGCATTACCAAATCTATTTATAATTGTAAATATAGAAATAGTTTAAACTGAAAATATTGTTAATGCGTATGATTTAGAAAATGACATTCTATTGAAATATATGTTTAATATTATTAAAAATACAATAAATTTCTGTGGGTAATAAGGAGGCCACAGATCAGATGCAACAGCAATTTATTTTTTAATATTAATGATTATCCAAGATATTCTGTTACTTTCACCTAAGGTAATATTATTGATTACCTTAAAATGAAATAAAATATGTGAAATGAATGCTTTACAACTTGGAGTTTTACAAACGAAAGGCAAGTACAGGTCTTTTCAATATATTACAATCAAAAGGAAGATGCAGGTCCCTTCCCCTCTTTCTCCCACCACCAACCACACGACCCGAGGATCAACATGTACCGCTTAATTGTACGGTGTATAAAAAGGACCAACATGTACCGCTCATTACACGCGGACCAGCATGTGGACAAAAGTTTTTTATATATTAAAAAATATTAGCATACATTTATCAAGCAAGTTATAAAACATAAATGTATGCTGAGAACAAATTCATAACACGGTTATATGAAGGTTTAAATAGGGGGCTTGATGGACCTGCATGGGTCGCTGTATAAACACAGGACCAACAAGTGCCTTGTTTCCGTAAATATATATATATATATATATATATATATAAACTCTATGTTTATCCACATGTATTGTACTTTATTAGAAACTATTCATTAGTATCTTAGCGTATCATGAGTTCTACAGGAGACTGAATTTTGTTTCAATGTGAATGTTTAGTTCAGCTCCAATTCACCTTCCGCTTTGTGCAGCGTTTGACATCGAATGCTGTGGAAATGTACTGTATATTCATATTTTTAGTGCCAATTTAGCCCATAAATGGGCCCCTTTTCTGGAATTAATTAGGCAACATGTATATCTAAATCAAGGCTGGGTCAGCACCACGACTAATCCTGGCGGATGGACCTGCTCGTTTTATTAATGTTCGTCAGGGGGACGTGACCATTTCACTTTCCTTTCCCGACCATCGCCCACTTATCGTTCCTGGCCCAGGCTGACAAACTGATAAGCTGATAAACTCAGTGTAGGTCTGATCAGTGAAGTGTCCGAACAACTAGTAAAAAGCTCGCAACTCGTTAGCTTCTAACTGACTTTAAGTCACCGTTTCAATCATTAAATAATTTCTTTTAGTTTTTCCGTTTTAAATTAAAAATACCTTTTCCTGGTGATTTGGGAGTCAAAATATTTCATGTTAAAATAAGAAGCTCCTTCATCTGTTGACTTTAAAAAATTGTAACTTTTAGATTTTTTGTGTAAGTATTATAGTTTTGATATTAAAATAATTAGTTTTGTTGTAGAAAATTGCTCACGCCTTTACTTACAGTTTCAAATGCGTGTAGATCCGACGCTGGAGAGATATTACCGTATTTGGAATCTCCTCTCTCTTGACTTTCTTTGCATTCGTTTAACAAGTTTCGTTCGTATAATATGATATAGGGCATACAGCAACGTGTTATCTAACTTTTAAAAGCGGCAAAAAATCAAAGAACACATTCTCTCTCTCTCTCTCTCTCTCACTCTCTCTCCCTCCCTCTCTGTTTCAAAATCGTACTATAATTAAATACATTTTTTCAATTGTGGAACATTTAATATTAGTCTTGATACCAGGTTTGACATTTAAAAACTTTAGAATTCATGAGACTAAGCAACTTTGCCATGTACATGTACTAGGTTCAAATTTTTTTTATTTAAAAAAGCCATTAGCTAACCTATTATTACTTCACTATAATCGGTGACTTCGATTTATAATCTACCTTATAATTTTATACTGGTTTCGATTTTAGTCACAAAACTATATAAGATAAGTTTCACGTTTTTTAATAACTTTGCCTTCCAAACATTTGGAAATATAACATAATAATTGTTTAAGAAAATGATTTACATTTCCTTAATTTTTACATTTCATATATGTAAACTTGGAATAAAATATTTACAATATTCCAAAATCAATGTTATTTTGAATAGCAGCAATTTTATTTCAAATTAGCACAATTCTCTTTAAGATACAGTTCCTCAAGATTATGTTGACGTTATAATTTTATATTTGTATGTCAAATCAGATACTTTGTGTCATACAAGAGCGTACATAATACATCGTGAGGGTAAGCTTCTTACAGGAAAACAGTTGTTTGTATTCAGAGCACGCCAGCTAAACCCTTAAGGGACTTGAGTTATCTTCCTAATATGGAAATTGAGTGTTGTACTTTTCACGTATTGACTTAGAATAGTTATATAAATTTATCACTTAGGAATTGGAAAAAATGACTCTTGCATATGCCAGTTTACTTATTATCTCAAAAATAAATTTATGTACAATAGTTGTTAAGAATTTTTAACGAATTTTCAATTTTTTAAGGCAACGTTGAGTTAGATGCTACTTTATATCCCTCAGTGAAACTAGACTGGGCGTTAATCAATCCTATCACTCAGAGAGATGTATAGATTACGGCTTGAGGAAGGCTTGTATTGAAAATATAGTTTTATTTCTATCGCACAGAATTATAACGTTTAAGAGGATATCTTGAGACAGGATTGAGCTATTGACCTGATATTCTGCTATGAACTAGAAGACAAAAAATTCCTCTTGTCTCTGTCTATTTGTCTATCCATCTTTCATAAGATATCTCGAGAACAAAATTAAGTTATAGTTACGATACTTTGCATTGGGTTTGATTTCGGTATGGGTTACTTAATTTGTTTATGTATTACTCAATGTGATTTTGCGGACCATTAGTAGAGCCTAGATGGCTTTAGAATAATCTCAAGAATGAAATGTCCTAAATTTCAATGAAACTTAACTGCTCGTAAACACTTTTTAATAAGCACTGGTGCTCTAGCGTACTTGTTCATTGTATACTTTACACTACCAGTGTACCTTATGTCGTGAAAAAAAAAAGATAAATTCCAGAGTTTCAAAACAAATGTAGGGAAACACGATAAAAAAAACCCAATTTTCAGCTAAGGAAAAGATAATTAAAGATCTGCATGTTGTTAAATTTGAATACGTTATTATTTTTTATCGGCTGATGATTCCAATGTAACCGGAAATAATACCTTTAAAATCCATGAAATATTACAATATTACTTTAATGGAGTCTATGTGTCTGCATATTGTAAACTGATGCTGTTATGTCTTAAATAAATTATACACCCTTATTTTTAAATTCTATTCTTCTAGTCCCTTTAAAAACTACAGTTAAACTTCATATTTTAAATATAATTAATCTTTATATCTGTATAAGATAACCTCTTAATCTAAATATCAGCTTAACATTTTCAGTATAAATAAAATATGTTTATGAAAAAGATCAGTTTTGTTCGGCAGGTAATTGAATATTACCTAGTTTAATGCTGAGGATTTACCTGATCAGTAAAATAAAGAGAAAATACGCATATATTGAAGCATACAACTTCGTATATTTACAAAAGTCAATTTACCTTGAAATTACAGAGGCATTGCACACACACTGTCCACACTCATTGCATTAAAGTTGTGTATCACAGATGCCCTAACGAAGATAGACCGATGATGAATGGTACATACGAATTTCCCTTCTACACTACCCTTCAAATATTGCTCTCGGTTTTTTAGTGTATTAGTATTAATGACCCGTCTCAACATTTGTAGTAATAAACAAACATCAAATGCTACCATGAACACAATATTTACTTGCATATGATTTAGTTCTTCTAATTTACAAACAACCTGTATGTCAAGCGGAAAGCATACAGGGTAGCTGTTTTAAACTGGCCACCATTGTAATCATGGAAAACATAAATTTTGATAAATACCACCATTTATATTATGAGGGCCTCTTCAACCCGTCAAGCTAAGTTTGGAATAATACGTGCTTCGGATTACTACACCAAGGGTATAACTATAAACAATATGAGATCATACGGATAATATGAAGAGTAGTAGATTAGATGATCGTAGCTTTAGATTATGAGACAAAACAAAATTGTTTTAAATCATGTAGTTTTTAATTTCGTCTATAATTTAAAATATAATTATTAATTATAATGGAAATATATTTGATATTAAATAATAAGGTTTTCAGTATGTTTAATTCTTGTTAAATTTTATTTGTTGCATTTAGTAAATTTCACGAAAGAAAAAAAGAGCTGATTCAATCATTTTCCTTTGAAATATATCTCTTCTTTACAAAGTTTGCTCGTACTAGAAGATACATCTAACGATTGTAGGTCTGAACCTTAATAATTGATACCGATGAGTGGTTGTTAGAGCCAATACCTGATTGGCAAGACATTATCATATTATTCGGTAGAGTGTGTGTATTATTGTTGTCCAAAACATACTAGATTATTCTTAGATTTACCTAAAATTTAAAGGGCAACTTTTTGGTGAATGCTGCCTCAAAATATTGTTATAAGATAAAAGAGATTAATAAAATGAATAGAGCTGACAAGATTACCATAATGTATATATGGATACTTTGGTGATTAAATGTATCGGAATACGCAACATATATAAAGTAATTCTTTTGCTCCCAATATTAACAAAACAAGGTGAAGCGAAACTTCACTAAATATATCTCTTAATACGAAGATTTTACTTATTTAAATGTTATTGCAATATGCAAACTCGAATTTTAGAAAGCTTTTAGAGTAATTTTCTGAATTTTTCTACGAAGGTTCGCTTCTGGCTAGTTTACGTTTGCCAAAAATTATAAATAATAACAACTGAATGCGATATACCGCTTCCTCACTTGTGCAATCTAACCAATGTCTAAGAGTTGCATGCACTAAGCTAAAATACTAAAGAAAAATAGATGATGCTATTGTTCGATACTTCTGAAGATTATTGTAGGAATGGGTCGAACTTCCATCTATTTGGGAACTTGGCAAGCCAAAAAGGCTCTACCTGTTTTGATTGGAAGAGACGGGAACAGTTCTAATTTTCACTTTCTAGGGTAACACGAATGAAAAAGTGACCCCTTTCCCTTCTCATTGGCTTGTTACGATGGAATTTGAGTATAAGTGAACCCAATCCTTCATCCAAACTGATACTAAATATATTAATATTTTGGAAACTACAAAAGGATCCGATCAGTACAAAATAAATTGAGGAGCGTACTAAATTATGATCGTAAACGTTTTATAACTTACCGAAATAACGAAAGATTAAATAAAAGGAGAGTAAATAGTATATAGTGCATTGAATTTCATGTTTGTCACATGACTGCATGACACATGAATACAGATGTTAAGAGAAATATCATGACTACCACCTAAAAGTACTATGTAATAAGGTAGGGCTTAAACAATAAACATATATGCGTCCATCGACTCATACATAAGAGTTATACACTAGCTTGTCTTTGCAAAGAGTGAACACTGTACTAATATATGGAATACAAAGACACGTGTTTAAGATAGAATGACATAATTACTGTTTATATTCAAATTATTTAAATGAGGCACAATTTCAGTAAGATAAGTTAAAAAACATTTGCATTAAGAGCTTAATATTAATTTCTTAATAGGTTGGTTAGGAACGTGTAACTCATTAAATAAACCGCAGTATACAGAATAGAACTTCCTTGTCGTTTGCTGTGAGTAAACCGTGTTTAAAAGACACTGCGTTATTAATTAAAATATTTATAAACCATATTGAATATCTTCCATCATTTCCTTTTACTACATATTTGTAAATAAACTGAGTGCAATAATATGCCATTTTAGCATGTGATATAGAACACCAATAACCTAGTAAGATATTTTGATGAATATTTTACTGACACGGTTTCTCCTTTATATACAGAGATAACAATACATTTTATGTTTATAAACCTGTATGTCAGTATAAATAAATATAGCGGCTCTATCTCACTTTCAGGAACTTAGAAAATCAAAGTGAAATACTGTTCAAAGTGTTAGAAGACAATACTGTTTAAATTATACTGAATTAATCCTCGATGTCTGTCTAAAGTATCATAAATATACAGATGTAAACAATAAAACCAAGACTTTTCTGTATGCTTTGTAAACAGTACTAATAATAAATCTAACTAAAATTAAAAAAATGTCCTTACAACATTGTACAATCTACATGGAATCAATATAAGATCTGATTGCAACCAACTGTCAAATATGCGTGAACTCAAATGAAAATTAACTTAAAAACAAAGAAAAAGCATTGTTATCTAAAGTTAAGTGTAGTACATTCTTTATCTTTAATTGCATTTTTTCAGTGACAACGAAGAGTACGTCATATCTTTACCGGTTAAGGCATACAAAATCTATTAGACAAATACAGTTAAAAATCTTTTAACACACACACAACACACACACACACACAAACACACACACACACACACACACACACACACACACACACACACACACACACACACACACACACATATATATATATGATACTTAGGCGAAAAACGAAGTTAATATTCATTTTTTTTACACTAGAAATGAATAAAAAAAATCGAATTCATTGAAAAAAATACTTAACCTTATAACTTTGGATTATAAAATCCAAATGAACATTGCTATGAATTTTATGCACGTGAGGTTATCGTAACTGGTTTTTACCCTTAAAACTTTTACTGTGGTTAAAATAAAAGCTTCACACTTCTTCCCTTTTTTTTTCATAGGATATAAAAATATAGGATATAACTTATAAATTGCACTTAGTCCTGTAAGAACCTTTGCGCTGCTTCAGGAATGACCGGATATTCAGGAAGGGTAAGGTTAGGGAGTAGGGGAAGTTGGTTTTTGTTGGTGTATATCTTCTTAATAATCGGGGGAAAATTCAAATTCAATTATAGCACTTGGAATATTTTACAAAGAAAATGAATCTAAACATAAGGAAGTTCACATTGTTTGGCCAAATTAGGTTTTTGAGACTTATATTTATTCACACAACAAAACCTAAAATAAAACCAGCCAAAGTTTTATTTGTGTTTGGAACCCCTTAATGAAAGAACATATGAGATTACGTAAGAATAAAACGACTAATTTCGTTTAATTGCATCTAGATCCGTCGCGTGTAATCTGCTTCTGACAGAAGGGAAAGAGTATGTTATACCTTTGCATTTCCTTAACACTACAGTAAAATTTTTAAGAAAGACAACTAATATCGATAACTGTGTGTATAGAACACTTACAGCTTAGTTCATTGAGGTGGTTTTTTACAACAAAAATTGTCTATTATTTACAAAATTTTAAAATATTTATTTGTTACTTGTGCCATGTTAAATAAAAAATAAAATGTTAACTTTGTCTTTACAATCTGCACTACACTAACAATCAAGCTCTGTATAATAATTCACTATTTTCTAAAATTTACATGTAAAGAAATGTTTTCTGCCACTTTGGTGAACTTTAGCTAAAAGTTTCAACAGTTGTTTTCAGATCAGTTATCTTTGGATTTTGTATCATAAATATTATAACTATTTTCCGTAATCATAAGATATTTTTACAACTTTTCCTATTTTACTCGCCTATTAAATCTTTCTTGGATTTATAAAAACCTACAATAACCAAATCGTTCCAGCCGTCTCAATTTTTAGGGATAGTAACAAACATAATTTAATTATAAAGTATTACAAATATACACACATATTTGATATACGAAATTAAACGTAACTAGACCTTAGAATTCTTCCCACGCTTTAGCAATGTAATCAAGATATAATATCGCAGGTAATTAAACAGTTTTTCATTAAAATTCTGCCGAGAGTGGCATCAATATTGTAATGTCATTATGCTCGAAGCGCTTTAATTTAATAGTTCCAGAAGTATTTTTTCATTATCACCGTTACTTTGAAACTTTATTAATGGAACAAATTTTTGAGTGGAAAATCTTCATTAATTCAATAAAGTACTTCGATTAGGTACATCTACGAATCTGTAAACGACATTTATTAATTTATATCCATAATAATTATATTATTCAATATTCAATTGAAACAAAGTTTAATATACAGGGTGAAATATGGTAAAATATTTTAAGACGTGATGTTATTTCACGGTACATATATCTCACAACACTCAAAAATCTGCATATTAACTTGCATAAATTACGCTCATATTTTGTAATTGAGAGTTGTTAATTACTATGTCAAAGCCACGCGTTTTGTTTTTTTTTTAGAATAAATATAAATAATCAAATTGATGAAATTCTTTAAAAACTATTTACATTTTTAATATTAGATTTTACATATGCTCATAACCTCATTGAGGTTAAGTGGTAGAGAGGACTTTATAGTCCTAACTTCGCCTCTAATAAAGTCATTTTTCATTTAATTTCATTCAAATATTAAACTTCCACTAAAAGAAACAAGCGAACAAATGAAAGTAAATATTTTAATAGATGTAGTAATTGTAGAGCAAAAAGTAGCTTTTTTTAGTTACATTTCTAAATTAAAATCCATTTTGTGATTTGTAAATAGTTTTTAACTATATACTGGTGTAATTCCATACTAATGAAACAACTTAGTTACACATATATTTAAAGTGTTTTGTGGTAGGTATTAAAATAATGAACATTTAAAAAATTAACAATTAAGTAATAGATAATCACTGAACTACGCGTTTGTGGTAAAATGATTACAACAGTACATGTCATGTTTTAATTAACAAAAATGAACTACCTAACCAGTTACGTAATACCAGTTTTTAAAAAAGTTCTGTATAAGGTCATACTTTTCAAAGCTTCTCTCAACCATTTAATATTCATAGTATCCCTCATTGTTGTGTTTTGGGTCTGTTTTCTTTTTAATGACTTCAACTTTAGAATGTGCACGGGCTACGTGCACAGGTAGTTCATATACTGAATCTAAGGACCCTTAGAACCATATCGAAATCCATGTGAGAATTATGAAGATATGATATCCAGAAGAGATTCCTGGAAGTATTTTATCTCCAAGACTAGAGTGTTAAACTATTGCCAATTAACAAATACAAAATTGACAGTGTTATCACGCATTAACTATTTAGTTTGGTCTAAAATCTATTTGATATATGCTTTGAAAAAAAAAAGAATTCTCTCACACACGAAAATGAAATTAGTCCATAAATATCTAACGGTTATTAGGATACATGCGTTAGTATGTCACATTATTGTATTCGTTTCGTTCTCAAATGTTTTTACTCTGCAATGTTCTTGTTACCATCATGTTTACCCTTAAGCCAATTTGGAAACGTTTGCCCACGCTTAAACAAATCACTTGGAATAGCCATTACTACCTTCGAAGTTTATGTTGACTATATAGATATGCAACACAAAATTCCAAGCCTATAGATCCGTTATTTCTACATGTACCACGTGGATAGCTAGGAAGACAAACAAAAAGACAATAATAAACATTCTGAAGTACCTCATAAGGCATGCTTTGCTAACACTGAATCAATAATAAATAAGTGAATTTATCAATATATACTGTAAGAATTTGTTATAAGCCCGTCATTGTCTCTACACAAAAATATTTCAATGCTCACTTTGGAAACATGTTAAAATGTTACTTAAATTTATAGGTTTTAGTAGTTATAGCATATATTGCACTTTTTATAACAAAAAGCGATCGAACAATAAGATTGGTTTTGTAAACATACAGTTAAAGTAAATGTTAGACAAACATTTACTTGTTATGGCAGCGACTCATCCGGAAGTTAAATAATGAAGACTAATTATTCATTGGTTCTTTAGGTGGCAAAATAAACAGTTTCTGAACAGCTTGAAAAAACATCGACTTGTTTGTTCATCGGATTTATAAAGTTCAATTCATCAATGAATGGAATTCGGTTGAGGTAACATTGATTTGGACAAAAATATATTATTCTCGATTAATAAGACAATATCTCGGACGAAGGAATATTAGATTACTTTAATAGAGCATCACTTAAAACAAAATTTTCATGAGTAATTATAAACGAATGGTTTATTTTAATGATTGGTAATAACTAAATACAGTTTTTTTAAAAGCTAAAATTTTTTTTGTTTTTTCAGTATATATGTTGAATTGAACTACAATTACGCAAAATCTATCTCTCTGTCTTTGTACACTGAATCTGCATTTCTTTAAAAAACTGAATCTATGAATCCCTTTTTAACGTTACGTGAGGATTATTGTTTTTAAATTGAGGTCAGAAGCATGTGAATGATTTGCTAAGGGGTTTCGTAATTAGCTTTTTACCAAAGACATAACGAATTTGAAACATACACTTGTATTAAAAACACTGCAAATGTTGTACGACAAATTAATATTTATTCCAGTTCTCTTGGATTCCCAAAATTGGGACATTGACTCCTGAATATCCAGTATCAAGATAAGTGCAACTATTGAAAGACAATTACATGCAAAACAATATCCATAAGAATGAAATAAAATGTTCGCTAACGCTGAGTAATACAAACAGACATAAATTAAAAATTTCAAGCTTTTCAAATGATACGACACTCGTACACATCGATAACGCCCAACTTGTAAATCCTGTATATATACTACTATACATGAACTTTTGAATTGACTTCTATTAGGATTTCAAATTTTACTATTTTTAGAAATTAGTTTGCACTTTGACATTGTTTTTAAGTTTTTCTTGATACACAGGTAAGTTAAATAATTATCTGTTTAATCTTTGAACCACAACGAAGCACTATTGGACCTAACCAATGATCCAGCTTGAGAACATCACATTGTTTTGAGAGCACCAAACTCAGGTATTGCAAGCAGATTATCTTTGAAATACAATTAACTTGTTTCCAGTTGCTGCTGTATTAGTCCACCTTCAACTTGTCCAATTAAATCATGGTCTAGTTCAAATTGATTGAATTGGACAAAGTGTGGCCTACCAATGTTATCAGCCACGAATTCATGGATCGTTTAGTATTTAATTAAATATAAAATGAAAGACTGAAATAACACTGAATTTATTATTTGTTATTTATATTGCAACTTTATAAATAAATATAAGAATATAACTTGTAGAAAGCAATAATATAAAATAAATTAAACTTGCAATTATGGAAACGTTCTCACGATTGGATTATTGAAAATATGTATTTAATCTGCCTTTACCCTAGGACTTGAATGTTTGTGATATTTATATCATACACACAAGAGCGCGCACAAAAACATAAACATAAGGGGGCGCTGAAGCTTAAACATGAGGACAACCCTGATAACCTGGCTGAGTGGATCGCAGCGGTTCAGTGACATACCTGAGAGACGAAAAAGGGCAGATTGTGGATTTAGTTGAGTGGACAATGAGTTCAAGAGGATTTTCTACTCCTGTATCGTACCTGGATTTTAAGTATATGGTGTGTATGCGGATTTTGAAAGTTTATTATTTTACAAAAACCATAATATAATGACCAAAATATTGATAGTATGATGGAAGAGAATTTGTTGGCAACATTAGATGTTCTATTATGTTTCACATTAAATAATCTCTTTGAATAAATATAAATGTATTGGAATGAATTTTTCTACAACATATTATGTATTCTGAATCGTTAAAATTACATAAACAATTTATCTTATTAACAATACCACAATATTATTAATTTAAAACAAACACTCCAATATTATCCTTTTTTATTTCTGTGATATCTTTTGTACACAATGAGCACATAATTAGACCCACATGTGCTCATTGAGTACGAAAGGCCTCACGGAAATAAGTAAAGTATAATATTGGAATGATTATTACAAAAAGAACAGACCTTCTAGAAAGTACCATAATAATATATTCTTTTTTTAAGTTTTGTTACCTAAATTAATTCGTACTTTTGATTACATTAACTAATATCTTAGTAAGGTGAATTCAATAAAGTATACCATTCCTGGTGTTTTCAAAACTGACAGATTAAAACTATTTGCATGAAAATTATAGCAGTGATAGCATTCTGAACACAAAATTATATCCAATATAAAATTATAAATCATACACACACAATTTAATGAAACACAGAAGTGTATATTTTGGACTTTGGTATAACACAAAATAATTTAGTCAGTATTGTATTTTCATGGATTATTTAAAACGTTTTAAGTGTCAAAGTTTGTATTAAATAAGCAAAAAAGATAGTTTTTACAACACTATAAAATTGTGTTATAATTTAATCAAATTTTCCTCTGGGCTTGGAGTTTAATTGAACATTTCAAACGTTTAAGGCATCGCACCTAACGTATTCCAGATATACAGCTACGACATATGTTTGTATTTGCATGTCTGGATCGATAAATGGCTTTATCGACTTACATGGAAGATAGATACTGTATTTATTTATTAAAAATATATTTTCTTTTAACTTTAAGCAACATATTACAAATCTTAGTTACTGTATTAGTATTTAGGCTATATAATCGTTTTTAACCTTATAACCAAATTGATCTTAACACAGACAATGTGACAAGAATGCATTATATCAGCTTGAAAGTCGACAAGTCGTGCACAGAAAGTATGAGACACCTCGTGACTTTATTGCCTTTCGTTTAAAACTTGTTTTAATTTGTTGTTTTCGTTTGTTATTTTTGTTGTTCATTATTTATAATATGATTATTTGATATTTTTATTGCTGGACAGTTAAAGTGTATTATATATATATATATATATATATATATATATATATATATATATATATATATATATATATATATATATTGTGAAGAGTACTGACAAAGCCTGAACATTACTACACAACTACGTTCAAAATTTCAGCAGTATTTTAAACTTTCCTTATTCAATATGCAAGGTAACTTTTATTTCGAAAATTTTCCGGGAATATGAATTATTCAGCATTGTGTAAAATGATCACAATATTTTTTTTAACTTACATTAAACGTTCCCTGTCTTAACGTGATTAGCACAGTCATCTAGACAATGAAGTAGTGACCAAACACCTATTTAATTTTATATTTCAATACTAACACAGTGCTATACCAGTTGTAATAATTCACTTAGAAAAACTATACATTTTTTATGGAGATCCACGTAGTATGTAAAGTGACCAAACTACCAATTTAATTACCTATTTCAATACTAAATCAGGGTTAAACCAATTGCAATGATTTACATAGCAAAACTATGCATTGTAGAGGCAGACACGTGCGGTATGTAAGTGACCTTGTTACCGATTTAATTGCCTCTTACACTACTACAATCGTATTGGTAGAGTGTGCTAAAATAAATTTATATAGTTTATGATTTTTTTATTCTGTAATACTATCTGAAATATGAGATGACAGTGTTTTTCAAGTTTTACTGCGGCATTCTGGATTTAAGTAGAGAAAATTTCTATTGAAGTTTCTGGATTTCAAAAAACTGGACAGTTAAACACTTATATTCTTTAAATAACAATGTATGGTAAATTATACATTTAATTAAATTATCCAAATGCAAATTATTGTAATTGGTTTAGCCCTGAGGTAGTATAGGTATATATCAATACTACCTCAGGGCTAAACCAATTACAATAATTTGCATAGCAAAACTATGCATTGTAGAGGCAGACACGTGCGGTATGTAAGTCACCTTGTTACCGATTTAATTGTTTTTTACAATACTACTATTGTATTTATGGAATTGGCTAAAATATTTTTACATTTTTATTTATAATTTTTTATAAATATTTTTACAAAAATACAACTTGTGCGGGACTCGGCAGACATTAAATTAGGCGGGTAGGCGGACTCTAGAGTGTATAGAAACAGCTCAAAACAATAGTCATGACATAGGGCAGGGAAATAAATGGTTATTAAGGAATTCATCTGGTCAGGCCAGAAGACGAACTCCATAAAATTTAAAGCAGAGTAAAAGGTTTTGGAGAATAATACCCAATCCTTGTGTATTTAAATTATGTAATTACATCTTGATTAAAAAGAACTTTAAGAGACAATAACCTGGAAAAGTAACGAGAGATGCACCTCACCCAATTCATTGTTGCCAGCTCGTTAGTTTTTAAATTGAGAGTACGAATTTCAATAAAATTAATCAATACAATTAAATTACATCTTATACAAACTAACCAGAGATTAAATTTAATACAATTATGTCATATCAAAATCAAATGGTTTCTGTCAGTGTCCTATTGTGTTCGTGAGTGCGCTCGTGTGTGTGTGTGTGTGTGTGTGTGTGTGTGTGTGTGTGTGTGTTTTATTAAATAAAATAAAAAACGACTGGACTGATTATACTAAATTTTTACTGATCATTTTTAGGCTCGCTTGTCAAAATTAGAAACTATTTATACTTCTAAAAGTTTTAAAACAATTTTGTACGTGCTCCATAGTTTTTAAAATACCATAAGAAATGCAATACGATAAACCAATGCTATTAGTTGAAAGTGATCTATTTTATCAATATTTTTATGATTTCACAGCTGTAAATTTGTATTATTAAAACAATTATTTCTTCAATTAATTCAATAATTGTTTCAACTATTATTTTTATTTTTGTCACATTTAAGGTTGTACCAAATATTATATAGCATGCAGTACTTATTCAGTAATGTAATACTGACATGTAATACCAAGGTAATATCTAACTCTCATAATACATTTAAATACTGTTATAAAACCCACCATATTTATCTTTTGTAAGAGGAATGCTTCTCATTCCTTTGTATGTGTATATATGCTCGTATTTTCTACATTGTGGCAACAGGGAATACTCGATATAGGCGTCAAAAATATAATTCAGTCAAACCATAAGTGTTTTAATGTACAAAACCTCTAAATTGCGAGTGAAAAGGCCGGTAACAGGCAAGACTCTTATAAGATTGCCGTTTAAACTGGAAGTCCGTGGGGATGGGCTTAATATGGTACATGCATATTTTCAGGTTCAAAGTTAGGTTTCTAACTGTCTGTTTCCGCTAGTTTGACACACTTATCAGAATATACATTCTGATGGATGTTGTTCTCGTAAAGGCAAAAATAACACTCTTTATTGAAATCCAATATTAGTTTTACATTGGTATATTGTGCATTCATCTTCTTCGCTATAGCCGTATGAAAACATTTGCTTGTAAAGTTTTTGTGCAAAGTGCCAACATAGAATGTATATTGTTTCGAAGACTCGTTAAAATTTCAGAAGTCTTGTAACTTCTCTCGTTGAATATGCAGGATAAACTTTACTTCAACTATGTTCAAAGAAATGAATTATTCAAGATGATGGAAAGCGGTCTCACGTATTTGTCTATTGTACTTGGAAAATGTTCTGTCAGTACTGGTACAGGCCATAGCAACAGGAGGAGGGATTTGATTTTTACTTACTGTATTATACTTCCACTGTACGTTTGTATTTGTTGATTTTGAGTGAATTGAGATATATAATTTAAAAAGTTGTTTCTGCCTCAGAATATCTTACCATTTATTAAATCTTTATTCAATTTAGTGCAAGAATTCAGTATTGCACAAATTTTCAAAGCTTAAATCCACTTATAAGTATTACAGAAAACATTAAAGTCCAAAACTTCATGCATTAAACATTATTAGCTTATTAATAATACAAGTTTTTGTTCACAGTTATTGGCTTTAATGATTCTGTAGATATATAACAGTCTAGCTGTATTTTGTTAAGGATTTATATCTATGATTTTGATCAAAATCTCAATATAGTCCAGGAAAGTAACATCTTACGGGTAATTCTATTTATGATTTAAAGTTGAAAACTAATAATACTCTACAAAAACTATCACCTTTTGTATGAAGCATAAAATTTAACATATTATATTGGTGTTTTTATTATTTTACTTCAATTTTAACGCCTTTATTTGGCATATATGTATTTATTGATTTGTGAAATTACCTATGCAAAAAAATCATACAAGGTTAAGTATCAATTATTATAGTGAATTTACGTTTATATAGTTAGGCCGCCCTTGGTTACGTTCTAATTAGTATTAATTTCTTTGATCAAACACATTTACCGTTTTATAAAAAGTTTTCCTTTTCTTTGGTATAAAGATGAAACACGTCAGAAATGTTAGCTATAATTTTGCTCAATTCATCAATGGTATATAGAAACCGTAAAACTCACATACTTTTATTATTTATAGTTAATTTGGTCTTACAAAATATCATAAGGTAACACCCAATGACCTCTAGGATGTCTTCAAATGAAAATAAAAAGGTATTTAAAATATTTAAAGACTATGAAAACTCTAACCTTTGACTGGCGCCCAAACTTTTAAATAAACAACTTAAATACAACGCTGCAGTTCATTATCTTTAATTATGAATTATCTGTTTTATCCTGGCAAATTTTAATGTAGTGAAAGTAACATTTATGAATGTTACACCACCTCAAATATCTTGTAAATAATTACTGTACTTTCCGCACTACATTAAAATCACCATACAATAAATATTATTTATTTTTATTAGTATTTAATATGAGCAACCTGAAAAAAAGTGTTTAACTTATATTCCTTCCTAAAATCTATGATTAGCAGTGAAAGTTAAAATATGACTCATAAATGTGACGAAGAATAAGCAGAAAGTTTTAGCGACACGAATTTTAAGCTCTCGGCTAAAGTTCCAAGTTAAACCAAATAAAGAAGTTACATGACGTCTTTACAGTTGTTTGCAAGAACCGCCACGAGAAGTAAAGTTTGAGACTTTTGTCTGACGTTGTCATCAGCTGCAAGTTGTAAACACATTTTTCATCTTATTCTTTGAGAAATGTATATATACGCAGGGTTAAAAAACAATCTTATTTTTTTAAGTAGAACAGCTGTAAAATACAACATTTGTTGCAACATAGATTTACTAAAATGAAGTTTTCACACACACACACACACAAACACACGCGCGCGCGCACACACACACACAAACACACGCGCGCGCGCGCACACACACACACACAATACTTATCAGTTATCAGGTGTATCAAATATTGCTGTCCAAACGCTTTAGTTTCCTTTCCAGTAAATAATGTATAGCAATAACTTGTAAGCAATAAAATTTAACAAAGTTAACAGCAATCGCTAGTAATAATTCATGTCCATACAATACTTGAATGAAAGTTGTTAGATATTGAACACAGTCCATTGTAATTGAATTGTCCAGTAATGTGAAATTGTGAAAAATAACAATTAATTTAAATAGCAAGTAATGCTAGGCATGGGTTTTCCATTATCCTGTATTACAAAGATTATTA
Organism: Homalodisca vitripennis; assembly: GCF_021130785.1. NCBI lineage: Eukaryota > Metazoa > Arthropoda > Insecta > Hemiptera > Cicadellidae > Homalodisca > Homalodisca vitripennis. The sequence continues at coordinate 89,287,808 of NC_060213.1, read as the reverse complement.
GATCTATGGTGATTCCAATCTTCTACTTCGCTTTATATCAACGTAACTGCAAATTAGGTTAAAAGAAAAACCATACGTAAGAGTCCATACATGTAAATGCGAGGATTCACAACTAACTTTATACGTATCAACTATAATTATTATAGACCATTATAGACCAACAGTAAAAATAGAGGCCCCAATATATCTGGCCCCATTTACCAACAAGCGACGACTTACCGGAAGCCTATAGTAAATTGTGATTGTCATGGCAGAAACGAGATAACGGAAAATTATTGCTTCCTTCCATATCAATGCTAAATAAAGCCATTTTGAAACAGCACATTGCATGTGTTTTGCTATATTCTTTTTTATTTATGTAGCATTTATTATTTGATATCTTTTTTTTGTACATTTTGCAGTATTGGCCGGTTAATAAGCTAGCACTCAGCTATTTAGTTTTTTTTTTATCTTGCATTTTAAATTGAAAAATTATTATAATAACGAAATTTAGTTCAATATCCGAATAGATTAACCATATAAAAACAATAGCATCCCAACTACCACGAATATAACATATTTCTCGATTCAAAAACTGAAATTACTTTGATAAATTAATACCATCAATAAAACACGAAGGGATTGGCCCAAGCCCTGAATAAACGGTATCGCAGAACCACATCTCATCCATTTCTTCTATTTATTACACGTATTTATTTACAGCTTGTTTTCTCAACCTCTCATCATCTGGCAGATATTTAAAATTTGTATCATTGAGAGAGTGTTTATATCTCAGTAGAGCTACGGTTTAATACATTAATAAATTATGTAAAATAAGTTTCAAAACATGTCCATAAATTGATAAAAACTAATGCAATCTATATTTCATCTGGATTTTGTACAATAAGCCTACCTTATCAGCGAGTTTCAGCAAAGACTTTGCCGCAACACTAGGGTAGAATATCAACGTCTGGGCGTGTTGGGTTGATATGTAGGAATTATGTCCTAACAGTTAATACCGATGGACATTTATTCGTGTAATACCGATAGTAATACTTTCACACCTTAAAATATTCGTCCGCCTGAGGTCAGGTACCATGTATATGGGCATTTTACTCATATCTTAAACTAATTTAATTAAACATTTAAAAAAAGAGAGTAAGTTTAATACATATGCGTTAAATCTACCGAAAATTTTTGTTTATTAGGGTTGTGTAGATATACAATCTGAGACATATGATAGGAAAAATATGTGTATAAGCTCTTACCCCTCCTAATATAAATGGTGCCGTTGATATAACCCCGTGTACAAATAAATTGAACCCAATATTGAATGGAGTAAATTGGTAAAGCATTTTAGGACGATTTTCAATTATTTGTATTAATTTGGATAATTTGCCATGAGTTTTCAAAACAGATGGGAACTTAGGAAAATTATAATATTCAGACTGAAGTGTACTGTGTGTTGTAAGGTCACATGCGGACTTATAGTTTTTGTTATTTTGTTGATTTGTTCCACGTCATTTTTAAAACACGGGAAGGTAGATATTTTATAATATTATAGCACACATTTGTGTCAAGTTACGTAACTTGTCATTCGGCGATACATTTACAAAATTTAAATAGACAATAGAATGTAATCATTAAATATCTGATTACGTAGTAATCAAAGTATATATCCAACTTTAAAATGATTGAAAATGCATATTACACATCTAAAGAATAATTACGTATATTATAAATATAAACAAAAGCAAACAAAGTTTTTTAATTTATAGTTTTGGATTTAGTATATATTTTAGGGACAAATAATAACTATGGTATATGAACAGGAATAATTATTAATAATATTTCAATAAGAATCTCAAAAAGGTGCTGTTTCAATTAGGTACTATTTAATGAGTCAAAAATATTAAGATACAAACAAATGATATAAAAATTCAGATGATATTAAACTAGATTATGGACTGAGATTAACTGTCTATATCAAGTGGGTCTTAAACCATCACCTGTTTTAAACCATAAAAACATCTATACTATCATATAAAAATTAATGGTGCTTCTCTTATTTAGTATGTGCGTGCGTGCGTGCGTGCGTGCGTGCGTGCGTGTGTGTGTTTTTTTTTTGTGTGTGTGTGTGTGTGTGTGTGTGTGTGTGTGTGTGTGTGTGTGTGTGTGTGTGTGTGTGTGTGTGTGTGTGTGTCCTATTTCAAAAATCACTCATAGGTACGTCCCACTGGCCTCTAAAGTTTCGAAAAATCCTATCTTATATCTAAAAATGCGGAAAATCTTATCTTGGTCTCTGCATTTTAATTACAGCAGATAATTGTTATTCTTTCAAATACCCTGTTTAACGTAATCAACTGTTAGGTTTAACCATTGTTTTATGTCATCACGACTGATAAATTTGTTTATATTTTTTTTCCTTGAATGCAAAGACTAATGTAGCAGTAACAAGGCATCTAATTAAAATTTTTTTCAAATTGACATTGAGTAAAGTGTAAAAACATTTGGACTAGAAATGTTTATTTTTTGTAACGGTTTATTAATAACGTTCTTTGATCTGTACATGTTAGCAAATATTAGGTATCGAGTACTTGATCCAAGAGGTATCGAGTAATGTAAATATCCAAGACAAAGTTACTATAAATTTAAAGACTGTCATAAATGCTGTCTTCGTTATCCAGTTCTAAGAAGCAGGCTACTCAGACCTGTGTACACACACACACACACACACACACACACACACACACACACACACACACACACACACACACACACACACACACACACACATATATATATATATATATATAACATCTTATGTGACATTAAGATGATATATAACATATAAGAATCTTAACATTGGATACATATTTGAGACATAATTCACTCGAACCAGAAGTGCTCAATAAATGAAATACCTACGAAATTGCGTGTGAAGATGAGTGTCACTTCTAATATTCTTACGATAACCATTAAAATGTATGACACTGAAGTGCGGAGGAAGGGCTCTATAGCCAGAATTCTTTACATTCATAATAAACATGGATATAAAATATTTGTTCTAGATACACAAAATCGCCATAAAAAGCATGGACCTGTTTTAGTAGCATAGTTGTCAACTCTACCGTAAATTACATTTGTTCATGTTTTCAGGGTTGAGGTTAGGATTCTATCTGTCTGTTTTTACAAATTAGACACACTTCTAGGCTTAAGCTTTCTTGATTTCAGTCAAATATTTTTAAGAGCCAAAAATAATACATCACCTCAGTAATATCCAATATCAGTTTTACATCGGTATATTGCACATCCATCTTCTTTGATGTGGTTGTATGAAATTATAGGCTTGGGAATTTTCTGTAAGAGTTTTCAACAAAGTACATATGTATAGTGCTACTAAATCTCGTTCTAATATGAGTAGTCGTTGTAACTTTTCTCATTGAATATGCAGGACAAACCTTACTTCTACTATATTTAAGGAAATTAGTTATTCACCGTAATGGAAAGTGGTCTCACATAGTTTTGTCTAATGTGCCTTCAAAATATTCCGTCCAGAGTGTAAATGTCAAGAGCAACAGAAGAAGAATGAAGTATATATAAGAAGGGAATGAATTAACATGCTTAACAATACTTGCATGAACACATGCATTAATAACTAAAATTTAAACTATTATATAAAATTAATTTTGACCATAGCAAAGAATACCCGTATCCATATATATATTCAATAACGAAATAAAAAACATTAAAGGAGTATAATTAACATAAAACATGATAAATAAATTATAAAATTCAGTATAAAACTCCATTGGTGGAGTATATTAGTAATTAGAGGAAATGGAAATATTCTTTCTGTTTTCTTAATAATTTATAAATAATATACTTTTTTCATGAATCATCCAATAAAGGAGACGGTTTTTAACGATACATTTAAATATAAACAAATATTTAACACACAGGATTCAATTTGTGTAACCGTTTTTCAGACATTTAAATAGTTCAAAGAACTCTGACCAAAAGGGGGGCATCAATGTACTAAACTATAAATTCAGTAGTTTATTTGTGTTAGCTCTATCGCTGGATAGAGTCTAACTCGTGTTAATTTATTATTTGATCTAATTTACTTATTGTTCTAAGAATGTCTGAACAGATTCTAAGAAAAAAAAAAATTTTAAAGCAATAAATCCGTAACATTCAATTCCTTATTCCAGGAATACGTGACATAAATACTGTACGCGAGTGGGCACAGGTCACTCTATGAGATTGGAAAACTTTCTCTGCTAATCGAGTCATAGCTTACCGCCCAGTGTTCCCGGGTGAGTTACAAGTGCAGACATTTTACTTGGATGTGGACACCTTAAACATTACTGCTTGGGGAAAATAACATCGAGTATAAAGTTGAATACATGAGTTCACTGAATAACAAAGAATTAACCAGTCAGAATCCCAGGGTTATTATGCATGTAAATGTAATATTTTATTTCCTTGTGCCTCCAATACATGTTAAACGTGCAGTAACCAGAAGTCCATATCCTATAGAAATAAAACAAGAAAAAATCTTATTTTAACAATTATAAAGTTGGAATTTCACAAGCTCTGACTAAACAAAGTACATTCCTAAGCAATTTTTTCCAGGCTTTCCAGGGTTAACCTCAAAAATAGACAGATACTTACAAGTATATTTCCTTAAATAACCAGGATATATTTTCTAAGCTACCTACATTATTTTCATTAAACCTCCAACTTAAAGTATATTTATATACGTCCAAAAGTTAGTAGCCTTAATCAATGACTCAAAATTTATAAACTCTCATATTTTAACTTATAAATAAAGACAGTACATTCGTATACAGGAGAAGGCAGGATTTGGCAATAAATGTTTATTTAAGTGGTTTGGGCTCTTGCCATTTATAGATATTAGTAATATAACGTACTTAAATGTAAATTCAACAGTGAAATTTAAAATAAAATAACGTTTCATGTACTATAATAATTTTGATATTAATTTGTAATTAACGTAATATTACTAGTAGGAAGTATAATCCCTTGGTTGTACACAACAGATGATTAGAGACAGAGAGAGACACACAAAGGACTACATCATCATCATCATCATAATCATAACTTCTATTATTCACACACAATCACACTCACTCTGTGATTTATATACCTCTCGTACATCGAGTAGTTTCCTTATGAGCTGCCATGTAAACTCAGTGTATCTAGATGAGGTTATTTCAAAACAATATATATATATATATATATATATATATATATATATATATATATATATATATCAAATTCAATAATTGCTTACAACAGCAAAATAACTCTTAATTGATAAAGCTATTTTAAATTAAATACTATGTACTTTTATCAACGTAAAAACTTCTTTATCCTACAAAACAACGCTATATATTATTTGCCTATAGAAAAAGTAATTACGCCACTCTTAAGAAATTTTGGAATTTACATAAAAAGATTTTAAATCGGATAGAGCTTGTAATATTGAATATTTTATAAAATTCATAATACTGGTAGGTCACCCTTAAAAGTATTTCCCTCTTCTATGTCGGGAATTGACAATGGGCAAACAATTACTATGACGTTAGGAAATCTTCGAACCACTCTAATCATTTGTTTGCAATTACATATACTAAGTAAGTAAACCTCCATATTTTTTAGTTTTTAGAACTTGTTAACAGCACTAGTGATAAGCCAGAAACAAATAATTTCGTGGACATGGCAAGAATAGCAATAATACTTCAAACCAAAATTGTTAATAAATAAAACTTTAAATTCAATATAACAAATCCACAGGCTCAAAACTTACATATTAATTGGCTGATAACGTGAAATTTTACAATTAATTAGTATAACAAGTAATTGTGTTGAAAGTGACAAGCTTTTCAGAACATTTTTCATCGTCCAATTAATGGAAATATGAATGTTGTTCCTATATTTAATGGGTAATCATTTCAATTATGAACTGAAACTGGTAGTATCATGAATGGAATTTCCTTTGAATTTTTTATACATTTTCAGGTAGTAATTAATAAGATGAGGTAGTTAAGATGCTTACTCGTTTTATAAAACAGGATTATAACCATAAAATATCATTTGCCCACAACTGATATGATCATGATGTTTGTTATATAGGCTAATCAGTTGTTACAGTTATTTTATAACAGTTTCTCCAAACATTAAGAGAGTAAAAATTAACTTTTATAAATAAATTACATTTTCTGTTTGTGTTTAAGGGCAGTCTAACTCGAATTTATTTAATTTTTTTCGATGTTTTTTTTGTTGATTATTATTCTTTGAAAGTTTCTAAATCCAATGATGTATAACACATGGTACTAATAAATTTATAACCCAACTTAAAAATATTTTTAAACAAGTACTGCAAGATATCTCAGCGTGGATTTTGCCAGCTCTTACGACTTTTTGTCACAGAACTTCTTAATAACAAAGTCCCTGCAGAATATGTTTATGCTTTATACAGCTGGCAACACTGTCTGTTTACTAACTTGTGTTTACTTTTGTGGTTCATTTTCCCGCTCTGGTTGTTGAAGTGCTCAGATCGTTAACTTGTAATTTTAGGTTAAACCTCTGTGCATACGTCCAGATCAATTACTCTGGTAGTGGTAACTACTTTGTGTATAATTGTTTGTCTAACATCACACTGACCTCTAACTCAAACTAGAAATATTTAATACTTTATATATTTTGTAAATATCTTAACACATTAGCTATTAACTTTGAGCCTGTTCAGGCTGGACCTGTCATGTCGACAGGTTCAGCCTCGCCCTTGGAAGCTCATGTTGAGAGCGACATGGAAATACAAAAGGCAGTAAGTACTATTTTGCCCACAGATCATGACTATTCTAACCTAAATCTAAATAACAGGGGAAACAAAAGGGCACAAGAAAATAATGGCACAGATGGTTCAGAACAAATTCAATCTACCAATGATTTTAATCCACCATTACTTAAAAAGCCTCACATACAACGTCTCTATAAACCTGAAAATTCAGGGCCTTTTGAGGTAATCATACAGGATAAAAAAAGAACAAAATAAACCTATTTACAGTAGGAAAAATACTTAAAAACATCATATGGACATTGACCACATTACACGAGCTGGTAAGAATATATCTGTTATTTGTAAAAACTATACAGCAGCCAATAATTTAGTAAATTCACCACATCTGTTAGAATTTAATGTATTTGTACCCTCAATTAGAGTACACACTCTCGGTGTAGTCTATGCAGAGCCCGAGGTAAGTGAATTAGAGATTTTATCTGAGGCATCGTCAATATACCCAATCATTCAGGCTGAAAGGATCAGACGTAGAGTGAATGGTAATGACGAACTCACTAACACTTATTTTGTTTAAAATAACCTTCGAGTCTGAAAAATTACCAGATTTTGTGTACCTTAATTATGTTCGTATGAAGGTAGACCCCTACATGATCAGAGTGAAACAATGTTATCGTTGTTTTGCGTATGGACACGTAGCTAACTCACCGTGTAATAAACCTAGAATATGTAGGGACTGTGCTGGACCCTTCCACACAGATCCTTGTCAGGCTCCCCGCAAGTGTGTTCACTGCGGTGATTCACATAGCAGTAACTCTAAATATTGCCCAGAGTATATAAGGCAAAAAAATATTAAAGATCGGATGAGTCTCATGAAAGAAGGTTATCATGTGGCAGCACAGTATTTTCCTATTACTTATAAAAAACAAGGTAAACCATCTCGATTACTAGGCCTATCTTATTCACAGGTCGCCCAATTAGACTTCACTGAACACTACCAAGCTCACAGGCATCAACACCTATCAGTCAATTAAATGTAAGTAATAGGTATACACCACTGCTTGCAGTCTCAGAACCAAGTTCATCCCGCCAGCAACCGTTTTCGTCACAGTTTAAGGTTAGTGGAACTAGCTATCGTAGGCCCATCAGAAATAGTAGTTTATATAAACCTAAAGAAATAAGTAGGCCTATTGAAGATAAAACCAATTCGCCTACCAAACCAGTTCAGGATGATAAACTTAGTGTTCAAGATAAGTTCCCACCTCACATCACTCCTAAAAATAAAAATTGAGGAAATTAGAAATAAATTGAACTCTACAAACATTACCAATCTCAAACAAGTTGATGAAATTTTACTAAGCTATTTAAAGACTGGTACAACAGTTCAACAGAAAATAAATTCAGCAAATATCAAAATAAAATCTACTCTCGGAACATCGCCAGGCAACAAACAGTTAGGCCTATCTCAACAAACGAAATTAGTAAATAAGAATGGTAACAAATAAACTTAACATTGTACAGTGGAATGCAAGATTAGTCTCTTAAGCCTAAATGGCCTGAGGTCATGCATTTATTTTAAAAAAAGGAGATCCACATAGGTATTATCCAAGAATCTTGGTTACAACAAAATGATAACCTATTAGATAATAATTACATTGTACATAACCTTAACAGACCTGATGGATATGGAGGAACCTCCTTCATTATACATAACGATAACTATACACAAATGCAAGCAATACAGGTAAATAATTACAATAGACCTATTATCATTTATAATATTTACTGCACAAATAATAAGATTAGGAATAGTTTTTGGCACGAACTATTTAGCCAAGATGAAGGTTATACTTTGTTATGTGGTGATTTTAATGCCCATCACCCTTATTGGAATTCGAGCAAAGCAAATCACAGAGGTAATATAATTTTCAATGAGTATAATGAATCACAATTCATACTATTAAATAATAAAAACCATACAACATTACCAACCCTTTACCAGCAAGCATCTACAATAGATCTGGCCTTCGCCACACCCAATCTTCATGCCTTATTAGACGTATGGGAGGTAGGTAATGATTCGTTAGGCAGCAATCACCTGCCTATATTCATGCAATTTAATATTAATTCCCTATCTAATGACTTCAATGCACATACAAGTTATTTTAATACTAATAATAAATGGAACTTTAAAAAGACAAATTGGTCTCTATATACAGAGACTGTTGAAAAATTGACTAATGAACTGCCAAAATTGTTTTTCCAATGGGATGAAATGTATAGTATAATTAAATTAGCAGCAGACAAAGCAATACCAAAGTACAATACAGCAATTAATAGGCCTAAATTTACACCAAAACAATGGTGGAATGAAGCTTGCTCTCAAGCTGTTGCCAGCAGAAGGCTTGCATTTAGTAAATTTAAAAACTGTATGACTGCTCTCAATTATCAAAATTATCAAGCTGCACAAATTAAAGCTAGGGAAGTAATTAGAATAGCTAAAAAACAAGGTTGGGAAAATTTATGTCAAAAAATTAATGACAAAAATAACTCCTCATTTGCATGGAAAATAATTAAAAAATTTAAAACTAATAATAAGACAAATACAATTTCTTCAACCATTGAAGACAAACGATCTTTGTGACAAATTCATGTGCCATATAGTTCCGGATTCAGTTCCCATGGAAAGCGAGATAATTATTCCCAGGTACACCTTCTATGAAAATGCTTCTCCTATAGAAACTAATTTTAGTATTAAAGAACTAAATGTAGCCATAGATTTTAAGAGGAAAGATACAACACCTGGTTTAGATGGAGTATCTTACAGCATGTTAAGACATTTACCACTCGTTGCTCGATTATATATCCTAAATATATTCAATAATATATGGAATGGAAGTATAGAATTACCAAGTAAGTGGAAACAAAGCAGAATTATAGCTATCTTGAAACAGGAAAAAAATAAACATTTGGAGACTTCATATAGGCCTATATCGTTAATACCCTGCATACTAAAATTATTTAATAGAATTATTAAAAGTAGACTGGAATGGTTTGTTGAAAACTCTAACATTCTACCAAATACCCAATATGGATTTAGGCAAAGAATAGGATGTAATGATTATTTAATTAATTTTGTTTCAGAAATTCAAACTGCACTGACTTACAATGAAACTACTATTGCTGCCTCTTTAGATTTATCAAATGCTTATGATACAGTACACATACCAGAATTAATAGGAAAGCTGAAGTGTTATAATATTCCATGGAAGTTTATTTCCCATATTAATTCATGGCTAATCAATAGACAATTAATTTTAATTAGCTCTAAGTAAACTATAACTAGAGTAACGAATAAGGGATTACCGCAAGGTAGTGTTCTAAGTCCCCTGTTGTTCGCACTGTACATAGCGCACATTAATGATTATATCCCTAATTATGTAAAATCACTTCAATTTGCAGATGACATTGTGTTATACTCCTCTGGAAAACATATTGAGACAGTCTACACAAACATGCAACACACTCTCAGCACAGTACAATCAAACTTCAGTCAACTCCATCTGGAATTCAATGCAACCAAAAGTAAGGTAATAATATTCAAACGGAAAAAAACATTAACACCGATAAACAAATTACAATTAATAATCAAATAATACCTGTAGTAAGTTCTATTAAACTATTAGGTATGATTATAGACAATAAGTTAGATTTCTAAATTCATATTAATAAATTGTTTGTAAAATGCCAAAAAGACGTTGATATAATAAAGTCTGTAGTTTGTGGCACTAACGGTGCAACACCTGAGTTTGCACTGATTATATATAAAAGCTTAATAAGAGCAAAATTAGATTATGGGGCATTTCTTTATGGACATGCATGTAGAAAAGAATTTAAAAAAACTAGATTCAATCCAAAACCAAGCCATAAGAATATCATTAGGTGCTTTTAAAACAACACCAATTATTGCTCTACAAGCAGAAGCCGGTATTCAATCCTTAAGCAACAGAAGAAAGTTTCTATGTGATAAATTTATTTATAAAATCATAACTCATGAAAATCATCCAGCATACAGAAGTTTAATGTTTCTTAAAATGTTGACAGACTGTATGCCATACTGGAAGAAAAAAAATCAGCCACATACATACATACAATCTATATCAAAAATTCATTCCTTAGATTTAAATATATTAAAAAAGGAAAGTTACAAAACCTTTTGGGATTTCAACGATCCAATATTAATGATGACCAACAATATTAAATTTAAGCACAACATAGACAACCCACATACTTCAAAAAAGGTAAGCAATAGCACAATTACCAAACAAACCTTTTTGGAACTAATCAATACCAACTATGAACAACATTTGCACTTCTACACGGATGGATCAAAATCCACATTGGAGACAGGTGCAGCTTACTATGTCCCAGAGCTGGACATCACAGGTAAGTTTTCATTACAAAATCAGGTTTCCAGTTACTCAGCTGAACTACTTGCTATTTTTAAAGCAACACAAACCTTTAACTCAATAGAACAACAAGATATAGTAATATTTACTGATTCACAAGCAGCTATACAAGCACTCGATAAAGTCTATAACAGCTATAAAGGAGAAGGCATTCCAGTGAGTATTATCTATGAAGTTATTAAAAGTGGTAAAAATGTAACATTTCAATGGATCCAGGGACACTCAGGTATTTATTGTAATTAATATGTAGATAGCCTAGCCAAAGACTCAATAACAAACGGCAACAAGATAACAAATATTTACATTCCACCAGATGATTTCAAAGCCTACCAACGGAGAAAATCTGCAGCAGAAAATGAACAGGAGTACCAACTATCACAAAAAGCGCAATGGTATAAGCAAATTCAGACAACGACTATTCATAATCGATGGTATAGTATTGCAGACTTCAACAGAAGGGAAATGGTAAATATAATTAGATTAAGGTTTGGACATGCCAAAGTAAACGTTAGACTATATGATATTAAAAAATATTTCACACCATTGTGTCTAAGCTGCACTCAAGCTCAACGAGAAACACTAGACCATGTAATTTTACAATGCCCAGCCTACGAATATGCAAGAGATCGGTGCTTTAAGGTAATTAAAAATTTAATATCAATATCTAATATTAACTTAACGTATTTAATGAAATTAGAAGACACAAAAGTATATAAAGAAATAAATAACTTTCTCATGACCATAAACAAATACATTTAATAACAAATCAAGAAAACACAATACATATATGTATCCTGGTTTTGGCCTTTATATCCGTGGTCCATATTTCGGATTAGGAATGCCTGTAGGACCCCTGGCGGGAAGACTCCCCAAATCTTGAATATCCATCTATAGAATCCCATAGTAATCCCGTTATTTATTAACAAACACAAACAGTTTAGGTACACAAAAGATATATGTCCAATACATTAAACCATAAACTAATAATAATAACTAATTCTTCCCAATTAAATTACCACAGAGGTTTAACAACACAGTGAACCACGAGGCTGCATGGGATTATACCCGAGCCTTTATTATACAGGTAAACAGAATATAAAAAAAAAAATACTTTTGTGGTTATGCTTCTGCTTGTTGTCAGTTGTGTTGTAAGTGAATAATACAGTAATCTGAGTTACCTAGTTTGAGTTATTTTACATTTTGTGTTAGTGCATATTGTTTATTTGTGAATTAGTTTAGTGAATATTACTGTTTTATTTTGTATTAGTTATGGGTAACCAAAAGAAAAGTGGTTCCCGCTATTCGGCTTTCAAAGTCAGGAAGAATGTTGGTAAGCCTTAGCCTAGGCCTAGGCCTACTGAAGTAACCGATCCAGTCACCACAGAATCGAAGTCTTCTACCTCTAAATCCAAGCTACAGTCCAACTTAAGTAAATACAGCACAATTGATAGCCTAGAATATGAAATTGTTGACTTGGCTCAACTAAAAAGTGCTCTAGACGAGGTTGCAGTCTGTAAATCTTGTCACGGAACGCTTAGCTTTAGTAAGAAGACTGCGGTAGGCCTAGCTTCTGAATTAGTTTTTTCATGTGAACAATGTGATGTAAATAAGACCTTTCCTAATTGTGACAAAATTACTACTAGTAGTGATGATGGCAAAGCTCAAACGTACTTTGACCTAAATTTGAGGTTAGTATACGGCCTCAGAGTGATTGGTAAAGGGTATACCACGGCCCAGTCGCTTTACGGTATTATGAACTTACTTACCCTCTCCGCCAACAAAAATAAAGAAACATGACCAGTTGCTATCACAAAAAGCTGAAGAACTATGTAAGACATCAATGAGAACTGCAGTTGAAGAGGCTGTTAGGGATCTGTGTGTCGCTATAGATGGCTCTTGGCAAAAGAGAGGACACACGTCGATGAATGGCATTGTTTCAATGACATCGGTTGATACAGGCAAGGTGGTTGATATATACTCCATGGCCAAGTACTGCCAGTGCCCTAATAGACATGAGAATGAGCACACTGTAGAATGTAAGACTAACTACCAAGGAACAAGTGGTGGGATGGAGGTAGAAGGGGCAATAAAGCTATTCGAAAGATCGCTTCCTCAGTACAACGTTCGCTACACTGAGTATTTAGGTGACGGTGATACAAATGCCTACAAATCTGTATGTAACTCTCATCCTTATGGCCAAGATGTGGCAATTAGCAAGCTAAAATGCGTTGGCCACGTACAAAAGAGAATGGGTACGAGACTGCGGAAACTTACAGCGGAAAAAAAGAAAGTCAAATTAGCGGATGGCAAATTTTTGTCTGGTAAAAATAGTCTAACAGCAGCAGCTATTCAAAAAATACAAATTTTTTACGGATTGGCTATCAGGAGAAATCCTCACAATCTAGATGGTATGAAAGCAAGCAGTGTGGGCTTCATACTTCCACATTCATTCCTCGAATGAAAAGCCTACTCACCAGTTGTGCCCTAAAACCGAAGATACTTGGTGTAAGTACAACAAATGTGTATTTAGTAATGAAACTTATGACCACTCACAGCACTTTCATCTTCCAGAAGCCATTATGCTAGAAATTAAGCCTATTTTATAAGCACTGTCAGATCCTGAGTTGCTAAAAAAGTGCTTGAAGGGGAAGTCCCAAAACCCCAACGAGTCGCTAAACAACGTCATATGGGCCCGTCTACCAAAGAGAACATTTGTAGCTATTGATACATTGAAATTCGGAGTTTATGAAGCTGTCCTCTCTTATAATGATGGTTACTTCTCCAAAGTGAAAATGATGAAAGAGTTAGGTCTTAGTGCTGGCGTAAACCTGGCGAAAGCCATGAAACGCCTCGATGAAGAGCGCATCCGCTAGGCTTAAAAAGCTCTTTTGGAGTTTGAAAAAAGTGCGGCAATCAATAACTTTGATTAAAAGGAAGATTGAGGACTTATTTCAGCAGGAGGAAGACCCAGACAACCCTTCCTACAGTGCTAGACATTATTAAAATGTAACTTAATACTCTTATTACGCTTTCTGTTAGTTTTTGGCCGTTTCCCGTAAACTAAGTTTTTTTAAACTAATATGTCGGATATTTCCACAACCGAAAGAGATATCATCACCAAAATTTTTTTACAGCTTATCAACACCCAAACCTAGTTCTTAACACAGGGATTTAAAAAAAAATTAATAGGCTGAATTAAAAAAATTGTATGTAAAAAAATTAAAAAATAAACAAAAAGTAAAAAATCATAGTTAATATAAATTTTACTAAAAATCCAAACCCCTTTGTTAAGAACTAGGCAAAGACTTGATCTTTGAAATAAAAAAAGTTTAAAGTCTATCTCTAATACTTTTTGTGTTATGCGACATATCGTTAACATTGAGTTTAAATGGGAGTCGGACTGCCCTGAAACTAATTAGTTTTGCTGATTTAGAAAAATAAATAAGAAAGTGCATTCGTAAGGTGCCCTTCATTTTAACCCCACGAGAACAATGTATTTCTTCAAATATTTTACGGCCTTTTTCAATCGTAAAACTATGGTTGATGTCTCACAAGATATTACAAATATACATCTATATGGTTTTCCTGCATTTGTTTCGTTTATAAAATCTTTTTAGTACTTAAAAAATTACAAACATGATATTTCATGACATAATAATACAAAAATGAAAATTCCAACAAAGCATATTTCATGCTTATTAATTACAATATTAAAATGGGACAACTAACATAATTTTAATACAAAAAAAGACGTTAAAATGTTTGAGGTTTATTATCAGTCCTAAAGAGGTGAAATAAAGATATCCGCAAATACAGCCCAGCCCTTTGCAGAATTAAAACGTTTGTTACTTTTGAATAGGTTAGTTTTTATAAATAATATAACCTAATTGTTATAATACTTGTCATCATCATTCTATATTGTGTAAATAAAACTGTGAATATAAAATTAAGACAAATCAAATAATATCACTCAAAGGGGAAGTTGCTCTTTTGAAAACTTTCCTGTTTCAATATACCAGTCGATATTAGAGGCCTAGACATTGTCTGTATGAGTCAGCTAGAACACAATGAGAACTTACGGTCGGGAACAATACCTTTATTTGTGGCTACTCTTTGATCCGGTTGCTTATTGTGTTGCAGTATCACTCTTTTAATATCAGACAAAGCCAATAAACAACAATTTGCGCACTTTGTTTTAAATACTCACAATTGGATTTCTTTGATGACATGTGACATGTAATAAAAATATCGATTCAATTTCAAATTGAACAGATACATTTGAAAGGCACTGCCATCTCAAAATGACTAACTGAAGATAAATTATTAGTTTGGATCTCTTATTCGCACATTTGCAAAACAATAAACCTCAATCCTGCCATGTTAATATAATCGTAACATTTCATTTCATAATCTTGAAACTTTAAAAGGCAAAACTTGCCATAATCATATAAAATTCTACAAATAAAATAAACAAATGAACTCGAATATGTAATATTTGTTTAAGAATAAATATCCTATATTTCTTTGGCACTGTAATTGAAAATGATTCCATTTATTGCCATAGAAATGGCAACTTGAAACAAATATTATTAACTAGATTTATGTTTAAATTGAAAACTGCTGTGATGTTTTGACAGTGTAAGAGTTTAAATGTACTGTATAGTATTCAAACGAACCGATAGTAATCCTTTGATAAATTAATAGTCAATAAACAATATTGAAACAATATACACAATATTTGAACACCAAGTTATGTTTTAAGAGTTATGTTTATTTTTGTTTACAGCATGGATTTTGGACACATCGTATTCCTTGAATACATAACGGGTTTTTTTCTAAATCTATTTTGATTAATCCTATATTCCTAGAAAGATTTTACATTAAATGTCAGATAAAAACTATAAAAAATGAGAGCTCAATAAAATAAAAATACAAAAATATTATTCTAAATTTTATTAAATTCTTACGTGGTAAATTTACATAATTTTCACCGAACACAGTAATAATACGATAAAGTATAAAAGTAATAATAAAAAATAGCATTTTTAAGTTACTATGTTCTTTATTTTCTTTAAATGAGTTTATATTTTTATTTATAATTTCAAAGAAGGAATGTTTATCCTGCGATCATTTTGTCGCTATAAATCACATACCATTTATACTCTAGTACCTTGCAAATTAAATTTTTTTTTAATGTCCATCTGCTATCTATAAACAAGACATGAAAATTATTCAGTTTTTAATGAATCATAATACACGTAAATGGTAAATACAAACTATTAGGTTCTCGGTTTACCCTTATAAACACAACAGGCATCGTAAAATATTACATCCGTAAAATTTTAATGAAATCATTGATTTCCACAACAAACTATATGTTTCATTTAAAAAAATTGGTATTTTACATTTCAAGAGAAGAAATAAATCATGTTAAAAATGTTTTGGTTTATAAATAATACAGATTATAATCATTTAACATGTGTAACAATATTCCGTGTTAACATCACAAAGAAACATAATTTAATCGCTAACTAAGTTCTCCAATAAAAAGTAAATATGAAAATACGTATGCGTGACTCATTGAAAGTTTGATTACTTTTTACTAAAATTCACCTGATGGCAAGTGCTTCGAGGAGGGATATGAGGGATTATATATGAGGGAAATGTTTACCGTAACTTGTGATGAACTCTGAATAATGCATATAATCTAATGGTGATAAAAACCATTGGGCTATTTTAGTTTATATGGTTCTTTTATATTGGGCTGTAAACTTCCCAATTTCAGGCGTTCAGAATAATACAACGTAATCGATTATTATCAGCAATATTATAAAGATTTGATTATAATATATACTGATCCGGTTGTATAAGGATAAACTATACTGCAGAAGTTGTATACACCAAGTATTTGCTAAACATACACTTGGGTAAGAAACATTACCTTCTATTCTTATTGTTACCAGGCAATGAAGAAATAATCGACTTAACTATTTGATAACGAATAGTTTCATATTGTTGCAAACTTATAATTTATTAGGTAATTTATTTCAATATTATGGTTAAATGCTTTTAAGTATGTACAAATTGTAAAGTAATATCTTTAGGAGTTTTAAAGTCATAATGGTTTAAATCGTTATCAATCGTTATAACCACTATTCCCGTCTTACTAATTTTGTAACAATTACGTGTTACATTTTTTTTTATTTATTTACAATCCAACTTAAAGGCAGGTTCTCTTTTATTTATCTTTAAATTATTGTCTAATAATTGTTTTGAGTGATTGGAAATTTGTTTATGTTAAACATCTATATTACCCTTCAAAACAGAATAGCGCTCTACAGCGAAGTGGTGGGTATTAGTAGTTTACGAATGCTGAAAAAAGGCAAGCAAATACAAATAAATATTTCCTGCACAAATACACTGAAATATGTATTATTATGATTCTAACCCTGATATATATCAAGGGTTTGAAGAAGGAAAGATAGAATTTCGAATAAATATACAGGTTTCTAAAAAAGAATTTAAATTATGTTTCCAAGCTCAATGGCAACATTGAAGCTGTAAGCTACATATCTATATAATAATAATCACCCTAGGCAGATAATTGGTATACAACCTAGTAGGAATCTTAGAACTTTTTATGAGGCCAAAATTAACATAAATATTTCTACAGAATATCATCAAATCATGAGACGAAACCACATTTAGCTTGTTTTGGGAACAATCGACTTTGTCAGAACTGGTAGGTTGGTATTGTATTAACTAAATGTCAATCGTGTAAAATATAGCGTTTAATCTAGTTCAGTTTTTATGTAGTAAAGGTTGGCTCTATTGGATTTTAACTCAGACATTACCCAAAAATTAAACATGAGCTAAAATTAATGGTTTATTCCAAAACTAGGATAGTGATGCAATGGAGGCAAGGATATGATTGCTTAAATATTTATTTTCATATTTAAAATATTAAAAATTACATAAAACGATATTTTATAAAATAAAATCCATATATTAAGTAATAATTAAACTGTCAGAAACAAGTAGTAACATTGTGTTTCAACACTTTAATTCACGCTGTGTAAACATAACGTTTGTTTAAAAATAACACTTTGTAACACAAGTGCAACCATATTAGCTGCAGTTACGCGGAACAAAGCTGTTAAAACTTTAGCCATTACTTACCCGTTATCCCTGTGGTGTGATAAGTTACAATTTATTTCCAAAACAACTTGTTTTGCTTAAAATAAATGAACTAATTTGAATTTGCAAAAGTATGTAGAGTAATGTATTGTTGTGTACGAGTATTATAAGATGATATCTGTATGTAGATTGTCTCCTGCTTTATCTATTAAATAATACATATTAAAATGATAGACTATATATTACATGATTGTGAAATTGCTATATGTAATAATTTAATTTACGCCTATAATTTACTTCTTTAAATATTTGGCAATATTCTATCTCTAAAGGAAAACTGCGTATTAGTATTATAAAATCAAGTCAGAGACTCCAAGAAATTATAAACCGGACTGCCCCATACAAAAACAATCGCAATGTTCTGGTTAACATGACACAACAATGATATAAATGTACATTTGGTATTTTTTCTGATTATGCGAATTTAAGTTCAGCTGCAGTACAAGTGGTTACACTTTTCACATCGGTGTTATTTAAAAATCATTAAATGTGTTTTAGATCAGCAATATAAATTAGATACGTAAACCAGTCAGTAAGACAATGGCAAAAATTAGTTTGATTACTTAAAATGTGTGAAATATACACACCATTAATACAGCAAGAAAATCCGTCCTCGTGAGGATATGGACTGTAAAGATGGAGGGAAGTGTAAATTTTGTAACAAATATTGGTTAACTATATATACAGTATATAACTACAGTATTGACATTTATATAAAGTCCATACTGAGGGACTTTATATAAATTTAATGGAAATTTTCAAGAACGATATGATCAAGAAGATGCTTTTTAGAATGATACGGTTGAATTTATAAACTCTTTAAGGTTAGTCTGACAAATTTATCTCTATCTGCTGCCACAATGAGAAGATCGAGAAACATGTTTACGAACTGCAGAAGATTAAGGAACTGCTGTGCTAGAAAAATGATTGACTGCCGAGGCTATAGAGCTACGCATTAGGATGGGAAACATGGATAATCAATACGCTTACAAATGTAAGTGGGTTGCTAATGATACCGGCTGAGAACGTTATTGAACTTGTAAAGACCATAGGAATAGCGCTGAGGTGTTGACGCAAAGGACGATGTTGCTGAAGTGTACTTCAGTGTACAACACATGCTCGCCTTCCAAACAGCCTGTGAGAACCTATCGCTCGTACACTTCACAACCACATTCTATAGCAGAACAAGAAGAAACAGCTCAAGTCCAAGGATATCTATAGTAATTTTTCTACCCCCATAATCAACTTCAACTTTCCATTTGTCGCTGGATACAAACAGCTTCTAGATATGCTGGAGAAGTCCAAGAATGTGGTTTGGATTTTCTCGAATCATGACCCCAGAATCCAACTCCACCATAATCCTAATATATGTACTTGCTTATGCCAAATAAAGCGCGCTTTTGAACACTATAATTGCCGTAATATTATAAATATACAAACTTACTTTGTTACAATGGCAGTATTTGCATCAACCGATAAATGTTTTTGCATTTAGTGTATAATTATTAACAACTTTTATTCTTCCCTTTTTTCAATATCGTCTTTCAAGATAGCGGCCATAAAAATGAACTGTATACACACAATTAGTAAAATAATTAATTGTGAACACAATAAATAACTCTTAATGTATACAGACCAAACTTCGTAATGATGCAGGGTTGGTAAGTAGTTTGGATGTGTTTGTTTGCAAAACTTAATCAATAAAACAGTTAAAAACGGCGGTTTTTCGCATTTGGTAAAAATTAATTTCTCAATTATTTTACAAGATAAATGAAACCTTTTTATAAAATTTTCAAGTAATTACAAGTAACATTTATTCCATATATTTCCATATTTACAGGGTTTAAGTTTGTGGTTGTTAAATTTAAATAACTATACTCGTACAATTCGACCGATTTAAGTTATTTAATTAGTTACAACCTAATTTCGGATTAATATTAATAGATTCCACGTTTTTATATAGAATTTAATACAGATGTAACAAAAGTTTTCTAGTAAGTTTCCATGATTACGCAATGTTTAAATGTTGAAAATTTTACAATTATATTAACATGCCAGCTTTGAGAGTTATTTTACTACCAGTTTGAGCAAATAAAAAATCTAAACTAATAATTAATCTTAAATTTGTCATTTATAGATGATGGTTTATATAAAACCAAACTTTCTTCCGACTGAGCCGGAAGAGATATTTTAAAAATAACCTTGTACTTTTTTATCGCACTTTTTGGGGAGTTAGCTATGTCACTATGTTACAATCTCATATTATTGTGCTCATTTTCTTTATAAATTTATTTATACTACTATTTTCTCGTTTCATATAAGTTACTCAAATAACATTTCCTATTTTAGTGCTTATAATAAATACCAGCTTTCTCAAGATAGGCTCTATTTCCTGAAAAACTAAAATCTTAGTGCAAATATTCCAATTCATAAAAACCAACGGGGTTAAAACTTAAAAACTAGAAACATATTAGGCTGCAATTTGTTAATAATTATAGGATGAGCTATGAAAATCTGCAGTTTTTTACTAACCCCATATACAATAACTGTACAACACAACTCAAACATAAGAACTACCATGACTAGGACCTCTTACTGTAGTAATAACGAATTATTATTTAATTTTGACAGTGCATTCCGATTTATAAATTAGTAAATATAGTTCGATAAAATGGGAATGTGATAGTGAATAATATAAATAAAATTTGTTTGATTAGTAATACTTTAAAACTAATTCCTTCGCTTATTAATTCCTGAATGTTGGGTATGGTTTTTAAAAATTTAAAAAAACCCCTAATAAAGTTGTTATTAATCACTTTGGGTTTGTAAAAATGTTCTTTCTTTGATATGTAATCCTATTTGGACATGTAGTAAACTGCAACAACTCAAAACTGGAATTCCAGTCACATACGATTAGATATGAAGGATAAGCTCTAGATCTCTGGCGTATTGGAATGAAATACGTGCCTCTGAGAGATTGGATAACTTCAGTACTATCAGTGACTTTGGTAAAGTTCCCGTGAGTTGTGACACACTTTAGGCTTCAAAAGCTTGTCGCTTTTAACGTTGAACGGAATATTTGTTTAGAAATGGACTGTGCGTCTAGTAAAGTGAGGAAATGTAAAGGAAAATTGAAAGACCAAACTATCAATAAAGATTTTTTGGATCGATCTCGTTGCTAAAATCTGTTGAATAATTTCATTTTCAAATTATTTTAAAATTTTATTTAGATAAATAACTTAGACAGTATTTTGATATTTTATCTAGCGTTAACCGAATGTTTAATTGAAATTTTTAAACGGGAAGAATACTTTTTTTGTATACTTACAGATCGTTTTTTTAATTTGCAATATAATAATAACATAATTTTTCATGTAAATTAAATAGCTTGATTAGCCCGTACACTATTTTAATTAAAAATGTGTACCGTTAGTCATGTAGATTTTATATAATGTAACATTTCACAACCTAGTCAGCCAGTATAATTTAATATTATTTTTTTATCCAATGTTCCGGAACTAAACTATCGGCAGAGTAACTACGTAATTGGCACGCGTATGAATATTTTATTCTAACCCTTTATAGCAGCCTAACTACGTGACCAATCTGACCTCGCGCGCCTTGTCCGTAAGTAAAATTTATCTTTCCGTATTATTAAAGTAGCCCTTTGATGCCAAACATATTAAAATGAATGTAACGTAAATTAAAGTTGTAAATAGTAAAGTAACTTACCCTTGAAGATCTTTTATTTGCTTTATTGAAATAGATACAAGTTGTGGCGTCGTCCTTCTGACGAGCACGTTGTTGTAATAAGTTTTTTGTCTCATTAAATGGCTAATACCATCGCGAATTTGTTTTAGGCGAGCTCACGTATCTCACGTATTATTTGAGTAGATGGCTACCAGTTTGAAAACTTCTACTCCTCTTCTAGTAATTACCGACTAGAAATAACCCTTCTTAGACTACAGCTTCAATGTCTCGTGCCAAGACGCCGACGCCCGGGTTGTGAGTCTACATATTGCGAAGGGAAGTGAAATCTTAATGTTTTATAAAGTAAAACATCGTAGGCATAATTCCATAGAATATTGGATATTTTAGGCCCCCCTATCAGATATACATGTTTAGTTCTTGTACTGTAATTGGCAGCAACGTGGCAAGGCATACATTTAATTTAACAACTAAAAGTGGTTCTTGTAAGTTTCACTGATTAAATTGAACTTATAAGTAAACTTTGCAATTCGATTATTTATTACTACGACCTCAGAAGTCACCACCCCCATGTGTTATCGTCATTCGGTACAAATGTCATACAATATATCTGAAAAATAACATATCATCAACGTTCACTTGTAGCTAGAATTTTGCTCTATATTTTATTCCGTAATTTCCCAAAATAATAAGAATTTTCTTTACAATTTCTTTCTACTCGACATAATTCATTTTTCTGTATCTCATCACCAATGATGTCCATGCTAGACAAAACAAACTCTGGTCTATTAATGTAACTAATACAATATACAAGCTATAACTTTAATACTTACAACACCGAATATTGTTGGTTGGCTAGCTTTGATGATATAACAAACTCTGGTCTATTAATGTAACTAATACAATATACAAGCTATAACTTTAATACTTACAACACCGAATATTGTTGGTTGGCTAGCTTTGATGATATAACAAACTCTGGTCTATTAATGTAACTAATACAATATACAAGCTATAACTTTAATACTTACAACACCGAATATTGTTGGTTGGCTAGCTTTGATGATATACCAATTCACAAAATGCATAACTGTAAGAATTATTTTGTCTTAGCTCTTACAGGTAAATTGTATATGTTCTTGTCTTTTTTAGTTAAAAAACGCAACATTATTAAGCTAATATATTCATCTGCCTAAGTTACTCGGCCTTCTATATTTAGGTACATTATGTTAATAACAGTGATCTTCTGTACTATCTTCTTGTCCTTATTTAACTTTGTTTTAAAATATTCTTAATATAAGACTTCTCAATGAAATATGCATACGTTTTGCAATGTATGTACAATTCTTAATCTATAGAAATCTTGTTGAACTATTATAATATGTATATTTTTCTATTTCCCAAGGTATAAATTAGCATAATATACTGAAATCTAACTTTTACAGCTCTTACAAATATTTTAGCATGTATAATCTGTTGTAGCCGGGATATTTCTTAGTGCAAACTGGACATTATTGTAGTTATTGCAGTTAAACTGTCGTTATCAGACAAACGAAAAAATATTGGCAAGCTAATAGCAATCAATAATGATAGGCAACATTTAATATAGTTTATCTATGTTAGAATTATTTCTCAGATAACGCTGTTTATATAACTAGTATCCAGGTTTAACTGGTATTACGTACTAGGTATAATGTAGAGTTTTCTCTGACAGGTTTATCTATCGCTAAAAAGTTTTAATATATTTCTTATCTGTATGTTTTTCTGGTTTTGTTTTGTCTATATGTTACCGAATATCTAAAAAAGTGAAGTTATATACTTAAAATGTTACAAACCCTTCTACCAAGTGACGATGGCTTGGTTTCTTTACTATTATTTTGTCTATTTGTTTTCCAGTCCGCCTTTTTTCCATAGGATATCTCGATAAAACATTTAGATATATACTTGAAACCTTAAACTAATTTTGCATGAAACCTGTTTCGTGGCGCGTTTATGGCGTACCCATATATTGTATGTTGCTAATAAGACACATAAAATTGAGGCTTTATTTTTATTTACCATCCCCCAATAATACTAGGTCGTGAACAAAGCCAATTCCTAACTGTCTTGCTATTGTTGGCTTTAATGGAACATGGATGTAATCTACTGGTACAATCTGCATACTGCATTCAAACCCTTGATCTGTCCTAATGGTTTGAACCACATCCTGTGACGCAGGATTCTGTAATGTATGCGGGTCGACACTGTACACTATCAACTGGTCGATATGTCGTTTCCACCTCATAATATTCTAATTTTTATTTCTGTTCACTTATAGAAATACAGTCTATTCTACTACCAATCTATCGCCAGCTCAATTAATGTTGGGCAGAACGCTAAACTCTAGGTTACATTTAATTCGCCCAAATGTTAAATCAATAATGTCAGATAATCAAGAAAAACAACAATTGTACTATAGGGGTAGTAAAACTAGACAATTAGCTATTGGACAGCCAATCATAGCCAGAGATTACAGAGGTAGAAATAAGTAGATACCGGGTGTGGTAG
Source organism: Homalodisca vitripennis (assembly GCF_021130785.1). Lineage (NCBI taxonomy): Eukaryota > Metazoa > Arthropoda > Insecta > Hemiptera > Cicadellidae > Homalodisca > Homalodisca vitripennis. Next base: position 89,263,082 of record NC_060213.1, on the reverse strand, counting down.
TTTCACGATTAGGACCAATCACGTATTTAGTTGAACTAAATACGGGCATGAGGTGGAAACGACATATCGGCCAGTTGATATTGTACAGTGTCGACCCGCATACATTACAGATTCAAAGAATAGTTGTGGCTTATAATTTAAATACACCTTGCTATTTATATATTTACCAAAATTATTTAAGAATATTTACAGTTTGAGATACAGAAACTATTACCAGATTGCTACATTATTTTAAATCTGAACCACAAATCCATCCATTGCAATATTTCATTATCTTCAAAAAAGTCTTAAAACTTAACTTAGCACATTGTACAGTTGTAATATTTTAATCAGCCGATTAGTTAACATACATTAAAACATGCTAAAGGTTATCATCACACATAAAAGTTACAGATGCTACACATTCCCTTACATTACCTCTAATGCAACTAGATTACATATTCTAATTGAAGGCTTCTGTTATTAGTGTCCTACCTCTTTCCCAGCACTAATTTAATATAAATTTACTACACCTTTTTTAATACTGTCATATTGAAAACAAACAAACGTGCGCAGCTTTTTTAAAGAAAACTTAGCTTGTTAAGCCAAATTCAGCTTAAGGTATATTGGAAAAAGCTGAACTAATTGTAAAAATTTCTAAATCAAAAGCTCAAAATCACCTAGATCTTGAAATATAGTAATTTAAATATAGGATGCAGAAAGGTTTTTATTCTTGAACAGAGAATTATTCTGTTGGTTTATGTAATTTGACCCAATACAGCTATTCAATATTCATATATTTTGATCGAAATATGTATATTACATTACGTAAGAAATAAACCGTACATAAGACGCTCTAGTTTTGGTGAAGGTATGGATGGGAGTACATAAAAATATTTGAATTCATAATATTTTCCAAATAACACATTTTTCTTAGCTAAAAACGTTTAAAATGGATCACCAACAACTTCAATAATAGTTTTATCACGATCTGACTACCGCATAAAGAGATTAAAGTCACCACTTTAAATTTCATTTGTATATTAGTATGTTCGTGTATGACGGTGTGTTTTAAGTGTGTTACACTAAGAAAAGTATAATCTGGGGAAAATATCAATTCATAATTTTACTTGTTTATGCACTCCCATTCCGACCGCCAATAAGACTAGCGCTTCTATGTCTTTCTTAGACAATATTTCTTTACCGGTTTTTTAGAAATACAAGGTTGTGTGTCTATACATTAAAATATGGCCTCATGACCTAAAAAACATAATATATGAGCAAACACTGTTACAAACATCAGCAAAAAATATCCACAACAACTGTTATGAATTGTATCAAATTATTTTATGTTTATATAGATTTGCATACTGCTATCTTTTTCATTGCCCTTGGAGTTAACCATTTAAATTTTTAGATACTAATATAACTAACCACATAAAATGGTTTTAAACAGCAATGAAGTAATAAACTCACAACACATATGATATGTTAACTGTGCAAGTCATTCTTACAGTAGTCATGTTAGTTTCAAATAAACACTGCATCAATTAAAATTATCTTTGCAAAGAGAAAAGTTAAATGGATATAAATAAATGTATTCAACCACGAATTGACATAACCTTGTAAATATGTTGCATGAAATAAAAAAAATCAATATTGTAATATTTTACTCAATTAATGTTTTAATATAGTATTTTGTCGTTTATAAACATAGCAATTGCGTATGCAAGTTCCACACTAAAATAAAGGTGGAACCTCATAGGACCGGTGGTCTCGTTTAACTTGAAAAACTTTTGGAATTACATCAAAAGTTTAATTGTGAGTTATATTAAATGAAATAGAAGGTCAACCTGCATATTCAATAGGAGAAGTTTTAAACCACCGATATTTAGGTTAAAATCTAGTCTTAAGGAGCAATTTATATTTATGTTATTCATAATGTAATAAATGTTATGGATCATATATTGTTATTCTCTCATTTTTATCCAACACACATTTAATACAGTATTTTGTAATTTTTGATAATTATGTTTCCAACAAATATAACACAACACTTATAGACTTATATAAAATAGATTTACTCTGTTACATGTTAGTTTTCTTCGTACAAAACAATCACCAATGTTTGATGTATCAGTACTATAAGGTTAATACTTGACGAAATTCACACTATTATATTATAGGAAAAATTGATTTATTAATTTTAATAGTTTTCAATTATCTGAACGTTCGTATAAATCATGGTAACTCATGACAGATCTTCAGATTACACTGATAATAACTGAACTTTTCCCACTGCCTAGAGCAAGATTGCCAACTCACGTATTAAAAAAAAACAATGTACCATTGGGCGGATTCAGTTCATCAATAACTATTATGATAATTGATATGTCATGTCATATTTTAAAGTAGATGTTTTAAAAACTACAGTTAGAGGTTCAATATATGTTATTTTCTTGTAGGCTTTTGCCACAAAGTTATATGCATGTCATTATTTATATCACATTATAAGAAAATAATCACCTCTTCACCTAGATTATACTATATTTTTAAGTATACGTCTTCCCGATGTAGAAACGATGTAATGATTTTATTTTAAAGTTCTTCGTCGCCGACTTTTTTGGATTTCCTTAGTCAACCATAACTCTAGATTCAGAATTCAAGTCTATGACAGCGTCAGATTCTAGATGCCGCACTAAAATAAGGTGAACTGGAACTAAACTCTCCATTCAATGAATCAACCCTTACCACCACATCTACATTATGTGTAAACATGGGTTGTTTGATACATAATTTTAAGGTCTCAGTAGATTTAAAAGTTTCGTCTAAAAAAGAAATAATTATCTTTAATCATAATCATAGTGTGTGCCAAAAAATATTGAAATACACTAATTTATGTATTTTTAATACTAACTGTAGTGTGGGAGGATACTAATTTATATCAAGTTGTTACTGATGTATTCTTAAAAAAACTAAAAATTTAAAAATGTGTGACTTTAGAAAATGTGTAGTAGGAATACCTTTTATTTACGATTCTGAATTCCAAAAATACTCAATCTTAAATAATACAAGAACACAAACTGAAATATCTCAAATTACAATGTATGATTAATATTACATGGCATCTGTAAGTCCTTAAAACAGACATTAATATTTTAAATTTTTCATATTATATAACTTTATTTTTTCCCATGTAGACGGGTCTTAGTGTAAAAGTCTCTTTTGATCTTTTGAATAAATAAAAATTACTTCACAGTTTCTAAGCTACAAATAATATTCAAGAATACCTGCAAACTAAATATAAAATTTAAAAAAAATTGCTATAGATTCAAAATACTTTATAATTTAACAACTAAAAATACTATTTGTGAATTATAAATAAACATGGTACCGTATCTGAAATGAGAACTAATAAAAATGTTAAAATGCCTCTACATATTTACTCGTTATAAACTAGCGCACAGTTTATTTGCAATAAGGCCATTATTACTCACGTGCTGATAATCAGTGACAAAGAGAAATTAATCCAGTATTTATGTGATACACAGTTGTGATAACTCCGATCCATTCGGATATGTGATGTATTTTATTAGAGCCATTCATTAGTATCATTATAGGTCGTGAGTGCCACAGAGTACTGATTGGATACATGTTGATTGTTTAACATCATAAACAAGGATATTAGCAGTTCTGACACATGAGCCTAGATTTACATCATTATTTATGATGAATATTGCATAAACATTTTACGAAATGGTTAGTATTATGTTCATATGGTGTGTTTACTACCCGTCAAATAGGTTAAGATCATAAAATAGCTATTTTCATGTACAGAGTACCTGAAATTTAAACGTTTAAACGTCACGAAGAGGTTTAAACGTTTGATTTTATATAAATTGCCCATTTATTCACCGAACATTTTCAAACTCTACGGAATTAATAAAATAGGTTTTCAAACATATTCTGTGAAAATTAAAGCTCTCTAAAAATTTTAGAAACAAACTGGTGATATATTGAAAAATTGTACCATATTGCTTCCTATAAAAATTAATTTCTTGAATTACCTAATTTGATTTAAAAGTTGCAGTTTTAAAGAACAGCTGTTTAATAACGCTCATTGTTGAAAACATCTGTTTGATTGAATAATATTGCTCGTGCTATAAAAACATAGCCTAACCTCCTCTATCACAGTTTTACTGGTATTTTAGTTCAAGAAATTGATTTTAATGTTAAAAAAAAGTGAAGTGTTGTGTGTGGGCTATTGGTTTTGGCAACGTTGCAGAAGCAATTAGACAATTTCAGGTTGTCTACCCAGGAGTAGAACCACCTAACAATCCAACAATAACTAAGTGTAAACATCTTTTGTCAGAAACTGTCGTGTCGTGAAAAGGGTCATCTAGAGTCTAGAGGATCGAATGAGGAAAGAGAAGTACCAGTATGCACATCAATTCTCCGCTCTCCAGGTTAACTAAAATCACAAACGAAGGTTGAACTTGAAACTGGTGTTCTAAAGTCTTAATTACAGAAAATAATTTAAAAATAAATAAATAAATTTTACAAAAGTCATTTAGTCCATAGTTTTTAAGAAGACGATCCGGATAAGGGAATAATTTTTTTATTATTTTAAAACATATCTAAAAATATTTTACAAATGATAAAATATGAACTTTAGTGTGGCTACATATGAATACATACATAAACAAAAGTATCCTTTGCTCATTCTCATGTTCATGATGCTAGTGATGATTTCAGTAACAAAAGAATTGTTATTTAATTAAATGAAAGCAAAGTAAAATGAAGGGTTAGTGATAACCCACACCAATTGCTTTACGTGATGCAGTTACTAATATAGCGACTTTACTACTATATTTACTGTTACAAAAAAAGAATGGGAGAATATTAAAATAATTATTTTTGATAAACAATTTTCACCCTCAAACGTGGAAGATAAATTGTTAAAATTTAAGTGGCTTTTATAAATCTAGAGTACTTGTTCCCACTATGTAAACTGTCCATTGGTAACCCATCATATGTGATAAATCTGCTCCTTTTATCAAACACAGAGTTCTATTTTTAAGACGAATTTTACCCCGCTAATCTAGGAATAAATTTGAATGTGCTTGACCTACCGTTTTGAACTTTGAATCGAATTGACGAAACACATGTGCTTAGATACCGCTATAGGTAGCAAGTAATGAAAACTCGATTCGTAAAGTTTACTTATATGTTTCATTGTGGCAAATAAACATAAAAGCACAACTTCTATATGTTAAAAATAAAATAATGTATTGGTATGTTGCTGACAAATACAGTGATAATGAACTAAATGATATCATGGGGGTGGGTCTAATGAATCCAACCTTCTATGGAAATTTTTCATACTAACTTAATAAATATTAAAACTTTAAAATTTACTTCCCATCACGTTGATGTCGACTCACAAGCGGGTGTCAGCATCTTGGCTCGACATTGCAGCTCGAATTAGAAAAAGTGAAGATTAGTAGAGTAGAATTTTAAAACATGAATGCTGGAAGTTAAACTCGCTAAAAAACAAGATCACGACGGTATTAGTCATTTATCGATAAAACTTAATATTCATGACAACGTGGTCTCGTCAGAAGGACATTAATTAAAATTAATCTGCCTAATAAAACATCAACCTAGGTAAGTTACTTTACTATTTACAACTTTACTTTATATTACATTCCAAATTAGATGTCTCGCATGAAATGGCTAATTTATAGTACGAAAATATAAATTTTGTTATGGAGAAGCGCGCGAGGTTGATGCTTGGCAGGTGGATCGGCAGCTACAAAGTTCACTAGAGAAAAAATTAATACGCGTGCCAATTACGTTAAATATCCGCCAATAATTTAGTTCCAAGAGCATGGGATGTGACTTATACTAACCAGTAACGAGTAACAACAGGGTTGCGAAAATATGTATTATATATGTAACTTATGAAACATTTGTAAATTCTCTGCAGATTTGAGAATTTTTATTAAATAATGCATATATAAAGTTTAGATGTACTACAATTCTGATTTTAATAAACTACGATTCGATCGCTACTACAATACAACATAAGTAAAGCTTTTTTAAGCATAGATAGTTTTGTTTGTATATTTTATATAACGTATAGGATCAATGGGATTAAATGTGCAAGAAAGGCTCACCGATCTGAGAGCCTTTCAAGGTGTTAGGACGACAATGCGCTTTGTCACTTCTCTTTCTCTCTTTTTGCTATGATTTTATTTTATATCTGCAGCACCAAACACAAAGCAAAAAAACATCAGTGACACGTCTTACAAGCGTGGATGGCATTGGTTCTGCTACTACTTTCTGTATCTTTGCAACAAAAAGGAGAGGGAATAAATTGTCCACCCTCTCATTAGATTTATAAATTGCATAATAAACAATTTGAAGTTATCAAACATCAGCTTGTATTTTATTAAATGGTATAATTTACGCTATTAGTATTGTTGAAGGAACTTTTACTGAGGACACAGTGTGGCCTACATAAAAATAAAGCTCCATACAAAATGTCAAGTCTGTAGGTTAGTTTGTTTTTTATATATAGTGCGAAGAGACAGACACAGAGAGACAATTTTTTAGACCTCGAGTGATAATCTTCGCTAACACTCAGACAACAACACAAGATAAAGATAACATCAATGAATGGCATGTTTTATGAAGAAGGAGAACTTCTTCATAGGTTAACTGACACAATTAAAATAAACAACTCTTTACCTTATTAGCGAGCATGTTTCCGATGTAGATTAAATTCAACCAATCACGGACCGTAATTTATTTTACTCTGTTGTTATTTCTGGATGCTGAAGTTAATTTAGATAGTGGACATGTATCCCTTTTTTGTGAATATTATCCCTGGAACCTTTTTTGCTTTATTTACAATTTACAGTCCCAAAACAAACCAGTATTTTTATTTATTCGTTCATCAGTACTAATATTTTTTCCGTTTCACGTAATGCTTGATTTTTCTGTCAGAGTCAAGTCAACAGAAAATCTATCATACTGAATATATAAAAAATATATTTCATGCCAGGATTGTTAGGCTTGTCTTATTTTAGTGGCAGATGAAATAGTCGCTTAAAATGTTGTTTTTGATAAGTGTAGTTTTATTAGTTATTTTATACTTTTACCTGTTACATATCTTGAATTGTTATGCTATTACTTAACACTTCTCCGTTCTTTGGAATGACACATAAGTAGCTTATCAACGATGTAAAGTCGCGTACTATCAGTGAAGGGATAGTTCTCGTGTAACCTACCTGCACGCTGCTAGTGTTTCTGCTGTTGGCTCCGCACGCTTCTGCAGGCTGCCATCTAGACAATATTTACCCGCCTCTTGTTCTGGCTCAACTCTCATTGCCCTCTCAACCTTATTGCACATATTCCTACGAACGCCTACGTTCTACTGCATGCAGTTCTTTCTACATCTGAGCTGTAACTGTGCAGTTCTCGCTATCCCGATTGCTGGTAAAATTATTTTTATCATCTGGACCATTCTATGAACTTCACTTGACTTCGACAGTTGACTATACCTTGTTATTGTTAATTTAATAAGTAATAGTAACATTTTTGTCTATATTTTAAAGCGTTGTTTTACCATTTAACCAATACAATAATTTATTTTCTTGTTATTAAAAAATGTTTACAACAATGTTAAATTTAATTAGTTAATTAATCTCATACTTGCTTATTACCTATATTTTTAATTTATGCAACTGTTGTTAGAAGTAAGTTTGTGATTTTAGTGTGAACATCTGCCACTGAAATCTTTGTTTTGTTTAGAATCTTTAATCGTGGCTCTTACAAGAAAAGAATTTTACGAAAAAAGGAAATATTTACAAACAAACTTAGGAAATCTCAACCAAGGCCTGAATAACTGCGTAGCTGACTATGCTGTAAACGTTAGATCTACCATCAGCATCCTGATAAATAAGTATGTAGATAATATCACTTTTGATCTCCCTACTATATGTCTACAATAGACAATACATCTACGGGATTAGAACTAGACTATTAGCTAACAATTCTAAATTTGTTTCAGTTTAAGATTGTAACATCCTAATTCGTTATACTTTACATAGTATTGATAATTTTGTTAACACCCCTAATATGTATTAAAAGTGAAAGTAATGTAATAATTCGCAAAACCAGCAGCTAAAAATTTTATAACTTACGTAATGTTTCTGTTTAGATTTCGAATCAGTACATTATGAATATTTTTCTGAAATATTCAGATATAGCTATAGCAATAATATCTTTAGTATAATATAGTTCTAATATAAGAGTCAGAATTACAATCATTAATTAAATAGAAATTTTGGTATATTCAGTACATACAATATTTATTTTTACTTCCTTTAATATAAATATCAACAGCATTGAAAAGAAAAAAGTGGCACTTGGCTTCATGTCATTCTAGGGTTTCCAGGACGACAATGCTTTGTCTCTGATCACTATCTCGTCCTCACTGTCTTAATTTTATTTTATATGTCCACCACCAAACACAAAGGAACAAATCATCAGTGACACGTGTTACAAACGACACTGACTTTCTCTTCTTCATCCTGTTTTCTCTCCTACTTTTCTGAAAACTAAATATGGAGAATATCATTTTCTTACATAGTATTTGAGTTTGGCCTCGGGTTATTTTCAAATAAGATGTACATGGTACTATACAAAGCATGTGTCTATATTATAACTACTAATTGCTGGCCAAACAAAAATAGCAACTACAATTACCATCACCATTTTTTAAGTTTTATAACTTGTGTAATTAATTGGTTGAAAACCAGAATACAATTGTATTTTTATAGCTTACTTAGTTTTTGTAGCTAAACTAACGCAGTAAACAGTACTTGATACAATTCGGCCGACCATACAAATAAAATACTGCGAACTTATGGATCATGTTTCATCCGGATTTTTATAACAATTGAACGAATTTATCGCAGAGACCTACACCATGTTTGTTTCTGGAATAAAAGGAAATTTACACAAGTGTACTTAATATTTTTTAACTATCTCTCTCTGCTTTTATTCATAAATTTCCAGGAAGGAGGCAACTTATATAACACTGTAGACATTATATCAAAACATCAAACAAAAATGTTATTGTATTTCTCATTGTTGATAGGTCATTGTTTATGTTAATGCACAGCATAAAAATTGGGCCTTATAGTTTAAATTAATTAACTAAATTAATAAATTAAGGGGACATCTAGATAAAATAATCTATTTTTACTTTTATAAACCTTCTTTATTTTCCAAATTTATTACGTTTTATATTATTCGTTTTCTTATAAAGATCAAATGCGTATGCATATTCCTCGGTCTGGATTAGCTGAAACAGATTTGATTAAGAAAAATGGAGTCGCTTCAAATCAACACTTTACTTCACAAGCGTTTCTAATTGCATCCCAAATTACATAGTGAGTTAAAATCTTAAATGAATATGGAAGTTCAACCTGCATACTCAAAGAGAAGAGTGTTTAACAACCGTTATTTAAACTTTGGGTGTCGGGACTGGCTGTCAAGTACAACTTTTGGTTCCCGTTTATCTTCAACAGAATGTTACTTCTAAATTCCTGCACAGAAACAGCTTCATTAAGGTTTTAGTGTAAAATCAATTTCTATAAAAAAGTTGGTATTTAATAATAGTACTAAGAATGTATAAACAAAATTTGTTTGAATTTGTAATCTAGTTCGTACATTTTAAACAAATAGAAGCCTAACATTATTATAAGATAGTATATGTAGTTCTTTCTAAATCTAATGCATAGCCCTGTAATAATTGTAAAAATAATCTAAGATGTCACATTTTACCCTTAACGCCTTTTGATCTGGTAGTTTCTCTTGAAGAGTGTATGGCACTGTATAACGTCTAAAATTTAAATAAAATCTAAATCATCAATAATATGTTTTTATAATATTACTTGAATGTAATATGTATGATCATATGACGCAACATTGTTATAATTATTTAATCAATATTTTCTGCAGTGTTATAACCATATTATAAATTTAACAATTTGTAATAGTTTGCAAGTAACTTGCACTGTACAAAAACAAAATCATCTCTAGCTTTTGGGGAACCAATTAAAATATTTCTCTTCAAAAAGGATCTTATCGTTTATCGCGCTATATTTAACTGGGGCTTGAAATGGGAGAATGGAGAATGAGAGGCTAAAAACTACCATATAAGATTTGGCATTAATTGAAATCTCTTTTTAGCTATCCTACTAAATGTAGGATTTTTTGTCAATATAACTGTATAACTGTCAATATAAAATGTATAACTCCATTCATTCATTTTTGTACAGATTAAGATTTACTCTAAACTTGATTTTGTATTAGGCTTGTAAGTCAAACTAAGAGTTTTTCAGCATGTTAATCCAAAACACGAAATTAATTTTACAAGTAAAAAACGAATTTTTGATTTCCAAACAAGGTATTTTAAACAAGGGATTGTACAAATATTGCATTTGTTAAGAGCTTTATCGTATTGATCATATAATTTTTAAACCTTTATCGTCCAATAAGATTTGAATATCATTCTGTCTTATAAATATTGGTCGTATATGTTTGATAAACCGGGTGGAATGTACTCGTAAAAAAGATTTTAACATATTTCTTAATAATCCTATACACTTAACTCCAACAAAATAGTGCTTAATTTGCCTAGAGAGAATTTTTTATGAGAACATACAATTTTGTTTTTGAAATTAAAGAACATAGTCTACATTTGACTGTATTTTAAGAATATTTAAAATTACAGTGAAAGTTATTTAAGTGTGAAAGAATATAAAAGTTTATTTTTATTCGTTACACTATATTTATGCATAACAATTTATAATAAATTCAATAACATTTTTTTTTGCATTTAAACGTTAATACTATATTTAACTAAATTGTTTATCGTGGTGATTGCATGGTATAGTTTTTACATAGTATTTGAAAGGTAACACAAATACTTCTCTTGTCTCTGTAGTAAGTCAAAATATTGTCCTATCTGTCAAAATGTCTGGCTTTGAAGTTTTGCATTGCTGAAAAATCAAAACGTCACACACACTGCAGTGGGCAAGAGTTCCCTTAGGTAAACCGCTTCCAAAAAAACCTTGGTTGATTTGAGTTCACGCAGGGTGGGTAAATACCCCTCCAAGTATCCCCACCACTGATCGGGGCGCTCACCGCCTATTTGATCAGCTGCCTAATCCGGCTCAGCCGGTATCATTCACTGCTGCGACCCGTTCAATTGAACCGGTCAGTACAGAGTTACTAAGCATTCCCGTTAGAGCGTGTTTTAACCGGTCATCGGGTTTAACAAACTGAACGACCTAACCGGATGACCAAGTGAACGAGAAGGATCCGCTTGCAAAAAAGTGTTCGAATAGAGGAAGAAACAACATATCTTAAACAGTGAATGGATAGATATATAACAGGAAATGTATTGTATTCACAACAGTAATGTATTCAGTAATCTATTTAAATGTAAATATATATTATTATTACAACTGATTAAAAAATAATTAATTGTATGTTACTATGTACATTACTAAATATTTGAAATGTTAATACTTATGCACAATGGACATGGTTGATTGATATGCCTTTGATTTAACATAAGTTTTATTTCACTACAAATGTTCCAGTAAATTACTAAACATCAATCAGACACATTGCTCGTTTGAAAATAATTTATTTTTATAAATAACAAATTCTATACATTTAACCGATTAAGTTCCCACCACTTTTCATAATGCTAAGGTTAACTATAAGTTTTAACGATTCATTAAAATAATATTACGCACACTACTACACAGAACGCCTCCTCTCAGATCGACCCTACACATCGCACCTATATCGACCATGTGTTACTACATGATAGCCCTTTAAATGCTAATTGGAAATCAATTTTTAACAGCACTAATGTAAATGTTTTTCTACTAGAACTTCAGAATATTATTACAATTTCAATAGCCAGTCGAATAAATCTAAAACTAGTCAAAAAAGCTAAAACCATGGATTACTTCAGATTTAGTCCAAGCTACAAGAGAAAGAGATAAATTAAGTACATTGGTGAAAAAATCACAATTTAATGTGGAGCTTAAACCCCGCTATGTAAATTTACAGGAACATTTTAAGCACAAATTTAAAAGCAACTAAAAAAATATTATTTTTGTGATACATTCGACAGAACTAATGGGGATTTAAACATGTTTTGGGGGGTTGTAAATAAATTGAGTGGTAAAGAGGTTAACAAAGTTTCATTCCAGCTAAATAAAAATTTGCCAAATACCAATTATTCAATGACAAAATTAAGCTTGAAAGTAGCAACGAATTTAATGAATTCTTTACTAATGTTGGTCAGAACTGGCGAAACTCTAATGGCTCAAATATAACAATGTTTTTTCGAAGACCGATTTTATAGGCTTAATTCGACATTCAAATTACGTACTGTTACAAAAGGTTATACGTTACGTACACGATTCGATAACTGCAAATATATTTAAAAAATTCACATCACAATGTGAATGTGTCAAAACACGTTATTATTTTTTATTTAATTATCTCTAAAATTACAAAACTACTATTTTTTTACCTATAATATCATTTGTTCTATTATTAGTTTTGAGTTCCAATATTCACGACCAGCAGGCCCATGTAGGCTCTCCCAGTTATACTATTCTTTTTTTCAAATTTTAATTGAATTAAATAGAATTACAAGATTTATATAATAAGAAATAATTAAATACGTATAAGTACCGTATTATTTCACTCTGATACATATATTCAGACTTTGTATGTATGTGCATACGTTTGTTGTAATACGTGTCTATGTATATGTGTTTTATTGTACTATGTTTGGGAAAATAAACCATTTCCACTTCATTTCATATACCTGATTTGGAAAAAAGTATCAAATTTTATTCAGTTGCCAGGCAAAATTGAACAACACTTTCAAAGTGAACAGGTCTTGAAACACTGATCCGGATCAGTTGTTCGCTTGAATTATTAACTGACCCGTTCGAATTGAACTACACATTTCTAATGGCCATTGCCACTGCACGGCTAACCTCAAAATAAAATGCAAGCTTCCTGCATACATCTATGACTACATTAATCTGTTCAATTAATATTTTACGCTTAGAACTTCGACACTTGTATATGGCTACACAAAAAATATATATAGTTTAATAGAACAGGTAAAGTATCTGCAGTGTAAACAAAACTGTGAGAGCGAGACACGATCCACACAGCTGATAAACAGATACAAGAAAATGCTGGTCCCACTCTCCCCACCCCAACTCACCGTCGGAGGTGGGCCCCTCTTTAAAGATGGTTGTGAAAGTTGAGAAATTAACAATTATTTCAAAATATTTTTTAATCCAGCTGAAGGGAATCTCCTGACAAGAGAATGTATCAGTTTTCCTTTGAGAGCAGAAAGTTAAAACCCTGAGGGATGGGGACTTGATTCCTTTTATTTGTTTTATTTTGATTGTATTTCTTGTTAGTACGTGACCAATGACAATATTTGCTTGTCATAGTGGTCTGAATATATTGATCACTTAATTTAACTTAAATCTGTGATATGCGATCAAAATATCGATTGCTGTCGATCATTTGGTTGTCACTTTCGATGGGGAGTTTATTAACCAGGCAAGGTCATTTAGACCTCGATAGATCAGTAAACTTTTTTGTAAAAAACTATTAATATCCAAAACATCGACATTATATTTCCTTATGAACTTTATAAGATTTTTATCCAGTCAGTGAGCTATAATGTCTAACCTCGATAAATATTTAACCTCTTTTATGTACAGTGTTTTCTACAAATTTAATTTTAATGAAATAAATTCCCTATAATCAATATATTTAATAAAATAAATGTGTGCTGTTTTATTTCAATAGTATTGAGAGGTTCAACTAAGTGGATTGGATGAAATGATAGAACTAGCCTTGTTATTACTAAGCACTTGAGTTCACGGTACCCTAGCAACAGTTCATAATAGAGAGGTACTGCGCATAAATTAAAATAGCATGGTTTATCATGAATCACTATTTCATCAAAAATAATATATTCCATAATGGTGGAGGATGTTGGGCGAATAAGGTTCATTTTCTTATTACAATCCTTCTTTGGAACATCAACAGTTTCTCTCAAGAGTCTGAAGCAGTGCAAATGGCGGGTTCTACATTCCTGTTTGTGGATAGTCTTCCACAGCTTTGGTTTTGTAGATTTTCTCATCCACCTATGCAATAGCTCTGAATTAAAAAATTACCCTAAGGTTTTTGTCACAATTTTATGTTATTCAGTAGTTTTAGAATTATTAATTCGAACACTGATAGATCACAAAACTCAAGTGGCAATAGTTCTGAATCTTCGAGCTGCTGAAGAACGGCTTAGCTTTTACAACATCAATGAAGTGCCTGCACAAAAATATTACTTAATAGCAACAGTGTTCACTTGGTTTCTACATATAGTGCATTTAATTATATTTGTGCATCCAATATGGAACTACTCTTTGCGTTTTGCAGTCAACTGTGCAACAGCTGTTCATATCAGAGGAATAATTTTCACGCAGTTCGTCGCTTGTATGGTGCTTACAACAAAATGGTTACAAATCAGCAAAAGCCTCCATAAAAGTATAAAAGATGTCTCTGGACTAACAAATAAACCATTGGAAAATAGAAACAATAGGCGTAATCCGCAGTTGCCTGACTCAAACTCGGACATACTGAGTACTTTAAATATCATTAAAGAGATTAAACCATCATTAGACCAAACAAAAAATGATTTTGACTCATTCTTTTCTGTATTTATTGCATGCAATCTCATTATAGTTGCACTGTATGTACCACAAATTATTTATTCATCATCCTTGGCTTACCGCAGTGACTTTGCAGACAGCTTTTTGTTGAGTGTTGTGGTGAAACTGTCCATAATGTGTTTTATGGCAATCCATTCTCGCGAAGAATGTCTTGCTGATCGTGCTTTAGAAGCTGTTACATTTAATAAGCTTTTGTTGAAAAATGAAGATATGTATGTCAAAATAAGTGCAAAGCATCGGATTTTGGCGAACGTTCACCGATCCTTTCCAAGTGATTTCCTCATATTCTCCGCAGAGTACTCGCTGCTACTCGAACTATGGGACACCGGCCTCATGGCTTTCACTGCTTTATCTGGTTCATAATTTTATCGATTATGGTTAGAATGAATTATTTGAAACTTAAAAATGTAAAAAGGTAAAGTATACGTAATTTGGGAACTATTGCACTCATTAGAGCAAAATGTATTAAGAAACTACTTCCATAATATTGACAGGTTCACGTTCACAAGGTGTCCTTTTGTTTATAACTATAAGTGCAGATTTAAAACTTCCAGTGATTATTTTGAGTTTATATTTTAACAATAATGTAGTTTTTAGTGATTAAGTATTTCATTTTATACTTCCTCATGATCGGAACCAAAGGGTAACTTGTTGGTGTGAGAAACGTACTGTGTATTGTAATAAGTAGCCACTTCAATACATTTTCTATTTAAGTATAAAATGTATAAATGAATAAAATTTGTACTAATGCAAATAAGAAGTGAGATGATTCTATTCTGAAGATATTGGCAAAAGCTGTAGGCTAAATTTTTACTGATCGTTTGTAAATTTTCAGCACTTTCTTACTAGTTTAGCCTATAAGGCTGTTATTTGTTTCAGTTCAAAATTTAATTTAATTTTTATGTTCCATATGTTCCACGGTATATATATATATATTTTTTAAGCCTAAATTAAATTTATATTTTTATATGCGGTAATTTGAAACCCAAACTTAAAGTAATTTGCTCAAAGTAAACATTACTACAGAAATTTTTAATGCACATAGAAAGATATTCACCTTTTCTTATTTGTTTAATAATACTTTGACTGAAGGTTATTTACTGCCACGCGCGTTTCACATTCTCGGGATTTGTTTAACAATGTCATCTGAAATAGCTAATTTTCCTTATGAGAATACAAGGAAGAAAATAACAATAAAGAACAAACTTGAAGAATATTATATAAGGAAATACATCACCAAGTAAAACTTAAACACATAACTCGTCATAAACGCTTAATTCTCTAAAGTTGTTTATACTATGCAACCACATTTCTTTAAAATGTTTCTATATAAATACATTACTTGAATTGATAAACTTCTTCATAAACTGAAATGTTTCTAAAAACATAAATCGAAAAAGTTGAAGTAACTGATAGGATAAGGAAACAATATAAAGTACTATGGTTTAGTCTGATAAAAAAAACATTATTATCTGAACTCTATTCGAAGACTTTTCAAGAAATTCGATCGTGTAATAGAAACGCCTACGGACACAGAGCGGGCTTCAGCAGTACCTTCGCTAAAATACCAGAACGTACTTTTAATTTGTTGTGTTTGAAAAAAAAATTGCTTAACTTCGTATCATTGTGTTTGTGTATACAATGAAACGTACAATTGTCGTATGATTGAATAAAACCATACTTAAAATAAAGTTCTGAAATATAATATAGAGCTTTATGATTGATATTAAAATAATCTTGATGATATTAATATATCATGTGATGGTGTTGATTGATATATTCTTTAAATGTCTCGTCTCTGAAATTTATTATTTTCTGAAATAGCATACAAAACCTAACAGTTCGATACTATTATTTATTTGGTATCTAGAATGGCTGAATGTTACTCTTCTTCACACAAAATAAAAGTTATCTGTAATTGTTTTGTTTACCAGTAAAAACATTGAACATTTCATAAAGTTGTCTTACATAATATTATTGAATTACAATGGTCTGTAACAAAATAATAAATTTGTTTAAAAGGGTGTCTAGTTACTATTAGAAAGTTCTATTCAATCTTTAGTATCTAGTCAATGTTCACACAAAGAATTAAGACATTTTAAGTATTTTCCTTCTTTTAATTCTCAGTGCCTTATTATAAAAACAAGTAGCAGAAAAATGTATACCTGAAACTAATATGGGCTAGCAATAAATAGAAAACGAATATTTAACGTCTATCCCATTTTAAGCAATAAACTCATTTCATATGATAGAGTGAGGTAATTTCCCTTCTCGAATATAAATATCCACAGTTAATATCTATCACTGTACTTATAATATTCTACACATTTTACTGTATATCAAAGTGGCAACTTAATGATTTGTATGGGTTTTAAAGCACCCTCTTCTAAACTCTCCATCATATTTAATTAATATGAATGTTTTATATATAGATATATATATATATATATATATATATATATATATATATATATATATATATTCTATATATATATATATATATATATATAATATACATAATATATACATATGTAACACATGAAATGGTGTCTTTTGATAAAGTCCTATTTACTTTTTTAATTTATTTCATCCATGAAAATTAAATGCTAAATGTATTACTAAGCACTAAACTCAAGAAGGACTGGACCAATTCAGCTATTTTTTGTCCGAGGAAGGCTTTGAAGACAAAAATAGAAACAATTTCCCGGAATATTTTATAATTCAGAAAAAATTATTATTATATTTATAACATGTAACCCACACTAAACTGAAACTTAACAGCTGTTGTCACTTTCAGATTAAGTTGCTGAAATGCAGAAACAATGTTATAACACCCACCTCAATAAACAATGCTCTGAATGTTTGCACATAAGGTAATTGAAATGTATTGGTTATATATTTGGTTGTATTGGTTATCCCTTGACATTGTGTATATCATTCTTACTAGTTTAAAGAAAATCAAAGAGATGGCATAGTCTTCCCCTTATACCAGAAGCAAACAAAAACTACGGATGTAGATGTCTTATAGCTTTACGTATGCACATAGTTTTCTTATCACATTAAAGAATCAAAATCACTTTGAGCTCCAGAAACATAATAGACCAGAAATCTGTTGTCTAAGTTGGTTTTTGTTGTTATATATTTTGTTAGGCGGGACACAAGGCAAACTCAACTAAGAGAATGTACTTTTCTTAGACAGAAAGTGTATTTAAACATATAAATACACTTTTTGAACAAAATAGGTTTTCGGCACAATATATATTATACTAGATGTATATAATCGATCAAATTTAACTTTTAAACTTTTAAATGATGGATACTGAAATAATATGTACCATATCTGTCCTTTTTTGTTTGAATAGTATCACATTACACCATTTTTTTAGATCATAAATGCTTTCTCTAAGAAAGGTACGCATTTTGATTTTTGAAGAATTTTTCGATTGAGAAGCCGAAGAAACTAACAGTTTCAAATCAATATTGGTATCAAACATACTAATCAAGAGCAATTTAAATGTCGAGGATCTAATTTATACGGATAACAGATTATTTAAGCCAAATAATGTTTATTAGTAAATAAAAAAATATTTTTGTAAGTTTTACTCAAAATATATTCATTAATAGGTAGTAACTGATATATTTGGGTGAAAGGTTATAAATGAACGTTGTCAAATATTAGAATGACGTTTCCTATAATAAGATTTGTTTTCATATTTAGCCTAAATAATAAGCATCAAAACATTTTCTAATGAATGCAGTTTAATTTTGTTTTATTATTGACTTTCGCGAGTTTAATAGGGTATACAGACAAATAAGATTGTGTGAATAAGGTGAAGCAGAGATTTGTTTAAAAAATGAGGATGTGTTATTGTGTTGGTTGTTTAAAATGTATTCTTTCTCAACTGACAAATAAGTGTCTTTGGTAGGTTATTCTATTTGTACTTTCGTTTATATCCATTAAAAGTTTCATTTTGGGTCGAAGAACTCAAAATGCTACTGTGTAGCAATATATATTCATAGTAAGGATATTGTATCCCATTGAAAGTTGTGCTATAACCAGCAAGGCCTAATAATATACGCCAATTTCAAAATCAGTCTATGTTCTAGTCTAGTTTGTAAACACTCATAATGTTAGACTGATAAAACTATAATGCAGATATATTAATTTTCTTAACACAGTTTTATTTGTAAACACTCATAATTTTAGACTGATAAAACTAAAATCCAGATATATTCGTTTTTTAATACAGTTTTGCATTGTTGTATACACTTAATTTAGGAGGCACGTCTTTTCATCTTCCTTTTTTGTTTTGATCCAAAAACAATACTATAATTATCTCTGCACTGAACTCCTTTCACGAACAGTTTAAATCGGTTAGATCCATAAATTGTTCAAGGAAAAGCGATCAACTTTTTACCCTTATTCTATCCTTCCTCGTGGGTCATACTCCTGTGCGAGGATTTTATCAAACACAATAAGGAGGTGAGTCGATACAGTACATAATCGACAGTACTGATAAAAGTGTATCAGCAAAATACATGACTTGAAAGTGTGCTTTCTGAAACTACAATCCAAATTCAGGCACATTAGATCGTGCGGCTATCATCTCTTTCATTATATAAGAGATTTTTGTATAAATAGAAAGTAACTATCCAACTGCTATTGTAAGATAATTTGGTGTTGCAGGGAGTATAACCGCGCCGATGCATACACAAGACTAGATACAGTACACACGTACAAGTAAACCGATGATGTTACTATTAAACGTGAAACAAATGTTTATCATCGATATATCTACTTCATTATAAACAAATAAGAGTAATATATTAAAAAGAGTCTAATGTACAATTGTGAGCATGAATGGAAATCTTTGACGTATCACTCCATTCATAAACTATAGGAGTAAACTATTTCATCCCAACTCAGATTCCGAACACATATCATTAGATATGAAAGGTAAGCTCTAGCTCTCCGGCGTGTGAGAATGAAATACGTGCCTGAGAGATTGGAAAACTTCTGGACTGTCCCGAACATCATTCTCGTGTATTACAGCTCGGTTCATACTTAGTAATATTCTTCTCCGCATTTATTTCATATGCTACCAACTTACTATTTATAAAATATTATGCTAATAATATTTTAACTGTAATGACAGAATATTTCTGTGTAACTATTATATTTTGAGGAAAGTATTAACTAAAAAATATATGGATGAAGAATATAAAAGTTTTATAAAGAATAGAGTGTTCTTTTGATGAATCTCTTTACTAAAGTAAACGATTCTCCAATTACAATGTTCCTAAAAAAACTAACTGTGCTTTCTTTATTTTAGTTTTCTCTAAACAAAATATTAAATATCCTTTCATAACAAAGTGCGTCTTAAAATTAGGATATGCCATCATATAAAGGGTAATCAACTCAAGGAAGCCGCCTTTGGGACCTTAGAAGGTATTATATTTAAAAGATAGTCTTGAATTGAGAAGTTTATTATTATTTGATCTGATAAACGTTATTTAGTTAAACTTTAAAATTATGTTGTTACTATTACTAATTTTTGTTGACTTGGAATGTTCATATATTAGGTGCAGCTTTAACAAAACAAAAGTTAAAAATTGCTTTTTACATAGGTCCTTGATTCAAATCCATCAATGTTTTACATCTGTTTTACAGCATATATTTTAGTGTACTATTTTATGTACATACATAAATTGTTTAAAAAACAATGATATATCTTTAATAATTAATTGTGTATAAATTTATATATTCATTTAAAAATTTTACATAGTAAATTATATACCCGGTATAAAGTACAATTACCTGGTATAAAACACCAATAACATAAGTAACTCCATTTTAAAATAATCATTAGCACAACGTTTCTAAAGTTAAAAATATGTCGTGATTTGAGACGAGTTTGCAATTTATAACGCAGTTTTAAATATTATTCTCATGTTCAAAACGAACCCTCACATGCGTGGAGAGCTAACTAATGTTAAAATCAGTTCTTGTTTGATTTTATCTAATAGATATTTTTCGGTTTAGAATGATCAATTATAAAGACTTTGACAGGTCCATATAAAAAAACTAATTACATCTCAAAAAGCCAGTTCAGCTGTGGAAATCCGATTATATGTTCAATCATCTTACAGTAACTTACCGTCTCCACTAATTGCCCTGGTTATGTCAGCCAATTTACAAGCCGCATACCATGCTGTTCCTTTTATATTTAATTACCTTATTGTTGGATTAATGCCTCTTCTGCTACGTCGTTAACACCAAAGCCAACCACATTATCTTTCAGTAAGTTTCAGGAACCAATAAAACTGTCGAAAATTAATACATTTAGAAGAATAATTAATACTTAACTAAGGAAAGTACATCAAATTATTCAGAGGATTGAGCAAAATTAAATTTAGCCACAACGCGCAAATAAAATTAATTAAAAAAAAATCACAAAAATGTGTTCGGCCAATATTTGCAGCAGCATTTGTTTAAAATGCATAAAATACATATATTTTTCTCAAGCAATTTTCCTGTTCGAAAGGTTGATTATTTGGGAAATTCAGTGTAGTCAAAGTAAACTGATGCCACGACTGACTTGGCCTGAGGGTGTTATAAGACTGTAGCTACATGTTTCCTGTTTTGGGAAAATTCTCCAAAGAGAACCTTAAGGGGTAGGCTCTACCACTCTGGCGAAACGTGATGCAAGGGCTTTAAAACCAGCCACACCACAGCCTCATTTTTGACCTATTAAAATAAATTGTTGTCATTTAATGAACAAAATGCATATTTAAGCATGTACAGTTTCAAACTTCTTACATAATTACAAATCAGGTAATCTGAGGTTCTGTAAACGTTTCTTTACTTAAAAAGAGTAAATGAATCAAATTGCAAATTGAACGTTAAAATTATCTATAATGAGTTGAAAATGAATAATACACTTGCTAATAATAGCTATATAGTATTGAGAGTGGTGAAAGTGGGGAACCAGGATTTTGCGATCAGCTTACATTGGTAAGTATTTAAATTACACCCAAGTTTCATATATCTAACTCTTCCATGAACAGACAGTTACTGAGTTATTTCAATGATACTATTAAACTATTTTCATAATACGTTTGATCTTGTTGTTAGATAAACTAACTTTTCCTTCCTAGAAATAGGTGTTCAAAACGTAGTATTGTGTGAAATGGTACAGAGGGCTTGACAGCCCTAACTCTGACTTTAAATAACTGCAATTTTATTCATTAATTTTTAGTAGTCCAATTTTATGGGAGCATTATGAAAGAAATCAACGTTCATAAAATTACCCATTCATAACTCTGTTACATAATATAATTTACTTGTGCTTAAAAGTAGAAACTGGTAGAAATTTCACAACAAACCTCCGAAGAAGACAAACAAAATCGGGAAAATGTCTTCTACATACTATATTTTAGCTTCAATTAGCGTCTTAAAGCTTGCAATCCTTTGCAATCCAAAGCTTTTTTTAAAGCTTGCAATGTGAAAGTTTAGAAGCAGTATGGAAGTAAGAGTTATGTGCAGTATTTTTAAGTATATTACAGTATGAGATATTTAACGATGAAATAACACTCTTTGGTGCTTTAGTTAGTACACATTGACATCAGCAATAAGCGCTACACCGTGCCTGTGTAGAATAAAAGGTCTACCAATAATATGATAGGTCATGCTGAATATCCGATATAATTATTAAAGATATAAGTAAGAAGCGTGTCTGTGGTGGATACCAAGTTTTCGTTCGATTATGCTTATTTTTTATACATACCATGATTCAATAGCTGAAATCAATCTCGTTTCAACTTATCCCCTAATATCAAGAGTCATATAAACATAAACTGACCATGAGGTACATTGACTACTTACTAGCTTTAAATTATAACCTAAACAATATATTTGGAAAATGTAATCTTCTGACTAACTTAACCGCATGTGTGATCAGTCCAATCCAACTTTATGTTTGTAAAGGTTTAAAATTATAAACAATTGGCTAACTAATATTCCATTTCTTCACACATCATAGGGGCAGACTAATAGCAAAAGATATATTCTGAAATTATGAAAAATACATAAAACCTGTTATGAAGAGCCGTTAAAAATAAAACTTAATTAGGAAATTAAATGTGTGTGTAGCCTATTTAAAAAATAAAGAAATTTAAAAAAATTGATATTTCTGTAACACGTAGTACTATATAAATATATATGATTGCACTAAAAAAGGCAGTTCCAAAATATATTGCTAAAACTACGTTAACACTTATACCAAACCTTTATTTATAACATTTACATTTATAACACAAACGTAGAATACCACATTTGAAAGCAGAGGATCGACTGCTTGAAGCCAATGTGCGAAGTCAAACATTAAGTCAACTGAAAACATAGTTTGATAACATAAAGAGGTTGTACTAAACATCTGATATAAAAAACATGATTTAAAATCGATAATTTATACTTTTTTAATGTCTCACATTATTAAACATGCAGTAATACAGTTATCGGTTCACTGATAATAGAGTTAGAGAATCTTAGTTCAACTAAGATATATTGGTTTACCACTAATTAATAGCAGAAGGAAAGAATGATACAAGATACAAGTCAGTGGGGAAATAACAACTAAATATAGTATAAGTATAATATTCTCGACCTAATTAACAAGTTGTGGCACAGGCTTAGAGTTAGCGGTTCCCAGTAGTGAACTGCACAATTAAATGTTTCCCCTCGGAATACTAGACTGGTTTATTTTATAATTGCGACCATTTAGGTTAAGTAAAGAAAATTGCACGTACTGTAAACCATCATTTTGTGTAAGTTTGTTCGCAGTGTTGTCTGTTTTATTCCCCATTCCGTCAAGGCTGAACACACTTTGATTATATCGGTTTATTTTATTTTTATTTAAACTTGAAAATACATTCTATTTAGATACAAATGACATTGTTCTATCTTGAAAACTAACTTTTTAAAATACACTTTTAAGGTTAGCTTAAAATAATTCCTCTGTTGGTGTCTGTCTGGAAAGTAAGATTTGCTATGATTTAAGACTACTTTATATGTAAAACAAGATTTGTTTTTCTTTTTAGAATGAGTACTGCTACCATGTTTTTACAATAAGTTATACTTCTAAGAAAATAAACTTTTCCACTGCATTTTTTGAACTTGTATGTATTGTTTTGCATTTTAAACCACTTGGCTCCGAGCTGGAATAGCACTCTGGAATAAACATCAATTTTGGAAATGATCTATCGGAAAGGCGCAACACATAGAGAAAAATCAAACTGATTTTGATGGTTTGATGTCGTTTGACTCACACCATAAAATTCTCAAATATCTATATTAGTAGCTTGGAAGTGATACTTACATTTTACATAATTTATTTAATGAACATGACATACAAAATTTAAATAAATCAAATTTTCTTTGGCAGTTCTTATGTTTTTAAAAGTTGTATCGGAGAAATACAAACCCTAGAAGAAAGAAAGAGATGAATAATAATAATGATGTAAACAAGACTAAGACCACGGAGTGACAGAGTTTGAGCTTTGTTTAATAATGTAGATTTTCATGGAAAGCCATTTAACTATCGAGTTTCATGATGGCGCATGTCTCTTCACGGGACTTGCCTGAGTGCGAAAATGTTTACATTGGTCTTATGGATAACCACAGTGGCAACGATAATAACGTAAATAAAACATATTTGTGACTTTTCCATTGAATTCTCTTGTATTCTTACTATAATCATTTCACTAAACAAAATAATGAGTTAGTTTGTTTATTAAAACAGTAGTTAAATTGAAAATTTTTAGTAGCTTTTACTGAATAAAATCAAAATGTGGATATTTTTTCTGAAATAATTTATAATTAAGGAAGTATTTTTGATACAATTTTAAATTAACCAATTATATTAAAAAGCCAATTGTAGCATAATATTTTATCATTTTATTAAAAAAATTTCAATATTTATATTTCTTGTTGCCTGAGTGATGGCAAAATCTAATATTAGAGGGGTTAGAAAAATGTCATGTAAATGTGTCTGTCTATATTTCGAAAACAAACTTATCTATAAAATTGAAAGTTTGCATGAAGTTTGACTTCATTTACATGTGGAAAATACTGAGTTCATCATCGGTGCTCAGTATTTGGCTGACGGTTTGCGAAGATATTACATTGATAACTATATTGGCAACGAGAAATAAAAATAAATTTGTAAATAAATTATTAAGTCTAATTGTATGACATTTATCCGGTAAAATTGGTGTACATAGAGTAGAGAGGAAAGTAATGAGTAGAAGATTGGATTTCAATGCACTCTTGCGTTTTAACACTCTCCCTATCACGCTATAATTTTTATTATTTAAACACTGCTATGAATCTTAATTAAAAATGTGAATTTATAATGTTATATATCAAAATGTATCAAGAGTAAAATTTACTAAATTGTTTTACATCCTTAAAATTGTGCAAGCAACATCAGCGAAGAACTATAATAATTTAAGCCGTTTAATTGTGGCTAAAATGAAACAGGACAGAACAAGAAGAGCAGTCGAACACCAGGGAGACAGAAGTTCTGCGGCAAGCCGATGTTACCGCAGACACCAATCTTGTTGGCTTGGTTCTTGTTGTTGTTTTGAAAGAGTTGGAGGCGTTTTTTAGTTGCTTGCGTTTTCTCACGTTTTATAAATGTATGGAACTTTTTATAATTTTTTTAGGTATATTATATGAATAATTCTTATTTGGGCTATGATAACTTTTTATCTTCTTTTAAGTAATATTGTAATACAAAAACAACGTTTCTTAATATATTATAACAGTAACTAGCCGTTCTATTACTTACAGTCTTATCCGTTTGTATTAAATAGTTATGTGTTTTCCCAATATGGTTTAGACGTTTTGTTATACAATAGCCTAATTTATAAAAGTTCTATTTATTTCACTTAACTCATTACTTATTTATAAGGACTTAAACGAGATATTATAATAGGTTTTTGCTATTACTAGTATATTAAATTACACAATTATTCATTAATCATATATCATGTGTTGTACCATAACTACAAAATAATTTCAATAAAATAATTATTTTGCAAATTTCAAAAAAATGTATGTATCAAGAGATATACTAATTTTTACTGAATCAATGGATAGATTGCTACCATGTAGCAAAAAAGTAGCTCTTACTCCATCTTAAATTTTCCTATTATTTATTATAATTTACAAATTTAATAGATTTTTAACATTATTTCTAATCAACACAACTACAAACGCATATCCAAAATCAATTAAAATTGATTTAATACTTTTGTTACTAGTATAAATCAATAAATACCGAGGACACAACTTTACTGTACTATTAAAAACATTTCTATAATACATAAAACACTTACATTATACCTAAGATGAAACAGAAAGAAAAAGAGCTACCGTACCAGATGTATTTATATTTCCGAAAAAGTGTTATATTTAGAAGTTTGAAGTTATACATACAAATGTTTGAAGTTTTTACTTTAATTATAAATTGGTTAAATATATAGGCACTTATTGCTATATTGATTTTTGCTGCTGAGCTCAATTGTTTTCATTATAACGAATAAGATCTCCACATCTATACTTCAAGCATTCAAAGTTTTAATGTTACGTTTTAAAGTAATAAAGTTTTAACTATTTTTATGACTTACAATGTCTCACTCTTTTAACATAAGTCTGTTATCTAATTGTGGATCACAACTCCAATTTAAAGTAAAATTGGAATTTAAATGCTATTTATACTGTTGATTCATGATTTTTCACCAGTCTATACATTTCTATCCACTTTTACTATATGCAGATTTCAATAGACATTTTAAATGCATACGTAGAATTAACATGTTAGTGTCAACGTAAAGATTTAGCAATTTAGTAAAACCAGCCGTTCTAAAATATAAAGTAGTTAAATTAAAACAACAAAATGTTAATTGCTTTGTTAATTATTGAGTCTTCAAACGTTTAAATACGATGTTTTGGTTTCTCTTTGTTCAGAAACAACGTCTGGAAAGGTAGGTAAGGATATTCTGGAAAGCCTGTAATTATACATATAAACACACATTTTATATAACATTTTAATACTTTATAAGTGGATAATCTTCAATCGTTCGTAAAAGTAGTAAAATACGTCTCCAAAACCTCACACTACTGACATAAAGTTATTTGCTTACATAATAAGTCCATTATTAAATACATAATTCAAGCAAAGTATAACATGTACACTATTTCAAAGTACTGATTAAGAATTTACAACGTGTGTTAACTATATTATGCAATTGTTAGCCGACTGTTCCTAAACTACAACAAGACGAATTGTCACTTTCAATGTTTACTGAACAAGACAAATAAATAACAACATTTCTATGGATTTTATCACAATGATTAAAAATCCACCACAATATCAAATGAGGCCTTAGTCTTGATTAGTTAGGGAAGAAAATTTGTTCATTAGCCGAAATACATTATATAAGCACGTAACCTTGTTTACGTTGAAAGGTGCAAATAAATCGTAATAAACAAATTATCAGTAGTCGTGCTAGTCTTTTTGGAGCTTTAAATTAGAGGATAAGAATATAGATAAAATAATGGAACCATATTGATCATATTTTTATTAATTTTAACTTAAATGGATTATTTTTCTGACACTTAAAACAAACCACTAAATATATACACTTGCCACTTTCAGTTTAGTTAGGTTAGTCATCTAGTTATCTGAAGGTGATGTAACTATTATGTATGTATCGTATAGTCTGTTTTAAGTATATCAAGCTAGAAAGAAATATAATCATAAAAAAGCATTACATAATTTTCAACCCTTTTATGCCCTTTTAAAGAAATCCTTCAAAATTAGTGTGGCTGACAATCGATTTCTATGCTAATGTTGAGTTTAGCTTCCATTTCACCTTCCTCAGACTTGCCTCCCGAAACGTCCACATCCGTCTGATAAGGCCTAAACAATCTACGAAGAATAAACTCAAACAAACTCATTGGATTTTTTTCGGTATCAGAGATACCTATATTACAAAATCAAGTGTAATCTAGATGAAGAGGTATTATTTCTCAATAAAAAATTTATATACATATTATACTATATTTCTCGACTAAAAGTAATTAAAATTATGTATACATTCTTCTAATACTACTAGAAATCCTTATTTTAATTATTTAAATTTTAGCAACAAATTTAGAAACAAAGTTAAAAAATATAAATAAGTATGAACACTATACTCACAACACAGACTCCTTATCACATGACAACGACACCTTCATGCAGGACACGTGGGTGGACCATTTACAATCGCATAAGCCATGTAACCCTGGTGATAATTAATTCGATTTTCTTTGTTGAAAATTTAAATGGCAACCTTAAATAACTGTAGTTCTTCCTACAAGTTTTTTGTGGTGTAGAAACCTGAACAGGTTCTGGCGCACGACGAAAAGAATGGAATTGGTGTTCACGTCACTGTGTTTTTGAGATGTACATGATGCCAATAACATAGATTTTTGCTCGCCATTGCCAAACGCCATTTTAATATAAATTAATACCTAATTTTCCTTTTTCTGCAAATGATGTTGAGCACACATCACTTTTAATATCCGTCGAACAAAGCAGGATATGCTCCAACAAAGAAAACAGATATGCAAATCATACATGAAACAAATTATGGACTATGAATTTAAATCACTCTCTTATTGAATGGAAAATGCCTTATAAACTTAAGTTAAATCATAATGAGGACAGAGAAAGAGCTAAAAAGGTGAGAAACATGCTGTGTTAGGTAAATATGTGGTACAAAATGGCTAGGCAAACGTCTAATAATTTCCAAGAATCTCCATGTGACTAATAATGTTTGTATGCATATTTATAGGATATTAAAATATCCTATTTTTGATAATATCAAATATCATGATATTTATATGATATTATGACTACATTGGTTTATTATTACAATGGTTTCAATGGCTTATTGCAGATATTGAGATAACTTTTTTCAGAGAAGACTCTGTTTCCAAGAAGTCCAATGTACAAAGTTTGGGGTTCCAAAGTACATAATCAATCAAATGCCCACCTAGTGCTTTAATAATATGTAATACATAAATGGAAATATTGCAGGTTTTTCATATTTTCCTTAGTTAGATGTCAAGCAAATTATTATAAAATGCAACAATTTAAATATCTCAAAATCTATTATCCTTTTAATCAATCCATTAATTTTATTTCAAATTTTTTATAAGTATTAATATTTATGAAGAGTAAAGAATGGTCTTGGACTTAAGGTGGGCTTTTTCATTTTTTCCGTAAAGAACAAATTATTAAATTCTCCTTCTAAATGATTGGCTTTCACTAATTTTACCAATATCTGTTATTCATAATAATTCGCATAACACTAAACAGCAAAGCCACATTTCTCCATTTACTTAGTACGTTTCTCGTTGATTGTGTTATTTGTTTAATAATAATATTAATAATAACACGTCTTTAGTAAATTTATTTCTCTGGTTTAGAAAATACGTTAGGTTTAATCGTAATTTATTCTTACGTATTATAATAATTATTATTATTATTATTATTATCATTTTTATCATCATCATTATTATTATTACTATTACTATTATTATATATATGATAACCAGAACTCATCTTTGAAATATTTATTATCTTAATGTTCTCTCAAGAATAGCAAAAAAAATAATTTCCAGATCTTGTAAAACGAAACCCTGTAGGTTTTAAACATATGTGTAAAAGGAAGGATAAACTTGGAGCTTTGTTGGCGTTGTCAGTCACATGTTCAAACGTGGATCGGACCCCCATGTTGACAATACGTTATGTGTGACAGCTAACAAAATACATGTCTGTCAGCCACAGTTACTTTACTTTTCCGTCCTTTTGTGATTTCAAACAGGATTTAGTTTTGTGTTAATCCTTTAAGTGGCGGACATTTGTGGTTTAATTAACGGTTATTTTCGTGTCTTGCTGCTGATTTAGATGCTCTAATACAACACACTTACTAATTATTTTTAATAACTGAGACCTTATGTATTATATCATAAGTTTTTTTGTTATACTTTTACAGATTAATCAATCTCAAACTAACGTTATCCTTTTGCTTACTCGTTACTTAAAAACATGTTTAAGGTTACAATAATATGCATCATCATTTATAATATCATTTTTGTGATTTCAAATAGGATTTATTTGTGTGTGCATCCTAATCCTTTAAGAGGCAGACATCAACGGTTTAATTGATTGCCATTGTCATGATGCTAGTAATGGTGTTTTGTCACCAGTCAAACGACGAACTTATCGTCAGCTTTTAAATAATCGCATAAAGGATAATGGGGTTTAGGATAATCGGATTTAGGATATTTGCCATTTGTAATGTAAAAAGAAGTATAACACTACCTTTCTAGGATTTAAATCCACAAGCAACAATCCAAAGAAATAGAATCCAATAGAAATCTTTACATTGGACACCTATTCAAAAATTACTTAATACCTGACTGGTATACAATCGCATGAATTCAAACTTCCTTATTGCCGTAGTAATTACTATTTGCATAGCAAAGACATAATTAGTTGGTTAACATTTATCAAACGTACAGCATTACTGCACCAGTTAAAAATACAGTTATCCTTTCTACCCCACTTATTTATGCCAATATTCCCACTTACAGCGCCGTTTGACCGCGCTGGAAACCTGTTATCGCTTCTGGAATCTAAGATAAGGCAATCATCTATTCATGATAACGACTCCATTCATAAATCTGAAGCTTGAACATTGCCTTCTCTCTTTAGGCACTGTTATTGAATTGAACTGAATAAATATTAAATTTATTTATTTATTTGCGAATTAAATCATGACGCATAGAATAATATTACGACTTGTCATATTATTGTTTTTATTATGATCCACAATGTCTGCCTATTGTTTCACACAGGATAGCATCATTCCTGACTGTCACCAGGAGACCCTCTCACTGTGTATACATATGATAGTCGCTGGTAATTTGATGACGGCTGAAAGACACCAGCTAGCTCTCTGAGGACCTCGGAAGCAATGGGGTGACTGAAGAAGGCGCGATACCTGCGATCGTGATGTTACTAGTCTCGAAGAGCGAGGGCCCCCATAATCATCATAGCCAGCAGCCGCTTACCCCACATGGAGAGGTGTTGATCGTGCTTTGCAAAGTACCCTCGGCCGAATCCATGTAGTATTCCCAACCGGACTTTATGTAGGGCAGCCAATTCCTCTACGAAGGCATTTTAGAGTACGCCCTCCTCGTGCACGGGGTGGTCAAGATCTGGGTCCTGCTGCTACTGCAGGATGGAAAGGAGTAACTCCGTGCCGGCCAGCCTGGCCACGACCTCGGGTGGATGATGTTATTGAATTGAACTGAATAAATATAAAATTTATTGTTTATTTACAAATTAAATCATGACGCATAGAATAATATTACGACTTGTGATATTATTTTTTTTTTTATTATGATCCAAAGTGTCTGCCTTTTTTCACACAGGATAGCATCATTCTGGACTGTCACTAGGAGACCCTTTCACGGCGTATACATATGATAGTCGCTGGTGATTCTATGACGGCTGAAAGACACCAGCTAGCTTTCTGAGGACTTCAGAAGCAATGGATGACTGAAGAAGGCGCGATACCTGCGATAGTGATGTTTCTAACGAGGGCCCTCACAATCATCCTAGCCTGCAGCCGCTTACCCCACATGGAGAGATCTTGATCGTGCTTTTTAAAGTACCCTCGGCCGAATCCATTTAGTATTCACAACCGGACTTTATGTAGGGCAACAAATTCCTCTACGAAGCAATTTAAAATACGGCCCTCCTCGTGCACGGGGTGGTCAAGATCCGAGTCCAGCTGCTACGGCAGGGTATAAAGGAGTAACTCCGTGCCCGCCAGTCTGGTCACGACGTCGGCTGGATGATGTCGAGTAGTTTGGCTCCAGGCTTACCACTGACTGATGTCCCAGAGCTGGCCAACTACAATTATCGTTCCTGCGATGTGACGAGTTTGGCTGCTTCCCCTGATTGTTTTCAAGATTTCCCTGAGTATGTAGCTCTCTTCAAGATCTTCAAGTGTTAATGAAGGGGTAAAACTAAAGCCAAATGGTGTATCGGGAGCGGGAAAAAGTGCGGGCTGGTGGGGATTTGACGTGAAGAGACAATGGTAACGCGGCGTCCGGGGTTTGGATTGGGGTGATTAACAATGTTAAATAACCATTGCAAACACTCAAATAACTTATTTTCTTGTATTTGGGCCATCAATTTTACCATATTCAAACGATAAATAATAATATTGAAAAACATTACCGTGAAAACAAAAATGTGTATGTTAAAAATACTCATGTAATCATAAATAGAGGTTATTGAAACTATACTCATAATCGTAAAATTCAATATAAATCTCTCATATTTTTGGCAATTTTTATGGGGAGTAATGTAAAAATAGCCATATCCAAAATGTTTTTATATTTTTGTAGATGCAGCATATGCAGGCTATTTTGAAATCATTTCAAAAAGGTATGTACTTCAATTTATCATTATGTTTGATAAATAGTTAATATCCAAATTGTAGAAACTTTCGTAATATTTCGAAAGTCTTATTTCCTGGTCTTACAAAAGTTTCAAATATCGTCTTGAACCGATAACTTTAAGTATTGCTCTCGGGTGGTATTTAATATTCAATGTCGTTGGCAAGAGTTCTGATATCATAAAATATAACAAGACACAGGTTTATATGCAAGATACAGTTTGTGAATCTTATTTCACGAATTAAAGAACAGGGAGAACCTTAATTAAACGGAATTTAGTGATTTAGTGTAAATTTGTATAACGCTATTAATTAATGGCATTGATAACATGAGTTATTTTGGAGAGGTTGGAGTTAATATTAGTTATAAATTTTTTTCATAACTAATATTATATATAAATTAAACCTCTTAAAACCTACGGAATCTATTACATAAAAGAGACATTAACCGAGGTATTACTTTTAATAACCAGAAAGATTATTTTATTAATAAAAAAGCCATACTGATGAAGGTAATAAGTTTAATGGAAGAATAACAAGGTTACTGATTTGTATAGCCTGTTACACCAGTCTTTGTAAAATAGAGTACTTTTATTATATTTTATAAAATAATAACTTCTTCTTCTTACGTAATAGTGTATTGGAAATGTTATTTCAAGTACATGTAAATTACACTAATGTTTTGTATCTGATAGGATTGTCTATGACCATGTAAAAATACACATATATTGCTTATACATTAACTAAGTTTATACTAAAATTAACCAAAACCATTTTAGCACTATTTAAATTATAATATCTAGATTTAATATTTGTTAAAATTATTGTTTAATGTAATTATTGCACTTACAATTAAACAAGTAAACTAACAACTATGGGTAAATGTTAAATAAGAATGTTAGTAATTACAAGAAGAATATGGATGAAATATGAAAATAACAATAGAGCAAAATGTAGCTTTTTACAATGCACATTTCACAAAAGATCCATTATGTGGTGTGGTTCGAATAAACAGTTTTTACTATGTACTGCAATAAGTCTGAGACAATGAAAAAACTTATTTCTACAACTCTTCATATAATATGAGTTATACAAGATGTATTTAAAGAGAGAGCATTACAAATGTAATATTAAAGTGGCAATAAGTGAACAACGTTGATACAAAGCGTAAGGACGTTTTTAGTAACATGAATACAACATTACTTTTTGTGGTTAAGTTAACTGAAGTTACCTACCTAACCATTTATGTAATAAACGTTGCTAACAAAGTTCTGTATAAGGGCATACATTTCAAAGCTTCTGTCAACAATTTAATATTCATGGCAACCTTGATTGTTGTGTTTGTATCTGTTTTTTTTTTTACTTCAACTTAATGTGCGTCCAGGCTAAGATAGGTGAAATAATTTGGCCTCTTTACCTTTGAGATAATCATGTGAATTACTGTACTTATACTCGGATTACATTATTACTGATAAATTAAAACCGATGTAAACATTAACACATCTCTTTCTGCCCTGCTCTCCACAATACTATTTATCAAACCATTATAATTAAGCAACTTTGCGTATAATAATATGTTTATTATTGTAATGTTAGTATACATAAGAAAGTTGTCACTGTCAAAATACCCTCACAGTTTGTGCAAAGCACGAAAGTATATCTCACAATTAAACACATAACCATGTATGTGTTTGATTGTTCTTGCTATGCCAATGAATATAAAACTACTTAGTTTTATTTTAAAATGTGAATAAAAATGAGCTGTATTTCAGTGCGGAATTCTAAGTCAATTTGGGTCCGTTGAAAGGTTAAATTAAATTAGATAACTATGACTTATTAAAATTCTAAAAATGCTTTAAGTATATACTTGATTCTTCTTTCCTGTTTTGGACTCAAATTTGTACTTTGTAAAGAGGGTCATATATTTTGGGATAAATATCTTGGCATCCACGTACGATTACAGGATGATATAATCTAAAATTTCTCGGTACTGAAGTGAGAAAGTCCAGGTTCGAAGATGAGAACTTATGCTAATAACTATAACTGATTCTTAGCCAGATTAAAGTTATGTCTTTCCAATAAGGTACAGCAATTATGGATTCCACACTCTCACGACCCTTATGCAATGAGATTACAGTGAGATCGTATACTTAATATAAGGACACTTAGGAACATCTCTCAATCCGTGTGAGAATCATGGCCTTAGAAATATATTGGTGTCCATGAGGCATTCTTTCACATTTTCTATCACCAAGACAAGAGAGTTAGTATGAACTGATTCCAATGATCAGATACAAAACTAGATAATACTATTAACTAATAAGTTATTACTAAACACATATACTTGATACATATTTTGTGAAATGAAATTCTCAAAATGCAAATAATAATAAAAAAACTCGTGAATAAACACGTATTCTCTAATTTCCCTTAAAAAATAGTTTAAAGTAGGAGGCACAGGTTGGATTTTTGCTATAACCTATATTCCAATGTGATTTATTGTGCTTATTTAGCATATTAATAAAAAAGTAAGATTAAGCCACACACCTGAGGTTGCAGGCAAAATGTCCATAACTCATTTCTTCTTCAGATGTTTTATGACTATTTGTCCCCCATACAGATATTCAGACACACAAGAGGAGAAGTTTATATCTCCAAGACAGATAAAAGAGAAATTATGTCAGCCTACTGAGTGAAAGGCCTAAATGACGTTAAGCTAAGTCCAATGGATGAACACCATCAAGCACTAATCGAGGATAAGCTAAGCAGTACAATAGCAATCATCCATAAAGCTTCATTTCTATGAAAGCCACATCAGCTTTGTTTTATGATGGTGTGTGTCACTGAATGAAATTTTGATTAGGGTCAGCGAATATTTTAATAGTGCCTTGCTGGTTAGCCATGACACATAAGAGAAAATTGCATAGTAAATTAATTTGTAAACAAAGTGGAAAAAATCACATGAAATTTGAACATTTGACATAGTAACACTTTTAGTCTAATCAAATTATTAATAGACCTGAAATTTTGCACGAAACCTCAGTGAAGTTTTACAATACACGTGGTGTGGCGTATCCCTACCTTGTATAATGTATATAAACAAAAATGTGCTGTTTGTCATTAATAAACAGTTCACCAAGAAACAGTCCAGCTGGGGTATCGGCTAATACTCGTTAAAACTAAATGAAGTTTAACCATCAACTCAACGTATTTAACATACACTACGTAATTTTTATGATTGAAAAACGAAATATCTCCCGACGTGTTGTAAATGAAATTGTCTCTTATGATGCACTAAGGAATCTTTTTTAAATAAGGAATCACTAGGAGCCAGAAATTACTGAACTTACTGATGGGTTTATGGCATTAGTTACAACTTTCATCGAGGTGCAACTTTTCAGGTAACCTGAACAGATACAAACATCAGATTCAACACAGATTACTGTTAATCACAATATTGGTTGTATCCTTACCTAAGATATACGCACAATTTCTATTCCAGCAAGAAGTTGTGTGTAGTAATATTATTTAAAAAAAAATATATAAAACCAGGAAAATGCAATAGTGAAAAATTATACATAAAAAACTGAAATGCAGAGTGAATATTTTTAGAGTCGAAATCCATTGAGAATATTAAAGTACTTGCAAAAATATCTTTTAATAATACCTTATAAATATTCGAGAAAAAACATAATACTCGTAAAGAAAGTATCTTCAAATGGACAAAAAGCTGGTAGGCAGTGATTTATCACTGTTTTTTATCAATCGTTCGTTCGTGAAAGCTAAGCTTCACCTTAAATCTACTTCCACTTGTACTGTTTTATATGTCTTATTAGCATTTTCAGAGTAACGAATATTTACTTAAGACAGTTTTATACTCTATTTGGTCTTATTAAAAAATTAAATTAAATTATACAAATACCGGAAGGAATATTGTTGGAAAGTAACGTTTGGACGTAGTATAAACTATTAGTAATATTACACCGGCAATGAAAGCTTAAGAAACATAAGTTTGTAATGAAGTCTATTTAAAAATCACGATATCTTGATTACTATGAATTTTTTTTAAAGGAAAAATTCGTGTTTCATGTAAATTACACTTCACTTTATGTATAAAATCTGGATATAAGTTCATTAATGCTGTAAACAATTCTTTTATACTTTATGGAACAAGGATTTGGATAAGTATCTTGTCCATTATAACCACTAAATAATAATAATTGCAAAACATTTCACAAAAACTCTTTCCCAAAGAGGGATTCTCCTTTCAGTTTCAACAAAGAATAAAGCTGTTATTCATCTCGATGACATTTTTAAAATACATTTTATTGTACAATGGGATTATTTACAGCGCAACCTATATGACTTACTTTAATAAAACCATAAATAACCTAAAAGGTTGGTTTCTTATGAAATATTCATGAATTATCTTATTGTATATCGTATTTGCTTTGTTGCCATTTCCAAAGTATTTCTATCTTTTGTTTTAGAACATAAACTTTCGTGCTCCCAATTTGTTTAAATTTAGAATGACTTCAGCTTGTCAAGCCACTTTTAAGCTGAATGTATTCGTAAGAAAGTTTAGACATTTATTTTAGAAATCATTGAAAAATCTATAACTTTTATTAAAATGTAGGGAATTTAAAGGGCTCTAGGACACTCGAATCATGAAACACTTAAATTAAATACTGTCATCGAATTTTAGTAGGTACAAATTGGACTAATTTATAGCACATAACTAATGTCTATTCGACAATTTCTCCTGAAATTGAGAGTGGCATTCATACATTGGCAACAATTTTAAAGGTTTTTTATGTTCAAAATTAAAATTTGTTACTTTTCTTATAATACGAATAAATTTTTGAGGATGATTTATCTTTTTTGTATAAACAATTTGTGTATGTGTAGTTCCCTGACGATGAAACATTAGGTATTGAGACGCCTGATCCAAACAATAAAATAAACTATTAGTTTTAAAGTATTGTAGTTTATATGCAATCACCTCAGTATTCTATAAACAACAAAATGAGTTACACCCAAAGAATCCGTAACTTCTGTAACTCTCTACCTCAGATTTATATCGCGATTAGTGATGCTCCTGGACATCCATAGGGTTACCTATATTTACATAACACATCACTTTTCGCTGTACGCAGTGTAGGTTAATCTGGAAGGTATAAACCAGCCAGAAGTGAAACCTGGGATTTTTCACCTTTAAATTAACGATAGGTACTAATATTTAGAAATCTGTTCTTTCAATTGTACTCAACATGTTACAAAACTTGATTACTCTATTTTTATAATCTTTCGTATCCCTACGCACAGACTGTTCTTATAGTAGACAAAACTGTAGTTCAATCCTTTTGTGTGTCCCAATGAAATAACAATATTGTCCTGTCGTCTGTCAGAATAAAGGCAAAATATCACGAAGGCTGTCAAATTCTGTGGACATGACGTCCCCGAGGAAAGGTATTCTGGTTTGCTCTGCTCAGTTGTCAATCATTCAGCTCCATTGTGACGAGATTAGATTTTATCAGGTGAAAAGTCAGTGAGTCGTGTACGGAAAGTATGAGGCATATCGTGGCTTTATCGCTCTTCTTTTTTAACTTTGTTGTTTATTGTTTCCTAATTGACAATTTGGTATTTTTATGTTAGACAGTTAGAGTGTATTACTTCTATACTTACTTATTTATAAAATTATTTGTTTGCAAGAAATATTGGAAAAGTACCAACAACATCTGCACAACTATGTTTAAATTTAAGCACTCGCTCATTCAATATGCAAACATTACTTCAACTATGTTCCAGGTAAATTAATTATTCGCCAATATGAAAACTTATATCCCACAATGTTGCTTAACTTACCATGTAAATATAACGTCTTAATATAAATGGCACAGTCATCTAGACGATAGATTTTTTTCTTTCTTTTCTAGAGTCGCAAGCTAGTTAGTGTACAACAGGTGTCCGTCGTAGATTTATCAAGAAATACATAATTCCATCAGCGTTATTTGGCATAATTGTACTTTATTTATTTAAAATAACAGCATGGAGAATGTGAGCCTAAATTCTTAACAGTCATATTTACCCCACACAGCCTAAAAACTACCATTTACAAAAATTCAAACTTTCCAAATAACCAAACTTAATTATAGCTGCTAGTAAGAACAACTTGATAATTAATGTAAACTTTAGGCTAATGATGAATTTTAAGGAGAATCCAGCTGTTTAGAACATCAACGTAGACCTTCAATCCATTGACTGCAGTCACTCTGCTGTGTCGGTTTTCATTAGGCGGCAAGACACTCCAAAAGTAAATGTTTGGTTAGGGCTGATGCACGATGTAATCATTGGCCATTTTTAGAGAAGAAACAGTAACAGTTCAGATTTATTTTTACACTTTATAATTTTTTCAATATCTCAATCCTCAGAACAAGCCGCACTTCAGCAAGACGGTGCTCCACCACATTAACACTATTATGTAAAAGGTTTGTGAGAATTAAGGCATAGTATTGTTGCTGCATAAGTGCAGAGGACCGCCAGAAATGGTCATAAATATATGGTGGAGATTGAATACCGAATGTACTACGTGAGTTTAACTTATGGTAATCACGACGAAATGTATTAAGTAAGATATCAATTTCAGTTGTATTTACAACGTGTTAAGTTAGTTGATTGAAAAAATAATATTATTATATCAGGAGTTCTAGCTGTTTCTGGAATTACCGTATTTAATACGTGTATGAGCTATAAAGCTCTTGTTACCAGTTTCATACTGTAGTGCATTGTGCCTAAAACACTGTAGTATTTGCAGTTATGTTCTGATGAGACAATTTGAATACCTTTACACCGAGATTACAATTTATTCTGTAGACTTGGTGTCTCTGATGTCAAAACTATTTTAAGATTTCATTTTGAGCTTCTTCGTTGCTGACTTTTTTGGATCTCTTAAGACGAAAATGACTCCAGATTCCAGATGTCAAATCAGTGACAGCGTCAGATTCCAGGCGTTGCACTAAAAGTAAGGTGAACTGTAGCTAAACTCAATATTCCCATTAGACCAATCCTTACCAACATAGTTATGTGTTGTGTAAACATTGTTTAGGAGATTTAATATTTCTTCTAATAACTTCTTTGGTCTGATAAATAAAACTAAAAATGCTTTATAGTTTAAAAGTTACAAATTGTATTCGTGGATTTGGAATAAACGTGATAACTGAATACAAAACCAAAAAAAAAAAATTGTGAAAACTGAAACTGTGTATATCTCACATGACCTTATAGCTTAAGAACTAAAAATATTATTTGTGCATGAAGTACAAACATGGTACTTGAAAAAACTACTGATATTGTGACCATGTCTGTAAATTAAAAACACCTTATAATTTAAGAAATACAAATACTATTCGTGAATTAGAAATAAATAAAAGTATTATTATTGTTAAACTGCTTATACATATTCATTTGTAATAAGATTGGAAATTATATGCAATAAAGCCATTATAACTTGCTAACAACAAAGAGAAATTAATTAAGGAATTATATGATGCACAATTGCAATAATTCCAGTCCGTTCAAATGCGTCTTTTACTTTATTACAGCCATTCATTAGTATCATTATAGATTTTGTTTGCCATACAGGACTGATTGGATCGATGTTGATTGTTCAACATAATAAACAAGGACATTAGCAGTTCTGATTTATGAGCCTAAATTTATATCGTAACTTTATTATTTGTTTTGTGAATATTTGCATAAAACATGTTGTGAATTTGGTTTATGTTGATATGGTTAAAATACTTAAATGAAGCATGGAATAGTATTATAAAGCGTCTCTGTTTTTGTATATGTCGGATATTCTTATTACTCTTTCTTTTTGTATACAAATCTGTATGTTTATATAAACATGGCAGTTATTCGTGCAACTTTTTACAAATATTTTAGAAAACTGGTAGCTATGGTGGCCATGTTTCTAAACTTTTGTTCATAATAAAAGTAAGTGTAAAGATGTATGCCACACCATGTGTCTTCACGGTAATGTAAAGTGTTAATTCTACAATACATTTTTTCTCAAGGCCTCATTCCCGGTCTTAAGAGTATATATTAACATATGGACACAAGTCTGGGTAAACTAGAACAAGTTTGTGGCTCTGTTCCTTCTGTTCATATTTCATATGCATTTTTCTTTGTTCTTTCTATAACCATATTCATACATATTTCATAAAAAATAAAACCATAAATATAAAAATTAAACATGTATGTTTATTCTTACCAGAGATGGACTTGCTTCAAATTTAGAAAATAGTCTTTGGGGGAATATATGTATGTGCATACCTAAACTCACATCTGTTTTTTACTTTTGTGGATAAAATAGATCAAAT
Organism: Homalodisca vitripennis; assembly: GCF_021130785.1. Taxonomy (NCBI): domain Eukaryota; kingdom Metazoa; phylum Arthropoda; class Insecta; order Hemiptera; family Cicadellidae; genus Homalodisca; species Homalodisca vitripennis. Next base: position 89,222,269 of record NC_060213.1, on the reverse strand, counting down.
TGTTGTAAGTTCATGAATTTCATAAGCATATATTTGCTACTCTATCGTATATTAAAATGTCATAAGAATTTAGTTTCCTTTAAAAAAAAATTATTTCTTATGCGAATTCCTCGTTGCCATCTGGGTAATTGTGCTAAGACACAACCAATTAGTTGTTAAATCTTTCATTCGTTTTTTTTTAATTAATATATTTTAGCTCAATAACAATAGATAAATAATATATAACAATATTATCTCTACTACCACAAATATATCATATATCTGGTTTCAAAGCAAGAAATTAGTTACATTGATAAATAGCACCAATAAAACACTAAGGGATTGCTACAAGCTCTCAATAAACGGTACCACAGATCCGTCTCTCATCCATTTCATCTATTTATGACACACATTTATTAACAACCTGTTCTCTCTGCTTCTCATCATGTGGCAGATGTTTTAATTTAATAATCTTTGGGAAGTATACGTTCTTTCAATGTCTTATAAAAGTTTGAATTTTCATAAAACGTTAAATAATACATTATGTAATACTCCTTATGAAATTTTGGCAATATTAAATACTTTATCAAAGATTTTACAAAGGCTTACACGTAACATTAGGGTAGAATATCAACTCCTGGGCAAGTTGGGTTGCTTTTTAAGAAATATTTCCTCAAAATTTCATATAATTTAGGCTAATAATAGTTTTACACCTTTCACTATTTAACTACCTGAGGTCAGGTACCATGTACATAGAGACCTTACTCGTATCTTAAACTGATAATCATTAAAAGTATCCAACTCTGTACATATGTGTTAAACCATCCATTAGATTTATAATCTAAGACCTATAACAGGACAAATATAGGTATATATCTGTTCTTCATATAAATCATGTTATGTATGCACCTTGTTTTAAGGGACGGTGATAGAAGAAAATGAGCCCTATATTGAATGTGATGTTATGGTGAAACAATTTACACGATTGTTTTTATCTTTATTGAGGTAATTTGCCGTCATATGTTTCCCTATAGATGGGAACACTAAGCAAATATTGAAAATATAATTCCGATGTACGATTTGTTTAATATCAAAATAGGTTTTATATTTTCCGTTATTTTCACTGCATTGTTAAAACATCGCAAGCCAGATGTTTCATTATGTTATAACATCCATTGATTTTAACATCCTAACATGTAAATTAATGATATTTCAACAAAAGTAAAATAGACAAGGAAATTGAACTGTATATATCTGATTTTAAATTCAAATTTAACATCAATAGAAAAACTATGTAGCACATTTACGCTATAATCGAAAGCAACATTATGACATTTTAAATTCATATTTTTGGGTTTAGTCTATATATTGGATGAACAAATTCTCATTATCATACATGAACTTAAATTAGGCATTAATAATCTTTTATATTAATAAATATAATTTATAAATTTTAAGTCAGACGTAGAAGAAATAATAGAAGTACGTTCTTCTTTCGACCGTTATGCGTGCTTGGTCTCTGATACATCGTAATTAAGGAAAAAGTAATCAGTACTTAGCTTCAGACAGACATTTTACAGTCGTTGTGGGTAATTGTACTAGTTTTTATTGCACATTGCTCTTATGTGCATTATTAGCAGAGACGTAATCAACAATCTTTAATATTTTTTATTTAATGGATATTTTTATATTTCTTATTAAAGGTAACACAAACGCAAGTACTTTAATTGGAGATCCAAGCTGACATTGTAGGATCTGTCATCCTTTATGAGGATCTGTCAATGTCAGATACACATAAAAATTATATAAACATATTTTGTATTAGTTTATCTATACTTATGTTACCATTTTAAAATTATCTACTAATGGTTATTGGTAAGGATAGATAGGAGAATACTTTCTTGAAATATTTCAAAAATTATTTATTAAAAAACCATTTATTAAAATGTATGAACAACAGTTCATTAAAACTTCTAAATTAAAATTGGCATTGAATAAAATAACCTTTATCCAATATTCCAAATATTTAGATTTAATCACCGATTGCTTACAGGACCACTTATATTATTAACTTTTTCTCAAGAAAGGTTTTTGTTTCATATAATGTAAATGAAAGCTAAGTGCTTGACTCAATACTAAAATCTAACTAAAATGAAATTAATATTATAAATTCTAATAAAATAAAATATTCTCATTCAATTCAAAACGTATTTATTCTCTACTATAAGCAAGCTACATAAAACTGAATTAAAACTTAGCTATAAACTTCATCGTACCACGCGCAACATTTACTGTTACAGTTGGCACAGATTCAAAGCGAAAACTGTAATGAAACTATATTCCTTTAAATAATAGTTACTACAAACTTGATTTATTAAATTTATTCTGACTGTTGAATATTAAATTTCTATTGCAAACAAGATTTAACTAATATTAAATTTGAATACTTTACTTTAACAAAACTTGCTATAACTTGTACGATCTTGAAGTCTTCCGTTAATTATTTACTCCAGTTCTTTTCTTATTCCAGTTGCACCAATATAATACGATATTCCAAAACATCCCAAGTAGAATGGCTTTAATAAATAGAAATAACCGGTAATAATATACCAAACACTGAAAGAACGCCGTAAAAAACTTGAGTCGGAGTTTATAGACCACCCTTTTCTCTGACCGACCCTTTTTTAGATACCTAATCAACGACGCTCTTGATTGGACTTCAACTATCCAATCATAAGGCTAGAGAAATAATTGTCATCTGTTCTTTCTCTATTGCACCCAGTTATCGTAGTCGATATCCTGATAAACAGCTGTCTGTATGTACCTCGCGGACCCTTTCTTGAGAAATTACATTTTTTATTTCCAATTGTTTTTTAATACACATATTTTAAAATATTACCGTGTACACTTTCTCCAATAATTGTTCAATTATTAAGTTTTAATTTGCCTTTATAGCAAATACTACTTAACAAGAAGGTAAAAATGTTTTCACTTTAACTTTACACACGTTTAATTTAAGAAACATGCTGTGCTTTTGAGAAAAAGAAACTATTGTCACGTCTTAGATGGTTTTTATTTATTTATTAATCAATTTCTAGTCTTCTTGTGATACATTAACCCCGTTTCAAGGCATATAGTTCATACATAATATAAGTAGTTTATTATTGTTTTGGTAATAGTATGACTGACGGGTTATCCGTATTTTGGAAAAATGTTATATGTTCAAAATTCTTTACGAAATATTTAGCACATTCTAAGTGGTGCGTTATTTGATAATATGAAGAATCTGGTTTGTACTCCTACTATATGGTATTCATGTGGTATTAACTCTCTTAATGCGTTTTGTAGACTTGCAATCTATCGGTAGGTTCATTCCGGTAAGACTGCTGACAATCATTCTGTACTTATGATCTACAGACACAGAACATGCAGTAAGACTGCAGATGGTCATGATTGAATAATTGACAGTAGTCGATGATTCCTACCGTACATTGGATATTTATTTGCATGCATAAAAGTGCATTTTATAAAAGTTGAGTTTTGTGTTAGGTACAGTAAAAGTAGTGAAATATACAAGTAAATAAATATATTATATAATCAATCAGCTGGTATTAAATTAGCTAATGCGCTGAGACTCGATGCATGGCGTGTGTTTTAGTAATCAGCTCTATCTATTTATCTTTATCTGTTTTCACACACCTCTATCTATACTACTAAATGAAAAATTAATATTTGAGCAATAATGGGAAGCGTTAATTCAAAAGAATGTTAAGTTCAGCTTCATTTAAGACTAAGAGTGTACTCGCAAACTCTGACCGCTAGATCACATGAATAACATCGTTTCCGGTTTCACTACCGTTTCTACGATAAGCAGCCTGCTGGCCCATTCATTCTCCACTCCAAGTACCGGAAATTAGTTATCTATCCCATCTGCTCGGATCTCTCTCTGTTGTAGCAGAGTACTATTTTATATTTTGAATTCGTTCTTTGAGACATCCATAACAAATAAATATTTATAATCAATACATCATGTAATTGGTATTGCTGTCCAATTTCCCTTCTGGATTAGTTGGAAGAAAGATATATTTGACATGTGCTGTTATTTCGAATTATTGCAAAGATTGAATTTTCTTATTTGCTTCTGTACCGTTTTACTGGTACATGAGGGGTTGGCTTTGAAATTTAAATTTTTGTGAAGGTTCAAAAAAGGAAAAGAAAATCTTCTGAAATAAATATAGTTCAAACTAAAATAAAACTTCTTCTTGAAAATAATTACTGGATTTAAAATTAAAATAAAAACTTCTTGATGACTTTTAAATTCAAACTTGTAATATATTCGTCACTCAAAATGTAAAAAGTTCTTACAGCTTTTCTTTTATTCGATTTTCAAAATTCAAAACTTTCACACTCTAACCTGGCAATTCTTCACTTTAATTTATCTTCAAAATTCAATTTAATTTTGTTACTGATTTTTTTACTTTACTTTAAATATTACTTCTTTTCAGTGTTAGAATTTAATATTGCTGAAAGCATCTGTAACAACCACAAAACTCTTTTAGTATTTTTACATAAAATATTATATACATGTGCTCACTGCACCACAAGTTTTATATTACACAGATCAAAAGGACAAGTTCCTACATTCCCATTAAATTTAATTTTTACAATATTTCTTTCCCCAAAATTAGACTGGACTCCAGTTAAAAAGTTCACTTACCCGCAGGTTCGATGACAATTAGCAAGAATAACTCTAAACACTTTCAAAGACTTTAATCGTTACCACTACTACAGGTCAACTGAGACGGGAGGTATGGCACGTCTACCTCACCCCACCTCACAATTTCATTATCAAACACTCCCATCTGCGATGCGCGCCTCGCTGAGAGAAGCTTCTTTTGTACTGTCCAGTCCTTATCATTCTTCTGGGCCTACTCCTTCCACCGGTAATCCAGTTACCCCAGAATTACTATTTAATACAATCGCTACACTTCCAAAAACTTTTCAACGATCTCTTTTATGGAAATATCTTGAGAATAACAGTATCTTAAAATTGCTTAAAAATGTTATCTCAATTCTAATTTATGTTGTAAAATTTCCCAGACCGAATCTGTACAAATGCAAATGGTCGCCATCCTTAACCTTCCTATTGGTTGAGACTAGCCAACAAACGTTGTATAACTTCAGTTTGAATTGACTATAAATTATGTTAATCATGTTTTCACTATTATTCTCGTAATGATATAGTAAACCGTTCAAAGGTTTATACAGCAGTTATCTAAAACACTCTATAATATAATAAACACACCACCACAAACATTGTGAATGACCTGATAATTCTAAAAGGCTTGTTTACGTTTTTACACTAAAAAGAACTGTAATATAACAATTCCATTGGAAGTATACAACATGTATATTTGATCGTTATATGTAAATATGTTTAAACAAAATAATCCTAGTTGATTGTAACTCAAAATTTGTGAAGACAAACTATGTATGCTTTTAAGAATTTTGTTTCTAAGGTTTCAAGATGACAGAGTTTTAAATATTTAGAAAGTGTTGCGAGTAACATGCTAACCTTCATAGACATTATACCATCATTGTTGTATTAACCGTGTAAACTAAACATGTACATTTAGTTTGACGATTCGAGATAGTACTTATTAAGTAAATTACTTATAACAGTAGCTGATAGGAATATAATTTTCCTTATAGGTAATAACTATTCCAATAAACAGGATAAACATTTTTCATTAATACATAGTAAAAGTTTCAAACGACCGGACCTTACGTTCGCAGATCGAATAAGCTGGGAAGTCCGCTTTACCTACAAACAGGCTAATCTATATTACATTGATAATTTCCATCCATTAGTTTTTATTTAAATAAAGTTTGTAGATAGACTCCCTCAAAAGGTGAACCAACAGGGGGAATGAACGGGACTTGTCTCCCCCCAAGAACATTTTATTTCAAAAATCAATTCTTTATTAGTTTATTTTGGACAAAAATAACATATGGGTTAGAAATTTGAAATAAATTATAATCAAATACATTAATTCAAACTTTATTACTATTTTAATTTACGGAATACACAATACTGCACATATAATTCGATTTAGTTCAAAACGCTATGTATTTCACCGTCAGGCAGCAACTACGAAAGTGAGATTATTTCTTGTACTTTATCCCTGTACACGGTACTTTCAATAACATAGCGCAAAATATACTGATTCAATCATAGGTTAAAAGGTACTCCTAAAATTTTAAAGTCACTGTTACCGCTAAACAAGTCCGAGCACTTTGTACCAGGAACATCGGTAAACGTGTAAAGTGTCCTATACAGGTTACTTTCGGTGTGTATAATACTCTTAGGACGACGAGTACCCGTTACAAAGCATATTTTGGTGTAGTCACGTTATGATCACTTATGATATTAGTGTATGTTGCCAAACTCAGCACTTTTGAGCTGGAGAATATTTATTTATTACTTTTGGTATATTTTAACTAAACACTGTTTCACTACATTAGAACAGCTATAATTTATTTTATCATGTAATTTATTTAGCGTTAATCTAATTTAACATACATTGATTTGTTAGAAAAAAGATCAGGCAATGCTATCAGCGATTTTTAAATAGTATTATAGCAAACCGCTATAGAAACTGATAAAGCCTGCTAATGCTTCTCAGAACTGCATATCTATCAATCTATATCAATATATATTGTTTATTGGGGCAACAGGGAAACTCAATCAATACTGGCGTCTGAAATATAATTCACGCAAATGCAAAGAGCACGAATATGTGCAAAACCGACGAAGTTGCGTGTGAAGAAGCTGATAACTGCTAGTATTCGTTGAAACTTTGAAAGCTGGTGGGGTCCATAGAGTCGGTTGTTCATCAAATCGGAGGGTTTGTCAACTTTATAACATTTTGAAATTTACAAAAATGCCAAAATTAATCCTTAGTATTATTAAATGAACAAGGTTTTCTAACAAAACATTTATTATTCCAAAGACTTTTAAACGATATAAATTGATCACATATAAAATTAAATACAAACATTTTGCTACCAAGGTAGATAAAATCTTATGACAATTTGCTTTAAATTATTTATTTGCTTCATTTACCCCACAATTACCTGAAGATGAATTCAATGAACTCGAAATGTACATTATACAATAAACAAATACATAAAAAGTGTTAAAAGGTTTATTATTGTATACCAAGTTTGTTTAAATACCATGAATGCCATTCTAGCGTGCATTAAATATGTTGAGGATAGGATAGTCATTAGGCTTCTAACTACTTCCCTCATTTTGACATTATCTCAAGCATTCTGATTGGATTTTGTTGAGATACGTTCTGGTAGATTCAACAATAACAAACTCCTAAGTGAAATCCAATATCAGTTTAAGCTGATATCGCGTATATACTTCCGTCTTCTTAGCTATAGTTTTAAGACATCATTTGCCTGTGAAAACTTTTACGAGAAGTGCCACCAAAGTACTTATATTGTTTCTAAAGCTCGTTCGAAATTTCAGTAGTCTTTGTAACTTCTCTCATTGAATATGCAGGCTAAACTTGCTTCAACTATGTTCAACGAAATGAATTATTCACCATAATGGAAAGTGTTCCCACATAATTATGCGTAACGTACTTTCAAAATGTCCTGCCCTTGGTGTAAATACCATAGCAACATGAGGAGGGATATTACATTTCCTGTGTATTATTTGGTTCAAGCATTTTATGTTGTGATGGATTTAACTTGTCAAATACAACGTTCATAATGATAATAACGTTATTTACTTTACAATATATACCAACTGTGTTTTTTTATGGTCAATCACAAATTAAAAGGATCAGTGCTAAAATATCTTTACTGTACGCCAATACCCTAAAAGGAAATGTATAACTAGTTTAAGGATCACCCAGATTACTGATCTGTTTTCCACCTTTAGTATTCGTTTTATGAAAAAATTAATATCTGATGACCGTATACATTACAGTACCTCTTACATGTTTTCACTTCCTAATCCGCTTGTCTTATGTTATACTACTTCCTTGGCTCAGTCGAGGAATTATATCAGAATTTATATACCAAATCAGTATCGCCTACCTCATCAGTATAAATGTTGAAGTTCGCTCGACGATTTTCTATGATGACACATTACATTTAGAGTATGGTTTGTTGCTTTGTGATTCCACTTGCTATGATCACGGACTCACTGCGCTCGCTTGTTTCCTCAGAGAATTCCGGAGAGAATGGTTTGTTGAAACATGCTAATGCACTGACCCTTCGTTTTTGTTCATTTTGCTACTGTAAATATTCCGAATCACAATCTCCAAGGAAATCAAATTCAATTCCTACAATTATTAATTTACACTTTTATTATTCACTAAAATAAAAACAAAATAGTTTAAAGTATAAATATAAAAGTAAAATAATACTATGTGTCATTACTATATACAACACGCAATGGAAGTTGCTAATTATTCATTTTTATATTTACTAATAAAAACTAAAGTGACAATCGCGTGTCCATAAATATATCAGCTTTCAAAAATATACCTATCTATCGATTAAATAAACATTTATTTAAATTATTCCTAACAGCATTTGTTGGGTGATATTTCAGAATATAAATATCTTTATATTTTCCCGCTAAATGCTGCTAGCAATTATCTACGGCTTCACAACGCAATTGTAGAGGCTGTGCACGTGTATGAGCACTTCTGGTTCGAGTCACATGTTGGTTTTCCTTTTTCCCAAGATCAAGAAAATCTCTGAAAATGTTTATATTTCTGTCCATTTTAATTTACTCCGGTATTAGATTATTTGTTACATACTTTACTTCAACTTATTTTCCGATCAAGCATATATACATACACGGGTTTGAAAAGCCTACGTCTGTCAAAATACAAATTAGATTATAACAATCTTCAAATTTATATTCAACCCTCCGACTGATGATAAGAAACTCCCACAACTGGTTTTTTGTCTTTGTGCAGCACATTTTTCATATTTTTAAAAAAATGTACTAAATGCAAAGTAATAAGTGTTATATATAATTTTTGTTAGAAACCAGAAAAAATGTAAACTAATACAAATATGCACTTACTAGTGCATTTTTTATTTGTATATAAATTGAAAATGTGTATTGTAATTGTTTTTTCCAACTTTCACTCTATGTAGCTTTCAAATGGCTTTAGATAATATAATACTGCAAATGTACAAAATATACATATTTGTGTAGTGAACAGAAATATTATAATTTATATGCACTTATTTACAACACAAAAAATTTTTGTTATAAACATGTTAAGTATGTGCTACTTTTAATGGTAGTGCGCAATCAAAATTGGTGTTTGATGAATTATTTCGGCAAGAGGAATATCAGATAATGATGAATTGTTTTCACTCTCACTATTAATTTTAACAACCCAACTCACATTCCACCGGTTTATAATCTTCCAGGCTACCAGAAAAGAAATCGGACAAAGAAATTTCGTGAAGGAAGCAGGATTTTCTAGACATTTGCCTTCTTTCAGTGATGCAAATTTCAGTGAAAGAAATTTCATCATGCAATTTATTTGCCGATATGCCAATTTCATCATCAGAACTAATATTTTCATCATACAGTTCACGTATATAATTTGAACAACGAGAATCGCCCATTTCACAACATAACAATCAGTTATAAACAACTAGTGAACATAATAACCTAGCAACGTTAGCAACAAAGAACGTCAAGGCCGTGCAGCGCGTCACCAGCTGCATAGTCCGTCAGCTGAATACCGTGAGGCTTTTGGATCGATATCAGCTGACGACAAGTAATATTACCAACATATTCTATATAAAATGAATTGGTATTTATGAGTAGAGAATTTGACTAGTGCAAGTTATGTCTTTATAACTTAAACAGTTTTTGCGTAATAATAGCGGAAAGTAGACCGACGTCTGTGTCGTCTTTATCTGTTCACAAGTGGTATTGATGAACGTCTGTGCCGGTTATCAATCGGAGGGTTTAAAGTTAGAGCGTAACTTTTTTTTTTATGTCTCCATGAGTACTTATCAATAACCTCATTCTTAATAATTGCTAAACTGTACTTTTAACAGGATATATTAACTATAAATTTTCATTTTCTTACCTAGATATTTTCTTTTTGTATGCTTAACAGTGGTTGTACAAAAGTATGAAGTAAGAAGCTTTGTTGCCATCAAGCTTATTCTATGATTTCAAACTATAAATATACATTGGAAATGTTGGTTAAATTAATTAATCGTGTGGTTGTGCTTTCATAAAACAATGTTTACACACACAACAGTTGATTACATTTGAATCACTTATTTGAGAAACAACACTTCTCCAATTTTTTGGTATTTTAACTTTTTGCATGATTCCTGTATTTAAAGGGTAGACCTATCATTTATTAAAGAAATAACACTACTCCAATGTTTAAGTCAGACTTTATGGATATATGAATTAGACGTTTATTAGAGAATTAACACTTCTCTTGGACATGTGTTGTTTCTCAAATAAACAGAGCGTTTCCAGCTGATTTGTGCTTGTATACAGATCTTGCCATTTTTGAGGTTATGTGTGTAACCTCAAAGCATGGCTGTAAGCTGGTGATTCAAAGTGTATGTGTATTGTAGTTTTACATTTTTGTGTAAAAAGTGGTGTTACAATGGCAGATGATAACGAACCGGAGGTTCCTGTAAAAAGAAGAAAAGGTGTTAAACAAGTGCGATATAAGTGTGAAGTGATCAAAGAAGCAAGAGTGAAAGGTGAAAGTTACACAAACTGGAAAGGTAACAGTGTTGAAAGAAAACGTAAAGGTGAAGACTGTAAGTGTTCGATGAAGTGTTTTGAAAGAGTAGGCGAAGGAAACATAAAGAAATAAACGATCGTTTTTTTATAGTTTTTTGGATCTAAAAATGAACAAGATGCTTATCTACAAAGTCTAATTACAGTCCATGATATGGAGAGGCGTAGGCAAGTAAGTGCAACAAACCCCAAGCCTAGGGCTCACAGCTACACATACAGAGTGTCTTGTAGCACCGGCTCTTACCCTGTGTGTAAGAAAGCTTTTATTGCCATGCATGGCATAACCGCAATGCGAGTACGACGTTTGTACAATCTATTGTCGACTGGCAAGTCCCCAGTAGATCTTCGGGGTAAAAACCGCCCTGGTAATGCAAAACCTGGGTCTGAAGTGAAACATATATGACCATATTGAACAGTTCCCACTCAAAGTTGCACATTATACCAACCGAGAATACAAGTTTTGGAGTGAGAAGCTTAATGTACATATAATGCATAATATGCTTAAGGAGCTACATCCTGATAGTGATATACTGTATTGCTACTATTACAAAATATTTAAAGAAAGATTTAACTACAGCTTTGGGAGGCCTCAGGTTGATACCTGTGTCACATGTGAGGAGTTAGGAGTTAAGAGTTAAGTGGCAGGTTAAACGATGTAGCAAAGCGGGCGGCGATCGCTGAAAAGATCGTTCACTTGAGACGGAGCAAAAAATGTTCTACCAAAATGAAAGAAGTTTTAGATTTTGTCAAGGATTCAAATGACTCTGAAGGTATTTGCATAGATTTCATTTAAAATCTTGAATGGCCCTAAAATTCCTATTCAAGATATGTTTTATTTGAGAACTCTCACGGAGAATGTATTTTGTATTCACAGTTTGAAAAACTGGAGATGCCAGGATATTTTTGTATCATGAGGGTACTGAAAAAAATTAGCGAATGAAGTTGCTACATTCCTTTATCAGTACATTGAAGATTTGCCTAATGTGAAGAATTTGTATCTGTTCTCTGACGCATGTGGAGGGCAGGTTAAGAACAATACCATCGATCGAGCTATGTTAGCTTTAGTGGATACAAACCGATTTTGCAGTTAGATTGAGCAATACTTTCCGGTGCGGGGCCATTCATTTATGCCCTGCGATAGAGACTTTGGCGTAATAAAACGCAAAGTTAGAAAGGTTGACCGAACTTACACAGTTAAAAAGAATTTGTTGAACAGGTCATTACATCTAGTAACAATAATAAGTTTACTGTTGTAATTCCAGAAACTGAAGACATCATAGAGTTTAAGAAGTGGTGGAAGCAATATTATAAGGGTGTTGTACTTTCTACAGTCATATGGAAATACTCCCAAAGAAAGGAAAATCAAGTTCGATGTAAGTAGATTTAGGCACTTTTCATATTATGAGCCCGGTACTGTCAAGGCCCGTGAATACATCGACGGTCTTGATGCCCATATCTTCAAACTTGGGACAGGAGAGAATGTAGTGCTTCCTAGGGAAAACGCCCACACTAGAGGTAAATTACCTTTAAAAAAGGTTAAGATGGATGACCTCAGGAAAATTTCTAAAAGCCTTCCACATGACATTGACATTTTGAGAGCTTTTGGCGAGAGAAATCTTTGAATGGCCATTCGTTGAAGACACTGTCCCAGATTCTGATGACAACGACGGAGTATAAAAATACTTGACAATTTTTGACATAATTTATAAGAAGAATAAACTTTTTCTTATTTTATAAGTATGCATTTGTATATAAGTAATTTGAAAAATTATTCTTTGTGTGTATTTTCTACAAAATAAATACAGTAATTGAAAACATGTATAGTTTTATTTAAAATATTCACGTTTATTTGAGAAACAACACATATCCAGTAGATGAAAAGATTTAATTAATTAATATTAAAGCCATATGAAAAAGTGTTCAATTCATAGAATACGTGTAAATGTAGAAAGTTTTAATATAAATTAATTCCAAGCAAAAGTTTTCATATTTGCCTGAGCCAAATAGTTTTTTTTTCCCCGAAAGTTTTGATTTTATGGAGATGTGTTGTTTCTCAAATAAGTGATTCATTTACCACCATTAACACTTAATTATTATTGGGGACCAAGATAAGATATTTCGCTGATATAGGACCAGTTGGGCATAGCCCGGAGACATTTTCGAAATAAGAATAGGTCTATTTTTATACCAAGAACCTTAGTAATGTCCACGTGAAATATCGGTACAATCGGTTGAATAGTTTAAGCATGACAACAAAACAAACAAAAAAAGACACTTTTGCATTTAGAGTATTAGGTATTAGGAGTATTAGGACTATAAATATTAGGTATAATATAACAGGATAAATGTTTTCTGTATCAGTTTTTATATCAGCACTCAGAAATAAAACACTATAACATATTACGGGCAGTTCTAGTTATATGTATTGCGAAGGGCCTTAAAATGGAGATAAAAGTGAACATTTTAAGAATAAGATGTGCCCTAAACATTAACTTGTCCAGAAATAACAGGGTGTTAAGATATTAATACTTTTATGCAAACAAATGCTGTATATTACTATATATTAATAAAATATATGTATATGTATATGTATATAAGTAATTCACAAATGCTTTCATCCTGACATGTTACACAGCAAATAAAGAAAAATCTACGAATATTAAAAACCGCTTCTAAGGTAGGTAAACAAACGTTTACTCTCCGAACTATATATCAGCGTATATTCAAATAATAATTAATACCTTATTTTAACAATATAGGAAACACTGCTTTACTCTAAAAAAATAATTGTCTTAATCAGTAAATGGGTGAAGATATGTTTGTTTTTTGTTTTACACAGTAAAAATATATTATTCCATAAGTCGAACACAAATTTGAAAATGTTTAGTATTTTTTCTATAATTCAGTCTGATTATTGATCTATATTATATATTAATAGAATTAAAATATGATACAATTCTCTTCAGACAATTTAATTATTTATGTCTGTCCATTCACAATTGAGAACATGACAAAATAAAAGACTCGAGATATTTTGGTTGCTTCTGAATTCTATTTACCTAAAAATAGATCTTAAAAATGTAATCTTGTGTTAGACCCTGTGAGGATTTAGTTTGATATCTTCTTGGCATGAGCAATGAGATGTATACTATATTCGTAGTAACAATATACTGTTAGAAAACTCACAACAATATTTAAACAAATTTTGAACAAAAATTATTTACAACTTGTGAGATTATAGAACTATTAAAGGGAAACATAATAAATGGATTAGGAGGCTCTCTCTGGAAATATTAACTTTTTTTAACAGGAAACTCAGAGGAAACTCGAAAATCAACCCATATATGACAGATTTTATGAATTGAGTATTGAAACTCAATATTTCTACCATTCTACGGACGATCATTAACAATATAGTCGAATGGTAAAGAGTGTGAGTAAAAACTCGTGGTGCAAAGCCATACCAGGTAAACCAATTTGAATAGCAGCTTCCCTGACCATTATAAAGCTGGCCAACCATGGTGTATTTGTCGGTATGAGATGAGTTTAGTCTGCATGTTTAGTGCCTTACCTAGATCCAGTATAATCTAGTAGCAATGTGTGTTATGAACGTAATTTTTCCATATGTTGCACAATATTTAAGTGTTGATTTTTCAGCCCGTGTCAGAATTAGAATTTCAAACTCAGACACAACAAGCTGACTGAAATTATACGGATTCTCTCCAAGAGACCATACACAGTACAAGTTTCCAACATATGATATATACAGTTCTTTAGACTGACCACTCTATTCTAGGCTACAAACACATATACATGGAGAGAATCATAGTATCAATTTTTCTGCAAAACTCTTGAAAGAGCACTACACCTCAAAACTCCCATAGACCAATGTTAAATATGAAGTACATCTAATACATCCTAAACATTAAGAAGAGTATGCAACCAATTTCTTTTGCAAAAACTCTACTCAGTACTGGTCCATAGTGTGAACTCAGGATGTGTTATAACTGAAAGCATGATGTTTAGCAATGGAAAGGAATATCTTAGGCACTCTACTTTCTTAAATATTCTCTTCAGACTTATATTCTCTCGGAGATTCCTTACATTTTTCATCGATAACCCTCTACGGAAATAAAAGATGCTTTATTTGAAAACGCCAGTTATTACTAAAGTATTCATAAAACAGACTGGATCTGATGAGTTCATAAAGTAGGTTTTCAGGAAAATTCTAAACAAAACAATTACAAACCGTCCTGCCAGTTTCTAGTAATGTCCATCTAGTAATCTAAAAGGATCCCATGACAAATGTTGTCAGAATCCAGAAACTGTTATAATTGAGTAAATGCGATGAGATTATTTAAACTCCTGTATGAACTGCCCTTTTCTGATGCTAGTTTGGTTTTAAATAGTGTATTATGTAAGATCTTGCTGAAGTAGCCTTCCACGCAAACATCTTTATGATCTACTGATATTCTCTTTTGAAAAACTGTTAATTCAACACAGTTTTTTTTTTAATTCCTTTTGAGTAAATCTTTCAAAGAATAGCCGGAAGCGTTTTGTTAATTGACTTGAGAGATCCAGAGTGTTTTTCTGGTGTTTGGCTGTCACTCCCAGCTGCCTTCAAAAACCAAAATTCTTTAAAAACCTGGATTTTGACAGATATCTGCAAACAAAGTAAAAAACTGTTAATAGGCATTCGCAATTAATGATTCTACATATTCTGTAAAAATTTATTACGTAGTAGAAGAAAGATAATAGTTGCAGAAAAAAACTGGCAATACCTTTTACAACATGCTGTTTCAAATAAAATTGAAACATTACTTACAGTCAATTAAAACACAAAAACAGCAATTTCAACGATACATTACTAGATGATGAAAATTTGTCAACTGCGAATAAATAGGACATCATAACCTTTAAGATGTTTGCAAGCGTATGTGACGAAATTACCTAGTGATATAGCCAAACTATAAAATATATCTACAGTAGAAAGAAAAAAGAGATAAGGTGACTGAGAATACTAAAACTCTAATTTCTGAACTTTGACTTAAATTAGCAGACAAAAATATAAGTAGTAACGACAAAAATACGAATAAAATACAGTCTAGTGATATTCCTCCTCATTTACTATTAACTGCAGTTATCAATCATATTGCAAAATGAACTGTACATAATACCAATATTCACAAATGGTAGATGTTCTAGAACTCATTTGAATCTTACAGGGCCTCAGCAATCAGTCATTAGTGATAAATTATTTTAATTTTACTATTTAAAAGCTCACTTGATAGGTAAACCACAAATCTGCATGCTAAGGTAAAAAACACACTTGCTAAGGTATAATATTTTAAAAAACAATACCTAAGTATAGATTCTCTAAAATTAACTTGTTATCTTCGAAATATTAGCGCCATATTTAAAAATCTTTGGATAAAAGGAAAAGAATTGTTCAGGGCTTAAATTATGTTTTTACTTAAGTGACTACACAATGACTAAAACTTATATAAAGAAACTAAATTACGCAACTTAGTTATTGTAATTGTTTAAAATGTTGGTTGTAATTTGTTATATTTTATATTTACAGTTGTAAGTAGTTATGTTTAAACACACTTACACGTATGAAGATATATAATTAGGTATCAAATTTACCATACCACCATCCAAATGCTTTAGTTTTATTTCCAGATAATAAATTATTGTAATAACGTTTAAACGATTAAATAAATAAAGTAAAGCATGGTCGCTAGTAATATTTCATGCCAATACAATACATGAAATAAAGTTGTTATTTATTGAATACGGTTTCATTCTAAGAGATTGGAAAAACTTTCTCCATTTACTGAACACCATAGCTAACATTCTTTTTCTCCTTGAAATATAGCGACGTGGGCGTCTTTTTATTGGCTATCACTAGAAGAACTAAAAACATATTATTTCCTTCCCCTGTCCACATTACATGTCGATAACGTACACAATTTTCAAACAACGTAAGGTCAGTACCTATAGGTTTGAAAATTGGCCTAAATTTTCATTTTGATGAATGGTGTCCATTCTTGTGTTGTAGTAACCTCCTTACCTCACAAGAACTTTTATATTATTTTAAGCACTGATATGAAACCTATCGCAATGATGAAATATGAATATATCGTGTTTGCTAAGTATCTGGAAGAATATATTTTTAAGAATTTTCTCTTGAACTTCTTCAAAGGTTCGCATACATTCTGAAAGTCTCGAGGAAATTATGTCATGAGGATGATTGTAATATACAAATTTCTTTGAAATATATACATAAATACTCTAACGTCAATAGCTTAATCATCTTAAGTTTGTGGGCGTTCTTTGCTAATTTTACACTAACTATCAAAATTATGCAGCAAATTATATTGAACTGTCTAACTATCCCCCCATTACATTTCAAACACATATGAAAACTGTCTTTAATCCCAAAAGGAAACCATTTTGATAAAACGACGTCAATAAAACATTGAAGGGATTTGTCAAAACCCTCAATAAATGACACTATGGGACCGATCTCTCATACATCTCCTCTATGTATTACTGACATTTATTTACAAACCAATTCCCTTGTCAAAATTGTTGCAGATGTCAGATCCTTGGACGTAGAATATATTAAGTGTAAATTCCCACTTTGAGAGTCAACTATAGTTTATTGTCACATTTTGTACATTTCCATGTTCAGTACGTAATCAAACTGAAATAGTAAATTTTTAATTGCAATTTGTCACAAATATGTGATGATTTAAGGTTTCATAATGTTACTTAATTTAGAGCTATTTTTGTTAACCAGAAGAATAGAGTCATAGAATATTACGAAATACGTTCATATAATAAAAAAACACTATTTAAATTAAATTGTATTATATATATGATACTGTGATAAGCATATAGCTGATAATGTGAAACGCAATAATTAGGTAATACAGCAATAATGTTATAGGTAGTAGTAGAGAGGTTTTGTTATAGAGAAATCAGCAGCCAAATGATTTTTAGATGTGGCAGAACCTCCCTAATCTGAATAATAAAGTAATTACAATGAAGGTTAAAAATAAATTATTCATACTTAATAGATCTAAACATCCAAATGCCAGGATTCACAACTAACATGATATGTATCAACTCCATGAGCTATAACTCTTAATGAAACTAACTAGGTCTTCTGGACAAACCTGTCAAAAACAGAGCACTATCTGTCTGCACCCATTTCCCAACTTCGGACAAACTGACCAATAGTGAATCGCGATCATCATGCCAGAAACAAGATAACGGCAAACTATTGCTTAGTTTCAGATTTATAGCTTATTAAAAGCCATACGGTGACTGCACATTTATCTATTTTTACTCTATTATGGTTTATTCATTAGGATCTCTAATTTGGTTTAATTTCAAAAGACAGCTGGCTTAGTGTATTGGACTTGATGTTAATATGTGAAGTCACTATGTATTTACCGATGTAATATACTACTTTAATCCCAATTCAGAAGATCGTTCATAAGACCAAAAAATTACGAGCGTTGTTAGTCCCCTAGTATCTGTTTGTCTCTTTTTTTCCCTGTTTTTTTTGTTTATAAATTTCGTTGCCCTTCATATGAGTATACCCGGTTATTGAAACTTATTCTGTAAATAAATGTTATGAATCCTCCATGCCACTTTTATGTTTTGTTTTTAAAAACACTTTGTCAAAGATTCCCCAGTGTTACAAATTTGTGTGCCAACTTGTTTATATATGTATATTATTTCAAGTAAAACTTAAACTTCTAGTCAAACAAATGTTATTTTCTGTATATTTTTATATAGCTCTTAGCAATTGATAAGTAGTTATCACTATTTTTATTATATTTTTAATTTTAAAACGTAAACATCGATTAAGGATGTGTCTTAAAATAATATATAGTTTTTTGGGTAACTGATATTATCATTATATGTTTTAGGCTAAAACATCTTTTCTACTATTAAAAGAGCATGAATTGTCATTAATAAAAGTTTGTAAAATGTCAATAATGAAATTTAATGTTTTTGAATTTTATGGAAAAAATAATTAAGCCCACTGTAGTGTGACAACCTTTTTTACTCAATAGAATAATTTATAACCAAACATTTTATGGGCTTATTTTTTAATCGTGGAAATTTGTTTGATGGCTCATATTAGGTATATAAAAAATAGGCATATAAACACGCATCTTTTGCATTTTCGTTCGAGTTTTAAATACTGTTTCAATATATTTAAAAAATATGAAAAATATGAGGGATTATTTTCTGAAAATACTAATAAAAAAAAATATCTAAAAATACAGTTTCGGTGCTTATTATTATAATTGTATACTTTAAATTAAGTCAACTCTAGTTATTTTACGGACAAACCTGAGGTGGTAAAAGTGGTTGCGGTTTTAACATTATTTTTATCAGACTGGTATCAACATATCCGCTAGTACGTAACCGTCACTCAAGTTGAAAAAGCACTGTTTCTTTTTTAAATAGGTGAGTTTCTTATAAATAATATAAAAACTTAGTTATTATAATTACTGGGTTACTGGCTTTTATATTGAGTTAATAAAGCCATGAGGATAACAGCACAATACATGCCAAATCAAATACTAACGCTGAGAGGGAAAAGTTATTTTTGTGAAGAACTTTCCTTTTTCAATACATCAGTCGATATTAGAGACCTGGGCATTGTCCGTATGAGTTGCCTCGAACACAATGAGAACTTGTGGTCGGGAACAATACCTTTATTTGTGGCTACTGTTTGATCCGGTTGCTTATTGTGTTGCAGTATGATTCTGTAATATAAGACAAAGCCATAATAAACCACGATTTGCGCACTTCCTTTTATATACTTAAAAATAGTGTTTCTGCTAAGATATTTTACAAAAATAAAAATATCCCCTCCGCCTCACACGGAAAAAAGGTATACTTCAAAAACGGGCTTCCTCCTCGAAAAGAAGAGAAACTGAAGTTGCACTACTAGTAAAAGTTTCTGTTTCACGCAGAACTCATGGAACAAAAAGCCTCAGTATTAATATAATCCTAACACTTTTCAAATTCTTAGAATCTAAAACTTGAGCCAGCTCCAGTTCACCTTCCATTCATTGCAGTCTGGTATCTAATGCTGTCTCAGGCTGGACTCCTGAAATCTGGAGTCCACATTCGACTTGAGAGACCTAAAGTAAGTCGACGACGAAGAAGCTCAAAACGAAACATTTACATCGCTTCGACAGAGACACCTATGATTAGCTGAAGTGGTAGTCTCATTGACTGCACTACGATGTGATAGATTAGATCTCAAAGCACTGTAGAGCAATTGAGTTTTCTACACATCACGTAGATTAGAAGGGTTGATTCATTTGAATTTTTAGTTTGGCTCCAGTTCACCTTCATTTTATTGCAGCGTCTGGTATCTGGCACTGTCTCAGACTTAATTTTTCATCACCTATTCGTAGGTTTCTCTGATGTCGAAACGATGTAAAGGTATCGTTTTGAGCTTCTCCTTCGGTCGGCTCTCTTCGGATCTCATCCAGACGAACATGATTCCAGATTCCAGGAGTCCAGTCAGAGAGACAGCGTCATATGCAGATGCCTGACGCTGCAATGAAAGGAAGGTGAACTGGAGTGAGTTACAGTGGAATTCAACCCTTCTTACCATAGCTACATTATATGTTATTAGAAAGCCCCTTAATCTTGAAATATTAATAGAACATTTATTTTACAAGTTTCTTTTGTAAAATCGGGTTACTTTAATTTAGGTGTAATTATTCCAAATTGTGTTTGTAAACATTTTTAATTATAACAGCTCAAACATATTATTTTATAACTACAAACAAACACGAACATCTTGAAACTTCTGAAACAAAATCTGAAAACACTTTTATTTTGCTCCTATAATACATATTAACACTGATATAACCATTCCTTTTCAAGACTCTGAATAGCCGCTATCTTGAATACCTTATGAGGTATCGAAATTAGTGAAGGATAAAAGGTTGTTTATAATTAATATGTGTAAAAAGCTGAATTGGTTAGGTCTGTGTTAGGATTTATTTTAAAATTTGTTAATTGGGTATGAAATGGCTGCTATCTTAATCATTTCCATGTGATAAAACTGTATCACACACGCAAACACACACAAATATTAATATATCATGTAGGCGATAGCAATAGGCATATTTTCATGAAAAGTCTATTTTTAAAATATAAGTTAGTACTTTACAAACTAGTTTCATCTTTTGTGATATAAATATTTCGAGTTTTCTACTTATTTGTCTAATTTGAATGTCTAAAACTATTCAAGCAGAATACATAAATCGGACTAATTTAGGTTTTAAGTGTTTTATTGAACTACTTTAAACAACACTTAATTGAGTAATTTAATGAACGGCCAAAATCCATTTCGTATGCAGTATTCGAATTACCTTGGTTTGTCTGAGCGTAAGAAAAAACTGAGACCGAAATTCAAGGGACCAGAATATTTTATTGATTTAAACTGAAAATCTTTGCATAAAGTTTCATTTCTGTATAGGCAACATTGAGGTTCGATTGGTTGTGCAATCCATGGGATTTTGCTGAGCCCTTACCGAATATTTCTACAGCGGCATTATGAATAACCATGATGGAAACAAAACTATTTCAGTATAAGTAAACAAGCTAAGTGCAACCATATGATAACATGATAACACATGTAGCCCTAAACTATTAGATTGAAAATGAGCTGTAAAATTGAAAATTTTTATTGAATCTTGGAGAAGCATTTTAACGCAAAACGTGGTATAGACATTGTTAAAAAAGTGGTTTTATTTTTGGTAGAAAGTTGTATTATTTTTTTATCTTTTGCGTTACTTGGCTGTAAATAATCAAATATATTGTATTTAAAAAAAATAAGTTCATGAGTTTAATTACAACTAACTTTAGAAAAATTCTACTTTCAAAAATTTGTTTTGCTTTAAAACAAAATATAAATAATTTTTAATGTAACATTTAATCTAGTTTAGTTTTTAATCAACTGAGATTGGATTGTGTCTATTTTTATTTTACTTTAGGCATCGCCCTAGCATTTCACATAATGAGCTACAAATTAACATCTTATTTGCTGTAATATTTATTTTCATTTGTTAAATGATAAACAATACAAAGAAAAGTTTATTATATTAAAACAAAGAGCATCCATTCAATAACAAGAGCAATGCCTGAACAATTAGTAAATTGTATTCCAACACATTACTTTACATAATGTGAACATTAGAAATTACACGATGTAATATAACTGTAACGTATATTTAGCTGCAGTTACACGGAACGAAGCTGTTAAAAACTTTAGCCATTATTTACCCCGTTATCCCTGTAGTGTGATAGGTTACAACTTATTTACAAAAAACAACTTGTTTTGTGTTAAAATAAAAGAAGTAAACATGGCAGTTGAAATAAATACGCATAGTAGTTTATCATAAAGCATTGTAAAATTATATCCTTATGCTGATTGGTCCTCTGCTTGAGAAAATAAGAGGATATATTTTTAAATGATTAGACTAGATTACATGATCGGGCATTATAATTTGTAATAGTGAAATGATGCACCTGATTGATTTTTTTTTAATTTTTTATCCTTAGAGACAACCGGCAAATAGTATACTGAATATTAAAATAAAACACCTAATAGTTTTAATATGCTTCCTAATATTTAGTAATACAAAGTATTATTTCATTTTATAAATTATATATTTATTTATTATGTTGTTAAATACAAATGTGATATAATGAGAGTGTCACACTGATCAATACAAACCAAAATATATTTTAATTTGATAACTGACTCCTTACATCACACTAATTTTGAACGTGACTAATAGTTAAAAAAAAAAACAATAAAAAATCCATATCAAAGTTTTTATTCGTTTTATTTCTTTCGACAAATGTTATTCTCTTCGGACATGTAGTAAACTGCAACAGCTCAGAGCTGGAATTCCAGTCACATATGATTAGATATGAAGGAGATAAGCTCTAGATCTCTGGCATATTGGAATGAAATTACGTGCCTCTGAGAGATTGGATAACTTCAGTACTATCAGTGACTTTGGTAAAGTTCCCGTGGGGTTCTGACACGCTTTGGGCTTCAAAAGCTTGTCGTCCTTGTCGTTGCAGATAATATGTTTCTTAGAAATGGACTATGCTTCTTAAGTCTGCTAAAGTAAGAAACTTTTCATTGAGAATTAGTCAGACCAAAGTTTTTATTCAAGATTTGGCAATCGGTTCCCGGTTACTAAAAAACCGGTCCATAAATTCATTTTGAATATTGTTTTTATTTTATTTCCGTATAACTTATCCCGAGCTCTTAGTTAGTGCTGAACTAAAAATTTAGTTGGAGTTTTAAAATTTTTGAACATTTGTTATATAATTACATATTTTCAATTTGGAAATATACTAAGAAAATCATTGGTTTCGTAAATTAAAAACTGCTTAATTAGCCGTACGCTATTTTAATTCATTAGAACTCAACATGTGTTAGAAAGGATCTAACAAACACCCTTTCCTCAATTATTACTTACTTAAAGCTAAATTCTGCTCTATGCTCTATGTTGTATTCTTACATTTTTCCAGCTTCTTAAAAGGATCCTCGTAGAAATTTTCTTTCTAGTTGACATTATTCGTATCTCTGATATTCCCATCACACCGGTGAAGTCCCTAGGCATAACAAAACCTGATTTTGTTGGCTATCTGTACAATACTTCAAAACTTCAATACTTACTAAACTGTATATTGCAAAAATATATCTATATAATGCAAACTTTAAAATTTTAAATGTTTTACGAATCCAAGGAATTGTATGTTCTTGTCAGGAAGCCGCTAGTTAGAAGAACGTAAAATGGGTCAAGCTTATTTTCATCTGGCCTTGTAAGTTACACGGCATTCTGTACTTAAGTATGTTTACTTACAATAGTGTTCTCTGTACTATCACTGACGTCAGTATTTTCTCTTTAGTTAATCATTTGTTAAATGTAAACCTTTGCTATATAATGTATGTATACACATTTTCGGTACAATTTTAAATCAATTGAAAACTGCAAAAGTCCATCATCTCAATTTTTTTTCCCTGAGAACCAGTCATGGATTTCCGGAAGTAATGGACAGACAATGCTTCAGCGCGCATTGCCAAAAGGTGAAGTAGTTTGGAAAATATATTGTAATTGTTTCCTTTCCTCAAATAATTTTGAACTGGCTAATAATGTAATCAATGTGTTATATCCTAGTTAAACGCTATGAAAGTCTGAAACAAAATCTAGAGTTATATCGTTCTTAATGCCAAATATAAGGATACCCTAGATTTTATTATGAGACGAAGAAAAAAATGTATCATCATTATTTATATAGATTTCCCTCGTACGCTTGCTGTAACGATTGAGAATTCAAACAAATTCCAAACAAAAACTTATTACTATTTTTATTACTAAAACATAATTATGTAACTTATCTCAACTTTAGCATTCTAGTAAGAATAAGTGCTTCCACTTCCACTGTTAACATTACGACCAAATTGGATATAGCAACTGGCAACTGCTTCCCTTTTCATTTTATACTGCAACGTTGCAAACATAAGCCCGTATAGGTATGGGCCTGAATAATTTCTTATTATTACTTAACTGAAATTTTACTCTAACTAGGCTATTAAGCTACTGCCTAGCTAATAGCCAGGCAGTGTTTTTTTAGGTTTTATACATCTGAAAATGTAGTCATAACTTTATATAAACCAATATCTTTAAACATCTACTAAACATTTAATAACATTTAAATATTTTTATTTAGAACAGTCAAGGGTAAACTTTCATAAACGACGTGTCAATTTTGACTGAAAAAAACTACAGTTACAAGACTTTCACTAATTAGTGGCCGTTTCTTTGGAAACCAGCGATCTCTAGCATTTCTGAGTTTACAATCACTTTACAAAATAACATTTGGGATCATTTATCGCTGCTGGCGAGCTTATTCGTTTTACAAACCATTATTCAAAATTACTATAATCTTTATATTTAAAAGATTAATTTCAGTTTTTAATAATAAATTTTTTTTTATAAGAAGACCTAAGATTCTTTTAAAACCATTTCTAAACAAGTGGCTGGTTCTCTTTTAGCCTTTACTCTGCCGGTTATCAATAACTCCCTAATCAGCATCATGTAAAATTAATAAGGAGGAAAATTCGGTTACAGTATATGGCCAGGAATACCCCTAAATAGTGCTTCGATCACAAACAGGATTTCAACTTACGCTTGTCTCTATGTTCTAAATCAGATCTAAAAAATTCCGATGTCTGAGAGCGCGCTTGAAAAATAAATTAGTCCAAATTAAAATTACCCATAAGTACAGAAACCAGTTACTAATGATGTGTTGACAGTCTTTATGTCTTTCTCTTTAAATAAAGGAAAAACTTCTCTAAAGATGGCAAATATACTCACAATGTACAAATTTTTTTTTTTTTTTTTTAGTTTTAGCTTTCCATTCGCCAGGTAGCACATGTTTCAAAAGGATATTCGTTTCAAACCAAGTTACGATAATTGCTGGTCAAGTCACTTCCCAAAGAAATTTAAATGTCATTCTCTTTACATTGAACTCAAAAAAGGGAATTGGTTAAAATAAATTAAATAATGTTGCTTGAAAGAAGTTGAATGATACATTTCAATGCGAACCAAAGGAAGAACACCTACCTCTCAAATTCTCACAAGTTAAAAGTGGACCAACCATAAAACAAATATTCGCTCCGTAAATAAAAATAAAATAATCGGGTATAGGAGACATTCTTATTTAATTTGTGACCATAGCCGTCTGGTTTAAATCCTTGGTTTCTAGTAGTTGTAAGATAAAAACAGGGTTGACAAGAAGTTTGACACCGGAAGAAATAAAAGTGTCATATAATACATTTCCTATTTACCTGCGTTGACTTGGCTAGAGTCTAGAAGAAATATCTTGAAGAAGGTGGTTTACAAATATTTAAGAGTTTTTGATCTTCGCGTTTAATTCAAAAATGGACAAGAAGATATTAGGTTTTTAAAATAATATTTTTAAAAAGACACTAATAATTTCATTTCCGCTCAAAGAAGAATAGCACTGAATGCCAATTAACATCCATCAAGGTTGTTTTATGAGTGTAATTCTAAAACGTCGTATTTTTTCACGGATTCCTCCAAAACTTGGCGTTTATTTTAATGTAATTAAGCATATTATTTTCGCCAAGTGAGCCAAAAAATAAATGTATAATAAATAATTCTGAATTTACGCATACCTCGTTATTAAATAGGTTTTATTTCGAATTTTTAGAATATCCCCCATTACAGAGACTAATCCAAACTTTAGAAATGATGAGTGGCGCTTAACATGTCGATCAATCAGAACATGTTAATCTCCAAGATTTGTTAAATGCTTGAAGAACATTATTTTGAACAAAAGGTAAAAAAAAAATTTGTTCCTGCTAAAATAGTGGTGCGATTTGAGAGTTGTACTTACAAACTAAGCGCTGAACGGATATTATAGGATCAGTTTTTTCGTACTTACTTTACGGATTCTAAAAACAAAGAAACGCCTGCTCAGTATGCAATCGTTACTACATTTAGAAACCCCTGTAAAAACTACTATATCATTGATTGCTTGTAGTTGTTGAGAGAAAATCTCCATCAACATGAACTCCTTTGTTAACTTTACACGAGTTTCTGTCAAGACACACCATAATATTGAAACAGTTGATTGCCATACAATATCGTATACAAACGGCTATTCCCTGAAACTTGAGGATTAAAAATTAGTTTTATTTGAGCCACTCATAATTTTGAATCCATTATCTATTTTGAAATATCCCCTACCATATCTCATCTCATCTCTTTCTTTCTTCCAGTGGGCTAAAAGTTGAAGTACACGTCTGATGTTCGGTTGTTGCCAAATACAATCATTTTCTTAATGCTTCCTAGGGGGATAAATTAAAAAAAAAAATATTGGAAGGGGATTACAACTCTGTATTCCAAACTCTATTGATAAAACTCTGGTTTCAGAGTTTATAAATTCCACCCAAAAGATGTTTAGAGCAACCAGCTTTTACTTTATATCAAACGAATGTTATTGAGTTTCAAATTATCCTGAGGTTTAATTAGTAATAGTTTTATCAAGAAACGTGGTTTAAGGTTTTTGTAGCCCCTAGTTCTAGGGGAGTTGTTTAATTCACACGTTTATTCAAATTTGATCGGGGTGATTCGGAAGTCGTGGCACTTTTATTCTGGAATTGGCTTTCGTGGAAGTTTGTTTTGGTAAGAATAAGAGGTATAGAGTTATATAGGCAATATAAATTTTGCGTCTCACTGTAAATATATTGCCATCTATTTATTCTTAATTAACTTCCTCAAAATTCAACATAACGACAAGGTTAATAACTTTACTCAGTATTTAATGCGCGCACCGCATTAAAAAAGTTTTAGGCAGAAAGAGCGCATTACTGCTGTTTCGGAATAAGTTAAACAGCAAGAATATCGGATATCGGTCACAACTTTGTTAGATACCAATTACAGAGTCAACCCAAGAGAGGAGGTCTTCAAGTACAGCAAATCCATTCTTTACACACTGTAACGGTTACACCAATATTCTATTTATCTATACTAAACTGGATTTAAAACTTTTTAGGATTCAGTCAGAGATAAAACTATGGATCTTAACAGAAAAAACTGATTCTCTAATTTAATTGAAAACTCAGCGAGATGGATTGTTTTCACTAAGTATTATTTAGAGGTAGAAGAGAATAACTGAAAAAATTAGAGTTAGGGCGTTTGCGGAATAGATTACTTTCCAGGTTAATATTTTAATTCCCTATAATATGTGATGGTATAGAATAGTGGTCTGCGACTAGCATTGGAGAAAATCGTTGACACAATCGGTGGATATATAAAAGTCACACTCTTTCATATTACAAGGTGGATCGAAGATTTTTTTAGTGCTGAAAAGCCAACAAAACGTTCAATAACAAATAGGATGTCAATAATTAACTACCGTATCTTAAATACCTTTATCTATGTTACTTACAATTATTTTTCAGATAAACGTTAATTTTTTATATACCAAGTACCTATGTAACGTTTGTCGTCCTGGGTTAGGAGCCGTTAGATGTTTGTGCCTAAACGGTTTTGAAAATCTTTAAACAGTGTCTTGGTAAAAATTCATATTTTGTATGTCTACTATACTTTGGCTTTGTCTTCATTTATTCCAGGATCTCAAAATCACAATGTAGTGTATATACTATAATTGTTACCAAACTCTTGGGTACCAACTAAGTAGGGGTGGCTGAACTAAGTATTCTAATTAGATCACCCCTACTTAATTACTAGGTTCGTGAAACAGGGGTTCGATTCCTAATTGTCTTGTTATTTTTGGCCTTTAATATGAACACGTACGTAATCTACAGTAAAGCCTGCATACTGCTATTCAAGCGCCTTGACCTGTTGTAATGGTCTCGGTACCACACTATGGACCAGACAGGAATTTAAAGTATATTTTGTGGTTTTATAATTTAAATACGTTATTACTATTTATCTACTTTTCTCAATAAGTAAAATCATAATTAGACATAGTGTAAATCTTTGGATAAGTAGTTACTTTAGAGGACCATTACATATACAATACTTATATTTAGGATTGTAGGGAAATTTTTTTAAATGGAACGTTTACCCATAGGATAATGTGTTCATTGGTTTACTCAATCCAAAGGTGGTATTGAATCATTTTCAATATTTTATTATCATACGTGAAATGTCTTCAAAGTTATAACTTAAGAATACTTTACTACTTCGTAATTTACTTAAGCTTGGTTAATTAGTATTCACGATGCGCCTTAATATTAGTATAGATTAACTAATTCCAATCCAATGCTCCTGTTTTTTTTCTGAGTCTACCTTCTCCCCATCTAGGATAGTATATATACACTGTTTATAATACTATCATACCTGAAAGTAATTAAGGACTCTTAAAAATAAAGGCTTTTTGAAACCATAACGTACCCAAAATCCATTTACTGTTAAGACAAAGTAGCGTCCAAAAAATTAAAGCAATTTTAAAAGATTGGGGGGGGTGGGGGGGGGGGGGGGTGGGGGGGGGGGGGGGTGGGGGGGGGGGGGGGTGGGGGGGGGGGGGGGTGGGGGGGGGGGGGGGTGGGGGGGGGGGTATGTGACCAAAGACAATATTTGCTTGTCATAGTGGTCTGAAATATATTGAGTCAGATATATTTGCAATTTTTAAAAAGGTTTTGAATGTCATTCAATAGAAGTGTTTTTTGTCAATTGTGGACGAGATTTATTAACTCGTCTCGTGAAACAAGGTTACATTAGGAAGTCCCATGCCACATTTTTTGCCATCTAATTTTTAACTTGGGGTTTTCCTTAAAGATGGTTGTGAAAGTTGAAAAATTAAACAATTAACTTCAAAATGTTTTATAATCCAGCGGAAGGGAATCTCCCTGACAAGAGAATGTATCGAGTTTACCTTGTGAGAGCAGAAAGTTAAAACCTCTGAGGGATGGGGACCTTGATTCCTTTTATTTGTTTTAATTTTGATTAGTATTTCCTTGTTGTTGGTCCCTTGTGACCAATGACAATATATTCTTGTCATAGTGGTTTTTGGAATAAATTGATCACTTAATTTAAACTTATATCTGTGATATTCGACCAAAATAGTCGATTGCAGTCGAACGATGTGGTTGTCACTTTCGATGGAAGTTTATTCACCTGGCAAGGTCATTTAGACCTCGATAGGTCAGTAAACTTTTTTGTAAAAAACTATGAATATCCAAAACATCGACATTAAATTTCCTTATGAACATTATAAGATTGTTATCCCGAGTCAGTGGAGCTATAATGTCCTAACCTCGATAAATATTTAACCTCTTTTATGTACAGTGATTTCTACAAATTTAATTTTAATGACATAAATATTCCCTATAATCAATATATTTAATAAAATAAAATGCTTGCTGTTTTATTCTTCAATAGTATTGAGAAGGTTCAAACGAAGTTGGATTGGATGAAATGATCGAACTAGCCTGATTATTACTAAGAAGCACATGAGTTCACGGAACCCAAGCACCCTATCCAAATAGAAGACGAGGTACAGCGCAAAAATTAACATAGCATGGTTTTAACATGAATCACTATTTCATAAAAAATAACATATTCCATTAATGCGGGGCGGATTGATGGCCGATAAGGTTCATTTTCTTATTACAATCCTTCATTGGAACATCAAACAGTTTCTCTCAAGAGTCGTGAAGCAGTGCAAATGGCGGGTTCTATCTTCCTGTATGATGGATAGTCCATACACAGCTTTGGTTTTGTAGATTTTCTCATGACCACCAATTGGCAAAAGCTCATGAATAAAAAAATACATACCCTAAGGTTTTTGTCATAAGGGGTACCATTCTATGATACAAAAGTAGTTTTTACAATATATCAATTCGAACACTGATAGATCACAAAACTCACGTGGCAATAGCTCTGAATCTTCGAGCTGCTGAAGAACGATTTAGCTTTTAACAACATCAATGAATGTGCCTGCACAAAAATATAACTTATTAGCAACAGTGTTTCACTTGGTTTCTTCTACATATAGTGCATTTAATTATATTTGTGCAATCCCATATGGAACTACCCTTGGCGTTTTGCAGGTCAACATGTGCAAAAGCTGTTCAAATCAGAGGAATAATTATCACGCAGTTTCGTCGCTTTTATGGTGCTCACAACAAAATGGTTTACAAATCAGCAAAGCCCTCCATAAAAGTATAAAAGAAGTCTCTGGACTAACAAATAAACCATCGGAAAATAGAAAAAAGTTGCGTAATTCCGCAGTTGCCAGACTCCAAACTCGGACATAATGAGTAACTATTAAATAGTCATTAAAGAGAATTAAACACCCATCATTAGACCAAACACAAACAAAAATGATTTTGACTCATTCTTTTCTGTATTTATTGCATGAAATTGCTCATTATAATTGCACTGTAATGTAACACAAATTATTTATTCATCATCCTTGGGGCTTACCTGGCAGTGACTTTGCAAGACAGCTTGTTTGTTGAGTGTTTGTGTTTGAAAACTGTCTATAAATGTGTTTTCAAATGGCAATCCATTCGTCGGCGAAGAATGTATTGCTGATCGTGCTTTCAGAAGCTGTTTTACCTTTATATAAGCTTTTTGTTGAAAAATGAAAGATATATATGTATGTCAAAATAAGTGCAAAGCATCGGGATTTTGGCGAAACGTTCACAGGCAGGCCCCCGTTCACCGATCCTTTCCCAAGGTGATTTCCTTCATATTCCTTCCCGCAGAGTACTCGCTGCTACTCCGAACTATGGGACACCATACCGGCCCTCATGGCTTTCACTGCTTTATCTGGTTTCATAATTTTATCGAATTATGGTTAGACATGAATTAATTTTTTGAAACTTAAAAATGTAAAAAGGGTCTATGTATTAAGAAACTACTTGCCAATAATAATTGACAGGGTTTACGTTCACCAGGTGGTCCTTTTTGTTTATAACTAATAAAGTGCAGAATTTTAAAAACTTCCAGTGATAATTTTGAGTTTAATAATTTTAAGTCAATAATGTTAGTTTTTTTAGTGAAAATAAAGTATTGTCATTTTATCTAACTTTCCTCTATGATCAGGACAACCAAAGGGTAACTTGGGTGTGAGAAACGTTAACTGTTTATTGTAATAAGTATCCCACTTCAATACATTTTCCTATTTTAAGTATAAAAATGTAATAAATGAAATAAAATTTTGTGTACTAATTAGCAAATAAGAAAGATTGAGATGGATTCTATTCTAGAAGATATTGTCAAAAGCTGTAGGCTAAAAATTTTAATTATCGTTTGTAAAATATTTTCAGCAACCTTTTCTTACTAGTTTAGCCTATACAGGCTGTTATTTGTTTTTCAGTTCAAAATTTAATTTAATTTTTATGTTTCCACGGTTATCATATATGTTATAATATATATATTTTTTTAAGCCTTAAAATTTACATTTAATATTATTTATATGTGGTAATTTGAAACCCTGCCGCAACGACAGTCACGGACCGTCAAAATTAAATGAAGAATTTGCTCAAAGTAAAACATTACTACAGAAATTTGTAGGTATATAAATACACTTTTTCAACATTATAGGGTTTTCGATTACTATATACTCGATGTTATATGAATCGATCCAAATTTAACTTTTAAACTTTTAAAAATGATGGATACTGAAATAATATGTACCATATATGTTCTTTTTTGTTTGAATAGTATCACATTACACCATTTTTGTTTTAGATTCATAAAATGCTTTCTCTAAGAAAGGGAGATAACTCATTTTTTTATTTTGTTAAAAATTTTTCGAATTGAGAAGCCCGAAGAAGAAACAAACACTTTTCAAATCAATATTGGCTAATTATAAAACATTACTAATCTAAGAAGCAAATTAAATTGTTGAGGATATTAATTTATACGGATAACAGATTATTTAAGCCCAAAATAATTTTTATTAATAAATAAAAACATATTTTTAAGCTTTTACTCAAAAATTATATTCATTAATAGGTTGTAAGTGATATAATTTGGGTTGACAAGGATATTTAATTAATGTTGTCAAATATTATAATGACAGTTTGTCGTCTATAATTGAGATTTTTTTTGTTTTTCATATTTTGTCCTAAATAATAGACATGAAAACATTTTTAAAGAATGCAGTTTAATTTTGTTTTATTATTCACTTTCGCTAGTTTAATAGGGTATACAGACAAAGAAGATTGTGTGTATAAAGGTGAAGCAGAGATTTCTTTAAAAAATGATAGCGTGTTATTGAGTTGGTTATTTAAAATTTATTCTTTCCCAACGGACAAATAAGTATCTTTGGTAGGTTATTCTATGTGTAATTTCGTTTATATCCATTAAAAGTTTTATTTTGGGTCGAAGAACTCAAAATGCTACTGTGTAGCAATATATATTCATAGTAAGGATATTTTATCCCATTGAAACTTGTGCTATAACCAGCAAGGCCTAATAGTATACGCCAATTTCAAAATCAACCTAAGTTCTAGTCTAGTTAGTGAACACTCATAATGTTAGACTGATAAAAAGTATAATACAGATATATTCATTTCTTTTAGACAGTTTTTATTTGTAAACACTCATAATTTTAGACTGACAAAACTAAAATCCAGATATATTCGTTTTTTAATAAAGCTTTGCATTGTTGTATACACTTCATTTAGGAGGCACGTCTTTTCATCTTTCTTTTTTGTTTTGATCCAAAAACAATACTATAATTATCTCTGCACTGAACTCCTTTCAAGAACAGTTTAAATCGGTTAGATCCATACATTTTTCAAGGAAAAGCGATCAACTTTTTACCCTTATTCTATCCTTCCTCGTGGATCATACTCCTGTGCTATAATTGTATCAAATACAAAATGGAGGTGAGTCGATACAGTACATAATCGACAGTACTGATAAAAGTGTATCAGCAAAATACATGACTTGAAAGTGTGCTTTCTGAAACTACAATCCAAATTCAGGCACATTAGATCGTGCTGCTATCATCTCTTTCATTATATAAGAGATTTTTGTATAAATAGAAAGTAAACTATCCAACTGCTATTGTAAGATAATTTGGTGTTGCAGGGAGTATAACCGCGCCGATGCATACACTAGATACAGTACACACGTACAAGTAAACCGATGATGTTACTATTAAACGTGAAACAAATGTTTTATCATCGATATCTACTTCATTATAAACAAATAAGAGTAATATATTAAAAAGAGTCTAATGTACAATTGTGAGCATGAATGGAAATCCTTGATGTATCACTCCATTTCATAAAACTATAGGAGTAAACTATTTCATCCCAACTCAGATTCCGAACACATATCATTAGATATGAAAGGTAAGCTCTAGCTCTCCGGCGTGTGAGAATGAAATACGTGCCTGCGAGATTGGAAAAACTTCCGGACTGTCCCGAACATAATTCTCGTGTATTACAGCTCGGTTCATACTTAGTAATATTCTTCTCCGCATTTATTTAATATGCTACCAACCTACTAATTTATAAAATTACTATCCTAATAATATTAGTTAAACTGTAATAACAGAATATTTCCTGTGTAACTATTATATATTTGAGGAAAAGTATTAAACTACAAAATATATAGGATGAACAGAATATAAAAAAAGTTTTATTAAAAGAATAGAGTGAGTTTTTTGTTTATGAACTACTCTTTACTAAAATAAGCGATTCTCCAATTACAATGTTATCCCTAAATAAAATAACTGTGCTTTTCCCCTATTTTAGTTTTTCTCTAAATAAAATAATTAAAAAGATCCTTTCATAAAACCAAAAAAAAAAAGTTTTTTTTGGGGGGGGGGGTGCGTTGGTAAATTAGCGTCAATGCTATCATATAAAGGCGTAATACAACTCAAGGAAGGCCGCCTTTGGGACCTTAGAAGGTATGATATTCTTAAAAGATAGTCTTGAATTGAAGAAATTTATTATTATGCTGTTGAGCTGATAAAACGTAGTTAAAAATTTTAAATTCTTGTTTGTTTACTAATCACTAGTTATATGTTGACCTTGGAATGTTTCATAACATTTAGGTGCAGCTTATAAAAATAACAAACAGTTTAAAAATTGGCTATTAATATAGGTCCCTTGATTCAAATCCATTCAATGTTTTTACATCCTTGGTTTTACAGCATATATTTTAGAGTACTATTTTATGTACATACATAAGTTGTTTAAAAAAACAATGATATATCTTGCATAATTGTGTATAAACTTATATACTCATTTTATAATTTTACATAGTAAATTATATACCCGTTATAAATTACAATTACCTCGTATAAAACACCAATAACATAAGTAACTCTATTTTTTTTAAATCATTAGCACAAAGTTTCTAAAGTTAAAATATGTCGTGATTTGAGACTAGTTGAAATTTATAACGCAGCTTTAAATATTATTCTCATGTTCAAAACGAACCCTCACATGCGTGGAGAACTAACTAACGTTAAAATCAGTTCTTGTTTGATTTTATCTAATAGATATTTTTCGGTTTAGAATGATCAATTATAAAGACTTTGACAGGTCCATATAAAAAACTAATTATATCTCAAAAAGCTAGTTCAGCTGTGGGAATCCGATTATATGTTCAATCATCTTATAGTAATTTACCGCCTCCACTAATTGCCCTGGTTATGTCAGCCAATTTACAATCCGCATACCATGATGTTCCTTTTATATTTCGTTACCTGATTGTTGGATTAATGCCTCTTCTGCTACGTCGTTAACACCAAAGCCAACCACATTTGTTTCAGTAATTTTCGGGAACCGATAAATTAATATATTTAGAAGAATAATTAATACTTAACTAAGGAAAATACATTAAATTATTCAGAGGATTGAGCAAAACTAAATTTGGCCACAAACGCGCAAATAAAATTAAATAAAAAAATCGCAAAATGTGTTCGGCCAATATTTGCAGTAGCATTTGTTTAAAATGCATAAAATACATATATTTTTTCTCAAGCAATTTTCCTGTTCGAAAGGTTGATTATTTGGGAAATTCAGTGTAGTCAAAGTAAACTGATGCCACGACTGACTTGGCCTGAGGGTGATATAAGACTGTAGCTACATGTTTCCTGTTTTGGGAAAGTTCAACAAAGAGAACCTTAAGGGTAGGCTTTATCACTCTGGCGAAACGTGATGCAAGGGCTTTAAAACCAGCCACACCACAG
Organism: Homalodisca vitripennis; assembly: GCF_021130785.1. Taxonomy (NCBI): domain Eukaryota; kingdom Metazoa; phylum Arthropoda; class Insecta; order Hemiptera; family Cicadellidae; genus Homalodisca; species Homalodisca vitripennis. Next base: position 89,186,661 of record NC_060213.1, on the reverse strand, counting down.
CCTCATTTTTGACCTATTAAAATAAATTGTTGTCATTTAATGAACAATATGCATATTTAAGCATGTACAGTTTCAAACTTCTTACATAATTCCAAATCAGGTAATCTGAGGTTCTGTTAAACGTTTCTTTACTTAAAAATAGTAAATGAAACAAAATTGGAAAATTGAACGTTAAAATTATCTATAATGAGTTAAAAATGAATAATTCACTTGCTAATAATAGCTATAATAGTATTGAGAGTGGTGGAAGTGAGGAACCAGGATTTTGCGATCAGCTTACATTGGTAAGTATTTTAAATTACACCCAAGTTTCATATATCTAACTCTTCCATGAACAGACAGTTACTGAGTTATTTCCAATGATACTATTAAACTATTTTCATAATACGTTTGATCTTGTTGTTAGATAAACTAACTTTTCCTTCCTAGAAATAGGTGTTTCAAAACGTAGTATTGTGTGAAGTGGTTCAGAGGGCTTCACAGCACTAACTCTGATTTTAAATAACTGCAATTTTATTCATTTATTTTCAGTAGTCCAATTTTATGGGAGCATTATGAAAGAAATCAACGTTCATAAAATTACCCATTCATAACTCTGTTACATAATATAATTTACTTGTGCTTAAAAGTAGAAACTGGTAGAAATTTCACAACAAAACTTTGAAGAAAACAAATAAAACCTGGAAAATGTCTTCTACCTACTTATATTTTAGCTTCAATTAGCGTCTTTAAGCTTGCAATCCTTCTATGTGAAAGTATAGAAGCAGTATGGAAGTAGGAGTTATGTGCAGTATTTTAAGTATATTACAGTATGAGATATTTAACGATAAAATAACACTCTTTGGTGCTTTAGTTAGTACACATTGACATCAGCAATAAGCGCTACACCGTGCCTGTGTAGAATAAAGGGTCTACCAATAATATGATAGGTCATGCTGAATATCCGATATAATTATTAAAGAATACAATTAAGAAGCGTGTCTGTGGTGGATACCAAGTTTTCGTTCGATTATGCTTATTGTTTATACATACCATGATTCAATAGCTGAAATCAATTTCGTTTCAACTTATCCCCTAATATCAAGAGTTATATAAACATAAACTGACCATGAGGTACATGGACTACTTACTAGCTTTAAATTATAACCTAAACAATATATTTGGAAAATGTAATCTTCTGACTCACTTAACCGCATGTGTGATAAGTCCAATCCAACTTTATATTTATAAAGGTTTAAAATGATAAACAATTAGCTAACTAATATTCCATTTCTTCACACTTCATAGGGGCAGACTAATAGCAAAAGATATGTTTTGAAATTGTGAAAAATACATAAAACCTTGTTATGAGGAGCCATTAAAAATAAAACTTAATTAGGAAATTAAATGTGTGTAGCCTATTTCAAAAAATAAAGAAATTTTAAAAAATTTATATTTCTATAAAACGATTTTGATGTTTTGATATCGTTTGACTCACACCATAAAATTCTCAAATATCTATATTAGTAGCTTGGAAGTGATACTTACATTTTACATCATTTATTTCATGAACATGACATACAAAATTTAAATGAATCAAACTTTCCTTTGGCAGTTCTTCTATTTTAAAAGTTGTATCGGAGAAATACAAACCCCAAAAGAAAGAAAGAGATGAATAATAATAATGATGTAAACAAGACTAAGACCACGGAGTGACAGAGTTTGAGCTTTGTTTAATAATGTAGATTTTCATGGAAACCCATTTAATTATCGAGTTTCATGATGGCGCATGGTCTCTTCACAGGACTTGCCTATAACACAACATGTTTACATTCGTCTTGTGGCTTGTGGATAACCAAAGTGGCAACGATAATAACGTTAAATAAAACATATTTGTGACTTTTCCATTGAAATTTCTTGTATTCTTACTATGATCATCTCACTAAACAAAATAATGAATTATTTTGCTTATTAAAACTGTAGATACATAGAAAATGTTGAGTAGCTTTTGCTGAATAAAAACCAAAATGTGGATATTTTTTTCGGAAAATAATTTTATATTAATTAAGTACAATTTTAAATTAACCAATTATATTAAAAAGCCTATTGTACCATAATATTTTATCATTGTATTAAAAAAAATTTAATACTTGTATTTCTTGTTGCCTGAGTGATAGCAAGATCTAATATTAGAGGGGTTAGAAAAATGGCATGTAAATGTGTCTGCTATATTTCGAAAACAAACTTAACTATAGAATTGAAAGTTTGCATGAAATTGACTTCATTTATATGTTGAAAATACTTAGTTCATCATCGGTGCTCAGTATTTGGCTGACGGTTTGCGAAGATATTAAATTGATAACTATATTGGCAACGAGAAATTAGCAGAATAAAATGAATGTGTAAATAAATTATTAAATCTAATTGTATGACATTTATCCGGTAAAATTTGTATACATAGAGTAGAAAGGAAAGTAACCAGTAGAAGATTTGATTTCAATCCAACTCCTTGTGTTTTAGAGCAACGTCTCCCTATTCTCAGCTATTAATGTTTATTATTTTAAACACTTCTATGAATCTTAATTAAAAAATTGTTAAATTTAATAACATTATATAGAAAATGTCTCAAGGAGTAAAATTGACTAAAAGTTGTTTTACATGACCACCAAAAAACGATTTTTTTTTCCAAGCAAACATTCAACGGAAAGAACTATAAATAATTTAAGCCGTTTAATTGTGGCCCCAAAATGAAAACAGGACAGAACAGCAAAGCCAAGAGCAGTCGAACAACCGAGGGAGAGACGAGAAGTCTCTGCGGGCAAGCCGACGTTACCTCCGGCAGGACACCTAATCTTGTTGGCTTGGTGTTCGTGTTATTCCTTTTGAAAAGAGTTTGGATGAGGCGTTTTTTTATGTTGCTTGCGTTTTTCTCAACGGTTTTAATTAGTGTATGGAACTTTTTTACCAATTTTTTTTGTTATATTATTTGGAATAATTCGTATTTGGGCTTATGATAACTTTATTATCTTTTTTTAAAGATAATATTGAGTAATAACAATAAAACAACGTTTTTCTAAATATAATTATAACAGTTAACTAGCCTTTTTCTATTACTTACAGTATTTAATCCATTTGTATTAAATAGTTATGTGTTTTCCGCCCAATATCGTTTAAGGACGTTTTTTATACAATAGTCCAAGTTTAATAAAAGTTTCTATTTTATTTTCACTTAACTCATTGACATTATTTATAAGGACCTATAAACGAGATATTAATAATACGTTTTTTGCTATTACTAATATATTTAAATCCCACAATTATTCATTAATCCCATATTATTATTTGTTGCACCATAACTACAAAATAATTTCACAATTAAATAAATTAGTTTTTGCAAATTTCAAAAAAATTTTTATGTAATCAAAGAGGGATACTAATTTTTACTGAATCCATGGATAGATGTGCTACCAATGTAGCAAAAAAAGTAACTCTTACTCCATCTTAAATTTTCGTATTAATTTTTATTTTATTTATTTACAAATTTAATAGATTGCTTAACATTATTTCTAATTAACACAATTACAAACGCATATCCAAAATCAATTAAACTTGATTGTAATACTTTTGTTACTGGTATAAATCAATACATACCGAGGACACAACTATACTATACTATTAAAAACATGCCTATAGTACTTTAAAAAACTTACCATTGTACCTAAGATGAAACAGGACAGAAAAAAAGTTACTGGGATATATTTATATTTCCGAAAGTGTAAATATTTAGAAGTTTACGCCACGTGTGAAGTTTTTTACTTCGATTATAAATTGGTATAAAATATATATGCACATTTGTATATTCATTTTTTATGCTGAGCTCAATTTTTTATTGTCAATTGTTGTCTTGATCATTCGGATGAATAGGATCTCCACACATCTATACTTCAAGAATTCAAAGTTTTAATTTTACGTTTTAAAGTAAAGAAGTTTTAAATATTGTTTTGACTTAAAATGTTTCACTCTTTTAGCAAGTCTGTTATCTAATGTGGATCACAACTCCAATTTAAAGTAAAATTGGAATTTAAATGCTATTTATACTGTTGATTTCATGATTTTTTCACCAGTCTATACATTTTACTATATTCAGATTTCAATAGACTTTTTAATAACATACGCAGAATGAAAGAATTAACATGTACTGTCAACGTAAAGATTTAGCAATTTATTAAAACCAGCCATTCTAAAATATAAAGTTGTTAAATGAAAACAACAAAATGTTAGTTGTTTGGTTAATTATTGAGTTTTTCAAAAGCTTAAATACGATATTTTGAATTGTAATTCAGAAAACAGAAAAAACGTATGGAAAGGTAGGTAAGGAGATTCTGGAAAGCCTGTAATTATACATAGGAAACACACATTTTATATATAACATATTATACTTTGTAAGTGGATAATCTTCAATTGTTCATCAAAGTAGTTAAATACGTCTCCAAAACCTCACACTACTGACATCAAGGTTATTTGCCTCACATAATAAAGATCCATTATTAAATATAGAATTCAAGCAAAGTATAAACATTTACACTGTTTCAAAGTACTGATTAAGAATTTACTCCGTGTGTTAACTAACTTATGCAATTAATTGTTAACCGAATGTTCCTAAACTACAACAAAGACGAATTGTCATTTTCAATGTTCACTGCACATAGTAAAATGTATAGAATAAATAACATTTCTATGGATTTTATGACGATGATTAAAAATCTAACCACAAAATCAAATGAGGGGCTTAGTCTTGATTAGTTAGTGAAGAAATTTTTTCATTAACCGAAATATATTATATAAGCACATAACCTTGTTTACGTTTGAAGGTGCAAAAAAATCGTCCCTAAGCATATTATCAGTAGTCGTACTAGTTTTGGTGGAGCTTGAAATTAGAGGGTAAGAAAATAGATGAAATAATGAAACATATTGATCATATTTTTTATTAGTTTAAACTTTAATGGATTATATTTCTGGCACTTAAAACCAACCACTAAATACATACACTTGCCACTTTCAGTTTAGTTACGTTAGTCATCTAGTTATCTGAAGGTGATGTAACTATTATTTATGTATCGTATAATCTGTTTTAAGTGCATCAAGCTAGAAATAAATATAATCAAAAAAGCTAGAATTACATAATTTTCAACCATTTTATACCCCTTTTAAAGAAATCCTTCAAAATTAGTGTAGCTGACAATCGATTTCTATGCTAATGTTGAGTTTTAGCTTCCATTTCACCTTCCACAGACTTGACTCCCGAAACGTCTACATCGTCTGATAAGGCCCAAACAATCTACGAAGAATAAACTCCAAACAAACTATTTGGATTGTTTCGATATCAGCGATACCTATATTACAAAATCAAGTGTAATCTAATGAAGAGGTATTCTTTCTCAATAAAATCTATGTACATATTAATGAACCTTAATTTTATATTAAGGTTATTATAAATCTCTCATATTTTGGCAATTTTAATGGGAGTAGTGTAAAAGTAGCCATATCCAAAATATTTTTATATTTTTATAGATGGAGCATATGCAGACTATTTTTGCACTCATTTTCAAAAAGGTATGTACTTCAATGTTATCATTAATGTTTTGAATAAATATTTAATGTGTATAAATTGTAGAAACTTACGTAATATTTCGAAAGTATTATTTCCTGTTCTTACAAAAGTCTGAAATATCGTCTTGAACTGATAAATTTAAGTATTGCTCTCGGGTGGTATTTAATATTCTATGTCGTTGGCAAGAGTTCTGATATCGTGAAATATAACAAGACACAGGTTCATATGCAAGATACAGTTTGTGAATCTTATTTTCACGAATTAAAGAACAGAGAGAACCTTAATTAAACGGAATTTGGTGATTATGTAAATTTTTTATAACGCTAATAATTTAATGGCATTGATAATATGAGTTATTTTGGAGAGGTAAGGGTGTATTATAAATGTTTTTCATAACTAACATTATATAAAATTAAATCTCTTACAACCTACGGAATCTATTACATAAAAGAGACTAACCGAGGTATTACTTTTAATAACCAGAAAGATTATTTAATTATTAAAAAACCATACTGATGAAGGTAATAAGTTTAATGGAAGAATAACAAGGTTACTGGTTTGTACGGCCTGTTGCAACAGTCTTTGTAAAATAGAGTACTTTTATTTTATTTCATAAAACAATAAACTTCTTCTTTTTACGTAATAGTGTATTGGAAATGTTATTTCAAGTACATGTAAATTCACTAATGTTTTGTATCTGATAGGAATTGTCTATGACCATGTAAAAATACAGATGTATTTGCTTATAAATTAAACTAAGTTTATACTAAAATTAACCAAAACCATTTTAGCACTATTTTAATTATAATATTAGATTTTAATTATTTGTAAAATTATTGTTTAATGTAATTTATTGCACTTACGAATATTAAACAAGTAAAGGTAAACTAACAACTATGGGGTAAATGTTAAATAAGAATGTTAGTAATTACAAGAAGAATATGGATGAAATACGAAATTAACAATAGAGCTAAAATGTAGCTTTTTACAATGCACATTTCACAAAAGATCCATTGTGTGGTGTGTTCGAATAAACAGTTTACTATGTAAGTCTGAGACAATGAAAAAACTTATTTCTAAAACTATTCATACAATATGACCTATACAAGATGTATTTAAAGAGAGAGCACTACAAATGTAATATTAAAAGTGGGCAATAAGTGAACAAACGTTGATACAAAGCGTAAGGACGTTTTAGTAACATGAATACAACACTTTTTGTGGTTAAGTTAACTGAAGTTACCTACCTAACCATTTATGTAATAAACGTTGCTAACAAAGTTCTGTATAAGGGCATACATTTCAAAGCTTCTGTAAACAATTTAATATTCATGGCAACCTTGGTTGTTGTGTTTGTATCTGGTTTTTTTTTTACTTCAACTTAATGTGCGTCCAGGCCTAAGATAGGTGAAATAATTTGGCATCTTTACCTTTTGAGATAATCATGTGAATTACTGTACTTATACTCGGATTACATTATTATGATAAATTAAAACCGATGTAAACATTAACACATCTCTTTCTGTCCTGCTCTCCACAATACTATTTAACAAAACATTATTAAAAGGAACTTTGCGTATAATAATATGTTTATTATTATTGTAATGTTAGTATACATAAGAAAGTAGTCACTGTCAAAATACGCTCACAGTTTGTGCAAAGCACGAAAGTATCTCACAATTAAACACATAACCATGTATGTGTTTGATTGTTCTTGCTATGCCAATGAGTTATAAAAACTACTTAGTTTTACTTTAAAACATGAATAAAAATTAGCTGTATTTAAGTGCGGAATTCTCAGTCAATTTGGGTCCGTTTGAAAGGTTAAATTAAATTAGATAAATGTGACTTATTAAAAATCCTAAAAATGCTTTAAGTATATACTTGATTCTTATTTCCTGTTTTAACACTCAAATTTTTACTTTGGAAAGAGGGTCATATATTTTGCCATAAATATCTTGGCATCCACGTACGATTACAAGGATGATATAATCTAAAATTTCTCGGTACTGAAGCGAGAAAGTCCAGGTTCGAAGATGAGAACTTATGCTAATAACCATAACTGATTCTTAGCCAGACTAAAGTTATGTCTTTCCAATAAGGTACAGCAATTATGGATTCCACACTCTCACGACCATCATGCAATTAGATTGCAGTGAGATCATATATTTAATATAAGGACACTTAGGAACATCTCTCAATCCGTGTGAGAATCATGGCCTTAGAAATATATTGGTGTCTTCGTAAGGCATCCTTTCACATTTTCTTTCACCAAGACAAGAGAGTTAGTATGAACTGATTCCAATGATCAGATACAAAACTAGATAATACTATTAACTAATAAGTTATTGCTAAACACGTTTGATACATATTGTGTGTGAAATGAAATTCTCAAAATGCAAATAATAATAAAAAGAATCGTGAATAAAAAACTTTCTCTAATTTCCCTTAAAAAAAGTTTAAAGTAGGAGGCACAGGTTTTGATTTTTGCTATAACCTATATTCCTTTGACTTATTGTGCTTATTTAGCATATTAATTTAAAGGTAAGATTAAGCCATACACCTGAGGTTGCATGCAAAAATGTACATAACTCATTTCTTCTTCAGATTTTTATGACTATTTGTCCCCCGTACAGATATTCAGACACACAAGAGGAAAAGTTTATATCTCCAATACAGATACAAGAGAAATTATGTCAGCCTACTGAGTGAAAGGCCTAAATGACGTTAATCTAAGTCCAATGGATGAACACCATCAAGCAATTATCGAGGATAAGCTAAGCAGTACAATAGCAATCATGCCATAAAGCTTCATTTCTATGAAAGCCACATCAGCTTTGTTTGATGATGGTGTGTGTCACTGAATGAAATTTTGATTAGGGTCAGCGAATATTTTAATAGTACCTTGGCTGGTTAGCCATGACACATAAGAGAAAATTGCATTAGTAAATTAATTTGTAAACAAAGTGGAAAAAATCACATGAAATTTGAACATTTGACATAGTAACACTTTTAGTCTAATCAAATTATTAATAGACCTGAAAATTTTGCACGAAACCCTCAGTGAAGTTTTACACTACACGTGGTGTAGTGTATCCATACCTTGTGTTATATACATAAACAAAAATTTGCAGTTTATCATTAATAAACAGTTCACCAAAAAACAGGCCAGCTGGGGTATCAGCTAATACTAGTTAAACTAAATGAAGTTTAAAACCATCATCTCAACGTATTTAACATACACTACGTAATTTGTATAATTGAAAAAATGAAATATCTCCCGACGTGTTGTAAATAACATTTTCTCTTATTATGCACTAAGGAATCTTTTTTAAATAAGGAATCACTAGGAGCCAGAAATTACTGAACTCATTGATGGGTTTATGGCATTAATTACAACTTTCATCGAGGTGCAACTTTTCAGGTAACCTGAACAGACACAAACATCAGATTCAACACAGATTACTGTTAATCACAATATTGGTTGTATCCTTACCTAAGATATACGTACAATTTCTAGACCAGCAAGAAGTTGTGTGTAGTAATAATATTTTTAAGATATATAAAACCAGGAAAATGCAATAGTGAGAAATTAGACCTAGAAAGCTGAAACGCAGAGTGAGATATTTTGAGAGTCGAAATCCATTGAGAATATTAAAGTACTTGCAAAAATATCTCTTAATAATACCTTATAAATATTCGAGAAAAAACATAATACTCATAAAGAAAGTATCTTCAAATGGACAAAAAGCTGGTAAGGCAGTGATTTATCAGTTTTTTATCAATCGTTCGTTCGTCAAAGTTAAGCTTTAGCTTAAATCTACTTCCCACTTGTACTGTTTTATATGTCTTATTAGCATTTTCAGAGTAACGAATATTTACTAAAGATGGTTTTATACTCTATTTGGCCTTATAAATACCAAAAGGATTTTTGTTTGGAAAGTAACGTTTGGACTCAGTATAAACTATTAGTTAATATAACACCGGCAATGAAAGCTTAAAAAAAATAAGTTTGTAATGAAGTCCATTTAAAAATCAAGATATCTTATTAAATATGAATTTTTTTTAAATTAATTAAAAATTCGTATTTGATGTAATTTAAACTTCACTTTATGTATAAAATCTGGATATAAGTTCATTAATGCAGTAAACAATTCTTTTACACTTTATGGAACAATCATGATTTGGATAAGTATCTTGTCCATTATAACCCACTAAATAATAATAATTGCAAAACATTTCACAAAAACTCTTTCCCAAAGAGGGGTTCTCCTTTCAGTTTCAACAAAGAATAAAGCTGTTATTTCATCTCGATGACATTTTTACAATACATTTTAATGTACAATGGGATTATTTACAGCGCAACCTATATGACTTACTTTAATAAAACCATAAATAACGTAAAAGATTGGTTTCTTTGAAATATTCATGATATCGTATTTGCCTTGTTGCCATTTCCAAAGTATTTCTATCTTTTGTTTTAGAACAGAAACTTTCGTGCTGCCAATTCGTTTACATTTAGAATGACTTCAGCTTGTCAAGCCACTTTTAAGCTGAATGTATTCCTAAGAAAGTTTAGAAATTTATTTTAGAAATCATTGAAAAATCTATAACTTTTATTAAAATTTAGGGAATTTAAACGGCTCTAGGACACTCGAATCATGAAACACTGAAATTAAATACTCTCATCGAATTTTAGTAGGTACAAATTGGACTAATTTATAGCACATGACTAATGTTTATTCGACAATTTCTCCTGAAAATTGATAGTGGCATTCATACATTAGCAACAATTTCAAAAGTTTTTTTATGTTCAAATTTATAATTTGCTACTTTTCTTATAATACGAATAAATTTTTGAGGGATGATTTATCTTTTTTGTATAAACAATTTCTATATGTGTAGTTGCCTGACGGTGAAACATTAGGTATTGAAACGCCTCATCCAAACAATAAAATAAACTACTCGTTTTAAAGTATTGTAGTTTATATGCAATCACCTCAGTATTCTATAAACAAAATGAGTTACACCCCAGGAATCCGTAACTTATATAACTCTCTTACTTCAGTTTTATATCGCGATTAGTGATCTCGTGGGCATCCATAGGGTTGCCCATATTTAAATAACACATCACTTTTCCCTGTACGCAGTGTGGGTTAATCTGGAAGGTATAAACCAGAACAGAAGTTTAAACCTGGAATTTTTCAACTCAATTTAACGATTGGTACTAATATTTAGAAATATGTTCTTTCAATTGTACTCCTTACAAAACTTGATTAGTTTATTTTTATAATCTTTCGTATCCCTACGCACAGACTGTTCTTATAGTAGACAAAAACTGTAGTTCAATCCTTTTGTGGTGTCCCAATGAAATAACAATATTGTCCTGTCGTCTGTCAGAGTAAAGGCAAAATATCACGAAGGCTGTCAAATTCAGTGGACATGACGTCCCCGAGGAAAGGTATTCTGGTTTGCTCTGCTCAGTTGTCAATCATTCAGCTCCATTGTGACGAGATTAGATTTTATCAGGTGGAAAGTCAGTCGTGTACGGAAAGTATGAGGCATATCGCTCTTCTTTTTTAACTTTGTTGTTTATTGTTTCCTAATTGATAATTTGGTACTTTTATGTTAGACAGTTAGAGTGTATTACTTCTATACTTACTTATTTATAAAATTATTTGTTTGCAAGAAATATTGGAAAAGTAACCAACAGCAACATCTGCCACAAACTATGTTTTAAATTTAAGCACTACGAAATCAATTTCAATTATATGCAAACATTACTTCAACACAACGAAAATCACATCAAACAAAACACAAAAACAAAAACATCAAAAACCCTATAATGTTTTCCCAGGTAATTTAATTAATTCGCACAATATGAAAAACTTATATCCTCGACAATGGTTGCTTAACTCAACCAAGTGTGGATGTAAATATAACGTCTTAATGATAAATTGGCACAGTCATCTAAGGACGATAGAAGATTTTTTCTTTCTTTTCTAGAGTTCCGCAAAGCTTGTTGAGTGTACAACAGGTGTCCGCGTCGTAGATTTTATCAGAGAAATACATTAATTCCAATCAAGCGTTATGTTGGCATAACTGGTACTTGTATTTTATTTATAAATAACCAGCATGGGAGAATGTGAGCCTAAATCTTTAACAGTCATATTTACCGCCACAATAGCGCCTAAGACAACTACCATTTTACAAAAATTCAAACTTTTCCAAAATTTACCAAACTTAATTAATAAGCTGGCTCAGAGTAACAACAAGCTTGATAATTAATGTAAACTTCAGGCTAAATGGAGATGAATTTGAAGGAGATTCCACTGTTTAGAACATCAACGTAGACCAGCAATCACTCTGCTGGTGTCGGTTTTCATTAGGCGGCAAGACACTGCCAAAAAGTAAATGTTTGTTTAGGGCTGATGCACGATGTAATCATTGGCCATTTTTTAGTAGGAAGGAAACAGTAACAGTTCACTATTTTATTTTTTTACACTTTTATAATTTTTTCAATAATCTCAATTCCTCAAGAACAAGCCGCACTTCAGCAAGACCCGGTGCTCCACCACATTAACACTATTATGTAAAAGGTTGTGAGAATTAAGGCATATAAGTTATTGTTGCTTCGCAAAAGTTGCAGAAGGAACACGCCAGATAATGGTCATAAAATATAATGGTGGAGATTGGAATACCGGAAATGTAACTACGTGGAGTTTTAACTTATGGTAACTCACGACGAAAATGTATTAAGTAAGATATCAATTTCAAGTTGTATTCACAAACGTGTTTAAGTTAGTTGGATTGAAAAAATAATATTATTATAAATCAAGGCGAGTTCTAGGCTGTTTCTTGAAATTACCGTCATTTAATACGTGTAATGAGCTTATAAAGGGCTCTTGTTTACCAGGTTTTCATGACTGTAGATTGCATTGTGGGGCGTTAAAACACTGTAGTATTTGCAGTTATGTTTCTTGATGAGACAATTTGAATACCCTTTTAACACCGAGGATTTACAATTCATATTGTAGGACTTCGGTTGTCTCTGATGTCAAAACTATTTTAAGAGTTCATTTTGAGCTTCTTCGTTTGCTGACTTTTTTGGGGATCTCTTAAGACGAAAATGACTCCAGATTCCAGATGTCAAATCAAGTGAGACAGAAGCGTCAAGAACAGATTCCAGGCGTTTTGCACTAAAAGTAAGGTCAAACTGTAGCCTAAACTCAATATTCCCATTAGGACCAATGCCTTTACCAACATAGTTATGTGGTTGTGTAAAACATTGTTTTAAGGAGATTTAATATTTCTTCTAATAACTTCTTTGGTCTGATAAATAAAACTAAAAATTGCTTTATAGTTTAAAAGGTTACACATTTTATTCGTGGATTTGTGGAATAAACGTGATACACTGAATACAAAAACCACAAACATGTGTGAAAACTGAAATTGTGTATATCTGACATTACTTATAGCGTTTCTTAAGAACTAAAAGTATTATTTGTGCATTAAGTACATAAGATGGTACTTGAAAAAACTACTGATTATTGTGACCGTGTCTGTAAATTTTAAAACACCTTATAATTTTCAAGAAATACAAATACTATTCGTGAAATTAGAAATAAAGTAAAAGTTTTTATTTATTGTGTTAAACTGCTTATTACAATGATTAATTTGTAATAAGATTTGGAAATTATAATGCAATAAAGACCATTATAACTTTGCTAACAACAAAGAGAAAATTAGTTAAGGATTTATATGATGCACCAATTGCAATAATTTTCAGTCCGATTCAAATGCGTGTCTTTTTTACTTTTATTACAGCCATTCATTAGTAATCATTAATAGATTTTGTTTGCCCATACAGGACTGATTGGATCGATGTTGTTTTGTTCAAACCATAATAGTACAAGGACATTAGCAGTTTAGTTCCTGGATTTATGAGCCTAAACTTATTATATCGGTAACGTTTATTATTTGTTTATGTGAATATTTGCATAAACATGTTGTGAAATTGGGTTTATGTTGATATGGTTTAAAATACTTAAATGGAAGCATGGAATTTAAGTATTATAAAGCGTCCCTCTGTTTTTGTATATGTCGGATATTCTTGATTACTCCTTTCTTTTTTTGTATTACAAAAATTCTGGATGTTTTATTATAAAAACATAACAATTATTACGTGCATACCTTTTACAAATATTTTAGCGAAATACTAGTAGCTATGGTGGCCATGTTTCTAAACTTTTGTTCATAAAAAAGTAAAGTGTAAAGAAGATTGTAATGCCACACCTTGTGTCTTCACGGTAAATGTAAAGTGTTAATTCTACAATTTACATTTTTCTCTCAAGGTCGCCTCAGTCCCGGTACTTAAGAGTATATTGTTAAACATATGGAACACAAGTCTGGGTAAACTAGAACAAGTTTGTGTGCTCTGTTTCCTTCTGCTTCATATTTCATATGCATTGTTATACGTTTGTTCTTTCTATAAACTTCTCATTTAAAAAATAAACCATAAAATATAAAAATTAAACATGTATGATGTATTCTTAACCCAGAGATTGGACTTGCTTCCAAATTTAGAAAAATAGTCCTTTTGGGGGAATATATGTATGTGCATACCTAAACTCGACATCTGTTTTTTTTACTTTTGTGGATGGATAAATAAGATTTCAAATTGTTTGTAAGTTCATGAAAATCTTCATAAGGCGATATATTTGCTACTCTATCGTATAACTAAAATGGTCATCAAGAATTTAGTTTCCTTGTAAAAAAAAATTTGGGGGGGTGGGGGGGGGGGGGGGTGGGGGGGGGGGGGGGTGGGGGGGGGGGGGGGTGGGGGGGGGGGGGGGTGGGGGGGGGGGGGGGTGGGGGGGGGGGGATTTCTAATAGCTTGGCCATTAATAGCTCTTGTAGCTCATTTATTACAATTGTCTGTTAACGCGATTTTTACCGACAAGGGTGTTTTCCATCTTCCAACACCGTACCTTTAATTATTCTTATTGAGACAAAGATATGCAGCGCAGTCTGGTGCCCTCCTCTTCTGGATGGTGTGTGGAACCAATTACAATTCCAGTTTTTTTTATCATTTCCATATTATCTCCATAGGTTTTTCTTCTGGCTCACCATCTGCAAATGATTTACTATCCACCGTCCCCTAAAAATAGTTAGTGTACAGTTGGCAGGATTACTCACTGTGTTTAAGAACGGTCATATAATACTTCAACGCCTTGAATTTCCATGCCCCCACTAGTTTCCCCTTGTAGTTAGCTTGGCAGCCTTCATGGTTTACTTAATGTCCCCCTATTCCTTTACAAATTAATAGCAGGTATTTGGACATACAGATGAACATTCCCAAAAACTTTTCCCGTTTGTCCAAGCTAGTAACAGTTACTACAACCATTCAAGGAATTAAAAAAAAATCCTCTCGCTTTTACCAGAGCTTCCGTCAAAAATTACACTTTATTTTACTGTCCCCCATCAATTTTCTGGCAATAGCTTGCATAAATAGGACATTATTCATTGATTCAATAGCTACTTCCATTATGCCATTGTTTATACAGCTGTTTATCATTACCTGTTAAATCTAGCAGGAGGTTTAGGTAAGTTCAATAATGGAGCAGAATGTATGGGGCTGCCCTGCGAACCGACCTTTGCCGATACTTCGGCAAAGCACTAAACTAACCTAAAGGTTATTTTCATAGAACTTAGACTCCTGTAAGTTTTGAGGACATTGAACTTCTTTTTTGGCCACTACAATTATTATCAAAGGAACAGTTTTAAAATGGAAACTAATTCCTTCCTCGGCGCATGCCTATGTCTTCCGAAAGTTCAAGTCGACAATTCTTATTGAAACACACGTTTACTTTATCGCAATTCACCAATTGCTTTACCTTAGAATACTAATATTGAGTACATATCAACATCACCATCTTTTGAATATGCAATTGGGTGTATCATACATAATCATTTGTCACCACTACACATAACTCAAGTACTCGCAGTTTTCTTCTTAGAAAGAGCTCAGTTTAGGCCTAGAAGAAGTGTACTTTTGGGTTGGGCTATAGGTTAGAAGTACTAGGTTTAGAACTGTTCCCCTTCTTGGGGCTTACATTAGGGTGCATACTACTGTTCTTTCTCTTTTCCCAAATTTTCCTATATTCTAAATGCATCACATTTGGGGGTTCAATAACAACTACTCACAAAGAAAAGGTATAATAATATAACACTACTCACAACATCAATCAACAATCACTTTTGTTTTTATTAGTAAACCAAACAATAATGGCTGGTTACTGTTGGTAGAACGAACGCTGACAGTTTGGAGAACAGACAGGCTCAGATAAAAGAAAACCAGGTTAGCCATCATCAAGAACATTGACAAAATACCCACTAGCCAACTACTTTATTGCTACAGTGCATTGAAGAAAATGTCTAAAGCGACTACTCATGGCGGGGTAAAAAACTTCGCGGCGACTCAATCTGGGGCCCTTGACAATCATTACGTAAATTAACTTTTCATACCACTATGAAATAATTATGTAATAGTGCAATAGTATTTGGCTATCATTTTTATTCAGGAAAAGGCAAGGAAATTAATAAATGCAAAATAAACATATACTTTGTTTAAAAAAAATTTTTTTCGACGTAGCCTGTCCCCATTCTTTCATATTATATAACTTTATTTTTTTCCCATGTAGTCGAGTCTTAATGTAAAAATCTCTTTTGATCCTTTTGAATAAATAAAAATTACTTAACAGTTTCTAAGCTACAAATAATATTCAACAATACCTGTAAACTACATATGAAATTAAAAAAAAATTGCTATAGATTCAAAATACTTTATATCATTTTAAATACTCAAACGTGGTGTCTGAAATGAGAACTAATAAAAATGTTAAAATGCTTCTACATATTTACTCGTTATAAACTAGCGCACAATTTATTTTCAATAAGGCCATTATTACTCACGTGCTCATAATCAGTGACAAAGAGAAATTAATCCAGTATTTATGTGGATACAAAGTTGTGATAACTCCGATCCATTCCGATATGTGATGTATTTTATTAGAGCCATTCATTAGTATCATTATAGGTCGTGAGTGCCACAGAGTACTGATTGGATACATGTTGATTGTTCAACATCATAAACAAGGAACATTAGCAGTTCTGCCACATGAGCCTAGATTTACATCATGGTTTATGATGAATATTGCATAAACATTTTACGAAATTGTTAGTATTATGTTCATATGGTGTGTTTACTACCCCATCAAATAGGTTAAGATCATAAAAATTAGCTATTTTTATGTACAGAGTGTCCCACGAAGAGGTTTAAACGTTTGATTTTATATAAATTGCCCATTTATTCACCGAACATTTTCAAACTCTACGGAGTTAATAAAATAGGTTTTCAAACATATTCTGTGAAAATTAAAGCTCTCTAAAATTTTTTGAAATAAACTGGTGATATATTGAAAAATTTTACCATATTGCTTCCTATATTTCTTGAATTAACTAATTTTATTTAAACGTTGAAGTTTTAAAGAACAGCTGTTTAATAATGCTCATTGTTGAAAACATCAGTTTGATTGAATAATATTGCTTTTGGTATAAAAACATAGCCTAACCTCCTCTATTGCAGTTTTACTGGTATTTGAAGTTCGAGAAATTGCTTTTAAATTTAAAAAAGTGAAGTGTTGTGTGTGGGCTATTGGTTTTTTAGCAACGTTACAGAAGCAATTAGAAAATTTCAGGTTGTCTACCCAGGAGTTGAACCACCCAGCAATCCAACAAAAACTAAGTGGACAAATCTTTTGTTAGAATCTGCAAGTGTTCGTGAAAAGGGTCCTCTAGAATACTAGAGGATCGAATGATGAAAGAGAAGTATTACTATGCACATCAATTCTCCGCTCTCCAGGTTAAATAAAATCACAAACGAAGGTTGAACTTGAAACCGGTGTTCTAAAGTCTTAATTACAGAAAATAATTTAAAAAATAAATAAATAAATTTTAATGATAAAATATGAACTTTATTGTGGCTACATTATCTATACATACATGAACAAAATTATCCTTTGCTCATTCTCATTCTCATGATGGTAGTGGATGATTTCAGTAACAAAAGAAATGTTATGTAATTATATGAAAGTAAAGTAAAAATGAAGGGTTACTGATAACCCACACCAATTGTTTTACGTGATGCAGTTACTAATATAGCGACTTTACTACTATATTTATTGTTACAAAAAAAGAATGGGAGAATATTAAAATAATTATTTTTGATAAAAAATTGTTGACCTCAAACGTGGAAGATAAATTGTTAAAATTTAAGTGGCTTTTCTAAATCTAGAGTACTTGTTCCCACTATGTAAACTGTTTTCATTGGTAAACCCATCATATGTGATAAATCTGCTTCCTTTTATCAAACACAGTGTTCTATTTTAAGACGAATTTTACCCCGCTAATCTAGGAATAAATTTGAATGTGCTTGAACCTACCGTTTTGAACCTTGAATCGAATTGACGAAACACATGTGCTTAGATACTGCTAAAGGTAGCAGTAATGAAAACTCGATTCGTAAAGTTTACTTATGTTTCATTGTGGCAAATAAACATAAAAAGCACAACTTCTATATGTTAAAAATAAAATAATGTATTGGTATGTTGCTGACAAATACAGTGATAATGAACTAAATGATATCATGGGGGTGGGTCTAATGGATCCAATGTTCTATGGAGAAATTTTTCATATGAACTTAATAAATATTAAAACTTTAAAATTTACTTCCCATCACGTTGATGTCGACTTACAAGCGGGGCGCCAGCATTTTGGCTGACATTTGCAGCTCGAATTAGAAAAAGTGAAGATTAGTAGAGAAGAATTTTAAAACATGATTGCTGGAAGTTATACTCGCAAAAAAACAAGATCACGACGATATTAGTCATTTATAAAGAAAACTTAATATTCATGACAACGTGGTCCTCGTCAGAAGGAACATCACCACACTAGTATCAATATACTAATTTGCATAATAAAACATCAACCAGGGTAACTTACTTTAATATTTACAACTTTACTTTATATTACATTTCCAAATTATGTGTCTCGCATGAACGGCTAATTTAAATTACGAAAATATAAATTTTGTTATGGAAAAAGCGCGCGAGGTGCATCGGCAGCTACAAAGTTCGCGAGAGAAACAATTAATACGCGTGCCAATTAGGTTAATTATCCACCAAGAATTAAGTTCCAAGAGCATAGGATGTGACTTATATTAACCAGTAACGAGTAACAACAAGGGTTGCGAAAAATATGTATTATATATGTAACATTATAAAACATTTGTATATTCTCTGCAGATTTAAGAATTTTATTTAATAATGCATATTATAAGGTTTACATGTACTACAATTCTGATTTTAATAAACTACGATTCAATCGCTACTACAATACAACATAAGTACAGCTTTTTTTAAGCATAGATAGTTTGGTTTGTATATTTTATGTAACGTATAGGATCAATGGGATTAAATGTGCAAGAAAGGCTCGCCGATCTGGGAGCCTTTCAAGGTTGTAGGACGACCAATACGCTTTTGTCACTTTTCTTTCTCTCTTTTTGCTATGATTTTATTTTATATCTTGCAGCACCAAACACAAAGCAAAAAAACATCAGTGACACGTCTTCCAAGCGTGGATGGCATTTGGTTCTGCTACTACTTTCTGTTTCTTTGCAACAAAAAGGAGAGGAAATAAATTGTCCACCATTAGATTTATAAATTGCATAATAAACAATTTGAAGTTATCAAACATCAGCTTGTATTTTATTTAAATGGTGTAATTTTACGCTATTGGTATTGTTGAAGGAACTTTTACTGAGGACACAGTGTGGCCTGCATAAAAATAAAGCTCCATACAAAATTTCAAAGTCTGTAGGTTAGTTTTGTTTTTTATATATATGTGCGAAGAGACAGACACAGAGAGACAATTTTTTGGACCTCGAGTGATAATCTTCGCTAACACTCAAACAACAACACAAGATAAACATTGACATCAATCAATGGCATGTTTTATGAAGAAGGGGGAACTTCTTCATAGGTTAACTGACACAATTAAAATAAACAACTATTTACCTTATCAGCGACCATGTTCCGATGTAGATTAAAATTCAATCAATCACGGACCGTAAATTTGTTTTACTCTGTTTTTAATTTTTTTATGCTGAAGTTTAATTTAGATAGTGAACATGTATCCCCGTTTTTGCTTTATTTTCAATTTACAGTCCCAAAACAAACCAGTATTTTTATTTATTCGTTCATCAGTACAATATTTTTCCGTTTCACGTAATGCTAGGTTTTTTCTGTCAGAGTCAAGTCAAAGAAAAATCTATCATACTGAGTATATAACAAATATATTTCATACCAGAATTGTTAGGCCTGTCTTGTTTTTAGTGGCAGATGAAATAGTCGATTAAAATTTTGTTTTTGATAAGTGTAGTTGTATTAGTTATTTTACACTTTTACCTGTTACATATCTTGGAATAGTTATGTTATTACTTAAACACTTCTCCGTTCTTTGGAATGACACATAAGTAGCTTATCAACGATGTAAAGTCGCGTAATATCAGTGAAGGGATAGTTTCTCTTTGCAACCTACCTGCACGCTGCTAGTGTTTCTGCTGTTGTTGGCTCCGCACGCTTCTGCAGGCTGCCATCTAGACAATATTTACCGCCTCTTGTTCTGGCTCAACTCTCATTGCCCTCTCAACCTTATTGCAACATATCCCTACGAGCGCCTACGTTCTACTGCATGCCGTTCTTTCTGCACCTGAAGCTGTAACTGTGCAGTTCTCGCTATCCCGATTGCTGGTAAAATTCTCTTTATCATCTGGACCTTTCTATGAACTTCACTTGACGTCGACAGTTGACTTATACCTTGTTATTGTTAATTTAATAAGTAATAGTAACATTTTTGTCTATATTTTAAGCGTTGTTTTTACCGTTTAACCAATACAATAATTTATGTTCTTGTTGTTAAAAGATGTTTATAACAATGTTAAATTTAAATTGAATAAATTAATCTCATACTTTTATATTACCTATATTTTTAATTTATGAAACTGTTGTTAGAAGTAAAGTTTGTGATTGTAGTTGTAAACATCTGCCACTGAAATCTTTTGTTTTGTTTTGAATCTTTAATCGGTGGCTCTTACAAGAAAACTATTTTTCGAAAAAAAAGGAAATATTTACAATCAAACTTAGGAAATCTCAACCAATGCCTGGAATAACTGCATAGACTGACCATGCTGGTAAACGTTAGATCTACGATCAGCATCCTGATAAATAAGGATGTAGATAATATCACTTTTGATTTTCCTACTATATGTCTACAATAGACAATACATCTACAGGATTACAACTAGACTAACAATTATAAAATTTGTTTCAGTTTAAGATTGTAACACCCTAATTCGTTATAATTTACATAGTATTGATAATTTGGTTAACACCCCTAATATGTAGTAAATGTGAGAGTAATTTAATAATTCGCAAAACCAGCTAAATTTTAAAACTAACGTAACGAGCGCCTACGTTCTACTGCATGCCGTTCTTTCTGCACCTGAGCTGTAACTGTGCAGTTCTCTCGCTATCCCGATTGCTGGTAAAATTCTCTTTATATCATCTGGACCTTTCTATGAACTTCACTTGACGTCGACAGTTGACTATACCTTGTTATTGTTAATTTAATAAGTAATAGTAACATTTTTGTCTATATTTTAAGCGTTGTTTTACCGTTTAACCAATACAATAATTTATGTTCTTGTTGTTAAAAGATGTTTATAACAATGTTAAATTAAATTAAATAATTAATCTCATACTTTTATATTACCTATATTTTTAATTTATGAAACTGTTGTTAGAAGTAAGTTTGTGATTGTAGTGTAAACATCTGCCACTGAAATCTTTGTTTTGTTTTGAATCTTTAATCGTGGCTCTTACAAGAAAAACTATTTTTCGAAAAAAAAAAGGAAATATTTACAATCAAACTTAGGAAATCTCAACCAATGCCTGAATAACTGCATAGCTGACCATGCTGTAAACGTTAGATCTACGATCAGCATCCTGATAAATAAGGATGTAGATAATATCACTTTTGATTTTCCTACTATATGTCTACAATAGACAATACATCTACAGGATTACAACTAGACTAACAATTATAAATTTGTTTCAGTTTAAGATTGTAACACCCTAATTCGTTTATAATTTACATAGTATTGATAATTTTGGTTAACACCACACCCCTAATATGTAGTTAAATGTGAGAGTAATTTAATAATTCGCAAAAACAGCTAAATTTTAAAACTAACGTAATGTTTCCTGTTTAGATTTCGAATCAGTACATTATGAATATTTTTTCTGAAATATTCAGATATAGCTATAGCAATAATATCTTTAATATAATATAGTTTCTAATATAAGAGTCACAATAACAATCATTAATTAAATAGAAATTTTGGTATATTCAGTACATACAATATTTACTTTTACTTCCTTTAATATAAATACCAAAAGCATTGAAAAGAAAAAAGTGGCACTTGGCTTCATGTCATTCTAGGGTTTCCAGGACAACAATGCTTTGTCTCTGATCACTATCTCGTCCTCACTGTCTTAATTTTCTTTTATATGTCCACCACCAAACACAAAGGAACAAAGCATCAGTGACACGTGTTACAAACGCCACTGACTTTCTCTTCTTTCATCCCGTTTTCTCTCCTTCTTTTCTGAAAACTAAATTTTGGAGAATATCATTTTCTTACGTAGCATTTGAGGTTGGCCTCGGGTTATTTTCAAATAAGATGTACATGGTACTATACAAAGCATGTGTCTATATTATAACTACTAATTGGCTGGCCAAAACAAAAATAGCAATTACAATTACCAACACCGTTTTTTAAGTTTTATAACTTGGGATTAATTGGTTGAAAACCAGAATAAAATTGGTATTTTTATAGCTTACTTAGTTATTGTAGCTAACTAACGCAGTAAAAAGTAATTGATACAATTCGCCCGATCATACCAATAAAAATACTGCGAAATTACGGGTCATGTTTGATCCGGATTTTTTATAACAATTGAACGAATTTATCGCATGAGACCTGCACCATGATTATGTCTGGAGTAAAAGGAAATTTACACCTGTGTACTTAATATGTTTTTAACTATCTCTCTCTGCTTTTTATTCATAAATTTTCAGGGAGGAGGCAATTTATATAACAATGTAGACATTATATCAAAACATCGAACAAAATATGTATTTCTCATTATTGAAAGGTCATTGTTTATGTTAATACACAGCATAAAGCTTGAGCCTTATAGTTTTGGTTTAACAATGGGAAAGCCATAATGGATACTTTGAAAATACAATTAATTAACTATAAAGGTGACATATATGTAAAATAATCTGTTTTTACTTTTATAAACCTTCAATATTCTCCAAATTTAATACGATAAATGTAGCCTTTATTATTCACTATGAGCATTTATTATATGTTTTACATTTCTTACATTTCCTCGGTCTGGCTTAGGTAAAAACTGATTTAATTAAAAAAGGAGTCGCTTCCAATCAACTCTTTACTTCACAAGCGTTTCGAATTACTTCCCAAAATTACATAGTGAGTTAAAATCTTAAATTAAAATGGAAGTTCAACCTGTATATTCAAAGAGAAGAGTTTTTAACAAACGTTATTTAAAACTTTGGGTGCCGGGACTGGCTGTCAAATACAAGTTTTGGTCCCCTTTTATCTTCCACAGAATTTTATTTCTAAATTCCTGCATATAAAAAAGCTTCATTAAGGTTTTTAGTGTAAAATTATTTTTCTATAAAATAGTTGGTATTTAATAATAGTCCTAATTGTAATGTATAACCGAAATTTGTTTAATTTGTAATCCAGTTTGTTCATTTTAAACAAATAGAAGCTTAACATTATTATAAGATAGTATATATATTTCTTTCTAAATTAGTGTAATAATTGATACCAATAATTGTAAAAATAATCTAAGGTGTCACATTTTTAACCCTTAACCGCCTTTTGATCTGGTAGTTTCTCTTGAAGAGTGTATGGCACTGTATAAACAAAATCTAAAATTTAAATAAAATCTAAATCATCAATAATATGTTTTCATAATATTACTTGAATGTAATATGTATGACCATATGACACAAAATTGTTATGATTATTTTAATCAATATATTCTGCAGTGTTATAACTATATCATAAATTTAACATTTTTGTAATAGTTTGCAAGTAACTTGCACTGTACAAAAACAAAATAATCTTTAGCTTTTGGGGAACCAATTAAAATATTTATCTTCAAAAAGGATCTGATCGTTTTACCTATATTTCACTGGGGCCTGAAATGGGAGAATGGAGAATGAGAGGCTAAAACTACCAAATATAGATATGGCATTAATTTAAAATCTCTTTTTAGCTATCCTACTAAATGTAGGATTTTTTGTCAATATAACTGTCAATATAAAATGTATAACTCCATTCATTCATTTTTGCACAGATTAAGATTTACTATTAACTGGATTTTATAAGAGGCTTGTAAGTCAATCTACGAGTTTTTCAGCATGTTAAATCTAAAACACCAAATTAATTTTTACAAGTAAAAAACGAATTTTTGATTTCCAAACATGTTAATTTAATAAGATGTTACACAAATATTACATTTGGTAAGAGCTTTATCGTGTTGATCATATAATTTTTAAATCTTAATCGTCCAATAAGATTTTATTATATCTGTCTTATAAAAATATTGGTAGTATATGTTTATAAACCGGGTGGAATGTACTCGTGGAACTAGATATTGGTATATTTCTTAATAATCCTATACACTTAACTCCAACAAAATAGTTTTTACTTTGGCTATGAGAACTTTTCATGAGAACTTAAATTTTTTTTTAATTAAAGAATATAGTCCACAATAAACTATATTCTAAAACTATTTAAATTTACAACTAAATGATTTAATTGTGAAAGAATAAGTATTTAACTAAGTTGTCTATCGTGGTGATTGAACTGTCCTAGTTTTTACATATTTGAAAGCAAACACAAAAACGTGACTTGTCTCTCTAGTAAGTCAAAATATTGTCCTGTCATCTGTCACAAATGTCATGGTTTTGATGTTTGCATTGCTGAAAGAACAAAACGTCCACATAGACTGCAGTGGAAAAGAGTTCCCTTAGGTAAACCGCTTCCAAAAAAACCTTGGTTGATTTGAGTTCACGCAGGGTGGGGTAAATAACCCCTCCAAGTATCCCCACCACTGCTCGGCGCTCACCCTATTTGATCAGCTGCCTAATCCGGCTCAGCCGGTATCATTCACTGCTGCGACCCGTTTCAATTGAACCGGTCAGTACAGAGTTACTAAGCATTCCCGTTAGAGCGTGTTTTACCGGTCATCGGGTTTAACAAACTGAACGACCTAACCGGATGACCAAGTGAACGAGAGGATCCGCTTGCAAAAAAAGTGTGTTCGAATAGAGGAAGAAACAACATATCTTACAGTGAATGGATAGATATATAACAGGAAATGTATTGTATTCACAACAGTATGTATTCAGTAATCTATTAAATGTAAATATATATTATTATTACAACTGATTAAAAAAATAATTAATTGTATGTTACTATGTACATTACTAAATATTTGAAATGTTAATACTTATGCACAATGGACATGGTTGATTGATATGCCTTTGATTTAACATAAGTTTATTTCACTACAAATGTTCCAGTAAATTACTAAACATCAATCAGACAAATTGCTCGTTTGAAAATAATTTATTTGTATAAATAACAAATTCTATACATTTAACCGATTAAGTTCCCACCACTTTTCATAATGCTAAGGTTAACTATAAGTTTAACGATTCATTAAAATAATATTACGCACACTACTACACAGAACGCCTCCTCTCAGATCGACCCTACACATCGCACCTATATCGACCAATGTGTTTACTACATGATAGCCCTTTAAATGCTAATTGGAAATCAATTTTTAACAGCACTAATGTAAATGTTTTTCTACTTAGAACTTCAGAATATTATTACAATTTCAATAGCCAGTCGAATAAATCTAAAACTAGGTCAAAAAAGCTAAAACCATGGATTACTTCAGATTTAGTCCAAGCTACAAGAGAAAGAGATAAATTAAGTAAATTGGTGAAAAAATCACAATTTAATGTGGAGCTTAAACCCCGCTATGTAAATTACAGGAACATTTTAAGCACAAATTTAAAGCAACTAAAAAAGTATTATTTTTGTGATACATTCGACAGAACTAATGGGGATTTAAACATGTTTTGGGGGGGTTGTAAATAAAATTGAGTGGTAAAGAGGTTAACAAAGTTTCATTCCAGCTAAATAAAAATTTGCCAAATACCAAATTATTCAATGACAAAATTAAGCTTTGAAGTAGCAAACGAATTTAATGAATTCTTTACTAATGTTGGTCAGAACTGGGCGAACTCTAATGGCTCAAATATAACAATGTTTTATTTTATCGAAGACCGATTTTATAGGTCTTAATTCGACCTTCAAATTACGTACTGTTACAAAAGGTTATACGTTACGTACACGATTCGATAACTGCAAATATATTTAAAAAATTCACATCACAATGTGAATGTGTCAAAACACGTTATTATTTTTTTTATTTAATTATCTCTAAAATTACAAAAACTACTATTTTTTTTACCTATAATATCATTTGTTCTATTATTAGTTTTGAGGTTCCAATATTCACGACCAGGCCCATGTAGGCTCTTCCCAGTTATACTATTCTTTTTTTTCAAATTTTTAATTGAATTAAATAGAATTACTACAAGATTTATATAATAAGAAATAATTAAATACGTATAAGTACCGTATTATTTCACTCTGATACATATATTCAGACTTTGTATGTATGTGCATACGTTTGTTGTAATACGTGTCTATGTATATGTGTTTTATTGTACTATGTTTGGGAAATAAACCATTTCCATTTCATTTCATATACCTGATTTGGAAAAAAAAGTATCAAATTTATTCAGTTGCCAGGCAAAATTGAACAACACTTTCAAAGTGAACAGGTCTTGAAACACTGATCCGGATCAGTTGTTCGCTTGATTATTAACTGACCCGTTCGAATTGAACTACACATTTCTAATGGCCATTGCCACTGCACGGCTAACCTCAAAATAAAATGCAAGCTTCCTGCATACATCTATGACTACATTAATCTGTTCAATTAATATTTTACGCTTAGACTTCGACACTTGTATATGGCTACACAAAATATATATATAGTTATAGAACAGGTAAAGTAGCTGCAGTGTAAACAAAACTGTGAGAGCGAGACACGATCCACACAGCTGATAAACAGATACAAGAAAATGCTGGTCCCACTCCCCACCCCAACTCACCGTCGGAGGTGGGCCCCTCCTGCGCGGTAATGCTCAGAAATTTGCGTCTGCGCAGGTTTCTTTAATATCGGTTGACTTATAGTAAAGGTATTCATGTCAATTATTCAAACCCATTGTGACGAGATTTTTATTACATCAGCTGGAAATTTGAATAATCATGTGTGGAATATATTTGACACCTTGTGATATTATGACCTTAAAAATAGTTTTATTACTATTTAAAAAATAAATATTAACGTTGCAATATAATATATAGTCACTACGTAATTTAAGTCCATCTATTTATATTATATTTACCAAAAATTATTTGGTTTCAAAAGCCACGGAGATTAGTACCAGCAAAACCTGCACATTGCTATACAATTTCAAAATAGTTTGTTTATAATGTCTTTCGTGACAGAAATATGTTTATTCGGTCTGGGAAAGAATAGCTCGTTTAGTCATGTTAGTGTTCATCCCCATGTTTTTCTCTAAGCTAATTTAAAAACTTAATTTCAGAAAGCTATCGAAACCAAACACTTTTTATTCCTGCATATGCATAACTGTATAGCTTTCAACCATAAGGCAATGTATATAAGAGTGTTTAAATAAAAATGTCTAATGGTCAAAACGGCTTAAAATTATCACTGGTACTTATCAATATGTAATTTTGATCTTAACTTTTCTTTCTTTTTAATCTGCATAAATCAATGATCAGGTACTAGTATTATTATTTAAAAGGTTTAATCTTAACAAATGTTTCCGCCTTATTAAACAAGCTTCAGCTGATAGAATCATTATCGGTTTAGTGTCAGATAAATTTGGACTTAGCCTTTGTAAATATTATCGTTATTTTCTCTAATCCTCAAATGTTCCAGAAAACTTCAAATTTTTATACTTCATCAAAACCTACCTAAGATTTCAACGATTAAAAGAATCATTAGCGGAATCGATTTTGCCATTCAAGAGATTAGTGCTTAGCAACACATTTGGAAATACATTTTCATTTATAAGATAATAACATGTTAAAAACATTTTTTGGTGTGAACATTGGTTTCCCATAAGTTCTTTTGCAATTTTTAAAATGGTTTTGAATTATTCATTAGATGTGTTTTGTCAATTTTGGATAGATTTATTAACTCGTCTCGTGAAACAAGGATACATTAGGAAGTCCATGCACATTTTGCCATCTCATTTTTACTTGGGGTTTTCTTTAAAGGTGGTTGTGAAAGTTGAGAAATTAACAATTATTTCAAAATGTTTTTTAATCCAGCTGAAGGGAATCACCTGACAAGAGAATGTATCAGTTTTTCATTTGAGAGCAGAAAGTTAAAACCCTGAGGGATGTGGACTTGATGCCTTTTATTTGTTGTATTTTGATTGGATATTCTTGTTAGTACTTGACCAATGACAATATTTGCTTGTCGTCATAGTGGTCTGAATATACTGATCACTTAATTTCACTTAAATCTGTGATATGCGATCAAAATATCGATTGCTGTCGATGATTTGGTCTTCACTTTCGATGGGGAGTTTATTAACAAGGCAAGGTCATTTAGACCTCGAATATCAGTGTGATCTTTTGTAAAAAAACTATTAATATCCAAAACATCGACATTACATTTCCTTATGAACTTTATGAGATTTTTTATCCAGTCAGTGAGTTATAGTGGTCTAACCTCGATAAATATTTAACCTCTTTTATGTACAGTGTTTTCTGCTAATTTAATTTTAATGCAATAAATTCCCTATAATCAATATATTTAATACAATAAATGTGTGCTGTTTTTATTTCAATAGTATTGAGAGGTTCAAATAAGTGGATTGGATGAAATGATAGAACTAGCCTTGTTATTATTAAGCACTTGAGTTCACGGTACCCTAGCAACAGTTCATAATAGAGAGGTACTGCGCATAAATTAAAATTAGCATGGTTTATCATGAATCACTATTTCATCAAAAATAATATATTCCATAATGGTGGAGGATGTTGGGCGAATAAGGTTCATTTTCTTATTACAATCCTTCTTTGGAACATCAACAGTTTCTCTCAAGAGTCTGAAGCAGTGCGAATGGCGGGTACTATATTCCTGTTTGTGGATAGTCTTCCACACCTTTGGTTTTGTATATTTTCTCATCCACCTATGCAATAGCTCTGAATTAAAAAATTACCCTAAGGTTTTTGTCACAATTTTATGTTATTCAGTAGTTTTAGAATTATTAATTCGAACACTGATAGATCACAAAACTCAAGTGGCAATAGTTCTGAATCTTCGAGCTGCTGAAGAACGGCTTAGCTTTTACAACATCAATGAAGTGCCTGCACAAACATATTACTTAATAGCAACAGTGTTCACTTGGTTTCTACATATAGTGCATTTAATTATATTTGTGCATCCAATATGGAACTACTCTTTACGTTTTGCAGTCAACTGTGCAACAGCTGTTCATATCAGACGAATAATTTTCACGCAGTTCGTCACTTGTATGGTGCTCACAACAAAATGGTTACAAATCAGCAAAAGCCTCCATAAAAGTATAAAAGATGTCTCTGGACTAACAAATAAACCATTGGAAAATAGAAAACAATAGGCGTATTCCGCAGTTGCCTGACTCAAACTCGGACATACTGAGTACTTTAAATATCATTAAAGAGATTAAACCATCATTAGACCAAACAAAAAATGATTTTGACTCATTCTTTTCTGTATTTATTGCATGCAATCTCATTATAGTTGCACTGTATGTACCGCAAATTATTTATTCATCATCCTTGGCTTACCACAGTGACTTTGGCAGACTAGCTTTTTGTTGAGTGTTGTGGTGAAACTGTCCATAATGTGTTTTATGGCAATCCATTATCGTGAAGAATGTCTTGCTGATCGTGCTTTAGAAGCTGTTACATTTAATAAGCTTTTGTTGAAAAATGAAGATATGTATGTCAAAAATAAGTGCAAAGCATCGGATTTTGGCGAACGTTCACCGATCCTTTCCAAGTGATTTCCTTATATTCTCCGCAGAGTACTCGCTGCTACTCAAACTATGGGACACCGGCCTCATGGCTTTCCACTGCTTTATCTGGTTCATAATTTTATCGATTATGGTTTAGAATGAATTATTTGAAACTTTAAAATGTAAAAAGGTGCAGTATACGTAATTTGGGAAACTATTGCACTCATTAGAGCAAAATTTATTAAGAAACTACTTCCATAATATTGAAAGGTTCACGTTCACAAGGTGTCCTTTTGTTTATAACTATAAGTGCAGTGATAATTTTTGATTTTTTTATTTTACCAATAATGTAGTTTTTAGTGATTAAGTATTTCATTTTATACTTCCTCATGATCGGAACCAAAGGGTAACGTAGTTTTGTTGGTGTGAGAAACGTACTGTGTATTGTAATAAGTAGCCACTTCAATACATTTTCTATTTAAGTATAAAATGTATAAATGAATAAAATTTGTACTAATGCAAATAAGAAGTGAGATGATTCTATTCTGAAGATATTGTCAAAAGCTGTAGACTAAATTTTTACTGATCGTTTGTAAATTTTCACCACTTTCTTACTAGTTTAGCCTATAAGGCTGTTATTTGTTTCAGTTTAAAATTTAATTTAATTTTTATGTTATGTTCCACGGTATCATATATATATATTTTTTAAGTCTAAATTAAATTTATATTTTTATATGCAGTAATTTGAAAACCAAACTTAAAGTAATTTTGCTCAAAGTAAACATTACTACAGAAATTTTTACTGCACATTGAAAGATATTCACCTTTTCTTATTTGTTTAATAATACTTTGACTGAAGGTTATTCACTGCCACGCGCGTTTCACATTATCGGGATTTGTTTAACAATGTCATCTGAAATAGCTAATTTTCCTTCTGAGAATACATGGAAGAAAATAACAATAAAGAACAAATTTGAAGAATATTATATAAGGAAATACATCACCAAGTAAAACTTAAACACATAACTCGTCATAAACGCTTAATTCTCTAAAGTTGTTTATACTCTGCAACCACATTTCTTTAAATTGTTTCTATATAAATACATTACTTGAATTGATAAACTTCTTCATAAACTGAAATGTTTCTAAACACATAAATCGAAAAAATTGAAGTAACTGATAGGATAAGGAAACAATATAAAGTGCTATGGTTTAGTCTGATAAAAAAAACATTATTATCTAAACTCTATTCGAGGACTTTTCAAGAAATTCGATAGTGTAATAGAAACGCCTACGGACACAGAGCGGGCTTCAGCAGTACCTTCGCTAAAATACCAGAACGTACTTTTAAATTATTGTGTTTGAAAAACAAAAATTGCTTAACTTCGTATCATTGTATTTGTTTATACAATGAAACGTACGATTGTCGTATGATTGAATTAAAACCATACTTAAAATAAAGCTCTGACATATAATATAGAGCTTTATGATTGAAATTAAACTAATCTTGATGATATTAATTTATCATGTGATGTTGATTGATATATTCTTTAAATGTCTCGTCTCTGAAATGTATTATTTTCTGAAATAGCATACAAAAACCAACAGTTCGACACTATTATTTATTTGGTATCTAGAATGGCTGAATTGTACTCTACTTCACACAAAATATAAAAGTTTATCTGTAATTGTTTTTTTTACCAGTAAAAAACATTGAACATTTCATAAAGTTGTCTTACATAATCTTATTGAATTACAATGGTCTGTAACAAAATAATAAATTTTGTTTTAAAAACGGTGTCTAGTTACTATTAGAAAGTTATATTCAATCTTTAATATCTAGTCAATGTTCACACAAAGAATGAAGACATTTTTAAGTATTGTCCTTCTTTTAATTCTCAGTGCCTTATTATATAAACAAGTAGCAGAAAAAATGTATACCTGAAACTAATATGGGCTAACAATAAATAGAAAACGAATATTTAACGTCTATCCCATTTTTAAGCAATAAACTCATCTCATATGATAGAGTGAGGTAATTTCCCTTCTCGAATATAAATATCCACAGTTAATATCTATCACTGTACTTACGATATTCTACACATTTTACTGTATATCAAAGTGGCAACTTAATGATTTGTACGGGTTTTAAAGCACTCTCTTCTAAACTCTCCATCATATTAAAATAATATGAATGTTATATATATACATATGTAAAAAATTAAATGGTGTCTTTTCATTGAGTCTTATTTACTTTTTTTATTTATTTTATCCATGAAAATTAAATGCTAAATGTATTACTAAGCACTAAAACTCAAGAAGGACTGGACCAATTCAGCTATATTTTTATATATCCGTTTTAGTCCGAGGAAGGCTTTGAAAACAAAAATAGAAACAATTTCCCGGAATATTTTATAAAATTAGAAAAATTATATTATTTTATTTATAACATGTAACCCACACTAAACTGAAACATAACAGCTGTTGACACTTTCAGATGAAGTTGCTGAAAGGCAGAAACAATGTTATAACACCCACCTCAATAAACAAAGCTCTGAATGTTTGCACATAAGGTAATTGAAACTTATTGGGTCCCTTGACATTGTGTATATCATTCTTACTGTAGTTTAAAGAAAATCAATGAGTCTTCCCCTTATACCAGAAGCAAAGAAAAGCTACGGATGTAGATGTCTTATAGCTTTACGTATGCACATAGTTTTTCTTATCATATTAAAGAATCAAAATCACTTACAGCTCCAGAAACATAATAGACCAGATTTATTTTTGTCTCAGTTGGTTTTTGTTGTTATATATTTTGTTAGGCGGGACACAAGCCAAACTCAACTAAGAGAATGTACTTTTCTTAGACATAAAGTGTATTTAAACATATAAATAAACCTTTTGAACAAAATAGGTTTTCGGCACAATATAATATTTTACTAGATGTATATAACCGATCAAATTTAACTTTAAAATTTTTAAATGATGGATACTGAAATAATATGTACAACATCTGTCCAATTTTGTTTTGAATAGTATCACATTACACCATTTTTTTAGATCATAAATGCTTTCTCCAAGAAAGGTACGCATTTAGATTTTTGAAGAATTTTTCGATTGAGAAGCCGGAGAAACTAACAGTTTCAAATCAATATTGGTATCAAACATACTAATCAAGAGCAATTTAAATGTAAAGGATCTATACGGATAACAGATTATTTAAGCCAAATAATGTTTATTAGCAAATAAAAAAATATTTTTTGTAAGTTTTACTCAAAATAATGTGCATAAATGATATATTTGGGTGAAAGTTTATAAATGAACGTTGTCAAATATTAGAATGACGTTCCCTATAATAAGATTTGTTTTCATATTTGGCCTAAATAATAAGCACCAAAAACATTTTCTAATGAATGCAGTTTTAATTTTGTTTTATTATTGATTTTCGCGAGTTTAATAGGGTATATACAGACAAATAAGTGTATATGGTGAAGCAGAGACTTGTTTAAAAAATGAGGATGTGTTTATTGTGTTGGTTGCTTAAAATGTATTCTTTCTTAACTGACAAATAAGTGTCTTTGGTAGGTTATTCTATTTGTACTTTCGTTTATGTCCATTAAAAGTTTCATTTTGGGTTGAAGAACTCAAAATGCTACTGTGTAGCAATATATATTCATAGTAAGGATATTGTATCGCATTGAAAGTTGTGCTATAACCAGCAAGGCCCAATAATATATGCCAATTTCAAAATCTAAATCTAAATCCTCTAGTCTAGTTTTTTAAAAACACTAATAATGTTAGACTGATAAAACTATAATGCAGATATATTCGTTTTATTAGCACTGTTTTATTTGTAAACACTCATAATTTTAGA
This sequence comes from Homalodisca vitripennis, assembly GCF_021130785.1. Taxonomy (NCBI): domain Eukaryota; kingdom Metazoa; phylum Arthropoda; class Insecta; order Hemiptera; family Cicadellidae; genus Homalodisca; species Homalodisca vitripennis. Next base: position 89,152,786 of record NC_060213.1, on the reverse strand, counting down.
ATGATAAAACTAAAATCCACATATATTCGTTTTTTAATATAGTTTTGCATTGATGTATACACTTAATTTAGGAGGCACATCTTTTCATTTTTTTTTTTTAAATCCAAAAACAATACTATAATTATCTCTGCACTGAACTCCTTTCACAAACAGTTTAAATCGGTTAGATCCATACATTGTTCAAGGAAAAAGCGATCAACTCTTTACCCTTATTCTATCCTTCCTCCTGGGTCATACTTCTGTGCGAGGATTTTATCAAACACACTAAGGAGGTGAGTCGATACAGTACATAATCGACAGTACTGATAAAAGTGTATCAGCAAAATACATGATTTAAAAGTGTGTTTTCTGAAACTACAATTCAAATTCAGGCACCTTAGATCGTGCGGCTATCATCTCTTTCATGATATAAGAGATTTTTGTATAAATAGAAAAGTAACTATCCAACTGCTATTGTAAGATAATTTGGTTTTCGCAGGTAGTATAACCGCGCCGATGCATACACAAGACTAGATACAGTACACACGTACAAGTAAACCGATGATGTTACTATTAAACGTCAAACAAATGTTTATCATCAATATATCTACTTCATTATAAACAAATAAGAGTAATATATTTATAAAAGAGTCAAGTGTACAATTGTGAGCATGAATGGAAAATCTGTGAAGTATCACTCCATTCATAGACTATAAGAGTAAACTGTTTCATCCCAAACTCAGATTCCGATCACATATCATTAGATATGAAAGGTAAGCTCTAGCTCTCCGGCGTGTGAGAATGAAATACGTGCCTGAGAGATTGGAAAACTTCTGGACTGTCCCGAACATTATTCTCGTGTATTACAGTTCGGTTCATACTTAGTAATATTCTTTCTCCGCATTTATTTGATATGCTACCAACATATTATTTATAAAATATTATACTAATAATATGTTTATTGTGATGACAGAATATTTCTGTGTAAGTAATATATTTCAAAGCAAGTATTAACAACAAAATATATGGATTAAGGATGTAAACGTTTTAAAAAGCATAAAGTGTTCGTTTGAGAATATCTTTACTAAAGTAAACCATTCTCCAATTACAATTTTCCTAAAAAAAACTAACTCTGCTTTCTTATTTTATTTCTCTCTAAACAAAATATTAAATATTCTTTCATAACAAATTGCATCTTAAAATTAGGATATGCCATCATATAAAGGGTAATCATCTCAAGGAAGCCGCCTCAAGAAGGTATTAATTTAAAAGATAGTCTTGAATTGGAGAAGTTTATTATTATTTGAGCTGATAAACGTAGTTAAATATATGTAAATAAATTAATAATAAATAAATAAATAACATAAAATAAATTAAATAATTTAAAAAAATAAATGAATTTAATAAAATAAATGTAGTTAAACTTTAAATTCTGTTGTTACTATCACCATTTTTGTTACTTGGAATGTTCATATATTAGGTGCAGCTTTAACAAAACAAAAGTTAAAAATTGCTTTTTACATAGGTCCTTGATTCAAATCCATCAATCACAAGCTAAATTTTAGTGTATTATTAGTAATAATATTGTTTAAAATACGATGATATATCTTTAATAATTAATTGTGTATAAGTTTATATATTCGTTTTAAAACTGTACATAGTAAAATTATATACCCGGATAAATTGTAAATCATCAATAACATAAGTAACACCATTTTAAAATAATCATTAGCACAACGTTTTCTAAACTTAATATATGTCGTAATTTGATACGAGTTGCAACTTATAACGCAGTTTTAAATATTATTCTCATGTTCAAAACGAACCCTCACACGCGTGGTGAGCTACCTAACGTTGAAATCAGTTCTTGTTTGATTTTATCTAATAGATATTTTTCGGTTTAGAATGATCAATTATAAAGACTTTGAAAGGTCCATATAAAAAAACTAATTACATCTCTAAAAGCCAGTTCAGCTGTGGGAATCCGATTATATGTTCAATCATCTTATAGAAATTTATCTCCTCCACTAATTGCCCTGGTTATGTCAGCCAATTTACAAGCCGCATACCATGCTGTTCCTTTTATATTTAATTAATTTATTGTTGGATTAATGCTTCTTCTGCTACGTCGTTAACACCAAAGCCAACCACATTTATTTCAGTAAGTTTCGGGAACCGATAAATTAATAGATTTAGAAAGAATAATTAATACTTAACTAACGAAAGTACATCAAATTATTCAGAGGCTTGAGCAAAAATTAATTTTGGCCACAACGCGCAAACAAAATTAAATAAAAAAAATCACAAAAATGTGTTTGGCCAATATTTGCAGCAGCATTGGTTTTAAATGCATAAACTACATATATTTTTCTCAAGCAATTTTCCTGTTCGAAAGGTAGATTATTTGGGAAATTCAGTGTAGTCAAAGTAAAACTGATGCCACGACTGACTTGGCCTGAGAGAGTTATAAGACTGTAGCTACATGTTTCCTGTTTTGGGGAAATTCTCCTAATAGAACCTTAATGGTAGGCTCTACCACTCTGGCGAAACGTGATGCAAGGGCTTTAAGACAGCCACACCACAGCCTCATTTTTGACCTATTAAAATAAATTGTTGTCATTTAAGAAACAAAATGCATATTTAAGCATGTTCAGTTTCAAACTTTTTTACATAATTACAGATCAGGTAATCTGAGGTTCTGTTTAACGTTTCTTTACTTAAAAAGAGTAAAAGAAACAAATTGCAAATACTTACGTTAAAATTGTCTATAATGAGTTTAAAATGAATAATACACTTGCTAGTAATAGCTATTTATAGTATTGAGAGTGGTGGAAGTGGGGAACCAGGATTTTGCGATCAGCTTACAATGGTAAGTATTTAAATTACAACCCAAGTTTCATATATCTAACTCTTCCATGAACAGACAGTTACTGAGTTATTTCAATGATTACTATTAAAACTATTTTCATAATACGTTTGATCTTGTTGTTAGATAAACTAACTTTTCCTTCCTAGAAATAGATGCTCAAAACGTAGTATTGTGTGAAGTGGTTCAGAGGGCTTCACAGCCATAACTCTGATTTTAAACAACAGCAATTTTATTCAATAATTTTTTAGTAGTCCAATTTTATGGGAGTATTATGAAAGAAATCAACGTTCATTAAAATGGACCCATTCATAACTCTGTTACATAATATAATTTACTTGTGCTTAAAAAGTAGAAAACTGGTAGAAATTTTCACAACAAACCTTTGAAGAAAACAAAATATAACCTGGAAAATGTCTTCTACATACTTATATTTTAACTTCAATTAGCGTCTTTTAAGCTTGCAAATCCTTCTATGTGAAAGTATAGAAGCAGTATGGAAGTAGGAGTTATGTGCAGTATTTTAAGTATATTACAGTATGAGATATTTAACGATAAAATAACACTCTTTGGTGCTTTTAGTTAGTACACATTGACATCAGCAATAAGCGCTACACCGTGCCTGTGTAGAATAAAGGGTCTACACAATAATATGATAGGCCATGCTGAATATCCCGTTATAATTATTAAAGATACTCGTACAAGTAAGAAGCGTATCTGTGGTGGATATCAACTTCGTTCCATTAAGCTTATTGTTTATACATACCATGATTCAGTAGCTGAAATCAATTTCGTTTCAACTTATCCTCTAATATCAAGAGTTTATATAAACATAAAACACTGACCATGAGGTACATGGACTACTTACTAGCTTTAAATTATAACCTAAACAATATATTTGGAAAATGTAATCTTCTGACTAACTTAACCCCATGTGTGATCAGTCCAATCCAACTTTATGTTTGTGAAGGTTTAAAATTATAAACAATTAACTAACTAAAATTCCATTTCTTCACACATCACAGGAGCAGACTAATAGCAAAAGATATATTCTGAAATTATGAACAATACATAACACCTGTTATGAAGAGCCGTTAAAAATAAAACTTAATTAGAAAATTAAATGCGTGTGTAGCCTATTTAAAAAAAAAGATATTTATAAAAAGTAATATTTCTGTAACACGTAGTACTATATATATACGATTGCGCTAAAAAGTTACTTCCAAAATATATTGCTAAAACTACGTTAAACACTTATACCAAACATTTATTTATAACATTTACATTTATAACACAAACGTAGAATACCACATTTGAAAGCATAGGATCCACTGCTTGAAGCCAATAGTTTGAGAACATAAAGGGTTAGTACTAAACATCTGATACAAAAAAATGATTTTATTCTCTATATATAATTGATAATTTTTTTATACTTTTTTTTAATGTCTCACATGATTAAACATGCATTAATACATTTATCGGTTCACTGGTAATAGAGTTAGAGAATCTTTGTTCAACTATATATTGGTGTATCACTAATTAAGAGCAGGAGGAAGGAATGGTACAAGATACAAGTCAGTGGGGAAATAACAACTAAATATAGTATAAGTATAATATTCTCGACCTAATTAACAAGTTGTGGCACAGGTTTAGAGTTAGCGGTTCCCAGTAGTGAACTGCACAATCAAATGTTTCCCCTCGGAATACTAGAATGGTTTATTTTATAATTGCGACCATTTAGGATTAGTAAAGAAAATGTATGTAAATAATTTTGTGTAAGTTTGTTCGCAGTGTTGTCTGTTTTATTCCCCATTCCGTCAAGGCTGAACACACTTTGATTATATCGGTTTATTTAATTTTTATTTTAAACTTTTATTTAGATAATAGAAGTTCTATTTTTTAGAAAATACATTCTATTTAGATACAAATGACATTGTTCTATCTTGAAAACTAACTTTTTAAAATACACTTTTAAGGTTAGCTTAAAATAATTCAAATGATTTTCTAAAAATATTTATATAATTAATGATGGTCATTAGTTATGAACTAGCCTAATCGTTTACAGATACTACAGAGAACACTTATGCAAACCACCAAATATTTACAAAATATAATACGTAAATGTTTTATAACATCTTGGAATATTTCCCTCTGTTGGTGTCTGTCTGGAAAGTAAGATTTACTGTGATTTAAGACTACTGTATGTTTTTAAAATAAGTTGTACTTCTAAGAAAATAAAACTTTTCCACTGCATTTTTTGAACTTGTATGTATTGTTTTTGCATTTTTACCACTTGGCTCCGATCTGGAATAAAAACATCAATTTTGGAAATGATCTATCAGAAAGGCGCATAGAGAAAAATCAAACTGATTTTGATGGTTTGATGTCGTTTGAATCACACCATAAAATTCCCAAATATATATATTAGTAGCTTGGGAAGTGATACTTACATTTTACATAATTTATTTAATAAACATGACATACAACATTTTAATAAATCAAATTTTTTTGGCAATTCTTATATTTTAAATGTTGTATTGGAGAGAAATACAACCCCTAGAAGAAAGAAGGAGATGAATAATAATAACGATGTAAACAAGACTAAGACCATTGAGTGACAGGGTTTGAGCTTTGTTTAATAATGTAGATTTTCATGGAAAGCCATTTAATTATCGAGTTTCATGATGGCGCATGTCTCTTCACGGGACTTAACTAAGTGCGAACACGTTTACATAGGTCTTATGGATAACGACAGTGGCAACGATAATAACGTAATTAAAACATATTTGTGACTTTTCCATTGAATTTTCTTGTATTCTTACTATAATCATTTCACTAAACAAAATAATGAGTTAGTTTGTTTATTAAAACAGTAGTTTAAATTGAAAATGTTTAGTAAATTTTACTGAATAAAAAAAATGTGGATATTTTTTCTGGAATAATTTATATTAATTAAGTACAATTTTTAATTAAACAATTATATTAAAAAGCCAATCGCAGCATAATTTTTATCATTTAATTTAAAAAAATATAATACTTGTATTTCTTGTTGCCTGAGTGATAGCAAGATCTAATATTTTTTTAACGATAGGAAAATGCATTATGCACCGTCAGGGGCAGATGTTCGCCCTGGTGTGTGGGACTCTCACCCACTGAAAATCTACCGGTCCAGGTATTGGAAAACCCTCTCGGGAACGCATCTCAGCAACTACTTCAAGAGGGTGCCATCGTTCGCCCAATGGGCATTACTTCTTTCTAAAATCCACCGGCATGAGCTATTCTGGTGCTTTATAGCTGCTCTCTTCTTTTTTGCCTTAGCACCCTCTTGCACAACGCAGCGACAGCGCTCCACGATTCAGGACTGGACAACATCTCTTCTATTAGAGTCTCCGGCGAAACACGCCCGATAGCTGCCTCCTGCTCCCTTCTCTCCGTTTCCCACCTTCTACATTAGAAGAAGGTGTGCAGGGCATCGTCCGCATCCGAATCCCCGTACTGGCATTCCGGACTCGGGATCTTTCCCATTCTGTTAAGGTAGAAGGCCGAAACAACCGTGCCCAGTGAGAAGCTGGGTAAGGTAGAAGTCTACCTCTCCATGCTCTCTTTCACTCCATCCCCTCAGATCACCTATGAGCCTAAAAGACCAACATCCTCGACTCTCCGTCTCCCATCGAGTTTGCTACTCATCCATTGTGTGCGAACGGGCAGCAGCACGGCTGAGAGTGCCATTCCCATAGTAGACACGCATCCGCTCAAGAGCAAGAAGGATCGATGGGAATTAACCCCGCAATCAAAAGGACGGCCGGCTCCGAAACGGTACGATAGGCAGATGAAATCCGGAGAGCTCCTCTCCTCTGCACCGCCACGACCTTCTTCCTGTAGCGCTTCTACCGCAAGGCATCCACCCATATCTCGCAACCGTAGAGGATAACCGAGTTCGTCATGGACATGAGGACTCGGCGCTTAGCCTCTGCGGGTCCACCGACGTTGGTCATGACCCTACTCAGATTGGCCACAATCCTTTCAGCTTTCTCTCGGGCCGCACAGGCGATCTGGTCCCAGAATGTCATACGGGAATCCATTCTCACTCCTAGATACTTGACGCAGCGTTTGGTATCGATGAGCTCCGTGTTGAAATTTAGCTGCACGACGGGATCTATCCTCCTCCTGGTGGCGATCTCTGTCTTCTCGGTGGCCAAAGACAGGTCCATGCTCACCCATCCAGCAGAGTATTCGCCTCAGGCTTAGCAATCTCTTGCGCCTCATCCAACTCTCTCGCGGTTATGACTACGGCAATGTCATCTTCATAACCAACGAGGAAGGTGTCGTGCGGCATCTCCATACGAAGAACCCCCGTCGTACATGATGTTCCACAGGTCTGGGCCAAGAATCGAGCTTTGGGCAGCACCTACCGTCACTTCCCTACTACGAGGTCCGTCCAACATTCCAAAGACCAGTTTCCGATCACTAAGGTAGTTATTTAGCAGCTTCAAGAGATACGGTGGAATCAAAAACGTGGACTGTAGGGCACCGAGCATGTCAGCCCAACTGGCCGAGTTAAAGGCGTTCTTTACGTCCAGTATTCCCAGCATTACCAGTTTGCGGTACCGATGGTCTCCCTGCTGTACTGACTCGAACGCTCTGACAACCTCGCCGACAGCACCAATCGTAGAACGGCCCGCGCTGAAACCGAACTGGCGGTCAGATAGTCCTCCCGCCGCTTCAAAAGCCTGGATCAGCCCTAGGTTTGAGCAAACGCTCGAGGAGTTTCCCCGCCGTGTCCAGCATGCGGACGGGCTTGTGGGGTCTCCTTTTCCCTTGCTGACCAACACCAGGCGCTGGATCTTTCAACGAGGAGGGAACACGCCTTCCAGCAGGCAGCGGTTATACATATTAAGCAGCAGCTGCGGTGAACCACTAGCCACTACTCTCAGCACTTCCGCTGGGATTCCATCGGGCCCGGGAGCTTTCCGACAGCGCATCGAAGCGATGGCGCTTTTTCAGCTCTGGTTTCACTGAACGGAGGTAACTCTTCGGGACGAACTGCGATATGCTCCTCCTGCCTAATCTGGTGAGACGGAAACAGAGCATCAAACTATTACCTCCAGTTGGGCCTGCGCTCATGTTAGGGGCTAACAGATTGGGCACCTAGCCTTCGCACGACGATTTGGTAGCCTAATCCCCGAGGATCGGTGTTTAGATCGTCCTCGAGCTCCTTCCGCCTGGGAGGCCTTGCTCACCGTGATCGCCTGCCTGAGGACCTCTTCGGGCGTACCTGTACTCTAGCATTAGAGCTTCGGGAACCAGACCCCCCTCCTTCTTCCCCGGGTGACCTTCCGTCTAAGCCTCAAACAAACTCTCCGTCGATTGGCGATATCCTCCGTCCACCAGTAAGCCGCAAGGATCTTTTTCCGCGGCATTGCGGCGTCACAACCGCGGCGCAATGAGACTCATAGTAGCGTCAACAATGTCTGTGGCACTACCCGCTAAAGAGAGAACTGTCTCCTTGCCCTCGTCAATCGTCAAGGACAAGGATTCAGCACTGAGCCTAGAAGCATTTCAGCCTGAAGCCCGAGTTGGTACGATTCGGCTCAGTCTGCTTCCGATGAGACTGAAGGTGATGTATTGGTGATCGGAACCGGTATAATCCTCGATCACCCTCCAGTCCCTTATTCTTCCTGCGAGTCCCTCCGACGAAAAAGTGACATCGGGGATGGTCTGGCCGTAACCTGGCCTTCTGAAAGTGGATGCACTCCCCACATTAAAGACCACTAGACCGGTCCGGAACTGCCATCTCTAGAATCCGGAAACCCCTCAGCAAAATCTAATATTACAGGGGTTATAAAAATGTCATGTAAATGTGTCTGTCTATATTTCGAAAACAAACTTAACTATAGAATTGAAAGTTTGCATGAAGTTTTACTTCATTTATATGTGGAAAATACTGAGTTCATCATCGGTGCTCAGTATTTGGCTGACGGTTTGCGAAGATATTACATTGATAAATATATTGGCAACGAGAAATTAGCAGAATAAATGAATGTGTAAATAAATTATTAAATCTAATTGTATGACATTTATCCGGTAAAATTGGTAAACATAGAGTAAAAAGGAAAGTAATGTGTAGAAGATTTGATTTCAATCCACTCTTGTGTTTTAGTACCCTCCCTATCTCGCTATAACCCCTTTTTTTCTCGCTTGTATGGAAATTGTTTTACATCCATACAATTTTCCAAGCAACATCAGCAAAGAACTATAATAATTTAAAGCCGTTTAATTGTGGCCAAAATGAAACAGGATAGAACAAGAAGAGCAGTCGAACACCAGGGAGACAGAAGTTCTGCGGCAAGCCGATGTTACCAGCAGACACCAATCTTGTTGGCTTGGTTCTTGTTGTTCTTTTAAAGAGTTGGAGGCGTTTTTTACTTGCATGCGTTTTCTCACGTTTTATAAAATGGATAGAACTTATTTATTATTTTTTTAAGTATATTATATGAATGATTCTTATTTGGGCTATGATAACTTTTTATCTTTTTTAAGTAATATTGTAATACAAAAACAACATTTCTTAATATATTATAACAGTAACTAGCCGTTCTATTACTTATAGTTTCATCCATTTGTATTAAATAGTTATGTGTTTTCCCAATATGGTTTATACGTTTTGTTATAAAGTAGTCTAATTTATAACAGTTCCATTTATTTCACTTAACTCATTGTTTATTTATAAGGACTTAAAAGAGATATTATAATATGTTTTTGCTCTTACTAGTATATTAAATCCAACAATTATTCATTAATCATAATATATTATTTGTTGTACCACCACAACAAAATAATTTCAATTAAATAATTAATTTTGCAATTTTCAAAAAATGTATGTATCAAGATATTAATTTTTACTGAATCACTGGATATATTGCTACCATGTAGCAAAAAGTAACTCTTACTCCATCTAAAAGTTTTTGTATTATTTATTATTATTTATAAATTTAATAGATTGCTTAACATTATTTCTAATTAACACAATTACAAACGCATGTCCAAAATCAATTAAACTTGTTGTAATACTTTTTTTACTGGTATAAATCAATAAATACCGAGGACCCCAACTTTACTATACTATTAAAAACATTCCTATAGTACTTAAAAGACTTACCTTATACCTAAAATGAAACAGGGCAGAAAAAAAAGATACTGGATGTATTTATATTTCCGAAAGAGAAAATATTTAGAATTTTACGCCACGTTTTAAAGTTTTTACTTCGATTATAAATTGGTTACTATATAGGCACTAAATGCTATATTGATTTTTTGATGCTGAGCTCAATATTGTTTTACTGTCAATTGTTGTCTTGATCATTAGAATGAATATGATTTCCACATCTATACTTCAAGAATTCAAAGTTTTAATTTTACGTTTTAAAGTAAAGAAGTTTTAAATATTTTTTGACTTAAAATGTTTCACTCTTTTAGCATAAGTCTGTTATCTAATGTAGATCACAACTCCAATTTAAAGTAAAAGTGTAAAATTTGAATTTAAATGCTATTTATACTGTTGATTCATGTTTTTTCACCAGTCTATACATTTTACTATATTCAGATTTCAATAGACTTTTTAATACATACGCAGAATTAACATGTACTGTCAACGTAAAGATTTAGCAATTTAGTAAAACCAGCCATTCTAAAATATAAAGTTGTTTAAATGAAAACAACAAAACGTTAGTTGTTTGGTTAATTATTGGGTTTTCAAAAGCTTAAAAACGATATTTTGGTTTGTCTTTATTCAGAAACAACGTCTGGAAATGTGGGAAAGGAGATTCTGGAAAGCCTGTAATTATACATACAAACATTTTATATAACATTATTATACTTTGTAAGTGGATAATCTTCACTTGTTCATCAAAGTAGTTAAATACGTCTCCCAAACCGCACACTACTGACATCAAGTTATTTGCTTACATAATAAGTCCATTATTCAATTTAGAAATCAAGCAAAGTATAACATTTACACTGTTTCAAAGTACTGATTAAGAATTTACTACTCCGTGTGTTAACTAACTTATGCAATTAATTGTTAACCGAAAGTTCCTTAACTACAACAAGACGAATTGCCACTTTCAATGTTTACTGCACAAGACGAATAAATAACAACATTTCTATGGACTTTATGACGAAGATTAAAAAAATCCACCACAATATCAAATGAGGGCTTAGTCTTGATTAGTTAGTGAAGAAAATTTGCATTAGCCGAAATATATTATATAATCACATAACCTTGTTTACGTTGAAAGGTGCAAATAAATCGTCCTAAACAAATTATCAGTAGTCGTACTAGTCTTGGTGGAGCTTGAAATTAGAGGGCAAGAAAATAGATAAAAATAATGAAACATATTGATCATATTTTTATTAACTTAAATGGATTATATTTCTGACACTTAAAACCAACCGCTAAATACCACTAAACCACTTGCCATTTTCAGTTTAGTTAGGTTAGTCATCTAGTTATCTGAAGGTGATGTAACTATTATTTATGAATAGCCTGTTTTAAGTGTATCAAGGTAGAAAAAAAATAATCACAAACAATTTCGCATTACATAATTTTCAACCCTTTTATACCCATTTAAAGAAATCCTTCAAAATTAGTGTAGCTAAGAATCGATTTCTATGCTAATGTTGAGTTTAGCTTCCATTTCATCTTCCATAGACTTGCCTCCCGAAACGTCCACATCCGTCTGATAAGACCCAAACAATCTACGAAGAATAAGCTCAAACAAACTCTTTGGATTGTTTTGATATCAGAGATATATATTTACAAAATCAAGTGTAATGTAGATGAACAGGTATTCCTTCTCAAAAAAAAAAAAAAATTCATGTACATATTACACTATATTTCTCGAATAAAAGTAATGAAAATAATGTATACATTCTTTTAATACTACTAGAAATCCTTATTTTAATTATTTACATTTCAGCAACAAAGAATGAATATAAATGAAGTTAAAAAATATAAATAAATGTTATTAAGTATGAACACTATATTCACAACACACACACTCCTTATCAAACGATAAGGACACCTTTATGCAGAACACGTGGGTGGACCATTTACAATTACATAAACCACGTAACCCTGGTGATAATTAATTCAATTTTCTTTGTCGCAAATTTAAATGGCAACCTTAAATAACTGTAGTTCATCCTACAAGTCTTTGTGGTGTAGAAACCTGAACAGGTTCTGGCGCACGACGAAAAGAATGTTGTTGAGATGTACATGATGCCAATAACATAGATTTTTGCTCGCCATTGCCAAAACGCCATTTTAATATAAATTAATAACTAATTTTCCTTTTTCTGCAAATGATTTTGAGCACACATAACTTTTAATATCCGTCGAACAAAGCAGGATATGCTCCAACAAAGAAAACAGATATGAAAATCATACATGAAACAAATTATGGACTATGAATTTAAATCACTATCTTATTGAAGGGAACATGCATTATAAACTTATGTTAGATCATAATGAGGACAGAGAAAGAGCTAAAAATATGAGAAACATGCTGTGTTAGGTAAATATGTGGTACAAAATTGCTAGGCAAAACATCTAATAATTTCCAGGAATCTCCATGTAAATAATTCTGTGTGTATTCATATTTATAGGATATTATACAGCTAACAGCTACAGTGGTTTATTGGTACAATGGTTTCAATGGTTTATTGCAGATATTGAAACAAAGTAGACTCTGTTTCAAAAGTCCAATGTACAAAATTTGGGGTTCCAAAATACATAACAAGTCAAATTGCACACCTAGTGCTTTAATAATATTTAATACATAAATGGAAATATTGCAGGTTTTTCATATTTGCAGTAGTTAGATGTCAAGCAAATTATTATAAAATGCAACAATTTAAAATATCTCAACATCTATTATCCTTTTAAATCAACCCATTAATTTTATTTCAATTTTTTTATAATATTATTAATACTTATGAAGAGTAAAGAATCGTCTTGGACTTAAGGTGGCCTTTTTGTATGTTTTTTCCTAAAGAACAAATCATTAAATTCTCCTTCTAAATGATTTGCTTTCACTAATTATACCAATGTTATTCATATTATTATATATGTTATTCATTTAATCTGGAAGGTATAAACCAGCCAGAAGTGAAACCTGGGATTTTTCACCTTAAATTTACGACACGTACTAATATTTAGAAATATGTTCTTTCAATTGTACTCAACATGTTACAAAACTTGATTACTCTATTTTTATATTCTTTCGTATCCCTACGCACAGACTGTTCTTATAGTAGACAAAACTGTAGTTCAATTCTTTTTGTGTGTCTCAATGAAATAACAATATTGTCCTGTCGTCTGTCAGAATGAAGGCAAAATATCACGAAGGCTGTCAAATTCAGTGGACATGAGGTCCCCGAGGAAAGGTATTCTGGTTTGCTGTGCTCAGTTGTCAATCATTCAGCTCCATTGTGACGAGATTATACTTCATCTGGTGGAAAGTCAGTATGTCGTGTACAGAAAGTATGCATATCGTGGCTTTATCGCCCTTCTTTTACCTTTGTTGTTTATTGTTTCCTAATTGATAATTTGATATTTTTATGTTGAACAGATAAAGTTTATTACTTATATTTTTATATATTTATAACATTATTTACTTGCAAGGACTATTGAGAAAATTACCAACAAAAACTGTTCAACTATGTTCAAATTTCAGCACTCGCTTAAACGTTCTTTATTCAATATGCAAATTTTACTTCAACTATGTTACATGTAAATTATTTATCGCCATTATGGAAAATTATATCACACAAGTTTGTTTATCTTACCATGTAAATTAACTTAATGTTTTATTAATATCTTAATATAAATAACACAGTCATATAGACGTTAAAAGATTGTTTTCTCTCTTTTCTAGTGTTGCAAGCTAGTTAGTGTAGATCAGGTGTCCGTCTAAGATTTGTCAAGAAATTAATAATTTCATCAGCGTTATTTGGTATAATTGTATTTAATTTATTTAAATTACAAATAGAAATAACAGCATAAAGAATGTGAGCCTAAATCTTAACAGTCATATATACCCCATACAGCCTAAATACTACCAATTAAACAAATGCTAAATTTCCAAATAACTGATCTTAATTATATCTGCCAATAACAAAAACTTGATTACTAAAGTAAACTTCAGCCTAATGATAAAGTTTAAGGAAAAGCCAGCTGTTTAGATCATCAACGTAGACTTTTAATCCATTGAATGTAGTCATTCTGCTGTATTAGTGTTCATTTTGCGGCAAGACACTACGAAAGTAAATATTTGATTACATCATTGAACAATTTTTAGAGACCCAGCAGTAACAATTTACATTTATTTTGACATATTAAAATTTTTTCAATACCTTAATCATCAGCATAAGCTATTCTTCAGCAAGACGGTGCTCCAGCACATTACCACAATTATGTACAAGGTTTACGGAAGCTAAGGCTGCACTTATGTATGCTGCTCAAACTACTATTGCTACACTTAAGGGGAACGCCAGAAATAGTTTGAAATACATGACGGAGATTGAATATTGAATGGGCTACTGAGTTTAACCTATGGTGATTACGTGGAGCTGTACAAAGTTAGATATCAGTCCTAGTTTTATTTACAACATGTTAGCTTATTTGATTAAAAAATAATAAAATCACGAATGCTATTTATTTCTTGAACCCCCGCATTTTAATACCTTTAAGAGCCATAAACCCTGTTAAAGGCATTTTTACACCGTAGTGTATCGTGGTTAATACATTGTAGTGCCAAATAGGGATTAATCAAGTATTTACTAATATCCAATTGGGATAATTGTAGTTAATCCAAACCTATTGTAGTTTATTGGAACAATTCATCAGAATCGGTACGGATTATGAGTGACACAGGGGAATGACTGTGTACCAACGCAGAGCGTTTAACACAATTAAAGAGTACATTAACAATTCCAGCCCGTGAGTTCAGATTTATCTCGTGTTTATATGACAAAATGTGCCAAAAGTTATGAATTTAAAACTATTTAATAATTACGTTTTAATTAAACAGAAAAAATAAATTTACCTAACATATTAACTTCTACCAATAAATATGCACGCACAAAAATGATTGAATTATCGGGAATATTTTTTACTGGTCGTATATTCATTCATATATTACATTATTAGTTTGAATGTATATTTACAAGAAGTCTTATATTGAGTGTTAAGTTTGAAAGGAAATTACTGTAAATAAAAACAAATATCTATGTCAAGGTCAAATGTGATAACAACTCTAGAATTAAAAATGGTTGTGTTACTAACTTAAAAAAAAATTAACCATTCAAGACAACATCAAACCGAACTTTAAAAACTTGTAAATTGAATTACGAATATCTTTTCATAAATATATGATCCATTACACGGCAGTTTTTTTCGTGAAACCGGTTGTGCGATCAAACGGATGTTGGCGTCGAAAGAGTAAATAACCTGTCAGTCTGAATGCAAAGGCAAATGTTTGATTATAACTAAATGCAAAGATCGATTTTTTCCAAATGCAAATAACCCTGTTAGTATTAAATAATAATAATAATGAATGTTTATTGAAATTCAATATTTTTAGCAAGGTAATAAATAGCTCAACGATGACTGTTGAGTGAACCTAATTTACTGGAAAGCGTTTACTGTTAAAAAGGTCATACCAATTAAGTAGCATACAATTATGTTCATAATACACCATTATGTATCAGAATTTAAAATCTAATGTATTAAAATTATAGAAAAATTTAAAGTGTTGCTTGAAAAATAATAAAATGTGCTATGACTGAATTGAAAGATGGTACATATAGATCCGCCAGTGTATTACAAGATGACGCTTTCAGTTAAAATGCAAAGTGAACATTTCTAAGAAAGTAAGTTGGTAAACAGATTGTAAGGGCTAAAAAAACTCAAGAAATCTTTAGTTTCATAATGCAAAGAATCGAAAAGCTATATGTTTTAAGACGTACTTTTTACAACATTAAAAATGCATTTAAAGTAAATTTAATTAGATTTGATCATAATGTCGTTTTCATAAAATATAAATTATTTGAAAGAAATATATAAAAAAATTCCTAACATTGATTGAATGTGTTTATGGAATACATTAAACTGAAAAAAGACACCAAAGAGTTCCTAATTGGTATAATCTCTTAGTCTGTATTTAATGGAACATATGGCCTACAGATAGTGTAAATTATAAAAACCCTTTTTTTATTTTAAGTCTTCTGCATCCAACACAACAGTTACACCTGCTAGCTAATTTCGTACAGCCATTGCTTTAATCCACATTATGTTATTAGCAGCGTTACAATAAAACTAACACGGATTAATTAGACGGTGACAATAATTCAGCTACTTCCTGCAACTGTTAACAATTAAAATTAATGCCAATCGATTTAATTTCTCTTGCTTCGCAGTAAATAACTCAATTTATTTTCTATCCTCCTCTTCTTGATCAAATGTTTTCTCTCGGGTCTAGTTTACGTTTTAAAGGTACTTAATGTGTGAATTTATAAATCTGGAGAAACGTATGTTTGAAATAGCCTAAAAGCAAAGGAATTTTGAAGACTGAAAGAAGTCATTCTTAACGAAGTAACATTTATGAGTTTTATCTCAGATTTTTGGTGAATATATCCTGCAAAATCTCTTAACTTTATACAAATTATTTGTACGATTTGTTTTATAGATATTTTATTTGTCTGATTTTCTTGTTTTTTTATAATTAAATTTAGGAAGCGTAATTTGACCAGTCATTTAAATAACTCATTTCAGGAAAAACTGGAGTTATACATATGAATAACAATAATAGAAATCAGTTCATGAATCCACAAAATAAGATATAAGCGTGTTCATAGTATTCAGGACAAAGATGATTAGTTAAACGAAAATAAAGTAACAATAAATAAATCCGTAACAGATTATGAGCACTCATGGGAGTGAAGGAACTTAATAACATATAAGATTCTGGGTGTTAATAATATACATATAATATATAATATAATAACATATACCCATGGCTTCATGAATATTTTTCCGCAGTGGAAGCTGTGTAGCAAAGTTAAAATTTCAAGGTCAATTAATTAGAAATCCCATTTAATTTATTCCTAGAAGGTTTAAAGTTCAATAAATTATGCTTGAATCATAACTATTACTGAAGGTGAATCTGAATTTGAATAGTGTCCTTTGTGAAAAAATATGATAAGGATTAAATGTCCGTTAAGGATTAATTTGTTTATGGCATGTAAGATTGTCGTCTTGACGTAATTTTAATGTATCAAATTAGTAATTCTGAATACTGAATGAATTAAATTCGTATTAGACATCATAACTCAATTTGTGTTGGAAAGAACTAATGAAAAATCTTACGTATATATATATTAGTTGTAAGGACATTTTATAAAATAAATTAAAATTGGTTTTTCGGTACATTTTTATTTCATTAGGAAATTTTAAAATATTATGTTGTAGGTTTGTAGAATAGTAGTGCTAGAATTAATGTTAATTTATGTTTATTGCTTAGTAAATGTTCACAATTTACAATATTTGAAGCGTTTAATGCAATCTTTAGCAATAAATAAAAAATTGTCGAAACTACTAATCATAGAAGAATAAATTATGAAGATGTATTATACTATGTTTATTGTGATACAGATTTATATACTACATAATGTATATTCACGAGAAATTATTTTATTAATTAAGATCATAATTTGTGTAAATTGTTTTGAGTCCAGGCCCTCCGTCCTCATATATTTTGAATTCATGCAAAATTATAAAAGGACGAATGCTTGAAAGAGGATAGCAATTATTCTGAAAAAGGAATTTGTGAAGTGTCATGTATACATCATTTAGAACAAATTTAGATCAATATAAATATGTATATTTAAGTTTGTAAATATTTAAATTTTCAATGGTGTGCTATAACATATGATAATGCTATCATATCGGTGACAGTATTGACCGCAGTGGCAACAGTGACGTCACAGCCGCAATCACAATCACATTATCTGCGGCTCTCGAGAGTAAGCCATGTCTTATTGAATTTCCAACTGTGCCACCGAGTTTGTGTATCCTTTATGTAGGGAAGGCTTTGTTAAAAATCTATACGTTCAAAGAAATTCATTCTTTTGAACCTGTATTATTCAGTTATCCTCGATAATCGTGACTGAAACGAATTTTCATAATGTGGTGCTTCGTCAAAATGTGCCTCCAAACCCAACGCATTGACTAGAGGGAAATAGACGAAAATGATAAAAAGCTCTCATTAAATATTTTTATTTCTTGAAAATTTTGAAGAACCAAAGATTGTAGTTTTACAAAAATATGTTAAAACTTGATAATACATGTGAAAAAAATGAAGTTACTCATTTTATTCCCTATGGAGTATTTGGATCGATGCAGTTCATATGATGCATCTATTCACTGGGTATGCAGTTATTGGCTGAGTGTTGGCGAAACATGCGACACGAGCGGCTAGAAACACGTGATTCTTCTCTTTAATTTATCTGACTGTTCGTACAGGTATGAACCGTTCTTGAGGATGAACTGACTTCGAGTTTATCGTAAAACTTTGTTTTCACGTAAGCAAACGAGATAAAGTAATGTTTACAATATATATATATATATATATATATATATATATATAGGTTGTGTCAATTTATATATATATATATATATATATATATATATATATATATATATATAGGTTGTGTCAATTTATATATATATATATATATAAGTTGACACAACCAGATCAAAAATAAATCACCAGTTAGAAGCTGTTCAAGCAGCAGATTTTTTGAGGGGAGGTAAGAATTAACTATCTAACTATTTAACTGTCAAACTAAAAATTAACTAAGTTACAAATACGACTTATTAAACTGTCGTATTATTATAATTTTAATCAATTAATTATCACATTATTCAGTAACTGATGTATATTAACATGTTAGACGGCTAATGTGGTGTAATCTTGGATTAAAATAGAAAAGCTTATGCTGGATTTGAAGGGTGTTATTTAGTCAAAATAATAACTTAAAAGTTAACTTGTAAAAATGAATAAAGAAGTTTTCAGAAGCTTATATAGTTAAAAGAATGCGTCATCGGAATATTGTACTGAGAGGTTAGGTAAGTTTTGGCACAGCTTCTGAACCACTATACAAGATGTTTAAGGTCCAATCTTTCCTTTTTTCCAGTTAATTATATAATATCTAAACACTCAGCGCCTCGTAGCAATACATATTTCATTTCTATAACTTAACCGCTCACTCCTACATATATATATATATATATATATATATATATATATATATATATATATATATATTATATATATATATCTTTTCTCTTAAATATGTGCAAAGGTCACTACTACTGTCTCACTATGTTATCGTAAAGTCCTTGTTAGTCCCCTCCTCATTCTATAGGGGACCAGGGCACCATTTTTACACCTTTTCTGTTTTGATAAACTTCGTGAACACCACGTTATGTTGAAGTCTTATAACAGTTATTTTTCCCCAGCCTCTCCTATAGATTAACAACTATAAGGTTTTCAAAAACATCTCTTGTTCTTCAAGGCTTAGGTTATTGTCATAATTGTATATAACATTAATTTTTAATAATAAAATTTTTCTCTACCCTCATTTGTAAACAAATTCAAACAATGTAATAAATTATACCCACTTCCCTATATTTAGGTCTATATTGGTCCTTTTAGAGTGAGTCATCCACCTACAACATTAATTTCTCCCTTGAAATTCTTAATAAGTGATTAGCCTTATCGAAAACATCTATGATTCTTTGGTTTTTCCCCTCTATATATAATCACTAATAGTTATTGTATGCCGTTCGTTTTGAATGGGATGAAACATTCTCCACTGCACTTTTAGTGTCATAACTTTAAAGTGTGACTGATATCTCTATTCCCCGTCCACTCCTATAAGGGTTAAAAACTATATGGGTTTTCCAAAACATCCCTTGATGTTCAAGACTAAGATTTTTTGTGATAATTGCATATAACATTAACTTACAATTATCAACTTTTTTTCTACACTTATTCGTAAACAAAGTATAACAATGTTGGAATTTGAAAAGTGAATTTTTCCAACAAAATATTTTGTGAGTAATTTAATATGTTTGGAAATGTATATAGTGACTCAAAATATTTTCATTATTTCCTCTTAAAAATTGTTTCTTGTTTTTTTTCGGACAAAGTTATAATACTCCTTTACTTAACCATAAACTTATTAGGTCCAATTTGAATCGAATAGGCATAACATATGAGGAGAAATGTATTTGTAGCGTGAGTGTTGAGGGCGTTAGATTCCACCAAAATCTCATTGTGTTTTGTTATATAACATAATAGTTTTTGTATCACACATTCTTTATATACCATAGCACAATATTCATGAACTTTAGTGATTGCAGTAATTTTGGATACCACATTTAGAAACTATCGTTAAGTCTTTTTTAGACATTGTTCCAAGTCAAAAACGTGTCCTTATTAGTGTAAAAAGGTATGAAAGTCATTCAAAGAATGAACAATGTCTATATAAATATAATTCAAGTATTATTAACCCCATGCTAGACATATTTGGATAAAATTATTCTTTTTACTCTTCTCTTCTTTAAACCTAGTACTGAAATTGTATTCAGTTTCATCTTTTTACTATGATGTAAGAGCAAGTGGAAAGGAATTAAATAAGATACAAGTCAGCACAGAGATAAAAACTAATTTGTGTAAGTGCAACATTCTCAACCTTATTAACAAGTTGCGGCTTAGAGTCTGCGGTTGCCAGTAGCGAAATGCACAATTAAATGTTTCCTCTCAGAATACTGGATTTTTGTTGTGAATTTGAGGTCGTTCAGAACATATAATAACATATCTGATTGAGCGTGACCGACCGACTCCGAAAATTTGTTGGGCAGTTGCCAATAATTTCTGTATACAAATTTAAAATTCCGGATTAATGCTGCTCTTCATTTGAAAAAATGGTTTAAATTCATACTGCCTAGAATGATTATAACTATTCCTTTAAATTAATACATGAAAACTATTTTATGGCAGGTTCTTAATTAAATGAAGATAGCGATTACATTTTCGATACGAACGGCATGTCTTAACATAGTAATACCGTTAATTTAAATGTAGATAAATATAAAAGAAATATAATGAATTAAAGTTTATATTTAAAAACACAGCCATTATATTCAGGGAGGTAGTAAATTGAATTTTACAGATTACACAGCACTCAATTTATACAAAAATTATATAATACATTTTAATATATGAAATAAAAATTTACTTCTTTTTAATAAATATATTTATAAAAATAAAATATTAATTATTTGTGTAGAAAATTTTATTTATATATTAAAACTATTCTTTAATTATTTATAAATTTTCATTGAGTCTCATACTGTGTTATTTTCCCAATTATTCTATGATCTTCACAATCAAATAGTTTTTTTCTGAAAGAAATTAGGAATAAAAGTAACAGATAACTAAACATTCATATTCAATTAAACTAATACGTAATTTCCATACAACTACTTCATTAATATTTCAAATGCAGAATAGCACATGAATTTGAAATTTGTATTACGAAAATTCTTTAAAAACACTTTCTATATCTGTGACATAAAAGCAAACGGTAGAAATCGATATCTTGCTATAATTAATTTTGTTTTCATATTTTCAGCAAGGGGTGTTCTTTTTTAACTTAATATTTTCCATAATATAACACTTAATTTGGTTGAAAGTACTTATTATAAAGTCTTAGAACTAATATACTTTTAAGATTTTGATTATTCATTGTTTTTTACTGAAATATTTTGTCATAATGGAAATTGATTTGAAACACTACAGTACACTGCAGTTTTAGGGAAAATATGTAGCAAAAGTAAAATTAATCATAAGAAAAAGTTTTTAGCAAATAATATTTACGACAATATTATATTATTAAAACAATACAATGAAGCATCAAAGGACCAAACAGAATGAAAGATTGTAACGAAAGAGGTAACACAGAGATGAACAGAAAGCCCGATGGACAAGCCTTTCATTGTTTACAGAAAATTATTAGGACGTTATTGGTACTAGTACGAACGTATGTACCGTCTCCACGATGAGTTTCTCGTCTCCAGGACAGGACATTTTCAAAGTTATAAAACGGACGTTTATACGAGCAGACAGACAGACAGAATAACTGCCCGTTGGTATATTGAAATAAAAATCAATTGGATTCTTCCTTAAAGAAAGATGAAAGTATGTACCACGTTTCAAGTCTGAAGGAAATTTCCATCAAAAGGTAATTGCACAGACCGACATATGAACTGTTCTTGACTAATTGCTACTAAAATCAGTAGCGATCGTATTTGCCTCAATAAAAACTGATGTAGCAAGTTTTATATCTTAAGAAATTGTACTGCTATTGAAAGTTTAAACACATTATAGCATCATGTATTAACTTTAAAACTAAGTATATATAAGACGTAAATAATGTAAGAATAACCTGTCATAGTAGAAAAATTACATACACTTCTTTGTAGAGGTAAAAGTTTCTAAAGCTGGATGATCCAACGCTGTAGGGATATTACAGAACTTAAACACTCCTCACTTGTTTGCCCTCTCTGTATTCAAGTTTAACAAGTTTTGTATTGCATTATCCGACTTATCAGACATACGTGTTATCAAACTTTACAGAACGATACAAACAACAAAGAACTCGTAACAAGGAACGCTTTAGATGTTTATCTTCCAACGTAGTATTTCACTCCTGCTTCTACTAGACAATTTTGACGTAACCTTGTCTTACTAATCTTTATAAAATAAACAAGTATGTTAAAATTGAGTTATTTATATGTTAAATGAAATATGACTTATATTTCACATATAATTACACCAAGTTTGTAACAACTTGAGGATATTTGTTAAATAACTTTTAATCAATAAATTAATGAGCGTTCACTGGGTCACTGACCTGACATAGTACAGTAGAGATGAAGTTAGCTATAGAAATTAGTTAGTTCCCAAATTTAACAAACTTCTGGCTGTAAAAATTGAATTTTGCTGTAAACGTGTACAATTAATCTCAAGGAGGTAAAGACATTTTCAAAGTTTCAATGTAATGTATTTTGTGAAAGAAGCAGAATATTTCCGGATTTTTTCATAGTTCGGTGACACAAAGAAATCGTTGACGCCACAGCAGAGTCACAGTATGGTTTAAAGAAATTCATACGCAATAGACCAGTATTAAAAAATCCCGAATCATGTATTTTTCCACCTTATTGTTCCCGTGTTGTGATAATGTAAATTTAATGTTTGCCTCTAGTCAGTTCTCTGCGGTTCCTCGTTGAGTGCATACATCCTAGATTTGATTAGACATTTTCATGAAACAGTATTTTACTGTATATTTTTGAATACCAAAGTATGAATACAAAAATATTAAATTTGATTTTATATATATATTTCTTGAATACAAAGTAAAATTCTGGCATTGGTTGAACAAAAATAGCCAATTTTAATTCTGGGTTTCAAAGACAGAAGACAAATCATAAAGCTGAGATTAGTTCATATTTCATATAAATGTCTACTTGTGTTTTTAATTATTCCCTAATTAATTTATCTAAATACATAGTGACCTAACTTTACAAATCGTATCGATTTTAATTATTTCATGATTTTTAATCCTTTTATCATCCTTTCTTGGTATGTGATTCTACATTTTGTTGTAATGTTCTTGCTTATTTATTCAATATTTTTATTTTTCAAAATCCAACGAACGCGTTCATCAAACAAGACGACTCATGGTAGAATTGGATGCTTTTGTATAGACGAGTAGTTAAATACTTTTATAATTTTACATGCCTCATACACACTTTTATGTAAATGGACAGATAAATATTGAATCATTTGTGCCCTCTAAGATTTCTTACACGGAGTTATGTGTTAATCCGTGCAATTAACTTTACGCAAACCTTACGATTTATGGAAACTTATGTACATGACATATAAATACTAATAAAAATAATAATGCTATTAAAGTTAAGCTATTATAATAAAATCAACGATATCCACTTTGTATGCAGTTCCGCAACCATTAGAGATACAGACTACAGTGGGCTGGCTTTCTCTGCAACCCACTATTACCTTTTATAACCTACATCGATGTTAAATCCTGATATCCTTTCAAACCTTCTATCGTCAAAAAGATACTTTAAACAGAGAATATTTAGAGATGTCTGCATTAGTTGCTTTAAAGACAAAATAAACTTACTTGAATTCACATTATCTTTTAAAGGTGATGACACCCTTTTTTCTAAAGAATCTCATAAATAAAGTTGAAGCTGAAATTTATTGGCATTTATTCAAGTTCGTCAGCTGATTGCGAAAGAGAGATTTCAAGAAAATCATAAGTGTCTGTGGCGAGGGGATAAAACAATACAAGGATGTATTACTCTAACAAGTGTGTAGGTGTCACTGCACAGGTTTCAAACTGAACATTCCTGTAATGACTTCTAATATTAAAAAGTTTATTGTTATTTTTATTAATATTATTATTATTCTAATACTTTATACTTATACCTGGTGAACAAACCCCTGTTTCATTATTTACACAGACATCCAACATTTAATTTACCAGGTAATCATTTTTCAGATTAGATAAATGGAATCTATACTCTGTCCGTCAGGATTATTTTGATCTTTGCTTTATTAATATCTAAATATAAAACTTGTGTAAACTGCAAGTGGGACAATATTTATGCAATTTCACAAGTTGCAAAGCATGTGTGTCTTTAAGGAAAAATGTCTTAGTTTTCATCAGAATGTAGAGATATTTTTTCAAGATAAAGAGTTGGAAGAGACGTAAATCCTTAATTCTGTGATAAGGACAGTCACAAATTACGATTTTTCACGGATTTATCGGTACTAGCAGCAGATTCTGGAATATTTTTTCATATTTATTTACTTTAAATAGCCAAATTCTGAGTTTTTGCGCCTGTAGTGTGTATATACATTTTGTACATGTAAGATAAAATATTTTCTCTGTATTTCTGCTAAAACTTGATAAAGAAAATAAGAAATGTTATTAGTCTTGCTATGTTGTAAGCTCACGCCTCATTGTCTCTGAATACCTTCCCTAGATGGAAATATTGGCTCGTAACGCAGCTTCTTGTTCTCTTTGTACTGTCACCTAACACCAATAAGAATGTTTTCGGTCAAAAATATTGGAAAACCATATGCACTGTAGAGCTTATCCCCCTTCATTCTGAAAAAGTTTGGGACGCTGCAGATGTCGTAAAACTAGTGCCCAGATCTTGATTCCTCACCTGGAACATTAAATAAAAATTTAACTACCCATCACCACACTTTACTTCTCTTGTACTTATTTGAAATGTTTTTTCTATATAAAAATATATTATATTAGTTCAATATAAAAGTATCAATAATTCTTGCATGAATTACTATGTAATTCCGCTTATTGGTAATGTGGTACTATAAATAAAGTTAAAATAACACAATAATAAACATTACGAATATAAAATACAATACTTTTCCAAATTGCTTATTTTTTTAGCCGAGGGCAAAATAAAAAAATACATTTTTGCAACATGAGAGATCTGATGATGAAACATTTGGTTTCAAAAGGCCTCGTCTAAAAAATAAACAATTTAGAAAATTATTGTTTTTATTAACATTTAGTAATATTTAATACAACTTTTCTATTGGTCCAAGGGTCTTCAATGTATACTTCGAATCAAAATCATGAAGGTGATTTATATTTATTTTATGTCTTTAGTACAGTAAACGCTACCTTCTTTCTAAAAAATTGGATTTTCTAAAGAAACACAAATAATGTTTGTACCGAAGGGAAAGACAGTAAGTAATTAATTTTAAAAGCTTAAGAAGAAACCCATTAGCAGATTGCTTTTTAAAGGGCAATCCTACTCTAACAACAATTACCCAAGTATGCATTAGCAGACTTGAAAAAGTATCTTTAAACTTCCTTGATAAACGATTAGCTGTCACTGAGTTTGATTTATTTATGAGCCATCTCAAACAAAACAATAATAATGAGTACAAATTGCCCCATTCACTTTGAACAATGTTGTTATTGTATTGTTGTGATTGATTTGATAAAAGGCCTTACTGATTATTTATTATTCTGTATACTATCAACGGCTGACAGTTTCTTTCTATAAGATATCAGTTTTGAAAAATTTTTAAAAAAATTTAAACAATGTTTAAATATTATTTAGACAATTTTTAAAAGAAAAACAAGAACAGTCGCTGCTTATAAGCTAAATCCGTAGGTAAAACGTTTTTGACAAATAAACCTGTCAGAAGCAATAATAAGGTTTGTTGAATTAGTTAGTCGCATGTTTAAACGTAGATCGGACCCCCATGTTGACATTCGTTATATGGGACAGCTAACATAATACATGTCTGTCAGTCACAGTTACTTCACTTTTACGTCCTTTTGTGATTTCAAACAGGATTTACTTTTGTGGTAATCCTTTAAGTGGTGGACATTTGTGGTCTAAGTAACTGTGATTGCCGTGTCGCTGCTGTTTTAGATGCTATAATACAACACACTTATTATTTTTAAATATTAAGACCTTATGTCTTATATTGTAAGTTTTGTTGTTATATTTTTACAGATTTATCAATCTAAGAGTATGACATTTCTAAACGTTATCCTTTTGCTTACTCGTTACTTAATAAATGGTTAAGGTTACAGTAATATGTGTGACTGTAGTTATATTAAGGATAGACGTATGTCTAACTAGGATACAAATTATTCCTATACTGATGTAGCTTTTTAAATCAACCAAGAGCAATATAAAGGCACATAGCATTGTTTTTCTTGTAATCAGTAATACTTAATAGTTTTAAGCCATTTGAAGCTCCACCTAAACTAGCGTGGGTAATAAAGATTCCTTTTGTTTGGGAAATGTCCGTATCATTTTCAAAATAAACCATATATCGTGCTTATTCAAAGCAATATAGCTCTCAGATCCTAGACTGTCAATACTGTTAATTATTGCTACTTTTAAAATCATTGTAGCTGAAATTATGCATTGTAGCTTCAATGAGCAAAGAGACAATGAGCAATTTAGATTTTTAGTAGTATCTAAAGATGATTTATACAGTTTTTCGTAAGGTTCCCCTATACTATTAAACTTAGCAAAAGAATACTGTTGGGTTACTTTATTACTTTAAGTATACCTAAATTATAACATGAGTAGATATGAGATTCAACTGCACATTATTCATGAAAGACAAATGAATACAGTTGCGATGACATTTTTAAGGACTACTAATTCTTAGTTATTATGCCGTTAGTATATATTGTATAGTACTTTTGTAATGTGAAAGTATTATTACTATATGTATGAAATAGAACAGAAAGTGACACTTTCTCGAAAGCGGGCTTTCAAATTCTTTATTATTATACAGGCAGTAATGAGGCAGTATTATACATAGTATGGATGAGCGGACTTATTCCCAACTTCTAGGCAAAACAAGACATTCCTTAAATGTATTAGATAATTACAAAAGTGGTCAGTTTTAGGCAACATTATTTTTCTTTGAACTTTACAATATGAATTAACACGTTACTTTAAATTGGCAAACAATGTAAGAGGACAATATTGTTACTTAGTTTTTCCATAATCCATAAGGGTTTAATATGTTGGTATTTTTAAGTTACAAATTCAATTCAATTTAATGTTGCCCATTTTCAAGATTATTGAGTCTCTAAATGCTTCATAGTTTTACAATTATATACAGATTAATATTGAGAATTATTTCTCCACCTGTGTTATGCAAATAAAACATCTAAAGTAACAATCTTCGGTTAAACATTTATCGATGATGGCTACATTTTAATTTCAACTTTCTTGCAACTGAATCGGAAGGGATATTTCCATTGTTTCCTTTCAAGCACATTCACAAATCATTACCTTATCCTCTAAACTTAATCTGTGCATCTATTTATTAGATCGTCACATATATTTAAATATTAACTACAGTTACAAATATTTAATAGAAATGAAAAATATTCAAATTTTAAATATTACATTGTAATATAACATTCATATACGGTACCTAATTTATAAGCAATTAACTAAAAATAAGCAAATATTTTCTGGTCTTTCACGTGTCCTTGTACAATTAAATAATTTTACACTTAAAGAGGAAGGAAAAATGTCATCTGTCCGCACGGTATCTCGTGGAAAACTAACCTATAGGCTTGAGTTTTTTCATAATTAAGTATAACTTTTCGCATAGGCAACATAAAGTGAAACATCACACTATAGAATCTTGTTTATCAAATCTATATGATATTTAGAAAATCGCTGAATAAATATATTTTAAAACAAAATGAGTACAATTATATGATAGTTTAACATTTTGATTAGTAACACATGTAGCCGTTACGTGACACATACTACTATCTTACTTAGAAATGGTATCATAATGATGATTGCATCGCTCTTAATGATCATAAAACCATAGGGATATTAGCAATTAATAATTGATTTCAAAAAATTTAAATTGTGAGAAAAGATAGTGAAAGTGTTAGTTAAAACAAAGATTTTAAGAATATATATATAACTTTAAATGCTGTATTTTTATTATTAATAAGTTTTACTTATAACTAAGATACATTTGTAAACAAACCCAATTGTAGGCTAACCTCCCAATAATGCTTGTTGAATTATAAAATAAAATTATTGCCATAGCCTATACTAAAACATTTGTTTTCTTTCATGCACATCCCCAAATCTTTTTTTATTGTTTAAACCTAATCTTTGCATCTATTTATTAGACCGTTCTAGATACCTGAATTTAGTCGTGGGACTGCCGATAGAAGTGAAAACGGAACTATTAAGTTGAGAGTAATTAAAACTATATGTAAAAGTTACATTAATTTTTTTATGTTTTATTTATTAGTTACATATGATGGGTTTAACAAATCATGAACAAAATATAAATACAAAGTGGTTGAAAAAAAATTATATGAAATTTTTTATGTTTTATTTATTAGTTACATATGATGGGTTAAACAAATCATGAACAAAATATAAATACAAAGTGGTTGAAAAAATAATTAATATACAATTATCTTAATTATACATAGTATTTATATTTACACGAATTTCAATGAATTCAAGTTTGAACATTATTTTCATTATTTACATCATTGTCATCATTAATTTCGACAATACTTAGATTATCTGTTTGTTCAATCATTTCATTGTATTCTAAAAAAGATACAATAGGTTTATGGTAACTGAAATAAGAAATAAAAATGTTTGATTGAAATTTATCTAAATATCGTATAAAAACAGCATCGATAGTCGTTTTATACTTTGTTGTACTGACTTTTCGATCATTAGACATAGTCAAACCTAATGTTTTATTCAAAAATTCCATTAATGATAAATGTTTGTCATCTGCGAAGTTAATATTAAAGTCTCCGCTTAATATCAATGTTTAAAAATATATTCGTTGTTTTCATTATTCATTTATCTGTATAAAAATATTAATATGTTTCATACTCACTTTTATACTGAAGTCAATGAATTTAAATTCAATAAATAAACAGTAATCCTACAATTAAATAATTACAATAATAGTCAAATTAAAAATTCACTTAAATAAACAAAATCCAGTACACACAAGTTGAAATTCCCACGTGGTCAATTTAACTTTACTTATATATTCTACACTCTAATACTTAATGTACAACGCGTCACATTTACAATTACAGATGTACTGCTACTATAA
Organism: Homalodisca vitripennis; assembly: GCF_021130785.1. NCBI lineage: Eukaryota > Metazoa > Arthropoda > Insecta > Hemiptera > Cicadellidae > Homalodisca > Homalodisca vitripennis. The sequence goes on along the minus strand of NC_060213.1, from coordinate 89,123,080 downwards.
CGTATTGTTGACGTGACTCACAAAATTATACTTATCCAAAAAGCGTCCAACGCGCACATAATACAGTCAGAAATAGTCGATGTATTAGTGTATACGTGTACACAGGCTACTGCGCGTGCGCTAGTCTGGCTCTCCATAGCTATAGATATACTATTATCATTAGCATATTACATTGCGTAGATTTAGTATTAGGCGTTTAATATATCATAAATAGCACAAAGTGACTAAAATAGAATAAACAAATTTTCCAAAGATTATTAACGTTTCCATGGAAACCACTTTAGCATGTCGGTGACGCGAACCGAGGATTTTACCCTCTACCAAAACGCTCAACGCGCCTAAAGAAGTTTTCACTTCAAAAAATAATTCAGCCAAAAAAGTTACAGAAAAAATGAAATATGTTGATTGCAATTTAGTGATAAATCCATTTCCAACAAAATATGTTACAACATATTTAGTTGTAAATACTGCCACCCCTCCTCGCGGGTTAGCAATATTGTCGGCCTCGCTCAGTGGAGAAGGGCGTGAGTATTGGTAGAGCGCCAGGACAACCAAGTTCTTGCGCAGTGACAGAGGACTACTAAGATTGACGGATACCCAGATGGTTACGGTTTGCTCGGTAATAAGGGCGCCACCTTGTTGATGGGGTGTGATAGTCGCAGGTCTCCAACAAGGAACAGTTTCCTGCCCTCAGGTATGCTCAATCGAGACCACTACCATGCACGCAAGGACTATTAGGTTTACGACACTAAGCCTTAGGTACTTAAATTAGCCACGGATTTCGGTTGATTATTTTCTAATAGTAAGTTGCAAGGTCTCTAATTAAATATCAAGCAATTAGAAATTAAAACCAATATTTCACGTATTTCATTCTGTATTGCCTATTTCTCTCACAGTGCTAAGGTCTTAAACTAAACAAACAAATATTTGTTTAACTTAACTTAAACTTAACTCGTTGGCCAATTGAAATAAAAATACGAAAAATTATTACGGTAGGAGCGCTCCGATTACTAATACAAAATTACAGTGGCCAAAATCATGATGACCATATTCCTGAACTACAAAATTACAAAACAATAATTCACATGAATACATAATGGCTAGACATTAAATTAAAGTTGAGTCCCATTTGTCAAAGTTCGGAACTGGATCCACCCTGATGCAGTTATTCAGGCCTAGTCCGATAGGTAGAGGCTCCACAATGACATTGACGGAGTTAGTCCGACCTCCCAGGGGAGCACGATGGAATAAGTAGTGTAAAGTCTACTCACCAACTGGGCGGACCCAAAACACACACACGAGCCGTCGATTGTATCGTCCGTGCAATCCAATATTGAAACTTTAATTTCATAAAGTCAGTTTTATTCATTTTCTGCGGCTCATTGAAATCAGTAAAAACTACTTATGATCAATCATGAAAACAATCTCAAACTTAACTTAAAAGCAACCAGCTGACTAAAACAGCAACATCTGTCCTATTGTTGGTGTGTCTAACATACTCGTATTTAGCTTACAGCGGCCAGTAAAATGTAAAGAAACGTTTAATGTATAAACATAAGTACATTAAAAAAGCGCAGAATCTGCCAATTACAATGATATACAATATTGGTCTTAAACACAAAGCATAATTATTCTGACACAGAAAAAATTAATTACGTTTGTTCTTACTTAAACTAATTAATTACAATAATTATAGTAAAGTGTATTGAAGTATTAACACAATGCATTAATGTATGCACTTTCACGGCAATGGTAGGTATAAATTTCATGACAACGGCCTTTACATTAGTCTGAGTAAAAATAAATAATATACAAACATTAGGACATAAAGTTACCGATTCAATTATTTATAGAACAGTTAACAAGTTTAGTAAGGAAATTTATGAGAGACGATGCAATTGTTACGAGATAATATCTCGGCCTAATTATGTACAATTTACAGAAACAATTTGTGGTTACAGTATTTGACACTATGAACACGTATTTACAACTATTTATCTCCGTGAACTATTAAAAGACTAGATTAGTATTAATTTATTACAGATAACGTATTAATTTCCTACGTTTATCGACAGGACTTGACAATCTTACTACGAGGCCCAAGGCTTAGTTTACCGTAGATATTTAATTCTGTAAAGACAAAATTATTATACTGAAATTTTACTAACTGACATATGCAAGCGACAAAATATCAATGGCATGGTAATGGCTCACCTTAGCCTAACTCCTTTATTTGAACAGCTGATTGGCGTCTAATCAGTGACCGTTCTGTTATTGCAGCAACAATGAATGCGCGCTTCTTCATTTGGATGTAAAATTTCGTTATGTAGAGTGATCAGTTCTACATAACAATTGCTCAGGTAAAACAGAAAAGTACACGTCACAAACACCCCCCATCCGGCAGAAAATTTCCCAAATTTTTTTTCACTGCCGCCGAAATTTCTTAAAGTCCGACACATGCCACTGGCCTATCTTCTTGCCGTCCATGTCCGCCAGCTTATAGATCAGAGGAGATACCTGTTCAACTATTACGTAGGGTCCAACATAGCGTGGTGCTAGTTTGGCTGCAAAGTAGTTAGTAGCATCAGACTGTACAAAGTTTCTTTTCAAGACGACGTCTCCCACTCTATAAGTCACAGGTCGTCTGCGCAGGTTATAGCGTTTAGCATTTTTTTCATGGGCTGTTTTCAGTCTCTCTGAAACCTCTTGGAATATGTCCTTAAGCTCTCGTAGTTTCTCACTAAAGGGACCACAATCCTCAGTAGAGGGTACACCTGAACCATCGTTAAGAACTTCATATCCGTCTCCCGACGTAGCGAGTTCTCGCCCAAAGTTCAAAAACGCGGGTGAATGCTGTGTCACCTCATGATGCGCGGTGCGGAGTGCAAAACCTATTTTTGGAATGAATTTGTCCCATTCCCGGTGGTTGTCTGTTACATAAGCTCGCAACATAGCAACGATATCCCGATTAACCCTCTCTGCCGGGTTCGCCTGTGGGTGTCGACTTGCGTTCAGTAGTATCTTGACATTGTACTGTTTGGCAAGGTCCTTCACTGGTTTCCCGATGAACTCAGACCCGTTATCACATATGAAGTACCGTGGTACTCCGTAAACCATAAAGATGTCCTCTTCCAGGTGTTGAGACACGAGCCTTGCCGTAGCAGCTCGGAGAGGTCGTAGGACTGAGTACTTAGTAAACGTGTCAGTAATAACCAACAGGTACTTAAAGCCTCTTACTGATCGTGGCAGAGGGCCAATCAGGTCTGCAGCGATCATCTGCCATGGAGAATCAACTGCACGTCTGCTGCCCATAACGCCCGCAGGGAGTTGTTGGTCGTACTTAGTCCGTTGACATACAGCACATTTTGAAACATAAGTGGCTACATCCTTCCGCATTTTTGGCCAATAGTACAGCTGTTGGATACGTTTATAGGTCTTTGACACACCTTGATGTCCAGCAGTTGGAGTATCGTGGCATTCGAACAAGGCCTGGGATCTGAGATCTTTTGGAAGTACCAATCTCCAGTTATCTTGGTGAAGCGAGGGTTCCAGTGTGCTCACATTCTTCCACAGTTTCTCCTCCTGAGTTCGCCACTGACAATATTTTTGAGGGCCCATTTTAACCTTTTGCAACATTCCTTTGTACCACTGGTCCTGTATTGTAGCTGGTATCTCAATCAAGTCACAATGAATCACGTCTGGATGAGAGGGATCAGTCGATATCGGTGGAGTGGTCCGAGAGAGAAGATCTGGCACAACGTTCTCTTGCCCCTTACGGTGTACTAGGTGAAAATCATAGGGCTGCAATCGCAAAGCCCAACGAGCCAGACGTCCTGTCGGGTCCTTCAAGTTACTTAGCCAAAGCAAACTATAGTGGTCTGTCACGACCGTGAACCTGGTTCCTTCCACGTAAGGCCGGAATTTCTCCACAGCAAAGATCACCGCAAGGCACTCCCTTTCAGTGGCCGAGAAGTTCTGCTCTTGCCGAGTTAATGTGCGGCTGGCATAGGCAACAACACTTTCTCCTTGCTCACTGTCTTGGCTAAGAACAGCGCCGATCCCCACGCCTGAGGCGTCACAGGAGATTGTGAAAGGCTTCGAAAAGTCTGGACAGGATAATATTGGAGCGCTAATCAGGCAGGATTTTACGTCCTGGAAGGCCATCTCGGCTTCTGGAGTCCATTCGAACTGATTTCTCCGTTTCAGTAAGGAAGTCAAAGGAGTCATACGTGACGCGAAGTTGGGAATGAAGCGTCTGTACCACGAGGCCATTCCAGTAAATTGACGAACCTCCTTTTGGTTCCGGGGGATTGGGATATCCACAATCGCCTTTACCTTTTCAGGGTCGACTCGCAAACCCTCCCCACTGACAATGTAGCCCAGGTACTTCAGTTCTCTCCTGCAAAACTTGCACTTTTCTCTATTGAGGGTGAGCTTTGCTTCACGAACTCTTCTAAATATCTCTTTCAAGGTTTTAAGATGGGACTCAAATGTAGATGTCACAACTATAATGTCGTCTAGATAGACGAAGACATTCGGCTCCAGCTCTGGTCCCAAGACTGTGTCAACGAAGCGCTGCCATGTTGCGGGAGCTCCGCACAGACCAAAGGGCATCGTGACGAACTGGTATAAGCCACGACCCGGTATTGCAAACGCGGTCTTCTCCTTACTTGCCTCGTCTAGTTCAATTTGCCAATAGGCGCTCTTAATGTCCAGGCTAGATAAGAATCGAGCGTCCCTCAGTCTATCCAGGATAGCGGTCACCTGTGGTAGAGGGTAGGCGTCCTTTCGGCTCACTGCATTCACCGCCCTGAAGTCCACAACAAACCTTTTACTGCCATCAGGTTTATCCAGTAACATAATTGGCGAGGACCAGGCGCTTTGTGAAGGCTCTACAACCCCTAACTGCAACATGCGGTCTAGCTCCTCATTGATGAGTTTTTGACGAGCAGGGGATACATTGTAGTACCGCTGTTTGATTGGTGGCACACCCCCAGTGTCGATGACGTGCTTCACACGGTCTGTTCTACCCAATGTTGATGGCTCATCCTCGAAATGCTCCTCGAGAAGATCTTGTAGCCGTTTTCTCTCTGCTAGAGTTAGATTGTCTTCCGATGTGATTCCCTCAACATAACCACAAAATAAATCCACACTCTTCGTTGCAAAGTCCCACTTCCGATTGCGCATATCCGCAACAATGTGCATTATTTCCCAGAAGTCGATGCCTAGGATTAAGGTATGCTGCAGTGATGGTACAATGCAAACCTTTAGACTTTTAGTACGGCCCTGTAAAGTTATGGGTAGATTGACAAAGCCCTGGACCTCATGGCGTGTTGAGTCGGCTGTTTCTACAAAACGTCCACTGGCACTCTGAAAGCGAGCGGGAAACTGATTCAAAATCCACATTCCATGTCCACCTAAAAACGTTTGGGAAGCTCCCGAGTCTAAGAGGGCGGTAACTTCACGGCCAAACACCCTCACTTTCAAATAAGGCCTATGGTCTTCTTGTTGGCTATGAATGACATAGTTTATGGCCGGGATGGTCTCAGTATCCAAGGAGCCAGAACCACCTACTTCCTTTCTGACCCCTTGCCTTGCCCGTTTTTTTGAGCTGCATTTTACACAGTCTCGTTTAAATACGTCCTCCTTTCCACAACCAAAACAAAACCTTCGTTTTGGTTTACTACAAAACCTGAAGCGGTGGCCCTTATCTCCACAATTCCAGCAGACAGGGTCCTGGCGGTCTGAATTTGCAGACTGTACGCTGGCCACACGTCCGGATAAAGGTTTTCGTGGGTGGTTCTGATCGTGATAAGCAAGGTCCGGTTCAAGGGTATTTTCCCTTGTAGTTGCGGGCCTTATTCTAACCATACTTAGTCGGCCCGCTTCGGCTCTACGTCCCATGGATCTCAACTGTTCAAGAGTTTGAATGCTGCAAAGTGCCAATCGATCTTGCAGCTGAGGGTGCAGGTTATTATAGATCTGTGCTAAGCGAGTAGGTTCAGGAACAGCTACTGCTAATCTTCCATATAAACCCTCCATAGCGGCTATATACAGATCTATCGGCTCATTATCTCCCTGCAGCCGATTAAAGATTTCCTGATGAAGTCTTATGTCATAATCCGCAGGCTGAAAGACTTCTTTGAGCTCCCTCGTCAACTGATGCCATGACTGAATCCGAATAGACGCAGCACGGTACCAGACAAGCGCTGATCCGGCAAATAAATCAACCGCAGACTCATATAGCTCTTGATGTGTGACTCCTCTTGCCCGACGAAGTTCTTCTACTCTCTCAAGAAATGCAGCGATACTTGGTCCGGAGTTGTCAAACTTTAGCCCCCACTTGTAGACTGGGACATATCTGGGCCGGGAACTAGCGCCTGTGTCGTTTCGAGTTAGTGAAAATCTGGGAAGGTAGTCGTCCTCTGGAGGTCCTCTTCTTTCTTGACCTCTCCTCAATTCCTCGTGCGGGATTCTTTCTTCTGTTCTCTGCTGAGGTCCTCGAAGTCGCAGTTCTTCTAACTTCCATTTCTCTTCTTGCTGTCTTCGGGCTTCTTGCAGTCGTCCTTCTTCTTGTTTCCATCTTGCCTCCTGTTTTCTTCTTTCTTCTTGTAGTTTTCTCTCTTCCTTTTGGAGCCATTCCTCTTGGTGACGCCTTTCCTGTTGTAGTTTTCTTTCTTCCCTATTCCGCCATTCCTCTAGAAGTTTCCTTTCTGTCGCCAGGTTCTCGTCGTCTTCAGTGGTTTTATTTGGTTTAAATGCCAACTCTAAAGTTTTGGGCAGTTCAAAATTAGTTTCTTGCGCTCCATCCTCTGGTCGTTGAAGCTGTTGAAAACCACCTGCCGATGTCCTGGGATCCGGTTGGTTCTTCGAATCAGAAGTCCCTCTAAAAGAATCCAATAGCTCCTTACTTCTACTCAGCAACTTTTCCTTACTTTCCGATTGCTCACTATCAGAAGATGCCCCAATCGGAATTCTCTCCACTCGGAGATACAGATGCCAAAGACGAGCCACAATACGATGAAACTCGTTGTCATTATTCGTGCCTTCGTAATCACTCACTAGCGAAGATAAGTCCTGGTACTTCCCTTCGCATTCCTCCAATTCCGCATCGGCATCCAAAGAGTTTACAACGGTTTCATCAACCTGGGTATCAGCCGAAAAACATTGAGTCAGACGCTTCCTCAGTTCATTAGCGTTGCCATCGGTATCAACATTCCTAATTTTAAGTTCGTAGATAACCTCAGTCTTACGAAGATGATACGCATTCATCGTGAGGTAGGATACTAAAAATTCACCAGATAACCAGAATAATTCATACAGCCCACATGGAAATATCACCTCGCACTAATTTTAGCCAATCCTAAAAATGCAGTTCTTTCCAACCAAATAACAACACTAGAATGCAACCAACGATTATGTAAGTTCACATCATCCTCAGTTTGTCATACCGGGGAAAGTTCAAATCCAAAACAAAATTATTTATTTTATGTTTCGCAAAGAGGTATTTTTCCAATATTTAACTTAAGATCATGAACACTAGCAAAATTTAACACATAACCATTAACAAGACATTACCAGTGTTTCCCAATACTAACAAACAACAAAAATACTAAATACTATCTTTCAAAAATATTTACACTACAAGTTCAATACAATTTTATATTCTGTGAAAGTCAGGTGCTAACACAAGGGGCCCCGCGTTGGGCGCCAGTTTGCCACCCCTCCTCGCGGGTTAGCAATATTGTCGGCCTCGCTCAGTGGAGAAGGGCGTGAGTATTGGTAGAGCGCCAGGACAACCAAGTTCTTGCGCAGTGACAGAGGACTACTAAGATTGACGGATACCCAGATGGTTACGGTTTGCTCGGTAATAAGGGCGCCACCTTGTTGATGGGGTGTGATAGTCGCAGGTCTCCAACAAGGAACAGTTTCCTGCCCTCAGGTATGCTCAATCGAGACCACTACCATGCACGCAAGAACTATTAGGTTTACGACACTAAGCCTTAGGTACTTAAATTAGCCACAGATTTCGGTTGATTATTTTCTAATAGTAAGTTGCAAGGTCTCTAATTAAATATCAGGCAATTAGAAATTAAAACCAATATTTCACATATTTCATTCTGTATTGCCTATTTCTCTCACAGTGCTAAGGTCTTAAACTAAATAAACAAATATATATTTAACTTAACTTAAACTTAACTCGTTGGCCAATTGAAATAAAAATACGAAAAATTATTACGGTAGGAGCGCTCCGATTACTAATACAAAATTACAGTGGCCAAAATCATGATGACCATATTCCTGAACTACAAAATTACAAAACAATAATTCACATGAATACATAATGGCTAGACATTAAATTAAAGTTGAGTCCCATTTGTCAAAGTTCGGAACTGGATCCACCCTGATGCAGTTATTCAGGCCTAGTCCGATAGGTAGAGGCTCCACAATGACATTGACGGAGTTAGTCCGACCTCCCAGGGGAGCACGATGGAATAAGTAGTGTAAAGTCTACTCACCAACTGGGCGGACCCAAAACACACACACGAGCCGTCGATTGTATCGTCCGTGCAATCCAATATTGAAACTTTAATTTCATAAAGTCAGTTTTATTCATTTTCTGCGGCTCATTGAAATCAGTAAACACTACTTATAATCAATCATGAAAACAATGTCAAACTTAACTTAAAAGAAACCAGCTGACTAAAACAGCAACATCTGTCACTATTGTTGGTGTGTCTAACATACTCGTATTTAGCTTACAGCGGCCAGTAAAATGTAAAGAAACGTTTAATGTATAAACATAAGTACATTAAAAAAGCGCAGAATCTGCCAATTACAATGATATACAATATTGGTCTTAAACACAAAGCATAATTATTCTGACACAGAAAAAATTAATTACGTTTGTTCTTACTTAAACTAATTAATTACAATAATTATAGTAAAGTGTATTGAAGTATTAACATAATGCATTAATGTATGCACTTTCACGGCAATGGTAGGTATAAATTTCATGACAACGGCCTTTACATTATTCTGAGTAAAACTAAATAATATACAAACATTAGGACATAAAGTTACCGATTCAATTATTTATAGAACAGTTAACAAGTTTAGTAAGGAAATTTATGAGAGACGATGCAATTGTTACGAGATAATATCTCGGCCTAATTATGTACAATTTACAGAAACAATTTGTGGTTACAGTATTTGACACTATGAACACGTATTTACAACTATTTATCTCCGTGAACTATTAAAAGACTAGATTAGTATTAATTTATTACAGATAACGTATTAATTTCCTACGTTTATCGACAGGACTTGACAATCTTACTACGAGGCCCAAGGCTTAGTTTACCGTAGATATTTAATTCTGTAAAGACAAAATTATTATACTGAAATTTTACTAACTGACATACGCAAGCGACAAAATATCAATGGCATGGTAATGGCTCACCTTAGCCTAACTCCTTTATTTGAACAGCTGATTGGCGTCTAATCAGTGACCGTTCTGTTATTGCAGCAACAATGAATGCGCGCTTCTTCATTTGGATGTAAAATTTCGTTATGTAGAGTGATCAGTTCTACATAACAATTGCTCAGGTAAAACAGAAAAGTACACGTCACAAACACCCCCCATCCGGCAGAAAATTTCCCAAATTTTCTTCACTGCCGCCGAAATTTCTTAAAGTCCGACACATGCCACTGGCCTATCTTCTTGCCGTCCATGTCCGCCAGCTTATAGATCAGAGGAGATACCTGTTCAACTATTACGTAGGGTCCAACATAGCGTGGTGCTAGTTTGGCTGCAAAGTAGTTAGTAGCATCAGACTGTACAAAGTTTCTTTTCAAGACGACGTCTCCCACTCTATAAGTCACAGGTCGTCTGCGCAGGTTATAGCGTTTAGCATTTTTTTCATGGGCTGTTTTCAGTCTCTCTGAAACCTCTTGGAATATGTCCTTAAGCTCTCGTAGTTTCTCACTAAAGGGACCACAATCCTCAGTAGAGGGTACACCCGAACCATCGTTAAGAACTTCATATCCGTCTCCCGACGTAGCGAGTTCTCGCCCAAAGTTCAAAAACGCGGGTGAATGCTGTGTCACCTCATGATGCGCGGTGCGGAGTGCAAAACCTATTTTTGGAATGAATTTGTCCCATTCCCGGTGGTTGTCTGTTACATAAGCTCGCAACATAGCAACGATATCCCGATTAACCCTCTCTGCCGGGTTCGCCTGTGGGTGTCGACTTGCGTTCAGTAGTATCTTGACATTGTACTGTTTGGCAAGGTCCTTCACTGGTTTCCCGATGAACTCAGACCCGTTATCACATATGAAGTACCGTGGTACTCCGTAAACCATAAAGATGTCCTCTTCCAGGTGTTGAGACACGAGCCTTGCCGTAGCAGCTCGGAGAGGTCGTAGGACTGAGTACTTAGTAAACGTGTCAGTAATAACCAACAGGTACTTAAAGCCTCTTACTGATCGTGGCAGAGGGCCAATCAGGTCTGCAGCGATCATCTGCCATGGAGAATCAACTGCACGTCTGCTGCCCATAACGCCCGCAGGGAGTTGTTGGTCGTACTTAGTCCGTTGACATACAGCACATTTTGAAACATAAGTGGCTACATCCTTCCGCATTTTTGGCCAATAGTACAGCTGTTGGATACGTTTATAGGTCTTTGACACACCTTGATGTCCAGCAGTTGGAGTATCGTGGCATTCGAACAAGGCCTGGGATCTGAGATCTTTTGGGAGTACCAATCTCCAGTTATCTTGGTGAAGCGAGGGTTCCAGTGTGCTCACATTCTTCCACAGTTTCTCCTCCTGAGTTCGCCACTGACAATATTTTTGAGGGCCCATTTTAACCTTTTCCAACATTCCTTTGTACCACTGGTCCTGTATTGTAGCTGGTATCTCAATCAAGTCACAATGAATCACGTCTGGATGAGAGGGTTCAGTCGATATCGGTGGAGTGGTCCGAGAGAGAAGATCTGGCACAACGTTCTCTTGCCCCTTACGGTGTACTAGGTGAAAATCATAGGGCTGCAATCGCAAAGCCCAACGAGCCAGACGTCCTGTCGGGTCCTTCAAGTTACTTAGCCAAAGCAAACTATAGTGGTCTGTCACGACCGTGAACCTGGTTCCTTCCACGTAAGGCCGGAATTTCTCCACAGCAAAGATCACCGCAAGGCACTCCCTTTCAGTGGCCGAGAAGTTCTGCTCTTGCCGAGTTAATGTGCGGCTGGCATAGGCAACAACACTTTCTCCTTGCTCACTGTCTTGGCTAAGAACAGCGCCGATCCCCACGCCTGAGGCGTCACAGGAGATTGTGAAAGGCTTCGAAAAGTCTGGACAGGATAATATTGGAGCGCTAATCAGGCAGGATTTTACGTCCTGGAAGGCCATCTCGGCTTCTGGAGTCCATTCGAACTGATTTCTCCGTTTCAGTAAGGAAGTCAAAGGAGTCATACGTGACGCGAAGTTGGGAATGAAGCGTCTGTACCACGAGGCCATTCCAGTAAATTGACGAACCTCCTTTTGGTTCCGGGGGATTGGGATATCCACAATCGCCTTTACCTTTTCAGGGTCGACTCGCAAACCCTCCCCACTGACAATGTAGCCCAGGTACTTCAGTTCTCTCCTGCAAAACTTGCACTTTTCTCTATTGAGGGTGAGCTTTGCTTCACGAACTCTTCTAAATATCTCTTTCAAGGTTTTCAGATGGGACTCAAATGTAGATGTCACAACTATAATGTCGTCTAGATAGACGAAGACATTCGGCTCCAGCTCTGGTCCCAAGACTGTGTCAACGAAGCGCTGCCATGTTGCGGGAGCTCCGCACAGACCAAAGGGCATCGTGACGAACTGGTATAAGCCACGACCCGGTATTGCAAACGCGGTCTTCTCCTTACTTGCCTCGTCTAGTTCAATTTGCCAATAGGCGCTCTTAATGTCCAGGCTAGATAAGAATCGAGCGTCCCTCAGTCTATCCAGGATAGCGGTCACCTGTGGTAGAGGGTAGGCGTCCTTTCGGCTCACTGCATTCACCGCCCTGAAGTCCACAACAAACCTTTTACTGCCATCAGGTTTATCCAGTAACATAATTGGCGAGGACCAGGCGCTTTGTGAAGGCTCTACAACCCCTAACTGCAACATGCGGTCTAGCTCCTCATTGATGAGTTTTTGACGAGCAGGGGATACATTGTAGTACCGCTGTTTGATTGGTGGCACACCCCCAGTGTCGATGACGTGCTTCACACGGTCTGTTCTACCCAATGTTGATGGCTCATCCTCGAAATGCTCCTCGAGAAGATCTTGTAGCCGTTTTCTCTCTGCTAGAGTTAGATTGTCTTCCGATGTGATTCCCTCAACATAACCACAAAATAAATCCACACTCTTCGTTGCAAAGTCCCACTTCCGATTGCGCATATCCGCAACAATGTGCATTATTTCCCAGAAGTCGATGCCTAGGATTAAGGTATGCTGCAGTGATGGTACAACGCAAACCTTTAGACTTTTAGTACGGCCCTGTAAAGTTATGGGTAGATTGACAAAGCCCTGGACCTCATGGCGTGTTGAGTCGGCTGTTTCTACAAAACGTCCACTGGCACTCTGAAAGCGAGCGGGAAACTGATTCAAAATCCACATTCCATGTCCACCTAAAAACGTTTGGGAAGCTCCCGAGTCTAAGAGGGCGGTAACTTCACGGCCAAACACCCTCACTTTCAAATAAGGCCTATGGTCTTCTTGTTGGCTATGAATGACATAGTTTATGGCCGGGATGGTCTCAGTATCCAAGGAGCCAGAACCACCTACTTCCTTTCTGACCCCTTGCCTTGCCCGTTTTTTGAGCTGCATTTTACACAGTCTCGTTTAAATACGTCCTCCTTTCCACAACCAAAACAAAACCTTCGTTTTGGTTTACTACAAAACCTGAAGCGGTGGCCCTTATCTCCACAATTCCAGCAGACAGGGTCCTGGCGGTCTGAATTTGCAGACTGTACGCTGGCCACACGTCCGGATAAAGGTTTTCGTGGGTGGTTCTGATCGTGATAAGCAAGGTCCGGTTCAAGGGTATTTTCCCTTGTAGTTGCGGGCCTTATTCTAACCATACTTAGTCGGCCCGCTTCGGCTCTACGTCCCATGGATCTCAACTGTTCAAGAGTTTGAATGCTGCAAAGTGCCAATCGATCTTGCAGCTGAGGGTGCAGGTTATTATAGATCTGTGCTAAGCGAGTAGGTTCAGGAACAGCTACTGCTAATCTTCCATATAAACCCTCCATAGCGGCTATATACAGATCTATCGGCTCATTATCTCCCTGCAGCCGATTAAAGATTTCCTGATGAAGTCTTATGTCATAATCCGCAGGCTGAAAGACTTCTTTGAGCTCCCTCGTCAACTGATGCCATGACTGAATCCGAATAGACGCAGCACGGTACCAGACAAGCGCTGATCCGGCAAATAAATCAACCGCAGACTCATATAGCTCTTGATGTGTGACTCCTCTTGCCCGACGAAGTTCTTCTACTCTCTCAAGAAATGCAGCGATACTTGGTCCGGAGTTGTCAAACTTTAGCCCCCACTTGTAGACTGGGACATATCTGGGCCGGGAACTAGCGCCTGTGTCGTTTCGAGTTAGTGAAAATCTGGGAAGGTAGTCGTCCTCTGGAGGTCCTCTTCTTTCTTGACCTCTCAATTCCTCGTGCGGGATTCTTTCTTCTGTTCTCTGCTGAGGTCCTCGAAGTCGCAGTTCTTCTAACTTCTAACATTCTAAGTAAATTCTCTTCTTGCTGTCTTCGGGCTTCTTGCAGTCGTCCTTCTTCTTGTTTCCATCTTGCCTCCTGTTTTCTTCTTTCTTCTTGTAGTTTTCTCTCTTCCTTTTGGAGCCATTCCTCTTGGTGACGCCTTTCCTGTTGTAGTTTTCTTTCTTCCCTATTCCGCCATTCCTCTAGAAGTTTCCTTTCTGTCGCCAGGTTCTCGTCGTCTTCAGTGGTTTTATTTGGTTTAAATGCCAACTCTAAAGTTTTGGGCAGTTCAAAATTAGTTTCTTGCGCTCCATCCTCTGGTCGTTGAAGCTGTTGAAAACCACCTGCCGATGTCCTGGGATCCGGTTGGTTCTTCGAATCAGAAGTCCCTCTAAAAGAATCCAATAGCTCCTTACTTCTACTCAGCAACTTTTCCTTACTTTCCGATTGCTCACTATCAGAAGATGCCCCAATCGGAATTCTCTCCACTCGGAGATACAGATGCCAAAGACGAGCCACAATACGATGAAACTCGTTGTCATTATTCGTGCCTTCGTAATCACTCACTAGCGAAGATAAGTCCTGGTACTTCCCTTCGCATTCCTCCAATTCCGCATCGGCATCCAAAGAGTTTACAACGGTTTCATCAACCTGGGTATCAGCCGAAAAACATTGAGTCAGACGCTTCCTCAGTTCATTAGCGTTGCCATCGGTATCAACATTCCTAATTTTAAGTTCGTAGATAACCTCAGTCTTACGAAGATGATACGCATTCATCGTGAGGTAGGATACTAAAAATTCACCAGATAACCAGAATAATTCATACAGCCCACATGGAAATATCACCTCGCACTAATTTTAGCCAATCCTAAAAATGCAGTTCTTTCCAACCAAATAACAACACTAGAATGCAACCAACGATTATGTAAGTTCACATCATCCTCAGTTTGTCATACCGGGGAAAGTTCAAATCCAAAACAAAATTATTTATTTTATGTTTCGCAAAGAGGTATTTTTCCAATATTTAACTTAAGATCATGAACACTAGCAAAATTTAACACATAACCATTAACAAGACATTACCAGTGTTTCCCAATACTAACAAACAACAAAAATACTAAATACTATCTTTCAAAAATATTTACACTACAAGTTCAATACAATTTTATATTCTGTGAAAGTCAGGTGCTAACACAAGGGGCCCCGCGTTGGGCGCCAGTTTGCCACCCCTCCTCGCGGGTTAGCAATATTGTCGGCCTCGCTCAGTGGAGAAGGGCGTGAGTATTGGTAGAGCGCCAGGACAACCAAGTTCTTGCGCAGTGACAGAGGACTACTAAGATTGACGGATACCCAGATGGTTACGGTTTGCTCGGTAATAAGGGCGCCACCTTGTTGATGGGGTGTGATAGTCGCAGGTCTCCAACAAGGAACAGTTTCCTGCCCTCAGGTATGCTCAATCGAGACCACTACCATGCACGCAAGAACTATTAGGTTTACGACACTAAGCCTTAGGTACTTAAATTAGCCACAGATTTCGGTTGATTATTTTCTAATAGTAAGTTGCAAGGTCTCTAATTAAATATCAGGCAATTAGAAATTAAAACCAATATTTCACATATTTCATTCTGTATTGCCTATTTCTCTCACAGTGCTAAGGTCTTAAACTAAATAAACAAATATATATTTAACTTAACTTAAACTTAACTCGTTGGCCAATTGAAATAAAAATACGAAAAATTATTACGGTAGGAGCGCTCCGATTACTAATACAAAATTACAGTGGCCAAAATCATGATGACCATATTCCTGAACTACAAAATTACAAAACAATAATTCACATGAATACATAATGGCTAGACATTAAATTAAAGTTGAGTCCCATTTGTCAAAGTTCGGAACTGGATCCACCCTGATGCAGTTATTCAGGCCTAGTCCGATAGGTAGAGGCTCCACAATGACATTGACGGAGTTAGTCCGACCTCCCAGGGGAGCACGATGGAATAAGTAGTGTAAAGTCTACTCACCAACTGGGCGGACCCAAAACACACACACGAGCCGTCGATTGTATCGTCCGTGCAATCCAATATTGAAACTTTAATTTCATAAAGTCAGTTTTATTCATTTTCTGCGGCTCATTGAAATCAGTAAACACTACTTATAATCAATCATGAAAACAATGTCAAACTTAACTTAAAAGAAAACCAGCTGACTAAAACAGCAACATCTGTCACTATTGTTGGTGTGTCTAACATACTCGTATTTAGCTTACAGCGGCCAGTAAAATGTAAAGAAACGTTTAATGTATAAACATAAGTACATTAAAAAAGCGCAGAATCTGCCAATTACAATGATATACAATATTGGTCTTAAACACAAAGCATAATTATTCTGACACAGAAAAAATTAATTACGTTTGTTCTTACTTAAACTAATTAATTACAATAATTATAGTAAAGTGTATTGAAGTATTAACATAATGCATTAATGTATGCACTTTCACGGCAATGGTAGGTATAAATTTCATGACAACGGCCTTTACATTATTCTGAGTAAAACTAAATAATATACAAACATTAGGACATAAAGTTACCGATTCAATTATTTATAGAACAGTTAACAAGTTTAGTAAGGAAATTTATGAGAGGACGATGCAATTGTTACGAGATAATATCTCGGCCTAATTATGTACAATTTACAGAAACAATTTGTGGTTACAGTATTTGACACTATGAACACGTATTTACAACTATTTATCTCCGTGAACTATTAAAAGACTAGATTAGTATTAATTTATTACAGATAACGTATTAATTTCCTACGTTTATCGACAGGACTTGACAATCTTACTACGAGGCCCAAGGCTTAGTTTACCGTAGATATTTAATTCTGTAAAGACAAAATTATTATACTGAAATTTTACTAACTGACATACGCAAGCGACAAAATATCAATGGCATGGTAATGGCTCACCTTAGCCTAACTCCTTTATTTGAACAGCTGATTGGCGTCTAATCAGTGACCGTTCTGTTATTGCAGCAACAATGAATGCGCGCTTCTTCATTTGGATGTAAAATTTCGTTATGTAGAGTGATCAGTTCTACATAACAATTGCTCAGGTAAAACAGAAAAGTACACGTCACAAACACCCCCCATCCGGCAGAAAATTTCCCAAATTTTTTTCACTGCCGCCGAAATTTCTTAAAGTCCGACACATGCCACTGGCCTATCTTCTTGCCGTCCATGTCCGCCAGCTTATAGATCAGAGGAGATACCTGTTCAACTATTACGTAGGGTCCAACATAGCGTGGTGCTAGTTTGGCTGCAAAGTAGTTAGTAGCATCAGACTGTACAAAGTTTCTTTTCAAGACGACGTCTCCCCACTCTATAAGTCACAGGTCGTCTGCGCAGGTTATAGCGTTTAGCATTTTTTTCATGGGCTGTTTTCAGTCTCTCTGAAACCTTTTGAAATATGTCCTTAAGCTCTCGTAGTTTCTCACTAAAGGGACCACAATCCTCAGTAGAGGGTACACCTGAACCATCGTTAAGAACTTCATATCCGTCTCCCGACGTAGCGAGTTCTCGCCCAAAGTTCAAAAACGCGGGTGAATGCTGTGTCACCTCATGATGCGCGGTGCGGAGTGCAAAACCTATTTTTGGAATGAATTTGTCCCATTCCCGGTGGTTGTCTGTTACATAAGCTCGCAACATAGCAACGATATCCCGATTAACCCTCTCTGCCGGGTTCGCCTGTGGGTGTCGACTTGCGTTCAGTAGTATCTTGACATTGTACTGTTTGGCAAGGTCCTTCACTGGTTTCCCGATGAACTCAGACCCGTTATCACATATGAAGTACCGTGGTACTCCGTAAACCATAAAGATGTCCTCTTCCAGGTGTTGAGACACGAGCCTTGCCGTAGCAGCTCGGAGAGGTCGTAGGACTGAGTACTTAGTAAACGTGTCAGTAATAACCAACAGGTACTTAAAGCCTCTTACTGATCGTGGCAGAGGGCCAATCAGGTCTGCAGCGATCATCTGCCATGGAGAATCAACTGCACGTCTGCTGCCCATAACGCCCGCAGGGAGTTGTTGGTCGTACTTAGTCCGTTGACATACAGCACATTTTGAAACATAAGTGGCTACATCCTTCCGCATTTTTGGCCAATAGTACAGCTGTTGGATACGTTTATAGGTCTTTGACACACCTTGATGTCCAGCAGTTGGAGTATCGTGGCATTCGAACAAGACCTGGGATCTGAGATCTTTTGGAAGTACCAATCTCCAGTTATCTTGGTGAAGCGAGGGTTCCAGTGTGCTCACATTCTTCCACAGTTTCTCCTCCTGAGTTCGCCACTGACAATATTTTTGAGGGCCCATTTTAACCTTGTTCCAACATTCCTTTGTACCACTGGTCCTGTATTGTAGCTGGTATCTCAATCAAGTCACAATGAATTACGTCTGGATGAGAGGGATCAGTCGATATCGGTGGAGTGTTCCGAGAGAGAAGATCTGGCACAACGTTCTCTTGCCCCTTACGGTGTACTAGGTGAAAATCATAGGGCTGCAATCGCAAAGCCCAACGAGCCAGACGTCCTGTCGGGTCCTTCAAGTTACTTAGCCAAAGCAAACTATAGTGGTCTGTCACGACCGTGAACCTGGTTCCTTCCACGTAAGGCCGGAATTTCTCCACAGCAAAGATCACCGCAAGGCACTCCCTTTCAGTGGCCGAGAAGTTCTGCTCTTGCCGAGTTAATGTGCGGCTGGCATAGGCAACAACACTTTCTCCTTGCTAACTGTCTTGGCTAAGAACAGCGCCGATCCCCACGCCTGAGGCGTCACAGGAGATTGTGAAAGGCTTCGAAAAGTCTGGACAGGATAATATTGGAGCGCTAATCAGGCAGGATTTTACGTCCTGGAAGGCCATCTCGGCTTCTGGAGTCCATTCGAACTGATTTCTCCGTTTCAGTAAGGAAGTCAAAGGAGTCATACGTGACGCGAAGTTGGGAATGAAGCGTCTGTACCACGAGGCCATTCCAGTAAATTGACGAACCTCCTTTTGGTTCCGGGGGATTGGGATATCCACAATCGCCTTTACCTTTTCAGGGTCGACTCGCAAACCCTCCCCACTGAAAATGTAGCCCAGGTACTTCAGTTCTCTCCTGCAAAACTTGCACTTTTCTCTATTGAGGGTGAGCTTTGCTTCACGAACTCTTCTAAATATCTCTTTCAAGGTTTTAAGATGGGACTCAAATGTAGATGTCACAACTATAATGTCGTCTAGATAGATGAAGACATTCGGCTCCAGCTCTGGTCCCAAGACTGTGTCTAACGAAGCGCTGCCATGTTGCGGGAGCTCCGCACAGACCAAAGGGCATCGTGACGAACTGGTATAAGCCACGACCCGGTATTGCAAACGCGGTCTTCTCCTTACTTGCCTCGTCTAGTTCAATTTGCCAATAGGCGCTCTTAATGTCCAGGCTAGATAAGAATCGAGCGTCCCTCAGTCTATCCAGGATAGCGGTCACCTGTGGTAGAGGGTAGGCGTCCTTTCGGCTCACTGCATTCACCGCCCTGAAGTCCACAACAAACCTTTTACTGCCATCAGGTTTATCCAGTAACATAATTGGCGAGGACCAGGCGCTTTGTGAAGGCTCTACAATCCCTAACTGCAACATGCGGTCTAGCTCCTCATTGATGAGTTTTTGACGAGCAGGGGATACATTGTAGTACCGCTGTTTGATTGGTGGCACACCCCCAGTGTCGATGACGTGCTTCACACGGTCTGTTCTACCCAATGTTGATGGCTCATCCTCGAAATGCTCCTCGAGAAGATCTTGTAGCCGTTTTCTCTCTGCTAGCGTTAGATTGTCTTCCGATGTGATTCCCTCAACATAACCACAAAATAAATCCACACTCTTCGTTGCAAAGTCCCACTTCCGATTGCGCATATCCGCAACAATGTGCATTATTTCCCAGAAGTCGATGCCTAGGATTAAGGTATGCTGCAGTGATGATACAATGCAAACCTTTAGACTTTTAATACGGCCCTGTAAAAGTTATGGGTAGATTGACAAAGCCCTGGACCTCATGGCGTGTTGAGTCGGCTGTTTCTACAAAACGTCCACTGGCACTCTGAAAGCGAGCGGGAAACTGATTCAAAATCCACATTCCATGTCCACCTAAAAACGTTTGGGAAGCTCCCGAGTCTAAGAGGGCGGTAACTTCACGGCCAAACACCCTCACTTTCAAATAAGGCCTATGGTCTTCTTGTTGGCTATGAATGACATAGTTTATGGCCGGGATGGTCTCAGTATCCAAGGAGCCAGAACCACCTACTTCCTTTCTGACCCCTTGCCTTGCCCGTTTTTTGAGCTGCATTTTACACAGTCTCGTTTAAATACGTCCTCCTTTCCACAACCAAAACAAAACCTTCGTTTTGGTTTACTACAAAACCTGAAGCGGTGGCCCTTATCTCCACAATTCCAGCAGACAGGGTCCTGGCGGTCTGAATTTGCAGACTGTACGCTGGCCACACGTCCGGATAAAGGTTTTCGTGGGTGGTTCTGATCGTGATAAGCAAGGTCCGGTTCAAGGGTATTTTCCCTTGTAGTTGCGGGCCTTATTCTAACCATACTTAGTCGGCCCGCTTCGGCTCTACGTCCCATGGATCTCAACTGTTCAAGAGTTGGAATGCTGCAAAGTGCCAATAGATCTTGCAGCTGAGGGTGCAGGTTATTATAGATCTGTGCTAAGCGAGTAGGTTCAGGAACAGCTACTGCTAATCTTCCATATAAACCCTCCATAGCGGCTATATACAGATCTATCGGCTCATTATCTCCCTGCAGCCGGTTAAAGATTTCCTGATGAAGTCTTATGTCATAATCCGCAGGCTGAAAGACTTCTTTGAGCTCCCTCGTCAACTGATGCCATGACTGAATCCGAATAGACGCAGCACGGTACCAGACAAGCGCTGATCCGGCAAATAAATCAAACCGCAGACTCATATAGCTCTTGATGTGTGACTCCTCTTGCCCGACGAAGTTCTTCTACTCTCTCAAGAAATGCAGCGATACTTGGTCCGGAGTTGTCAAACTTTAGCCCCCACTTGTAGACTGGGACATATCTTGGCCGGGAACTAGCGCCTGTGTCGTTTCGAGTTAGTGAAAATCTGGGAAGGTAGTCGTCCTCTGGAGGTCCTCTTCTTTCTTGACCTCTCCTCAATTCCTCGTGCGGGATTCTTTCTTCTGTTCTCTGCTGAGGTCCTCGAAGTCGCAGTTCTTCTAACTTCTAACAGTTCTAAGTAAATTCTCTTCTTGCTGTCTTCGGGCTTCTTGCAGTCGTCCTTCTTCTTGTTTCCATCTTGCCTCCTGTTTTCTTCTTTCTTCTTGTAGTTTTCTCTCTTCCTTTTGGAGCCATTCCTCTTGGTGACGCCTTTCCTGTTGCAGTTTTCTTTCTCCCCTATTCCGCCATTCCTCTAGAAGTTTCCTTTCTGTCGCCAGGTTCTCGTCGTCTTCAGTGGTTTTATTTGGTTTAAATGCCAACTCTAAAGTTTTGGGCAGTTCAAAATTAGTTTCTTGCGCTCCATCCTCTGGTCGTTGAAGCTGTTGAAAACCACCTGCCGATGTCCTGGGATCCGGTTGGTTCTTCGAATCAGAAGTCCCTCTAAAAGAATCCTATAGCTCCTTACTTCTACTCAGCAACTTTTCCTTACTTTCCGCTTGCTCACTATCAGAAGATGCCCCAATCGGAATTCTCTCCACTCGGAGATACAGATGCCAAAGACGAGCCACAATACGATGAAACTCGTTGTCATTATTCGTGCCTTCGTAATCACTCACTAGCGAAGATAAGTCCTGGTACTTCCCTTCGCATTCCTCCACTTCCGCATCGGCATCCAAAGAGTTTACAACGGTTTCATCAACCTGGGTATCAGCCGAAAAACATTGAGTCAGACGCTTCCTCAGTTCATTAGCGTTGCCATCGGTATCAACATTCGTAATTTTAAGTTCGTAGATAACCTCAGTCTTACGAAGATGATACGCATTCATCGTGAGGTAGAATACTAAAAATTCACCAGATAACCAGAATAATTCATACAGCCCACATGGAAATATCACCTCGCACTAATTTTAGCCAATCCTAAAAATGCAGTTCTTTCCAACCAAATAACAACACTAGAATGCAACCAACGATTATGTAAGTTCACATCATCCTCAGTTTGTCATACCGGGGAAAGTTCAAATCCAAAACAAAATTATTTATTTTATGTTTCGCAAAGAGGTATTTTTCCAATATTTAACTTAAGATCATGAACACTAGCAAAATTTAACACATAACCATTAACAAGACATTACCAGTGTTTCCCAATACTAACAAACAACAAAAATACTAAATTCTATCTTTCAAAAATATTTACACTACAAGTTCAATACAATTTTGTATTCTGTGAAAGTCAGGTGCTAACACAAGGGGCCCCGCGTTGGGCGCCAGTTTGCCACCCCTCCTCGCGGGTTAGCAATATTGTCGGCCTCGCTCAGTGGAGAAGGGCGTGAGTATTGGTAGAGCGCCAGGACAACCAAGTTCTTGCGCAGTGACAGAGGACTACTAAGATTGACGGATACCCAGATGGTTACGGTTTGCTCGGTAATAAGGGCGCCACCTTGTTGATGGGGTGTGATAGTCGCAGGTCTCCAACAAGGAACAGTTTCCTGCCCTCAGGTATGCTCAATCGAGACCACTACCATGCACGCAAGGACTATTAGGTTTACGACACTAAGCCTTAGGTACTTAAATTAGCCACGGATTTCGGTTGATTATTTTCTAATAGTAAGTTGCAAGGTCTCTAATTAAATATCAAGCAATTAGAAATTAAAACCAATATTTCACGTATTTCATTCTGTATTGCCTATTTCTCTCACAGTGCTAAGGTCTTAAACTAAACAAACAAATATATATTTAACTTAACTTAAACTTAACTCGTTGGCCAATTGAAATAAAAATACGAAAAATTATTACGGTAGGAGCGCTCCGATTACTAATACAAAATTACAGTGGCCAAAATCATGATGACCATATTCCTGAACTACAAAATTACAAAACAATAATTCACATGAATACATAATGGCTAGACATTAAATTAAAGTTGAGTCCCATTTGTCAAAGTTCGGAACTGGATCCACCCTGATGCAGTTATTCAGGCCTAGTCCGATAGGTAGAGGCTCCACAATGACATTGACGGAGTTAGTCCGACCTCCCAGGGGAGCACGATGGAATAAGTAGTGTAAAGTCTACTCACCAACTGGGCGGACCCAAAACACACACACGAGCCGTCGATTGTATCGTCCGTGCAATCCAATATTGAAACTTTAATTTCATAAAGTCAGTTTTATTCATTTTCTGCGGCTCATTGAAATCAGTAAAAACTACTTATGATCAATCATGAAAACAATCTCAAACTTAACTTAAAAGAAACCAGCTGACTAAAACAGCAACATCTGTCCTATTGTTGGTGTGTCTAACATACTCGTATTTAGCTTACAGCGGCCAGTAAAATGTAAAGAAACGTTTAATGTATAAACATAAGTACATTAAAAAAGCGCAGAATCTGCCAATTACAATGATATACAATATTGGTCTTAAACACAAAGCATAATTATTCTGACACAGAAAAAATTAATTACGTTTGTTCTTACTTAAACTAATTAATTACAATAATTATAGTAAAGTGTATTGAAGTATTAACACAATGCATTAATGTATGCACTTTCACGGCAATGGTAGGTATAAATTTCATGACAACGGCCTTTACATTAGTCTGAGTAAAAATAAATAATATACAAACATTAGGACATAAAGTTACCGATTCAATTATTTATAGAACAGTTAACAAGTTTAGTAAGGAAATTTATGAGAGACGATGCAATTGTTACGAGATAATATCTCGGCCTAATTATGTACAATTTACAGAAACAATTTGTGGTTACAGTATTTGACACTATGAACACGTATTTACAACTATTTATCTCCGTGAACTATTAAAAGACTAGATTAGTATTAATTTATTACAGATAACGTATTAATTTCTTACGTTTATCGACAGGACTTGACAATCTTACTACGAGGCCCAAGGCTTAGTTTACCGTAGATATTTAATTCTGTAAAGACAAAATTATTATACTGAAATTTTACTAACTGACATATGCAAGCGACAAAATATCAATGGCATGGTAATGGCTCACCTTAGCCTAACTCCTTTATTTGAACAGCTGATTGGCGTCTAATCAGTGACCGTTCTGTTATTGCAGCAACAATGAATGCGCGCTTCTTCATTTGGATGTAAAATTTCGTTATGTAGAGTGATCAGTTCTACATAACAATTGCTCAGGTAAAACAGAAAAGTACACGTCACAATACATAAACTTGTTTTATCATATATCAACAAGATCGTGAGTAATTCAAAATGAAATAGTAGTTTAACTTGCATACGCAATGAGAGAAGTGTACTTAAGTTTACGTAGTTGATGTGCTTCTCATTTATATAATATGGTTTTTTATATAACATGTATATATATATATATATATATAATGTATAACACACACACACACACACACACACACACACACACACACACACACACATATATATATATATATATATATATATATATATATATATATATATATATATATATATATATATGTGTGTGTGTGTGTGTGTGTGTATTTCTTTACGTTTTAAAATCATTGAAATATTTTAATATCGTAATATGTTTATACAATAGTTTGTCAAATTTGATTCAAGACAAGAAATGAACTTTGTATGCATTTTACTTAGTAGATTAGTTACATTAATATATTTTTGTATTGCAGGTTTGTTATGGAGGCCATTAATAATCGCTAGACAGGACTGAAATAAAAATTTTGTTAATACTGCAATAATAACATATTACAAAACAATCCAAAATTGACTATAAGTTTTTTAAACTTATTTAGTTTTCAGTCTCAATTAGTACATAATTTTGTTGATCCTGCGTGATTATGATTTGTGGGCATTTTAATGGCATTTGTTATTTTCTTATTTAAGCAGAAACTTTAGTTTATTTATATACGAATATTTTGAGGTGCATGCAGATCTGTATAGCAATAATTTAAATGTAGATATTCATAGTAATAAAAATATAAATACTATAAGTATTTTAAAATTAATATGTAGCAGCTTTTGAGTAAGCACAATAGTTACGGTTCTCAAAATCGTAGAAATTTTAGCCACTGTAGCTGGAAATTTTATATTTTCGTAAAATCACATATACATTAAATAAATTAACTTTGTAGTTGTACCAAATGCGGTACAGATGCAATTCTGGTTAAGATTACTGGTAACATTATCATAATACCTACAAAAACCTTCCCTAATTAGCGAGTTTCGGTATGACTTTACTTCTAAAAGCCACAGAGTATAATTTACTTTTCCTCTGGTGGCAACCCTTTATTCTTCAATGCTCAAGGGAAGAAACAAATTACGCTTTCATGTAACTGGTAGTGTTAGCAATTATCATAATTACGTATAAGTTGTCTTCTCTGTTTTTACTTTGCTCACATATTTTAGTTGATTAAAATGCTTGTATATAAACGCATTTTAATTTTTTTGGCAAATATAAAACATTTTTCTGACTGGTTAGTTGGCAGCGTTAAGAAAGTAATATATAAGTGAAATGTTTCAATCTATTATAGACATCATTTTTTGACTTTACTATTTTTTGTCAGAACAGATTGGATCGTAAAATAGTATGTAATAAATTGTGAAGTAAGAAAAATGAATAACCTATGACAGGACCTAAAGATGAATTTTTCGAATCTAAAATATACGTAGTTCACATAAAACATATAAAAGTTTTGTAAAATGATTCTTTCTTGTTACTAGTTTTCAACACCTATTTATGATACATTATTATCAATAATCTGTCGTTAGTGTTCGAAAAGGACGCTATAACATTAAATTGTTAAAATATTTAACTTTTTTTTATTTTGAACTAGCAGTTAACAGCGTCTTCGCACTCAATTTAATAGTTTTGCACCTGTATGAGCACTTCTGGCTCTAGCGAATTATATTTCCGACGCTAATATTGAATTTCCCTTGTTGCCGCAAACAATAAAATATGTTAAAAAGTGTATAATTATAGTCATTTTAATTTACTTCCATGTTATTAATTTTTGTCCCATTGCTAATTTTGCCTCTCTTATAATCAAGATAATATATACATATACAGCTCTGAGAACCCTACATTTTTCAATAGGCAACTAATAATTTAGGTTTTCTAACAGTCTTTAAATATAAAGTCAAGGTTAGAAATTCTCCTATATCTGTACTACTAGCAGTTACCTGCTCTTTTGCACGCAATTTGTAGGCGTTGCACTTCTATGACCATTGCTGGTTTGAGTAAATTATATTTCCGACTCCAATGTTGAGTTAACCTTGTTACCACATTCAAGTAAATACGCCAAAAAGTTTATATTTATGGCCATTCTAATTTACTTTAATGGATAGAAACATTGTCCATTATATTAAATGTTAGATAAAAATATATAGCTAAAAGTACACTAGCAATGACGCGACGGGTTTGTTTCTTTATAAACAACTTATACCTGTGCATTTAGAGCGCTTAGAGCTGGAATTACTATATTAGATAAAAAAAAACACCTTTCTGTGAACTTTCATCGTAGCGCAGTGTTGCTCACTGCTTCAAAGAGAGTCTTCCGTGTCAAATTCTGACCATCTTGTGTTTTATGGCATCTTGTAAGACTTAGCTAATCGCTGAAACCTAAAATGGTGTTACAAATCTTTATTCACTATAAAAGTTAAAAAATTATAAATAAAAAACATGTTTATTACAGAACAGGTGATTAAATTAGAAATTCCGTGTGAAATAATATTGTATAATTTTAAAGACCAGGGGGGTTTTAAAATTTCTCAGCGCAATCGGTTGAATAGTTTACGTGTGAAAGCGTACTAAAAAGTTATTTTCACATTTGTAATAGTATTAGGTTTATAGTTCTAAGTAACAATCATCATTTTCAATTAATCTATCCGAGGTTGGTGGTTTAGTAGACATAATATAGTTGCTCACAGGATATACAATTGTACCTTCATGTTATTGGATATTATTAAAATATATATTTAAGTACATATGAAAAACAATACAATTCGTTACCAATATTAATAATCACTCTTAAAAGACGTCGGTCTTTTAAGTATATTGAGAACACATTTATGAGTTGTCAATGAAATATTAGTATAATAATGTCATAACTTTAGTAACTAGAGAGTAAGATTATGGTTAATCACAGAACAAGTTTTTAAATAAATGAGATCCATTAAAGGACAACCTTTTTATAACAAAGTGGCCTTTGTTTAAAATTTGTTATTGACAGGGGTCGGTTTGAAAGGGTAATGGGATTTCGGGTATTTGCTACCGTAACGTGTTTTCAGAGTGTGTATAGTTGTTGTCAGGTTATATCGAATACAGCTTTCTCAGGATTTATCAAAACAAGGGTCGCTTTATATTATCACGTAGATTTAAAATAGACAGCAAAAAGTAAATTTTTTTACTATCCTTACTTTGTGATAGTTCATACATAACAAGGTGCAGTTCGATTGCTAACAAACACTTACGAGTAAAAATTACAAAACAATACTAAAAATGTACAACCTATATTTACTTTACTACGACAGGTCATTAAATTAAATATTGCACTAATAAAAAAAATTGAATTGTATAGTTACAATAACACCTTCTCCAGTATATAGAATATAGCAGCAAAAGTAAGATTCTTACCTATACATTTGACGCTCATTACACACACAGTTTTTGAGAAACGTATAAATTAAAACTTTTCTTGAATGTTCCAAGTTAATCAGAAGAAAGAAGTTAAGAGATGTCCGAACAGTTGTTTGCAAGAAACGCCACAAGAAGTGAAGATTGCGACTTCAGACTGAAGTTGAAAACGTATTTGTCAACTTATATTATGGTGAAAATTAGAAATGTTAAAAATTCTATGTTAAGTTGAATAATATTCATAAATAGTGAAAAGGATTTGCATCGTTACGCACAAGTATAGTTTTTTAATGAGCAAATAATTTGTTAGTATAACGCTATATTTTAATATTGTTTTTATTACATATAATAAGACATTTATAACTAAAATTATTGTAAGTTTTCATTGCAGTTTTAAAAAATACTATAATTGGAAAAATAGGTTATGTAGCGGTATTAAATAATTTGTGTCATATTTTATTAATAATCATAGTGTCATTAAAAAAAATATTAATATTTAAAAAATTGTTCCCTTTAATAATTAACGAAGACACTAAAACTGACCAAAACTAATGATGGCTGTGAAATATGCAGCTCAAGGTTTTAAAGAAATTAGTGACTTTCCCTGTCAAAGAACCTACAGAAATTAGGATCTTCCTGTTTTAGGGATATTTACAGGCTAAATTCTCCCATAAGCAGAGAGCTCCTAGAGTGTGAGATATTCCAAATTCTGGACTATCTCAGAGGTTTATAATAGTATGGACATAACATACATCATAATGTCGTATAGATCAGCATCAAGAGAAGCTTTCTAAAACTTGAGAACTTTTCATGGTTAGAATAGTCTAGCTACTTTCGTTGTTTGGGAGTATACTTAGCTCAAGATCGACTTACGTTTTCCGGAGGACACTTCCTCTCGAACATTAGTGTTATTAGAAAAAGGTAGATATTTAAATTACATTGATACGTAATGTAATTTTATAACTTCGGTTTCTATACCATAATTATCAACTACTGAAGTGATGTCCTAAGGGACATTAACATCTATTCACCAATTATCTTTCATAAATCATGGCATAAGAAAATTACAGAGACCCAAGATCCTTAGGGAAGGCTATTAATTATCTTTTGACATTGGCGGAAACTTAATTGAATAATACATAGCAATAGATACAGGTACGGGAGAAAATTATTAGTAGAAAGAAATAGGTGAAAATCTAAGAAGATATAACAAGTTTGAATATTGATTCCAATTAACAATACAATTTGTAGTGGCAAAACAATATTTTATTAGCAAATAAAACCATTTCGCATTGAAAAGGATTATCATAATTTAATCATCAAGACTGATAACAAAGTGTAATTAACTAAGTTCTTACGTAAAAAATAGATATGAAAACTCTTCTACATGTGTTTTAGTTTATTAGAACTATTCATTAGTATCGTAGCGGATCATGAGTGCTACAGGAGACTGAATTTTGTTTCAATGTGAATGTTTAATTCAACTCCAATTCAACTTCCGCTTTGTGCAGTGTTTGACATCGGATGCTGTGGGGCTGCACTGTATATTAATACTTTTAGTGACAATTAGCGTATAATTGGGCCCCTTTGTTGGAATTACGTAACATGGAACTTCCACTCAAGGCTGGGTTAGCACCACGACCAATCCTGACGGACGGACCTACCCGTTTTGTTCATGTTCTTCAGGGGGAACTGACCATTTCACCTTCCCTTCCTGAACATCCCCCACTTCTCGCTCATGGCCCAAGCTGATGAACTGACTCAGTGTATGATAGACCAGAGAAGTATTCGAGCATCTAGTAAAAAGTTCGCAACTCGTTTGCGTCGAATCTCCAATTGTCTACAAGTCGCCGTTTCAATCCATTAAATAATTTTAGTTTAATATTTGCTTATTAAATAAAAAAATACCATATCCTGGGAACTGGGGAGACAAAATATTTCATGTTGAAATAAAAAGAAATTACTCTTAAATTTTTGTCAAAAAGTGGCGTAATTGTGTAGTTTCACTTTTAAAATAATTCTTAACATTTAGGACCTTTTTACTTTTCGGATCTTTTAAATTTTAAAAATTTTATCCTTTAGAATTTTTTATAGTTTTTGATATATTTTCATATACGTTTTAATTAATTTGTGTTACAACTATTAAATTTTGTTCTCAAGCAGTTTTAATCTTTTTAGGATAAACTTATATAGTAATAAATTAAAATATTGATCCAGGTTTTTAAAGAAGGTTGTGCAGTATATTTCAAGAATGTTGAGTTGAATTTATTATGTTGAATTATTTATTATGTTTAAATTTTAATTTTAGAATATAGACGGCCTCTTTAATTATTTTTCGCGTAAATGAATATTATATTTAAAATAATATGAATCATAACAATTGCTTCTTTGTGTTTTTCTTAAATTCATTATTAATGTAGTTAAGTATATGATCGACGTCTAAGGCCGAAATTCGAACACGATTTGAGTATACAATATAAAAATAAACGACGATATGAAATAAATTTAATGGAATACTAACTGAAAATAATCTCGTACAAATATGTGCATAAATAAACACACAAAGTCTTTAAATAATTCGTGTTGTTTTATAAAATTACACACGTCTTCAATTTAAAGTTTTTAATGCGTGTAGGTCCGACGCTACTGGGATATTACAGTACTTGCAATATCCTCTCTGTTTACTTTCTTTGTATTCGTTTACCAAGTTTGTCTTGTATTATACGACATATAATGCATACAACAACATGTCATCCAACTTTACAAAGCGGCTAACATAGTAACATAGAACTCTTTAACTTAAAACTTTAACATAGAACTCTTTAAGTAACATAGAACTCATATAAAGCACACTTACAATATTTATGTCAAAATGTCGGATTGTATTCATTGCCGTTTGAATTGAACAATTCGAACGTTATCTCCTGCTAATAATAATTGGAAACAAATTGAAATATATTTTAAACATGCCATATTATTGGAGAGAAAATTAAACCCTTTAGAACCTTGATTACCAGGTCATATCTTGTGCATTATTTACATTTCAATTTATGTTCATTATTTTAAGACACATGATCAAGTAGCGATTGGTTTTAATTTAATCGTTTAGTTCCTGCCTTTAATTTAGTTAGGAAAGGTACCTCTCCTATATTTTAATATTCCTAATATATAAATATAAATATATATATATATATATATTTATATATTTTTGTATGATGTCTTAGATTCTGGGGGTCATGCTCAATAAAAAGAAAGAATGAAAATTCAATAAACCTCCTGAAAATTCCGTTATGAGGACGATCAACTTTTCACAAATCAATTAATACTACAAACAATATTTTTAGTCTAAAAACTTTGGTTTGAAAATGCATATCTTACACGGAAGAATCATGTGGTGGCAGTGGTATCTACCAAAATTTAAATATTTACTTTCACGCGGGATTTCAGAAGAAGTTTTGTAATCTTAAGAAAGCATATTTTAGCGGCGATACGATTTATGCCTGATTCAATCAAACTTTAACCCTTCTAGAGAGTGATATTCCTCAAAGCACATATTTGTGGGTTTTTAATTTAAAGTCTATTAGATAAATGAGTACTAATACAGGACTCGGAGCTATGCAAGTAGAGGTTCCTGCTGCCCACGCTAGTCAATTAATAGAAAATACTTGGTACCTGACAGGAACCATGGCCTCAATTACTGTCTAATGGCAGCATAAAACCTAAATATCTTTTTGCAATACAATGTCCTCCTCCTTTTAAATTCTGTAGATACTATTTTTACCACTGGTAAGAATATATATATATTCTACTGACTTATACTTCTTTTCCTGCTAAATATAGGGCGTTTATCAGTAATTACTATTACTTTGACTGATAAGAAATAAAACAACAATCTGTTTATCGACGAAATTAAAAGAATCCATTACTAGAAGAGATAGTTATCTTTGCAATATTGATATTAAGTAAACGCTATAATATATTATACTTACAGTTTTTTGATCAATTATCATTATAAGAGCTTAAAATTTAATTTTTACGTTTAAATTTAAAAAATGTCTGTTTTGAACCCCGGTGTCAAGGATGATAACTATTATAAATTACTACTTAGTCAAACAGTAAAGAGTAAAATGTTTTTGTTTATTTTTGTAAAACATATTCTCATTGTTTAACTAATGGTTCACAGTATTTAAGTCATTCATGAATTAAAAATTGTAACGAGTAATATCGAGTGTAATCTTACAGATAAATAATATAAAGCATATAAGGAAGTACTATAAGAGCCTAAAAGTCGTCATATATCTATGATATGCGTGGATGAATGTCGCTAAATTAATAAATTCGTTTTATTAATGAGAAAATCTCCAATTGACCAAAAAAGTGGAGTAAATATGCTTTGTTAAAACAGTCAAGGCTAGAAAGAAATATATTTTTAAATATTAAAGTTTGATATTGTAAAAAAATAAAGGCCAAATCTTATAATGTGAAATTCTTTAGGGAAAATCCTTTTAACAAGTACACATGTGACACCTACAACAGTATAAATATGCAAATAATACAAAGTAAGCATTAAAATCTGTTACAACCTATTAAATGACTTGACAGAAAATTTACAGAATGAGTAGACATGATAATAAATTATAAATTACTCTTGTTGCTAAGTTATACGCTAATTTTAAAATCAAATTAAATCAAAATCGTATTTACTAAAGATAAAGTGGTTAGGTTGAGAGGGATTTATTTAAATAGAATGTTAAGTTCCTTAAATTGTCCTTTTAATCTAGATTTTATTGCATGGCTACTTGGTTAATAAGACCGCCCTATTTTGTAGTCTAGAGGTGGCTGATCTGGAAACGATGCAAATAGTTTGTGTTTATAGTATTCGTCACTAACTCTTACTGGATATCTTCAGACGGACGCGGTATCCGGATTCCAGGATTCAATTCTGCGCCAGCATCAAATTTCAGACATTGCATTGAGCGGATGGCATTTTACTATTAATTTTCTCATTAGAACTCGAGTTTTAAGTGATAGTATAATAAAATCCATATTTCTATAATAGTGGTCTATTAAATATTAATTTTGGGTGCCTGGCATAAGATGTATAAACTTTTTAATTCACTAAGCAACTTATCCAAGTACATGTACTAGGGTCATAATTATTTTTAATGTACTATCCTAGATGACTCAGCACCCCTTGAACTATAATCGTTGAATTATTGGACACAATTTAGATTGATATTCCGCCTTATCCGGTTTATTTTGGTGTTTGATACCGGTTTCAATTTTATTCACAAAAAACAGTACAAGATATTTGTAACGCTTTATTCATAACATTGCCTTCCAAACATTTACAAATATAACATATTATTTGTGTAAAAAAGGGTTTTACATTGACATAAGTTTTAAAGTTTATATTTACTCGTATTTTTAAACTTGGCATACAATATTGATAATATTCCAAAATAAATATTATTTTGGATAGCAGCAAATTTATTTAAAAACTACCACAATTTACTTTTGGATACAGTTTATAAAGATTCTGTTGACGGTATAATATTAGATTGGTATGTCAAATCAGATACTTTGTGTCATACAAGAGCGTACATAATACATCGTAAGGGTAAGTTTCTTACAGGGAAAACGGTTGTTTGTATTCAGAGCCCGCGAGCTAAACCCTTAAGGGACTTGAGTTATCTTCATAATATGGAAATTGAGTGTGTACTCTTCACGTGTTGACTTAGAATAGTTATCTAAGAATTATCACTTAGAAAGCTGATCAAATAATTCTTTCATCTGTCAGTTTACTTAATATCTCAAAGACTAATCAATGTACTATAGCTACTTAAAATTTTGAACAAATTTTCATTGTTATGGTGTGTGTTAATACGTTAAGTTTGATGCTAGTGCATATCCCTCGTTGAGATTTGACTGGGCGTTAAAGAATACAGAGGGATATATCTATTACGGCTTGAGGTAGACTATATATTTATATTGTAGATATAGTTTTTATCTCTGAAGCCCAGAATATAAGTTTAGGATGATATTTGGAGGCAGGATTAAGCTATTGACTTGATATTCTGCTATGAATTAGGAGAAAGAAAATATTTCCTCTTTTCTCTATTTATGTTTCTGTCCGTATTTCACAAGATATCTCGAGTGCAAAATTGAGTTATAGTTATGAAACTTTGCATTAGGTTAGATTTCGCTATTGGCCATTTAAATTTTTTACGTTTTACTCAATGTGATTTTGCAAAGCTACAATAGAGCCTGGATTTCTTTAGAATATCTCAAGAATGGAGTGCTATAATTTTTAATGAATCTTCAGGGACAAGTAATCACTTTTAAAGTGTACAGGTGCTTAGCGTACTCCTTCATTGTAGATTTCACTCTACCAGTGTACCTTATGTTGTGAACAATAAAGATACAAAGCAAATGTAGGTACACACAATAAAACTAACCCAATTTTAAGCTGAAAGAAATAATAATTGAAGATCTGCATTTTGTAATAGTTCTAGACTTCATTATTTTTAGCAATTTCTGATTCCAGTGTACCCGGAAATAATACCTTTGAAATTCATAATTTACTACAATAATACTTTAACGCACTCTTTATCTTTGGAGATTGTAAACTGGTGTTATTTTGTCTTAAATACACTATATACTCTTATTTTTAAATTTTACTCTGATATTTACTTAAGAAAGAAAAAATGATAAACTTTAAGATAAAATATGATTATTCACACAACTGTATGAGAACCTCTTAATCTAAAACCAGTTCAATATTATTTCGGTATATATACAATATGTTCCTTCAAAAGATTATAGCAACCATTAAACCAGAAAGCGATGCTGTATAAATTCTTTTGAAATAATCCCCAAACTCTCTCTAAAGTACCATAACCAAGCAGATGTAAACGATATTTCTAATGTTGTAGATGGAGCTTATATTGGTACTGATAACTTACTTACATTAAAACATAAAACCAATATTTAATACTTTTATTATTTTGTGAGGCCTTTCGATATCAAGGATATCTTCTTCAGACACATCACAAAAGTTATTTCTAATGCTTTGATCTATGCTCGTAAGCTTATTTATTGAAAAATTTAAATATTGAGTGTAAATTTTAAAAACTATGTTTTGAACCAAAGTAAAACCAATTGTAAAACAAAAACTAGGAAACATTGTCAAACCTCTTTACAACCCATTGTAAAATATGCTTGGAATCAGTATAAAATATGCTTCAAACAAATTGTAAAATCTGCTTGGAATCTATATAAAATCTGAATGAAAACTAATTGTCAAATCTGCTTGCCGATAAATTTAAAATCTAATTAGAATCTATATAAATTCTATATGCAACCAATTGTAAAATCCAAAATGCTTGGAACTAATGTAAAGTCTGCTTGAAAATAATTGAAAAATATGCTTGGAATTAATATGATATATGCATGCAATTGTCAAATCTACTCGAAATCAATATAAAATATGCTTAAAATCATTAAAACCTATAAAAAAATGTTTTCAAATTTGCGTGGAATCAAATGAAAATTCTCTTAAAACAAAAGAAAAAGCATTGTTCTACAACATTAATTATTGCCGTACATCCTTTGTCTTTGACTGACTTGTTTCCATTGACTACAAAGATTAAGTTATTTTTTTATCTTTTCTATCTTTTAAAACACAAAAAAATCTATTACTAGAATACAGTTACAAATATTCGAACTCTTACCAATGATTGTAATCCCAATTTTGTTTTAAACTGTCCCTAAATTTACGATTCTTTTACTTAGCCCAAATTATACTTTTTTTTCATCGATATTTCTTTTTATTGTTGTACATATTCTTGATCAGGGCACAAGTCCAACTCAACTAAAGCAATTTAAATACCTTATACGGATAATAATTTTAAACATTCGGGCTTTGAGATTCTTTTACCAAATTATAACAACAAAACCTAAAATAGAACCATTTAAGTATTATTTACCTTTTGAATATCTCAACCGTTTAGAATACACTGAAATAATATTACGTGATATGTCACTTGTGTTTTTAAAAAAATGGCATGACTCAATTATATTACGTACATCATAAATGCTTTCACTAAAAAAATTATAGTCTTCGATTTTTTTGTATTACGTGTGAAACTACGGGTAATCTTAATCCATAAAAATAAGATTGCAAAGACAAAGTTACTATCCAACTTATGTTAGATTGCATTAGATATTAATAAACAATCTAATGGATTGAAAATAATATTTAAACGGTATTATAAAACTCAAATGAACATAGCTGTCACTGTTTTGGACATAAATTTATCGAAATTCGTTTTTACACTTAAAAATTTAACTGTGGGTAAAAGAGAAGCTAAGGGCTGGCACACTCTTTCCCCTCCTTGTATCAGAACCAAAACGAGAGCAGCGGAATGATGCATATTGACTAAAGTAATATTTTAATGCTTACGTATACGTATTCCTGATCGGAGAAAAATCAATATACTTATAGCACCAGAACGTTGATCGCAAATAAACACTTCTAAATCTAATTTGGATTCAAAAACCCACATATGTGTTTATTTTCTTTGACAGTGTTGCAACATAACCTCAGCTGTAGAATCGTAAATAAATTAGAGTCGAATTCAATTTAATCGGCCGTATCTGAATCTTTTGTATAAACACCAACTTTTCAATCATACTGAAGCTACATTTTCTTTATAGGGACAATAAATCAAATTATTTATATTGGCCTTAAAAATTTATACAGAATGTATATGTAAAGTAGACGCTTTTTAATCTAAGTTGGTTTTTGTTTGTATATATTTTCTTGGTTGGGGCACAAGTCAAACTCAACTATAGGACTTGAAATAACTTAGATACAAAATTAACATTAATAATCAACAGGAAGTTGACAATTTTTTGACCACAGTAGTTTATCCAGACTATATGTATATATTTAATGAACAACCTAAAAAACAACATTAACGAAACCTACAGTAAAACGATTCAGAGTTTTATTAACGTTTTTAATCTTTTTACAACGGATAATGAAAGAAAATGTGTACTTAAGTAATCATAAAAAGGCTACTTTAGTCAAAATGCATCCACTTCCGTCATGTGTTTTCTGCTTATAACATAAGGGAAAGAGCTTGCCATACCTTTGCTTTTCCTTAAATCTAGTCAAAATTGTAAGGGAGACAACCAGTTTCGATAACCTTGTATATCGAACACTCACAGCTTAGTTCATCGAGGTGGGTTTTAGATCATCGTTAAAGCATTAGTTTAAATGCATTAGATGATTTCGTTTGTACAATCGTAAATGAAAATATGTTATATGAAACTATTCACTTTGTGTTTGCAATATGCATAACACTACCAATCAAGCACTGTATTAAGCACTGTTTTAAGTAATCATAAAAAGGCTACTTTAGTCAAAATGCATCCACTTCCGTCATGTGTTTTCTGCTTATAACATAAGGGAAAGAGCTTGCCATACCTTTGCTTTTCCTTAAATCTAGTCAAAATTGTAAGGGAGACAACCAGTTTCGATAACCTGTTTTCAAAAAATTATATTTAGAGAAATGTTTCTGTCACTTTGTTGAACTTTAACTAAAAGTGTCAACAGCTGTTTTCAGATCAGTTATCTTTGGATTTTGTGTCGAAAATTGTATAGTTATTTTCAATAATTATCATATATACTAAAATCTTTTCCTTTTTTAATCTCCTTGTAAACCCTTCTTGGACGTATATAAATGTTTCCAAACCAACATTATCCAAATGGGTCCAAACCGTCTAGATTTTTAGTGATACTAACAAACATATTTTAATTATAAAGTATTACAAATATACACACATATTTAATAAAGAAACTTATATATAACTAGACCTTTGAATCCTTCCCACGCTTTAGCAATGTAATCAAGATATAATATCGCAGGTAATGAAACAGTTTTTCATTAAAATTCTGCCGAGAGTGACATCAATATTGTAATGTCATTAAGCTCGAAGGGCTTTAATTTAATAGTTCAACAAGTATTTTTAATAATCACCATTACTTTGAAACTTTATTAAAGGAACAAATTTTTGAGCTGAAAATCTTCAACCATTCTACAAAGTACTTCGATTAAGTACACCTATAAATCCGAACTCGACATTTAGTTATTTATATCCATACTAATATTGTAGACTTGAAATTTTGCGTACAACTTCATCAGAGCTTGTCACGTGACACGTAGACTGACGTACTTCTCCCTCGTTATTATTTCACTGTACATATATCTCACGACACTCAAAATCTGTACGTTATTTCTCATTCCAAAACCTTAATATTCATATAAGTATTTAAAGAAAGTGCAATATAATTGCTGGACAGAGCAAGTAAAGTATAAATTACACTCTTATTCTGTAATTGAAAAGATGTCAATGGCCATGTCAAAGCCAAGCGTGTTGTTTTTGAAAAGAATAAAGATAAATAACCAAATTTATAAAATGCTGGCAAACATTCTAATATTAGATTTTACATGTACTAAAAACCTTTTCTCACATAAATATTAAACTTACACTAAATCAGGCAAGAGAAAAAATGAGGGTAAATATTTAATATTAATTTTAGAGGAAAAAGTAGCTTTTTATTTGTTACATTTCAAAATTATAATCCATTATGTGATATGAAAATAGCTTTTACTATATACTGGTACTATACCATACTAATTAAACAACTTATTTCCACAATTAATTAATGTGTTTTGTGATGGGTATTAAAGAATGAACTTTTAAACAAGTGGGATGTAATCACTGAACTACGCGTTTGTGGTAACATGATTAAAACATTACTTTTTGTGTTTTAACTAACTGAAATTAACTACATAACCAATTATGTAACACCGGTTTCTAACAAAGTTCTGTATAAGGTCATACTTTTAAAAGCTTCTCTTAACCATTTAATATTCATATCATCCTTGATTGTTGTCTTTGGGTCTGTTTTTGTTATAACTTTAACTTTTCCACAGGCTACGGTAGGTAAAACAATTTGGCCTTTTTACTTTTAAGGAAATCGTGAACGTTGCTATAATTATATTCTGACAACTTTATTACTGATAATTAAAACCAATGTAAACATTAATACATCCCTTTGTACCGTCAACCAAAACACACACACACACACACACATATATATATATTATAATTAAGAGAGATGAGGCCACACCGTGTACTGTTTAACAGGATTTGGAGGGGTTGCATGCAGAATTTTAGTAAGAAATTTCTTCTTAATATATAACTGCTGGCAGAGAGTCATGCAAACAAGAAGAAGGATTCATATTCCTACTACAGACAAAAGGTAAATTACTAAGCCTACTTAGTGAGGTTCCCTAATGAGACTAAGATAAATTCCGTGGGTGAACTTGCACCGTCATAGCACTCAACATTGCATACGTAAAAATTTTTGTAAAATTAAAAATGAAAAGTAAATTTGTCTATAAAAATATGATATGTAGGCTACATGCGTTAGAATGTCACGTTACTATATTCATTTTGTTCTCAAATGTGTTTACTCCGCTATTTTCTTGTGCCCATTATGGTTATCTTTAAGCCAATTTGGAAACGTTTGCCAACGCTTAACCAAATCCCATGGAGTGACCAGTACTACCTTCGAATTTATGTTGAATATATAGAAATAAAACAGAAAATGCCAAGCCAATAGATCCGTTCATTTAAGATATACCACGTGGATAGCTAGGGAGACAGAATAAAAGGTAAAAATACAATTATTTCTGAAATACCTCATAAGACATGGTTTGGTAACACCGAATCAATATTATTTAATTTAATTTTTTAATATATAATTATTTGTTAATAAACGCGTCATGGTCTGCACAAAAAAATATGTGAAGGTTCGCTTTAGGGCGAAAGAACGTTATTTAAATTAATAGCTTTTAGTAGTTATAGAATATAATGTACTTATTATAACGAAAACGATCGAACAATAAGACTGGTTTTGTAAACGTACAGTTAACCAAATATTTACTTGTTATGGCAGCGACTCAACCGGAAGTTAAATAATGAAGGCTAATTACTTCGTTGGTTCTTAAGTGGCAAAGTAAACAGTTTCTGAACCGCTTGAAAAAACATCGACTTGTTTGTTCATCGAATTTATAAACTTTCATTCATCAATGAATAGCATTCGGTTGAGGTGACATTGATTTGGACAAAAATATATTATTCTCGATTAATGAGACAATATTTAGGACGAAGGAATATTTGATTAATTTAATAGAGAATCACTTAAAACAAAGTTTCATGAGTAGTTTATTTTAATGATTGGTAATAACTGAATACAGCTTTTTTTAAACCACAACGTTTTTTCAGAATTTACGTTGAATTGAACTACAGTACGCAAAATCTCTCTCTCTTTCTTTGTACACTGAATCTGCATTTCTTTAAAACACTGAATCTATGAATCCCTTTTTAACGTTACCTAAGGATTATTGTTTTTAAATTGAGGTCAGAAGCATGTGAGTGATTTGCTAAGGGGTTTCGTAATTAGCTTTTTACCAAAGACATAACCAATTTGAAACATACACTTGTATTAAAAACACTGCAAATGTTGTACGACAAATTAATATTTATTCCAGTTCTTTTGGATTCCCAAAATTGGGACATTGACTCCTGAATATCCAGTATCAATATAAGTGCAACTATTGAAAGACAATTATATGGAAAACAATATCCATAAGAATGAAATAAAATGTTCGCTAACGCTGAGTAATACAAACAGACATGAATTTCAAGCTTTTTAAATTATATATTTCGATAACGCTCAACTAGTAAATTCTGTATATCTACTAACATACTTGAACTTTTTATTTGATTATTATGATTTCTATTAGGATTTCAAATTTTACAATTTTTAGAAATTAGTTTACATTTTTACATTGTTTTTAAGTTTTTCTTGATACACAGGTAAGTTAAATAATTATCTGTTTAATCTTTGAGCCACAACGAAGCACTATTGGACCTAACCAATGATCCAGCTTGAGAACATCACATTGTTTTGGGAGCACCAAACTCAGGTATTGCAAGGAGATTATCTTTGAAATACAATTAACTTGTTTCCAGTTGCTGCTGTATTAGTCCACCTTCAACTTGTCCAATTGAATCATGGTCAAGTTCAAATTGATTAAATTGGACAAAGTGTGGCCTACCAATGTTATCAGCCACGAATTCATAGATCGTTTAGTATTTAATTAAATATAAAATGAAAGACTGAAAACACTGAATTTATTTTTTGTTATTTATATTGCAACTTTAAAAATAAATATAAGAATATAACTTGTAGAAAGCAATAATACAAAATAAATTAAATTTGCAATTATGGAAACGTTCCCACGATTGGATTATTGAAAATATGTATTTAATCTGTCTTTACCCTAGGACTTGAATTTTTGTGATAGTTATATCATACACACACGCGCGCGCAAAATCATAAACATAAGGGGGCGCTGAAGCTTGAACATGAGGACAACCCTGATAACCTGGCTGAGTGGATCGTCGCGGTTCAGTAACATACCTGAGAGACGAAAAAGGACAGATTGTGGATTTAGTTGAGTGGAAAATGAGTTCAAGAGGATTTTCTACTCCTGTATCATACCTGGATTTTAATTATATGGTGTGTATACCGATTTAAAAAAAGTTTATTATTTTACAAAAACCATAATATAATGACCAAAATATTGATAGTACGGTGGAAGAGTATTTGTTGGCAACATTAGATTTTCTATTCTGTTTTCACATTATACAATCTCTTTGAATAAATATAAATGTATTGGAATGATTTTATTCTGCAACATATTATGTATTCTGAATCTTTAAAACTACATAAACAATTTATATTGATAACAATACCACAATATTATTAATTTAAAAACAAACAGTCCAATATTATACTTTTTTTTATTTCTGTGAGACCTTTTGTACACAATGAGCACATAATCAGACCCACATGTGCTCATTGAGTACGAAAGGCCTCACGGAAATAAGAAAAAGTATATTATTGGAATGATTATTTCAAATTAATAACTAATTTTTAAAAAACAGACCTTCAAGAAAGTACCACAATAATAAATTCTTTTTTAAGTTTTTATACTTAAATTAATTCGTACTTTTGATTACTTTAACAAATATCTTATGTAAGTTGAATTTAATAAAGTATACCATTCCTGGTGTTTTCAAAACTGACAGATAAATACACCTTTAAAATTATTTACATGAAAATTATAGCAGTAATAGTATTCTGGACACAAAATTAAATCCAATATAAAATTATAAATCATACACATACAATTTAATGGAACACAGAAGTGTATATTTTGGCTTTTGGTATAACACAAAATAATTTAGTCAGTATTGTATTTTCATGGATTATTTAAAACGATTTAAGTGTCAAAGGTTGTATTAAATAAGCAAAAAAGTTAGTTTTTACAACACTATAATATTGTGTTATAATTTAATCAAATTTTCCTCTGGGCTTGGAGTTTAATTAAACATTTTGTACTGGGCAATGCTGTCAGAGAACCACGAAAAGTACTCCAAGCAATTTCAAACGTTTAAGTCATCGCACCTAACGTATTCCAGATATACAGCTACGACATATGTTTGTATTTGCATGTCTGGATCGATAAATGGCTTTAACGACTTAAATGGAAGATAGATACTATATTTATTTATTAAAAATGTATTTTCTTTTAACTTTACGCAACATATTACAAACCTTGCTTACTGTATTAGTATTTATATAATTTTTTTTATCCTTACAAACAAATTGATCTTAACACACACAAAACTGAGTGTCCTGATGAAGGTATTCGTGTTTGTTCTGTTCCGTTGTCAATCATTCAGTCTCATTGTGACAAGAATGTATTATATCAGCTGGAAAGTCGACAAGTCGTGCATGGAAAGTATGAGACACCTCGTGACTTTATTGCATTTCGTTTAAAACTTGTTTCATTTGTTGTTTTCGTTTGTTATTTTTGTTGTTCATTATTTATAATATGATCATTTGATATTTTTATTGTTGGACAGTTAAAGTGTATTACTTTCATGTAATATCTATATATATATATATATATATATATATATATATATATATATAAACAATTATATGCTTCCAAGAACTATTGTGAAGAGTACTGACAAAGCCTGAACATTACTACACAACTACGT
The DNA here is from genome assembly GCF_021130785.1 of Homalodisca vitripennis. NCBI lineage: Eukaryota > Metazoa > Arthropoda > Insecta > Hemiptera > Cicadellidae > Homalodisca > Homalodisca vitripennis. The sequence continues at coordinate 89,080,283 of NC_060213.1, read as the reverse complement.
TAAAATTTCAGCAGTATTTAAAACTTTCCTTATTCAATATGCAAGGTAACTTTTATTTCGACAGTGTTCCGGGAATATGAATTATTCAGCATTGTGTAAAATGATCACACTATTTTGTTTAACTTACCTTTAAAATTCCCTCTCTTAACGTGAATAGCAGAGTCATCTAGACAATGAAGTAGTGACCAAACACCTATTTAATTTTATATTTCAATACTAACACAGTGCTAAACCAGTTGTAATAATTCACTTAGCAAAACTATACATTTTTTATGGAGACCCACGTAGTATGTAAAGTGACTAAACTACCAATTTAATTACCTATTTCAATACTAAATCAGGGTTAAACCAATTGCAATGATTTACATAGCAAAACTATGCATTGTAGAGGCAGACACGTGCGGTATGTAAGTGACCTTGTTACCGATTTAATTGCCTCTTACACTACTACAATCGTATTGGTAGAGTGTGCTAAAATAAATTTATATAGTTTATGATTTATTTATTCTGTAATACTAACTGAAATATGAGATGACAGTGTTTTTTCAAGTTTTACTGCGGCATTCTGGGTTTAAGTAGAGAAAATTTCTATTGAAGTTTCTGGATTTCAAAAAACTGGACAGTTAAACACTTATATTCTTTAAATAACAATGTATGGTAACTTATATATTTAATTAAATTATCCAAATGCAAATTATTGTAATTGGTTTAGCCCTGAGGTATATATCAATACTACCTCAGGGCTAAACCAATTACAATAATTTGCATAGCAAAACTATGCATTGCAGAGGCAGACTCGTGCGGTATGTAAGTCACATTGTTACCGGTTTAATTGTTTCTTACAATACTACTATCGTATTTATAGAGTTTGCTAAAATATTTTTACATTTTTATATATAATTTTTTATAAATATTTTTACAAAAATACAACTTGTGCGGGACACGGCAGACGTTTAAATTAGGCCCTCTCACTCTCCCTTCGTATTTTAACTTTTCAGAAGCCAAATTCTAACATTTTAATTATGTATTAATTACGCCTAATTTGTTTTTAACCTAATCCAAATTGTGTACTAATTTTAATAAGTCATTTAACAGTTCGACCGCTGTTTTATTTCGAAAAGTTTACACAACCTTCCTCGCCACGAAGCCAAGAGAAGACCTTTCACCTTCCACTGGCCAAACGAAGGCCGGCTACCACATTACTATTTACAAAGTATTTTTGTGAAACTTATTTTAAGTTAAAACACAGGATAACGTAATAGTTTTATATAATTCTTAAATTTATAACTTGTAAAGTTTCCCCAGAACTTAGTTGTAACAAATGGTTTGACTTTTTGGTTTAATTTATGTTTTACTCACTAATAAGTAGTAACTATCATTAGATTGTATCAACATGTGTAACACAGTTAGGGTATACGAGTTAACTGCTGAATATTCATCTGAATTTCCGATTTAACACTACAGATGTTCATGTTCGAACACTTGACAATCGATAGTTGAATTCATACATAGGATATTTACTTACGAATTTCATAAACGTTGAGGTTTATATTATAAAGTACTATAAAATTGATCAATATAAATACATAACAAATAATATAACATATCAGTTGATATTAAGGTTGATATGGTTAGGTTAATGGACTGGCATTAAAAGTCTGCATGTCATGTGTTTTAATGATAAGTTGTTCAAACTATACAAACACATCAAATTACAGAGTGGCAGACTAGGAGAACTAATAAAATATTAAACGTGTCCCGAGTTAGCGAAAAAGACAGGAGGTCTCGGAAGCGCGCCCCTCCCAAACTCGGAGCAAACCAAAAAAAATCACATGCCACTAGTGGAAAGAGACACAAAGCGAGACAAAATTTCCAGTACATGATATAATTATTAGGTGGCAAACATCTTTACACAAAAAGTACAATGGACTGCAGCACCACGGTGCACCGCGTAACTTACAAACTAAATATTAATAGATAAAATTCCAATATAGACAATAACATAATAAATAGAAATAATAACATAATAAATAAATAATATAATATAATATAGAAATTTGTTATATAAATAACAAATTCAGGTACGGCAGTAGTAAATATAAAAATTTTAACAGGTAATTTTTTTATGAACTGAGGGGAGGGAAAATGTTGTAGAATTTCAAGGCCCACTAATTTTAAAAAGTAATTTGGTTTCAAGTTTGTAGCAGAAAATAAAAAAAAATATTTAAAGCCAATTTTCGAAGGAGACGGGGGCTTAGTTGCCTCCACGAATCCGAATTAAAGATGAAATCCTCCCCTTCAGTTCATGTAACTAAACTAAATAAATACTGGCTAATATACTGGCCCTCCTCCAGATCTAACATCTGGCAGCGCTCCATACAAGGCAATCCTCTCAAGTGGTATAAGAAGAAGAAAAAACATTTTGGATCCAACCTTGTCAAGATGAATACGGACGCTCCGGTTGGATTCCGGTACGGTAGCGCTGGCAGGGCGAGGGCATTCAATTTTATTTCAGTTGTTCGGGCAGACTCGCCGCACCAGTCCCGCTGACGGTACTCACAGGGACCCTATTGAATCCCAACATAACCAGTAGATATTTAGAAAAAAGTTATTGCAACCTGAGAAATAATAAAAACTTAATTATGTTTGCCACAAAGTATATATAAAATATTTAAATTTAACCACTAAAAATAACCATCTGTAACTAACAGTACCTTTTAAGTATCAAAGACTATTTCCTAAAAATAACTAAAGACACCAAGTATTATAAAATACACTACTTGGTGACAATATTAAATATTATGTACAAAACAAATTTTCAAATATATAATAAACATTTACTTATAGGCTAGAACAGCCATACTAAATTATTCAGCGTGATAACATTTACTTGTAACAATAATTCACTGGATTTTAATCATTCTATTATAATATTATAATAATTTACATTCTATTATTAAATATTAATTGTAAGGTAGGCCTAATAATAAATATATAATTTACAAATAATAACAGAACATTATTTCCCAGATAACAATAATTAAATTATAATCCGTTCACGCTACTATAAAGCCAATAATTAAATAATAAAATTGAAATCATGAATGTTGCCACCCAATTTTGCACGCAACACAAAACACGAGGTAACAAAATTTGCAAAGTCTGTACTGTCTCGCTTACACTAAATAAATACAAGTTGATAACTAAATAAATAATTTCCGTTCGCCGAACGGATCGATTAGAAAGCACGGCGCAAAAATATAAAAAACTTAACTGGCATAGTTAATAAATTATCAATTTAGAACGTACGAAAGACAGCAAAGAACATTTTGCGACACGAACAAAGTACACGAGGAACACAAGTTACAAAATATATATAAACTACTATTAACTAAGCTACGAAAAATATGTGTCTGGGAGGGAGAGAAAAAAACGCCAACTAATTAAGTAAAGAGAGAGAAAAAGACAATTACCTGCCGAAAGTAGTCGAGTTAGCCAGCCATGGGCATCAGGACGAGCAGAGAACAGCCAGAAACACAGTAGCTTCTCCGAACGTGTCTGACCGCTCCGAACAGTAGCCGGTGCCGGTGCCGGTGCCGGTGAACAGCTGGTCGGTAAACTAGTCAAGGTTAACCAGCTGACCTCGACCAAATCAGTCCAACCAGGCAGAAAATCAATACTTGACGGAGTGACTCCCCCACCGACTGACAAGAGTGGCCGAGGTGGGAAAAATAAAAGACACAAAAATAAATTGTCCAAACTGAGCCCCGGCTCAACCTCCCCCACTAAAAAGGGTGCAATCCCAAACAAAACCTCTCCCCCACTGAAAGAAGAACCAACAAGCTCTGGCACAGGAAACGGGAAGTCGAGAACCCTAAGAGGAAACGAAGTCCTGAGCAGGAGGCAGACAAAACACGATCCTCCTGAAATTTTGAGAGGCGCTTCTCTTGGAGAAAGAAGAAAAGAGAAAGAGAGTAAAACGACACCACAGGGAAACCAGGGGTGATCAGTCCCCGGACACCCCCGCAGTCGCACCAGTATCCAGAGCATGACCAGAGGTGTCACCACGGAAGGCCTTCAGATGAGAAACGTGGGCCCTCCGCCACAACCTCCCCGATACGGGATCAACCAACTCAGCAGTAACTGGGGAGAGAAAACGAAGAATCCGGTGAGGACACTGTCCACCGATAGCAAAGTTTGGCTGCCCGTTTATCCACGGCCGAACTGACCGGATGGGCCTTAAAAAAGACAAGATCCCCCACCTGGAAGGGGTTAGCAATACGTCCCTTATTAAATTTTCTCCTCACCCTTTCCCTAGACTGTAGGAGCTTAACCCTGACTGCCTCCCAAGTGTCACTCACATTGGGAGTACCAGGCACTGGTAGAAGACTATCCAGACTCCAGAGATTAGACAAGGGATCAGAAGGAGGACGACTAAACATGACCTGGAAAGGCGTGGAATCATGACTTTCGTGAAGAGCAGAATTGAAGGCTAACTGAAGCCTGCTCAGGTTTTCATCCCAGGTAGTTTGTTTCTCTCAGCGTGATAAGCGATGAGGGCGGCTCTGAGATTGCGGTTGAACCGCTCAGCATGAGAAGGCTGGGGGTAGTAAGGAGATGTCGTAACATGTTTGATTCCATGCCCAAAACAGAAGCGACGAAACTCCCTCGACACGAATTGTGTGCCGTTGTCTGAGACAAAGGTGGCGGGCACTCCAAAATTTTGTAGAAGGCGGGACTTGAGTGCCTTGACGGTGAGCGTCGCCGTGGCACTCCTAAGAGGAATCAACCAGCAAAACTTAGAGAAAGCATCCACAGCTACAAGCAGGGAGGTGTTCCCTGACTTGCTACGGGGAAAGGGTCCCACATAGTCAATGAAACACCTTTTCAAGAGGCCGCTCCACCACCTCGGAGGAAAGAAGTCCTAATTTTGTATTTTGTGCTGGTTTACTGACCGAGCAAAGATGACAAGCTCGTACTCTACCAGCAATTTCACTGTCCATACTCTTCCAGATGAACTTATCTCTGATTTTAGCGATGGTCTTGTGAATCCCTAAATGACCGCCCACGGGAGAAACATGAAAATATGAAAAGACCATCGGTATGAGGGCACTCGGCAGAACAATCATGGGACCACCTCCGCGTCGGGCACGACAGCAGAGGACACCCTTGAACAAGAAGTAAGGAGAGTGGGCTTCTCCCTCCTGGAGCTCACCAATGATGTTTGACAACTCGGAGTCTTGAAGTTGGTGAGAGCCAAAACTCTCAAAGGCAGCAGGGAAATCCAACATCACAGTCCCACACAACGGTGCTTGAGAATCAACAGGTCAGGCCAGAAGACGAACTCCATAAAATTTAAAGCAGAGTAAAAGGTTTTGGAGAATAATACCCAATCCTTGTGTTTTTAAATTATGTAATTACATCTTGATTAAAAAGAACTTTAAGAGACAATAACCTGGAAAAGTAACGAGAGATGCACCTCACCCAATTCATTGTTGCCAGCTCGTTAGTTTTTAAATTGAGAGTACGAATTTCAATAAAATTAATCAATACAATTAAATTACATCTTATACAAACTAACCAGAGATTAAATTTAATACAATTATGTCATATCAAAATCAAATGGTGTCTGTCAGTGTCCTATTGTGTTCGTGAGTGCGCTCGTGTGTGTGTGTGTGTGTGTGTGTGTGTGTGTGTGTGTGTGTGTGTGTGTGTTTTATTAAATAAAGTAAAACCGACTGGACTGATTATACTAAAATTTTTACTGATCATTTTTAGGTTCGCTTGTCAAAATTAGAAACTATTTATACTTCTAAAAGTTTTAAACAATTTTGTAAGTACTCCATAGTTTTTAAAATACCATAAGAAATGCAATACGATAAACCAATGCTATTAGTTGAAAGTGATCAATTTTATCAATATTATATGACTTCACAGCTATAAATTTGTATTAATAAAACAATTATTTCTTCAATTAATTCAATAATTGTTTCAACTATTATTTTTATTTTTTTCACATTTAAGGTTGTACCAAATATTATATAGCATGCAGTACTTATTCAGTAATGTAATACTGACATGTAAGACCAAGGTAATATCTAACTTTCATAATACATTTAAATACTGTTATAAAACCCACCATAGTTATCTTTTGTAAGAGGAATGCTTCTCATTCCTGTGTATGTGTATATATGCTCGTATTTTCTACATTGTGGCAACAAGAAATACTCGATATAGGCGTCAAAAATATAATTCAGTCAAACCATAAGTGTTTAAGTGTACAAAACCTATAAAATTGCGAGGGAAAAGGCCGGTAACAGGCAGGACTCTTGTAAGATTGCCGTTTAAACTGGAAGTCCGTGGGGGTGGGCTTAATATGGTACATGCATATTTTCAGGTTCAAAGTTAGGTTTCTAACTGTCTGTTTCCGCTAGTTTGACACACTTATCAGAATATACATTCTGATGGATGTTGTTCAGTCAATCTCTCGTAAAGGCAAAAATAACACTCTTTATTGAAATCCAATATCAGTTTTACATTCGCATATAGCGCATTCATCTTCTTCGCTATAGTCGTTTGAAAACAATTACTTGTAAATTTTTTTGTGCGAAGTGCCAACATAGAATTTATATTGTTTCTAAGACTCGTTCAAATGTCAGTAGTCTTGTAACTTCTGTCATTGAATATGCAGGATAAACTTTACTTCAACTATGTTCAAAGAAATGAATTATTCACGATGATATAAAGCAGTCTTGCGTTATTTTGTATATTTTACTTTGAAAATGTTCTGTCAGTACTTGTAAAGGCCATAGCAACGGGTGGAGAGATACTGATTTTTAATCTTTTTACTTACTTTATTATACTTCCACTCTACGTTTGAATGGGTTGGTTTTGATTGAATTAAGATACTGTATAATTCAAAAGGTGGTTCTGCCTCAGAATATCTTGCCCTTTATTAAATCTTTATTGGATATAGTGCAAAATTCAGTATTTGGATGTAATTTCCCAAACTGCAACGTAAATGGTGATTATAAAGTGTTTTACTTTAAATAAATCCAATAATATTTCATTTATAATTAAACCTAAATGTAATAAGTTGCAAATGTTATCTCAATCCAGTATTCCAAAGAAGGCCACCAAACAGTAAAGTATTTTTAGTCGCACTTAAGTTAAAAATGTTATTAATATATCGCACAACATAACAAATTTACAGATGTTCAATGCTTAAATCCACTTATAAGTATTACAGGAAACATTAAAGTTCAAAAACTTCATGCATTAAACATTATTAGCTTATAACTAATACAAGTTTTTGTCCACAGTTATTGGCTGTAATGATTCTGTAGATATATAACAGTCTAGCTGTATTTTGTTAAGGATTTATATCTATGATTTTGATCAAAATCTCAATATAGTCCAGGAAAGTAACATCTTACGGGTAATTCTATTTATGAGTTAAAGTTGAAAACTAATAATACTCTACAAAAACTATCACCTATTGTATGAAGCATAACATTTCAAATATTATATTGGTGTTTTTATCATTTTACTTCAATTTTAACGCCTTTATTTGGCATATATGTATTTACTGATTTGTGAAATTACATATGAAAAAAATCATAGAAGGTCAAGTATCAATTTGTATAGTGAGTTTACGTTTCTATAGTTAGGCCGCCCTTAGTTGCGTTCTAATTAGTATTGCTTTCTTTGATCAAACACATTTACCGTTTTATAAAAAGTTTTTCTTTTCTTTGGTATAAAGAGGAAACACGTCAGAAATGTTAGCTTTAATTTTGCTCATTTCATCAATGGCACATGGAAAACCGTTAAACTCACGTACTTTTATCACTGATAATTAATCTACTCTTTCAAAATATCATAAGGTAACACCAATGACCGACCACCTGTAGAATGTCTTCAAATGGAAATAAATAAAGGTATGTAAAATGTTTAAAGACTATGAAAACTCTAACCTTTGACTGGTCCAAACTTTTAAATAAACAACTTAAATACAACACTGCAGTTCATTAGTAAATATGAATATCTTTAATTATGAATTATCCGTTTTATCCTGGCAAATTTTAATGTAGTAAAAGTATTATTTATGGATGTTACACCACCTCAAAGATATTGTAAATAAATACTGTACGTTCAAGACTACATTAAAATCACCATACAAATAAAAATTATTTATTTTTATTAGTATTTAATATGAGCAACCTGAAAAAAGTGTTTAACTTCTATTCCAGAACCTTCCTCAAATCTATGTTTAGCAGTGAAAGTAAAAATATGACTCATAAATGTGACGAAGAATAAACAGAAAGTTTTAGCGACACGAATTCAAAGCTCTCGGCTAAAGTTCCAAGTTAAACCAAATAAAGAAGTTACATGACGTCTTTAAAGTTGTTTGCAAGAACCGCCACGAGAAGTAAAGTTTGAGACTTTTGTCTGACGTTGTCATCAGCTGCAAGTTTTAGACAAATTTTTCATCTTATTCTTTGAGAAATGTATATATAATAAAAATAATCTTTTATTATCTTATTTTTATATGGGGGTTTAAAATAATCTTATTTTTTAAAGTAGAACAGCTGTAAAATACAACATTTATTGCAATATAGATTCACTAAAATGAAGTTGTCATTTTTTTGCAAAAGAACCACGTTACATATACAAATCTATAGAAAATTAAGAGTCAAGGTCTATGTTACAGTTAGTCGAGATGATCACAAAAGGACTAAAATGATATAAAATAAACCAATAATAAATTCAGTTTGTGAGTTACTAAAAAGTACAGTGTAATTTTTTTATTATTTTGGGTTGTCCATTCAAGCTTTATTGTGGGATTGGTTTTCCCCGTCAGCAATGAGTAACGGGATCCTGATAAAACAAGTTCGTCTCAGCTTTTGTGCCACGACATGTTCGACGCTTGACAGGTTGCGGCATGAACGATCAATCGCGCATGCGCTCCAACGCAAACTCGTCAGACGGACAGACCTGCAGAGGAGCAAGAGGTCAGTCTACATATTCCGATCACCACGATTAGACCTACGGTGCGCTGAGAACTTAACGTCACTTCTTCCGAATTGTTCGTGAGATACGGACATAACGAATACTTATTCCTATTGGTAATTTATTACTTTATTTACTATACATGTCATAATTAACCTTTCGTTCATATTCTGTATCGTTTTTATATGTTGTACCACACGAAATTAACTTATAACGTATTATTCTTGGTATTCTGTTGCTTTACTTACCACCTTACTAAACCTACCTGTATGTTCGTGAAATACGGACCTAACCTTTAAATTGGGTATTAGTGGTTCTTTTACTTTACTTACTATCGTACTAAACCTATGTTCGTACAATACGTATTTCACCTTTAAATTGTGTGCCAGTAGTTCTTTTTCTTTATTTACTATATTACTAAACCTATGTTCGTACAATTCTGACTTAAACTTTAAATTGGATATTAGTTGTTCTTTACTTTACTTACTATCTTACTTAATCTGTGTTCGTGCAATACGGACCTAACAAATAGATTGTTGCTCTAGGTCTATTATTACTTCTCTTACTCTCTTACTTAATCTTTGTTCATACGATACTGAGCAAACGTTATATATTATTCTTAATGTTGATATTAATTTTGTTCATACTATTTTACATAACATATAGTGTGTTGCGGTTGAGATAGCTTAGATTTAGACAGAGATTAAAGTAGTTTCGCTTTTGTGTAAAATCCTTTTCGTTAATTGATGATAGTCAATATCTTACACATTGGCACCAATTTATTTCAAATTCTCCATTTTATCAGTCAGTTAGGTAATGATGAATTAGTAAATGCTTGAGGTTTACCACCACCTTATGTGATAGCAATATATCGGAACCCAGCTGACATACCTAATCCATAAGAATAAAATTTAGACCCCTGAATCGAATCCCTGCTTGATTGTGCTCATCTATGCGATACGTGTCATTCTTAACAGTAACTGGTTGTATTAAGAAAAGACTGTATTGAGACAAGTTACTGTAATTATGCAAACGTTGATGAGATTTATTTATATTTTATATGTATTTACCAAATTACTAATGCGTTTATAACCGGATGTAGTAATGGTTACACACACACACACACACACACACACACACACACACACACACACACACACACACACACACACACACACACACACACACACACACACACACACACACACACACACACACAGAATACTTATCAGGTGTATGAAATATTGCTGTCCAAACGCTTTAGTGCCCTTTCCAGTAAAAAATTTATAGCAATAACTTGTAAGCAATAAAATTTAACAAAGTAAACAGCAATCGCTAGTAATAATTCATGTCCATTACAATACTTGAATGAAAGTTGTTAGATATTGAACACAGTCCATCCTAAGAGATTGGAAAACTTTTTCCGTTTGCTGAACCCATAGCTTACATTCTTTTCCTCCTTGGCAAACAACGACATGGGTTTTCTTTTTATATAGCGATATCTTTCACATTTATAGCCTTTTTTAGTAACAGGGATCATTGTTAACTCAGTCTTTTAGCTTTGTTTTATTAGCTGAGCGTTAGCGAAGGCTATCGTTAAAGCAGCTAAAACGTGTTATTTCGGTCTATGCATTATGATACCTTGAAAGCGAAGTTATCTGAAATTTGACATGGATCTTCATATCTGTATATGGCACGCATGTTCCGTTTTAGTACTTGCATTATCTTTCAAAATCAATATACCAGCGATTGTTATATTTTTTTTAAACAATGCAAACTGTGTCGATTTGGCAGACACTATATTTTAACAAATAATTGCTTAACCTGAAGTAAATTAAGACTAAAAATCTCTTTACGAGGTATACAAGATACCGTAATTGCTGTTCTTTTGTTTGTTTCCAGTTTGGTCTGTTTATGTGATTCACATACATGCAGTAATGTAATACAAGATTTTTCTTATTTAAGGTAGAGCCAAATACAATGAAACTTTTTACGTAACATTGAAAGTAATATATTTATTCATTCAACTAAAAGCATTATTAGTTCCGCTAGTTAGTTCGTGCAATAATAATGTGCAACGTGATCTAACGAATTTCATGATAATACACTGAGTTCAAAAATTAGAGACTCAATTATTCTGATACCTACATGAAAGTAAATGGTTATGAATATATAAGGGTGTTTCTAATATGAAATTAGTTTGTATTGAATTAATTAGTTACTAATTTGTTAAAGACGCTCACTTGTAATTCTTAGAAGTTATCGCGTAACTTTTAAAAAAATCTTTGCGATTTTATATCATGGGTAGGGCTACAATATGCGGATGTCTATGAATTATATCCAAATACGCTGAAGTCAATAATTTAATGGTCATATCACTGCGGTGAAGTCTTTATTGTGAATTTTAGGGTAATAATAAAACGTTTTGAAGAAAAATTATATTTATTTGTTTAACCATCCCATTACGCACAAAACACGAATTTTAACAATTTAGGAAAATATAGACAGTTCAAATATTCTCATCCAACTTCTAAAGGCAACCTAGGCCTAAATAAGAGCGGAACTTGTTTAGTTGCAATAAAATATTTACAATAGCGTATTAAGTAATTGAAAGAACATATATAAACTCCTTGAGATTCAACATTGAACTTACTGCATAACTTTACCAGAAAAAAATGGAAATCCAAGACTTGATCCATTTAGGGGAAATTACCCCTAGAATGAACAGATGAGATGCTAAAGGAATGAATAACTGTGTCCATTTAGCCAACACAGAAATTAGAAATTTGACAATATACACGAGTTTCCTAAACATATGTGGATTTTAGTGGAAATGGAATATTCTTTAAGTTTCATAATAATCTAGGGAACTAATTTAAAAAAACTTTTAAATGGCCCAAAGAACCTTGATCGCTTAAAAGATAACCCTGATACAAATAAAACCTCCAAAACTGCATCAGTGCACTACAGTTTCAGTTTGATTTATTCATTATAGATTTTTACATTAAGGGATAATAAACATACACAGGGAAAAGTTGAGCAATCTATACCATTAAATCCCTTACTTCGTGATACAAATACGTGATATAAATACTGTACACTGGTCACTATAAGATATTAGAAAAACTTTCTCTGTTGAAGTCAACTTCTAATTCAGTGTTCCTTGGTAAATTACGTTTAACGACGTTTAACTTGGATGTGGACACCTTAAACACTGTTTGGGGAAAAATATATAGTATAAATTTAAATATACTAACAAATCAATCAATAAAATATAATGAATCAGTGAGATTATTGGGTAATAATGGGTGTGAATTTAGTATTTCATTAATACTCTAATAAGAATAAATAAATAAAGACAGTACATTTTTATGCTAGAGAAAGCATTTCTTGTCAATAAATCTTTATTGAAATGAAATTGGACTATATACATTTAATAATATTAGGCATATAGTAAATTTAATGTAAATTTAACATATTACTTGGCAAGAATTAAGTGTCATGTACAAATATTATAAAGTATTTGACTATGGTACTCAACTGAAATGTACCTTATATTACTAGTACTGAGTATAATCCCTTACACAACAGATGCTTAGAGAGGGAGAGTGATGCGCAAAGGAGCTACATCATCATCATCATCATCATTAAAATCATTACTTCTATTATTCACATGTAATTACGCTCACTATGTGATTCATATGCCTCTCGTGCAATGAGTTGTAGCCTTATGAGTTGCTACGTAAACCAAGTTCGTATATGTGGATGTGAGTACTAGAGAATATTAAAGAATATATAAAATATTTGTTTAAGTCAGCAGTATATGATAAAATATGTTTATGCAATATAGAATATACAAATAATTTGTATTAACAAAATAAATCGTAGTCTTGGTTTGAGTTTTCTAATATCTTATGTTCTATATTTTCTAAGTTAGTATCTCCACAACGTTGGGGAGGTTTTATTAAAATAAAATATAGGAAACCACTCTAAATTATTTCTTTGAAATTAAATCTAACACCAAAGTAGCCTTTTTCAAAACTTTGAAAACTTTTTACAGCATAAATAATAATCCGGGAACAAATAATCTCACGTAAAATCAAGAGAAGCAATAAGGTCTTTCAAACCCAAAATTTTAATAAATAACTATTTACAAATTATTACAAATCCAAAATTTCAAAAACTTCAACGAATTGTCTAGTAATGTGAAATTGTGAAAAATCACAATTAATTTAAATAGCAAGTAATGCTAGGCACGGGTTTTCCATCATCCTATATTACCAAGATCAGTAGATATTTGGTGATTCCAATGTTCTACTACGCTGTATGTATGACAACTTAACTACAATTTAGGTTAAATGAAAAAACCATACCTAAGCGTCCGGACATCTAAATGCCAGGCTTCACAACTAACTTTATATATATCAACTTCATGAGCTGTAACTATAATTATTATAGACAAAAATAGACCAACTGTAAAAATAGAGGCCGCAATATATCTGGCCCCATTTACCAACAAGCGACAACTTACCGGAAGCCAATAGTAAATTGCGATTGTCATGGCAGAAACAAGATAACGGAAAATTATTGCTTCCTTCCATATCAATGCTAAATAAAGCCATTTTGAAACAGCACATTGCATGTGTTTTGCTGTATTCTTTTGGATTTTTGTAGAATGTATTATTTGATTTCTTTTTTTGTACATTTTGCAGTATTTGCCGATTAATAAGCTAGCTATCACTCAGCCATTTTGTTTTTATCTTGTATTTTAAATTGTTAAATTAATATAATAACAAAATTTAGTTTCAATATCTAAATAGATTAATCATATACAAACAATACCATACCAACTACCATGAATATATCATATTTCTCCATTCAAACACAGAAACTACTTTGATAAATAACAACAATAAAATACGAAAGGATTTTCCAAATCCCTGTAAACGGTATCGCAGAACCGCTTTCCATCCATTTCTTCTATTTATGATGCTCATTTATGTACAGCTTGTTCTCTCAGCCTCTCATCATCTGGGAGATGTTTTAATTTTGTAGCCTTGAGAGGAATATGTCCTTTCCTTGTCTCAGAAGAGTTTAAGAAATTATTAAATTATATTAATCAATACTAGTTTAAAAATATATCCGTAAATGTATAAACATTAATGCAATCTATGTCACCTTGTACAATAAGCCTTACTTATCAGCGAGCTTCAGCAAAGACTTGGCCGCGACAACTAGGGTAGTAGAATATCAATGTTGGGCGTGTTGGGTTGATATATAGAAATGATGTCCTAACAGTTAATACCGATCGACATTTATTCGTGTAATAACGATAGTAATACTTTCACACCTTAAAATATTCGTCCACCTGAGGTCAGGTACCATGTATATGGGCATTTTACTCATATCTTAAACTAATTTAATTTAAAATTTAAAATAAGAGAGTAAGTTTAATACATATGCGTTAAATCTACCGAAAATTTTTGTTTATTAGGGTTGTTTAGATATACAATCTGAGACATATGATAGGAAAAATATGTGTATAAGCTCTTATCCATCCTAATATAAATGCCAGCATATAATGCCTAATATATAATGTTGATATAACCCCGTGTACAAATAAATTAAACCCAATATTGAATGGAGTAAATTGTGTTAAAGCATTTTAGGACGATTTTCAATTATTTGTATAATTTGGATAATTTGCCATGAGTTTTCAAAACAGATGGGAACTTAGGAAAATTCTAATAGTCAGACTGAAGTGTACTGTGTGTTGTAAGGTCACATGCGGACTTATAGTTTTTGTTATTTTGTTAAACGTCATTTTTAAAACACGGGAAGGCAGATATTTTATAATGTTATAGCACACATTTGTGTCAAGTTACGTAACTTGTCATTCGGCGATAACTTTACAAAATTTAAATTGACAATAGAATGTAATCAGTAAATATCTGATTACGTAGTAATCAAAGTATATATCCAACTTTAAAATGATTGAAAATACATATTACACATCTAAAGAATAATTACGTATATTATAAATATAATCAAAAGCAAACAAAGTTTTTTAATTTATAGTTTTGGATTTAGTATATATTTTAGGGACAAATAATAACTATCGTATATGAACATGAATAAGTATTAATAATATTTCAATATGAATCTCATAAAGATGCGGTTTCAATTAGGTACTATTCAATGAGTCAAAAATATTAAGATACAAACAAATGATATACAAATTCAGATGATATTAAACTGGATTATGGACTGAGATTAACTGTCTGTATCAAGTGGGTCTTAAACCATCACCTGTTTTAAACCATACAAACATCTATACTATCATATAAAAATTAATGGTGCTTCTCCTATTTAGTATGTGCGTGCGTGCGTGCGTGCGTGCGTGCGTGCGTGCGTGTGTGTGTGTGTGTGTGTGTGTGTGTGTGTGTGTGTGTGTGTGTGTGTGTGTGTGTGTGTTTTACACTAACACCTCCAAAGTTTCGAAAAATCCTATCTTATCTCTAAAATTGCGGAAAGTCTTATCTTGGTCTCTACATTTTAATTACAGCAGATATGAGGAGGTAACATTCAAAAGCTCACATGTCCAAAATTGAAAAAAAATCGAGCTGAGCACTGATTATAAACTGTTAGTGAATGTCTTTATGACTACACATCTTTTCCAGTCAAAAGCTCACACAATCTATTTTAAATCAATATATAAATATCACTTTCCAAGCAAAACCTCACTTATTTTATTGACAGTTCCAAGCAAAACCTCACATGTACCAAGAGCCAATAGGAGCACGCCTTGCAGGTCACGTGACCTGTCAAAGACGTGTCAGCTGTTTTTTATAGCTGTCCATCAGTTTGAGGTTATGCACTGTAGATTTTGCATTTACAATAGTAGTCATAGTGTTTTCATGTGAAAATATGGAAAATATTACCTGTGAAAGTGGTGTATTAGTTAAAAATACGTCTCAAGGAAGTAGGAAGAAGTTTATGAAACCTACAAAGCGTGAAATTGCTAAGAATTTAAAGACATTCTGCTCCATCTGGTTGCAATGTTTTTACCCCGTGTAAACATAATACTAAGGTATTTCAGTGCTGTAAAGTGCGCCCTCAGGATGCATTGAACTATCGAAAAAAACCTGTACTGTTCTTCTAACAAACAACTACAAGATCAAAAAGTAAGTAGACTTATTTCACATTCTGGAGTAAAGCGTCAGAGATCCCGCACAACTAATTGCCTAGGCCTAGGCCTACCTAAAAAAAGTAAATCTCACAGCTTTTCGGGCTCATTACGTGTTTCCTGTGGCTAATGGAAGTAATATCACAGTCTGCAAATCATTTTTTCTGCACTTAACTAAATTCAAATCAGACAGGGTTAGGCAAATTTTGAAGAAACTTCGTCTTGGCAAGGACTTTGTAGAAAACCGAGGTGGGGATCGAGTAAGTGGTAAGAGTATTCTAAAGAAAAATTCTGTTAGAGAATTTATAGGTAATTTAAAAGGTTCAGAGAGCCATTACAGCAGGAAAAAAACCAAAAGAGTCTACCTCAGTAGTGACCTGTCAATTAAAAAGTTGTGGGACTATTTATGATAGCTCTACAATTTCCAATGATCTTAAAGTCACAAAATCTATGTTTAGACGTATATTCTGCAATGAGTTCAATATCGGATTCAAATCCCCAGCATCGGACATCTGCAGTTTTTGTGCAATGATGGATAATAAAATAAAAAGCGCAACACCTCATGAGAAGCAAGGACTTTTTGTCCAAAAGACTATTCACAAAAAACGCGCTAAAGCATTTTATGAACTCTTGAAAGAAGTTAAAGGCAATGAAGTAACATTATGTTTTGACATGCAACAGGTTCAGAGTCTTCCACGAACACCTGTACAACAAGCATTCTATGCAAGGCAGCTGAGCCTATACAATTTTTGTATTACGGATGTGAATACAAAGAAGCCTGAATTTTTTATGTGGTCTGAAGAGCAGGCGGGACGTGGATCTACAGAAGTTGGGTCTGCTCTGATAAATTTTTTGAGCTCCTACAAATTCGATGAATCTATCACCCATCTTAGACTTTTCTGTGATGGGTGCACGGGCCAAAATAAGAATAACCATATTTTGCATTGTTTGATGTACTTTTTGGCTAAAACGGAAGGGAACTTGGAGACAATTTCAATTACTTTTCCTGTCCGTGGACATTCTTTTTTACCCGCAGACAGAGTGTTTGGCAGAGTAGAAAGAATATTGAAGAAAAAACCAACAATAATAAATAAAGAGGAATATTTGGAAGAGTATAGGAAAGTGGGTCCTGTCAAAGTTCTAGGCACTGACTGGAATCTAAAGGATTTGAAGAGTTTGGGGGGGAAAGAAGGTTTTCTCAAACCATTAGCTATGATCAGTGAAAAAAAAGAGAATATTTATGACAAAGAAAGTATCCTCTAAAGGCACCATCTCAGTGAGGGTAAAAGCCAACGAATATTTTAGGTTCGAGGATGAAAACCTTAAACAGTTAACCCTACTAAAAAAGGGAATGAATTGGGCAACTATTTTAAAGGCTCCGCTTCGAGAAGTGCCTTTGATTCACCCTATTACCAATGCAAAGAAAAAGGATGTTGATGGCCTATTGAAAATCCTGTTTGGTGAACATTGGGGTAGGGATGAAAGCCTCTCCTGGTACAATGATATAATACACGGAGAAAATACACCAACCATTGAGGAAGAGATCGAGGTGCCCCAGTGTGACTGCCTAGAAGACGATTGTGCGCTTCACATTTAGTGTAAAGACTTATTAAAACACAATGAGAGATTTTCATTTCACTTTATACATGATTTTTTAATTCCTAGAATATAAATTCAACTCTTTAATATTCTTTAAGTAATTTATCTTTTTGGTATTTTAACTTTGTGGTGTTAAATAATATAATATTGTAATCTGTATATAATGTTCTTATTAACCTTTACCTAGACATAAATTTGTGCTTACTTAAGTTTAATTTATCATTCAATTACTGCAAATGAATCCAGTCAAAACAACACAAAATGAACCTCAGTTCTGAACAAAAGCTCACATGTCCCAAAGATTCAAACAAAACCTCACATGTCCAAAATTTAAACCTAAATATTTAGTGAACCTAGCACATTTTAGGCTCGAAAGCTTTAGAAAAATGTGTTTTGGGGACAAGGAAAAGGTGTAGGGCAGCTTATTTTTTGTTTCAATTAACAAGGTTGCTGGAGAAGAGTTTTTCTCTTTTCGTGTAAATTTTGATTTGATGGACATGTGAGGTTTTGAATGTTACCTCCTCATATTTGTTATTCTTTCAAATACCCTGTTTAATGTAATCAACTGTTAGGTTTAACCATTGTTTTATGACATCACGACTGATAAATTTGTTTATATTTTTTTCCTTGAATGCAAAGACTAATGTAGTAGTAACAAGACATCTAATCGAAATTTTTTTCGAATTGACATTGAGTAAAGTGTAAAAACATTTGGACTAGAAATGTTTATTTTTTGTAACGGTTTATTAATAACGTTCTTTGATCTGTACATGTTAGCAAATATTATGTATCGAGTACGTGATCCAAGAGGTATCGAGTAATGTAAATATCCAAGACAAAGTTACTATAAATTTAAAGACTGTCATAAATGCTGTCTTCGTTGTCCAGTTCTAAGAAGCAGGCTACTCAGACCTGTGTACACACACACACACACACACACACACACACACACACACACACACACACACACACACACACACACACACACACACACACACTCACACACACACACACACACACACACACATATATATATAGCATCTTATGTGACATTAAGATGATGTATAACATATAAGAATCTTAACATTGGAGACATATTTGAGACATAATTCACTCGAACCAGAAGTGCTCAATAAATGAAATACCTACGAAATTGCGTGTGAAGATGAGTGTCACTTCTAATATTCTTACGATAACCATTAAAATGTATGACACTGAAGTGCGGAGGAAGGGCTCTATAGCCAGAATTCTTTATATTCATAATAAACATGGATATAAAATATTTGTTCTAGATATACAAAATCGCCATAAAAAGCATGGACCTGTTTTAGTAGCACAGTTGTCAACTATATTGTACATTACATTTGTTCATGTTTTCAGGGTTGAGGTTAGGATTCTATCTGTCTGTTTTTACAAATTAGACACACTTCTAGACTTAAGCTTTCTTGATTTCAGTCAAGTCTTTTTAAGAGCCAAAAATAAGACATCCACCTCAGTAATATCCAATATCAGTTTTACATCGGTATATTGCACATCCATCTTCTTTGATATGGTTGTATGAAATCATAGGCTTGGGAATTTGCTGTAAGAGTTTTCAACAAAGTATGTATAGTGCTACTAAATCTCGTTCTAATATGAGTAGTCGTTGTAACTTTTCTCATTGAATATGCAGGACAAACATTACTTCTACTATATTTAAGGAAATTAGTTATTCACCGTAATGGAAAGTGGTCTTACATAATTTTGTCTAACGTGCCTTCAAAATATTCCGTCCACAGTGTAAATGTCAAGAGCAACAGAAGAAGAATGAAGTACAAGAAGGGAATGAATTAACATGCTTAACAAAACTTGCATGAACACATGCATTAATAACTAAAATTTAAACTATTATATAAAATTAATTTTGACCATAGCAAAGAATACCCGTATCCATATATATTCAATAACGAAATAAAAAACATTAAAGGAGTATAATTAACATAAAATATGATAAATAAATTATAAAATTCAGTATAAAAACTCCATTGGTGGAGTATATTAGTAATTAGAGGAAATGGAAATAATCTTTCTGTTTTCTTAATAATTTATAAATAATATACTTTTTTCATGAATCATCCAATAAAGGAGACGGGTTTTAACGATATATTTAAATATAAACAAATATTTAACACACAGGTTCCAACTTGTGTAACCGTTTTTTCAGACATTTAAATAGTTCAAAGAACTCTGACCGATCAAAAAGGTGGCACCAATGTACTAAACTATAAATTCAGTAGTTTATTTGTGTTAGCTCTATCGCTGGATAGAGTCTAACTCTGGTTAATTTATAATTTTATCTAATTTACTTATTGTTCTAAGAATGTCTGAACAGATTGTAAATAAAATTGTCAAAAAAAAGTTAAAAGCAATAATAAATATAAACAATAAAGGGTTGTGGAATAAATCCGTAACATTCAATTCCTTATTCCAGGAATACGTGACATAAATACTGTACGCGAGTGGGCACAGGTCACTCTGTGAGATTGGAAAACTTTCTTCTCTGCTAATCGAGTCATAGCTTACCGCCCAGTGTTCCCTGGTGAGATACAAGTGCAGACATTTTACTTGGATGTGGACACCTTAAACATTACTGCTTGGGAAAAATAACATCGAGTATAAAGTTGAATACATGAGTTCACTGAATAACAAAGAATTAACCTGTCAGAATCCCAGGGTTATTATGCATGTAAATGTAATATTTTATTTCCTTGTGCCTCCAATACATGTTAAACGTTCAGTAACCAGAAGTCCATATCACTAAGGAAATAAAACAAGAAAAAATCTTATTTTAACAATTATAAAGTTGGAATTTCACATGCTCTGAGTAAACACAGTACATTCCTAAGCAATTTTTTCCAGGCTTTCCAGGGTTAACCTCAAAAATAGACAGATACTTACAAATATATTTCCTTAAATAACCAGGATATATTTTCTAAGCTACCTACATTATTTGCATTAAACCTCCAACTTAAAGTATATTCATTTACGTCCAAAAGTTAGTAGCCTTAATCAATGACTCAAAATTTATAAACTCTCATATTTTAACTTATAAATAAAGACAGTATATTCGTGCACAGGAGAAGGCAGGTTTTGGCAATAAATGTTTATTTAAGTGGTTTGGGCTCTTGCCACTTATAGATATTAATAATACAACGTACTTAAATGTAAATTCAACAGTGAGATTTAAAATAAAATAATGTTTCATGTACTATAATAATTTTGATATTAATTTGTAATTAACGTAATATTACTAGTAGGGATTATAATCCCTTGGTTGTACACAACAGATGATTAGAGACAGAGAGAGACACACAAAGGACTACATCATCATCATCATAATCATAACTTCTATTATTCACACACAATCACGCTCACTCTGTGATTTAATATACCTCTCGTACATCGAGTAGTTTCCTTATGAGCTGCCATGTAAACTCAGTGTATCTAGATGAGGTTATTTCAAAACATTAAAATATATATATATATATATATACACACACACACATATATATATACAGTATATATATACACACACACACATATATATATATACATATATACACACACACACACACACATATATATACATATATATACTCACACACACACACATATATATATATATATATATATATATATATATATATATATATATACACATAAAACTTCTAAATTTTAAATCAACATATGGAACAATTGTTTAGTTCATGTCATCTGTATTTATTATTATTATTATTTATTCACTGTTTGTTTACTTTAGTTTTTGTACTGTTTTCTTTTATATTTTATACAATTTTTGCACCTGAAGACGGTTTTTCATCGAAATATAGTGCCAATGTTTTAAAAACACTTTGTTTTAATTGTTGAGTAATATACTAAAAATAATATATATATATATATACACACACATATATACACACATATATATATATATATCAAATTCAATAATTGCTTACAACAGCAAAAATAACTCTTAATTGATAAAGCTATTTTAAAATTAAATACTATGTACTTTTATTAAGACGTTAAAACGTCTTTATCCTATAAAACAACGCTATATATTATGTGCCTATAGAAAAAGTAATTACATCACTCTTAAGAAATTTTGGAATTTACATAAAAAGATTTTAAATCGGATAGAGCTTGACAATATCTAATGTTTCTATTTTGTAATATTGAATATTTTATAAAATTCATAATACTGGTAGGTCACCCTTAAAAGTATTTCCCTCTTCTATGTCGGGAATTGACAATGGGTAAACAATTACTATGATATTAGGAAAATCTTCGAACCACTCTAATCATTTGTTTGCAATTACATATACTAAGTAAGTAAACCTCCATATTTTTTTTAGTTTTTAGAACTTGTTAACAGCACTAGTGATACAGCAATAGCAATAATACTTCAAACCAAAGTTGTTAATAAATAAAACTTTTCATTCATTATAACAAATCCACAGGTTCAAAACTTACCTATTAATTGGCTGATAACGTGAAATTTTACAATTAATTAATATAGCAAGTAATATTGTGTTGAAAGTGCCAAGCTTTTCAGGACATTTTTCATCGTCCAATTAATGGAAATATGAATGTTGTTCCTATATTTAATGGGTCATCATTTCAATTATGAACTGAAACTGGTAGTATCATGAATGGAATTTCCTTTAAATTTTTTATACATTTTCAGGTAGTAATTAATAAGATTAGGTAGATAAGATGCTTACTCGTTTTATAAAACAGGATTATTACCATAAAATATCATTTGCCCGCAACTGATATGATCATGATGTTTGTTATATAGGCTAATCAGTTGTTACATTTATTTTATAACAGTTTCTCCATACATTAAGAGAGTAAAAATTAACTTTTATAAATAAATTACATTTTCTCTTTGTGTTTAAGGGCAGTCTAACTCGAATTTATTTATTTTTTATTATTATTCTTTAAAATTTCTAAATCCAATGATGTATAACACATGGTACTAATAAATTTATAACCCAACTTAAAAATATTTTTAAACAAGTACTGCAAGATATCTCAGCGTGGATTTTGCCAGCTCTTACGATTTTTGTCACAGGAACTTCTTATAATAACAAAGTCCCTGCAGAATATGTTTATGCTTTATACGGCTGGCAACACTGTCTGTTTTACTAACTTGTGTTTACTTTTGTGGTTCATTTTCCCGCTCTGGTTGTTGAAGTGCTCAGATCGTTAACTTGTAATTTTAGGTTAAATCTCTGTGCATACGTCCAGATCAATTACTCCGGTAGTGGTAACTACTTTGTGTATAATTGTTTGTCTAACATCACACTGACCTCTAACTCAAACTAAAAATATTTAATACTTTATATATTTTGTAAATATCTTAACACATTAGCTATTAACTTTGAGCCTGTTCAGGCTGGACCTGTCATGTCGACAGGTTCAGCCTCGCCCTTGGAAGCTCATGTCGAGAGCGACATGGAAATACAAAAGGCAGTAAGTACTATTTTGCCCACAGATCATGACTATTCTAACCTAAATCTAAATAACAGGGGAAAAAGGGCACAAGAAAATAATGGCACAGGTGGTTCAGAACAAATTCAATCTACCAATGATTTTAATCCACCATTACTTAAAAAGCCTCACATACAAACGTCTCTATAAACCTGAAAATTCAGGGCCTTTTGAGGTAATCATACAGGATAAAAAAAGAAACAAAATAAACCAATTTACAGTAGGAAAAAATACTTAAAAAACATCATATGGACATTGACCACATTACACGAGCTGGTAAGAATATATCTGTTATTTGTAAAAACTATACAGCAGCCAATAATTTAGTAAATTCACCACATCTGTTAGAATTTAATGTATTTGTACCCTCAATTAGAGTACACACTCTCGGTGTAGTCTATGCAGAGCCCGAGGTAAGTGAATTAGAGATTTTATCTGAGGCATCGTCAATATGCCCAATTATTCAGGCTGAAAGGATCAGACTCGTAGGAACCTTCGAGTCGGAAAAATTACCAGATTTTGTGTACCTTAATTATGTTCGTATGAAGGTAGACCCCTACATGATCAGAGTGAAACAATGTTATGGGTGTTTTGCCTATGGACACGAAGCTAACTCACCGTGTAATAAACCTAGAATATGTAGGGACTGTGCTGGACCCTTCCACACAGATCCTTGTCAGGCTCCCCGCAAGTGTGTTCACTGCGGTGATTCACATAGCAGTAACTCTAAATATTGCCCAGAGTATATAAGGCAAAAACATATTAAAGATCGGATGAGTCTCATGAAAGAAGGTTATCATGTGGCAGCACAGTATTTTTCCTATTATAAAAAACAAGGTAAACCATCTCGATTACTAGGCCTATCTTATTCACAGGTCGCCCAATTAGACTTCACTGAACACTACCAAGCTCACAGGCATCAACACCTATCAGTCAATTGAATGTAAGTAATAGGTATACACCACTGCTTGCAGTCTCAGAACCAACTTCATCCCGCCAGCAACCGTTTTCGTCACAGTTTAAGGTTAGTGGAACTAGCTATCGTAGGTCCATCAGAAATAGTAGTTTATATAAACCTAAAGAAATAAGTAGGCCTATTGAAGATAAAACCAATTCGCCTACCAAACCAGTTTAGGATGAAAAACTTAGTGTTCAAGATAAGTCCCACCTCACATCACTCCTAAAAATAAAAATTGAGGGAAATTAGAAATAAATTGAACTCTACAAACATTACCAATCTAAACAAGTTGATGAAATTTTACTAAGCTATTTAAAGACTGGTACAACAGTTCAACAGAAAATAAATTCACCAAATGTCAAAATAAAATCTACTCTCGGAACATCACCAGGCATCAAACAGTTAGGCCTATCTCAACAAACGAAATTAGTAAATAAGAATGGTAACAAATAAAACTTAACATAGTACAGTGGAATGCAAGGTCTCTTAAGCCTAAATGGCCTGAGGTCATGCATTTATTTACAAAAAAGGAGATCCAAATTGGTATTATCCAAGAATCGTGGTTACAAAAAAATGATAAACTATTAGATAATAATTACATTGTACATAACCTTAACAGACCTGATGGATATGGAGGAACCTCCTTCATTATACATAACGATAAATATACACAAATGCAAGCAATACAGGTAAATAATTACAATAGACCTATTATCATGTATAATATTTACTGCACAAATAATAAGATTAGAAATAGTTTTTGGCATGAACTATTTAGCCAAGATGAAGGTTATACTTTGTTATGTGGTGATTTTAATGCTCATCACCCTTATTGAATTCGAGCAAAGCAAATCACAATTCACAATCACAAAGGTAATATAATTTTCAATGAGTATATTGAATCACAATTCATACTATTAAATAATAAAAACCATACAACATTAGCAACCCTTTACCACCAAGCATCTACAATAGATCTGGCCTTCGCCACACCCAATCTTCATGCCTTAGTAGACGTATGGGAGGTAGGTAATGATTCGTTAGGCAGCAATCACCTGCCTATATTCATGCAATTTAATATTAATTCCCTATCTAATGACTTCAATGTATATACAAGTTATTTTAATACTAATAATAAATGGAACTTTAAAAAGGCAAATTGGTCTCTATATACAGAGACTGTTGAAAAATTTACTAATGAACTGCCAGACATCCCGTTGGAAAAACAATGGGATGAAAATGTATAGTATAATTAAATTAGCAGCAGACAAAACAATACCAAAGTACAATACAGCAATTAATAGGCCTAAATTTACACCAAAACAATGGTGGAACGAAGCTTGCTCTCAAGCTGTTGCCAGCAGAAGGCTTGCATTTAGTAAATTTAAAAAACTGTATGACTGCTCTCAATTATCAAAATTATCAAGCTGCACAAATTAAAGTTAGGGAAGTAATTAGAATAGCTAAAAAACAAGGTTGGGAAAATCTATGTCAAAAAATTAATGACAAAGATAACTCCTCATTTGCATGGAAAATAATTTAAAAAACTTAAAACTAATAATAAGACAAATACATTTTCTTCAACCATTGAAGACAACGATCTTTGTGACAAATTCATGTGCCATATAGTTTTCGGATTCAGTTCCCTTGGAAAGCGAGATAATTATTCCCAGGTACACCTTCTATGAAAATGCTTCTATTATAGAAACTAATTTTAGTATTAAAGAACTAAATGTAGCCATAGATTTTAAGAGGAAAGATACAACACCTGGTTTAGATGGAGTACCTTACAGCATATTTACCACTCGTTGCTCGATTATATATCCTAAATATATTCAATAATATATGGAATGGAAGTATAGAATTACCAAGTAGGTGGAAACAAAGCAGAATTATAGCTATCTTGAAACCGGAAAAAAAATAAACGTTTGGAGACTTCATATAGGCCTATATCGTTAATACCCTGCATACTAAAATTATTTAATAGAATTATTAAAAGTAGACTGGAATGGTTTGTTGAAAACTCTAACATTCTACCAAATACCCAATATGGATTTATGAAAAGAATAGGATGTAATGATTATTTAATTAATTTTTTTTTTCAGAAATTCAAACTGCACTGACTTACAATGAAACTACTATTGCTGCCTCTTTAGATTTATCACATGCTTATGATACAGTACACATACCAGAAATAATAGGAAAGCTGAAGTGTTATAATATTCCATGGAAGTTTATTTCCCATATTAATTCATAGCTAATCGATAGACAATTAATTTTAATTAGCTCTAAGTCAACTATAACTAGGGTCACGAATAAGGGATTACCGCAAGGTAGTGTTCTAAGTCCCCTGTTGTTCGCACTGTACATAGCGCACATTAATGATTATATCCCTAATTATGTAAAATCACTTCGATTTGCAGATGACATTGTGTTATACTCCTCTGGAAAACATATCGAGACAGTCTACACAAACATGCAACACACTCTCAGCACAGTACAATCAAACTTCAGTCAACTCCATCTGGAATTCAATGCAACCAAAAGTAAGGTAGTAATATTCAAACGGAAAAAACATTAACACCGATAAACAAATTACAAATAATAATCAAATAATACCTGTAGTAAGTTCTATTAAACTATTAGGTATGATTATAGACAATAAGTTAGATTTCTAAACTCATATTAATAAATTGTTTGTAAAATGCCAAAAAGACGTTGATATAATAAAGTCTGTAGTTTGTGGCACTAACGGTGCAACACCTGAGTTTGCACTGATTATATATAAAAGCTTAATAAGAGCAAAATTAGATTATGGGGCATTTTCTTTATGGACATGCATGTAGAAAAGAATTTAAAAAAACTACATTCAATCCAAAACCAAGCCATAAGAATATCATTAGGTGCTTTTAAAACAACACCAATTATTGCTCTACAAGCAGAAGCCGGTATTCAATCCTTAAGCAACAGAAGAAAGTTTCTATGTGATAAATTTATTTATAAAATCATAACTCATGAAAATCATCCAGCATACAGAAGTTTAATGTTTCTTAAAATGTTGACAGACTGTATGCCATACTGGAAGAAAAAAATCAGCCACATACATTCATACAATCTATATCAAAAATTCATTCCTTAGATTTAAATATATTAAAAAAGGAAAGTTACAAAACCTTTTGGGATTTCAACGATCCAATATTAATGATGACCAAAAAATATTAAATTTAAGCACAACATAGACAACCCACATACTTCAAAAAAGGTAAGCAATAGCACAATTAACAAACAAACCATTTTTGGAACTAATCAATACCAACTATGAACAACATTTGCACTTCTACACGGATGGATCAAAATCCACATTGGGGACAGGTGCAGCTTACTATGTCCCAGAGCTGGACATCACAGGTAAGTTTTCATTACAAAATCAGGTTTCCAGTTACTCAGCTGAACTACTTGCTATTTTAAAAGCAACACAAACCTTTAACTCAATAGAACAACAATATATAGTAATATTTACTGATTCACAAGCAGCTATACAAGCACTCGATAAAGTCTACAACAGCTATAAAGGAGAAGGCATTCCAGTGAGTATTATCTATGAAGTTATTAAAAGTGGTATAAATGTAACATTTCAATGGATCCCACTCAGGTATTTATTGTAATTAATATGTAGATAGCCTAGCCTAGCCAAAGACTCAATAACAAACGGCAACAAGATAACAAATATTTACAATCCACCAGATGATTTCAAAGCCTACCAACGGAGAAAATCTGCAGCAGAAAATGAACAGGAGTACCAACTATCACAAAAAGCGCAATGGTATAAATCAAATTCAGACAACGACTATTCATAATCGATGGTATAGTATTGCAGACTTTAACAGAAGGGAAAATGGTAAATATAATTAGATTAAGGTTTGGACATGCCAAAGTAAAAGCTAGACTATATGATATTAAAATATATTTCACACCTTTGTGTCTAAGCTGCACTCAAGCTCAACGAGAAACACTAGACCATGTCATTTTACAATGCCCAGCCTACGAATATGCAAGAGATCGGTGCTTTAAGGTAATTAAAAATTTAATATCCATATCTAATAATAATTAACGTATTTAATGAAATTAGAAGACACAAAAGTATATAAAGAAATAAATAACTTTATCATGACCATAAACAAATACATTTAATAACAAATCAAGAAAACACAATACATATATGTATCCTGATTTTGGCCTTTATATCCGTGGTCCATATTTCGGATTAGGAATGCCTGTAGGACCCCTGGCGGGAAGACTCCCCAAATCTTGAATATCCATCTATAGAATCCCATAGTAATCCCGCTATTTATTAACAAACACAAACAGTTTAGGTACACAAAAGATATATGTCCAATACATTAAACCATAAAACTAATAATAATAACTAATTCTTCCCAATTACATTACCACAGAGGTTTAACAACACAGTGAACCACGAGGTTGCATGGGATTATACCCGAGCCTTTATTATAAACGGAATAAAAAAAAATACTTTTGTGGTTATGCTTCTGCTTGTTGTCAGTTGTGTTGTAAGTGAATAATACAGTAATCTGAGTTACCTAGTTTGAGTTATTTTACATTTTGTGTTAATGCACATTGTTTATTTGTGAATTAGTTTAGTGAATATTACTGTTTTATTTTGTATTAGTTATGGATAACTGTAGCGTTTTTAAAGCTACATTGATTTATTTTTTTATTAAAACTTAAATTAAATAAAAATTTTGGGATCGAAATTTTGGGACTTAATTTTAGATTAGATTGTGAAATGTCAGGGTTAAACCGAACATGTAATCCTTTGGCAAGTTAGTACTCGTAGTTTTAAATTGTTAAGAAGGCAGGTTGACTGCCTTGAATTGATTAGAACTTGTCTTGTTGCGAGTATGGTTCTCCTGGTTTGATACAGCTGGACCAATGTGAGAGCACCACGGATGTCCTGCAAAGTTGATTGGAAAGGGAAGTATTTAAGCGCCCGCTCATAATTTTCGCCCTTCTTTTGGTTTTTTTTCGTGAGTAAAGTTAATTGCAGTGCGCCGTATTTCTTAAATTTTTCCGCGTGTGATTTTAAGGAAAAAATTAAATTCAAAGAAACTACAGAGCATTCTGAACAACTTATTCTCGAAGAACAATAGAGCATAATAGAATCATACAAGTTACATTTGGTTCATGCTTGCAAGAGAAGTGAATTAAATTGAACTTTGTTAATAACTTTAATTGAAATTTGGAAAAGTAGTAATTTATTAATATTTAACTGGAACTGATTTAAAGTGAATTATTAATTTTAAAATTAATTCAACTTTAATAATTGTTAGAGAGAGAGTTGTAATCTTAATTGCAGAGACTTGAAAGTTATGGTTCAAATTGTGTAAAGAGAAGATTAAATATTTATTTTTTATTTTGAGTGAACTTAGAAGTGAACATTTTTATTTTAGTTATTTCCAAGTGGTATTTCATTTTTATTTTAAAACTTTATTGTTTTATTTTAGAAGAGAGCTCTGATTTTTATTTTTATATATTTGATTAATATTTTTATTTCTTGCCAAAGGAATTTTTAAATTTACTAAACGGTATGTCAATTCTTTGTGGAAAATAAAGTGATAAAAACTCTAAAACTTTAAACTTATTAATATGCCAGTTAAAAATAAATCCATTGTTTTTATTTAGAACTGTGATTTTTATTTTAGACAAACCAGATAATATTTAATAGTTAACAAATTTAGTAATACATTGGACTTAACATTCACTAGGATCTTTACTAATCAAAACATATTTTATATCGTCTTGGATGTATTATTGATGATTTAAATATTAAATACTCTGGAATTGGGGGGGGGGGGGGGTGGGGGGGGGGGGGGGTGGGGGGGGGGGGGGGTGGGGGGGGGGGGGGGTGGGGGGGGGGGGGGGTGGGGGGGGGGGGGGGTGGATTTTTTTTTTTTTTTTTTTGCTTTTTTTTATTAAAAATTTTTTTTGGCTTTTTTTTTTTAAAAACTTTTTTTAAAAAATTTTTTTTTTTTTTTTTTTTTTTTTTTCAAATTTTTTTTAAAATTTCTATGCTTGAACAAAATTAAAATTTTAATTAATATTTAATTCAAAAAAAATTATTTTTATTAAAACCAAATTTTTATTTTTAAAGAAACCATTCTTAGTAAATTATCTAAGTGTCTTGTTAATAAATTAGCCTTAGCTTATTTTTAAAATTTTTACTAAAATTATGTTTAAAATTATTCTCTTTGATATTAATTTTTTAAACAAATTTTTTTTTTTGAAATTTTACTTTACCCTTAACTTAATTGGATCTTCCGTTTTTATTTTTTCTTTTGTTACAAAATCGTTTCCAAATCCGAAATGGTTAAAAAAAACCGTTAATCCCTAAAAGGCTAAAAAACTTCGGGGTTTAGCTCCTTTTTCTCTAAAACCCTTTTTTTACATATTAGACTGTATTTACGACTATCAATCATAATTTTAAAATTTTTAACGTTTTGTAATCCGACCTTTTTGGAAAATTTTTTTTTTAATACCTTTATTTTAAAATTGTTTCACTTTTATATTTTATTTTAAGTTTTAATTTGCTTTAAATACTTTAAGAATTTTTAAAATGTTTTCCTTTAACTTTTTTTAAGTTTTCTTTTTTTGAAAAAAAATTTTTTTTTTTTTTTTTTTTTTTTTTTATTTTTTTTTTTTTTTTTGTTCCCTTTGGGGTTTAAAATTTTTTTTTTTTTTTTTTTTTTTTTTGTTGGGGGGGTTTTTTTTTTTTTTTTTGTTTTTTTTTTTTTTTTTTTTCCAATTTGGTTTTTTATTTTTTTTTAAAGTTTTTGTTTTTGTTTTTTTTTTTTTTCTTTTTTTTTTTTAAATTTTTTTCTTTTAAATTTTTTTTAATTGCTTTTTTTTATTTTTTTTTTAGTTTGTTTTTTTTTTTTGTATGGGGGGTTTTTTGTGGGGTTTTTTTTGTTTTTGCGCAATTCCCCCGCTCAAAATTTTTTGGGATTTAAAACGTTTTATTTGTGTTTTTTAAGAAAATTTTAAAATTCTTAAATAATAATTTAATCAATTTGGTTTTTAAAAACAATTCCTAATATTCATTTTTGTTTTTTAATCAAATTAAAATTCCAAACTCTTACTTTATAATTTAAAAAAAAAATAAATTGAAAATAATGGAATTTTTAGAATAAAATTTTTTAAACCATTTCTAATTACTGCAAATCTTACGCTAATCCCTATAACTAAAGGGTTTTTTTTAAGTTTTTTAAAAAACACCCTTCCCATTTTTCCCCCATTAAATAGGAAAATTTTTTCTATTTTCTAATTTTCCCTTTTACAAAATCTAAATTTTTTTTGAAAAACGTTTTTTGGTCCATAACAATTAATAACAAACTAATTTGGGTTTCTGTCAATTTTCCCCTATTTTTTAAAAAGAAAATTTAACTTTATTTTAATTTTAAAATTTAAAAATTTTTTTAAATTTTTTTCTTTTAAACCTTTTAACACTATAATTTTTTTATTGTAAAATTTTTTACGTAATTAATTTAATAAATTGATTTTTAAGAAAAAGAAAAACAATGATCAGATTTTTATAATTAACAAACCGCTTAAAAAATAAAAGCCCTTTTTGCTTTTAATTTTTATTATCAATAAATTGTTTAAAAGGGGGAACAAAACCCAAATTT
The DNA here is from genome assembly GCF_021130785.1 of Homalodisca vitripennis. Taxonomy (NCBI): domain Eukaryota; kingdom Metazoa; phylum Arthropoda; class Insecta; order Hemiptera; family Cicadellidae; genus Homalodisca; species Homalodisca vitripennis. Next base: position 89,048,293 of record NC_060213.1, on the reverse strand, counting down.
CTTAAATAAATTCCAAATAAAAAAATTTTAAAACCGATAATTCTGTGAAAATGGTAACCTGTTTCTTGAACCTGAAGCCCTTTGGGCAAACCGTTTTCTCTATCGAAATTAAAAATTATAAAATTTTAAAAATTAAAAATTACAAAAATCCTTTAATTTAAAAAAAATTTTTAACAAAAATCCATAATTTAAAATTTTAGAACCTTGTTAAATTAAAATTAATAACTTTTCTCCTTTGTTAAACTGCTTTCTTTAATATTTTTTACTCAACCCCAATTACCCAAAGAATTATTTCTTTAAATTACATTTTACAATAAAAAATTTTAAAATTGTTAAATGGTTTTTGTTTCCCAATTTTTAAATCCATGAAGCCATTTTACTCCCTTTTTTTTGAGGGAAAATAAGGTTTTCCTATGACATAAATCTCCATTTAGGATTTAAAAAATCCCCTTTAAATTAATTTCAAACCCCAAGATTGAAAAAATTCTTTTTTAAATGTTTTGCGTATAATTCGTTTTGCTTATATTTTTAACCCTTTAACCGGGGAAAATTTTAAAATTTTTAAAAGTAATTTTTTTCTAAAGGTTGAAATTTATAGTCTGGGAAATTTCAGAATAAACTTAATTTTCAATTGTTCAAAGAATGATTTTTTCAATAAAAAAGTTTCCCCCTAATTTTGATCCCCATTTCCTGTTTGGGGAAAAAAAATAAAATAAGGATATTAATTTCCCTTTATTATTTTTAAGATTTATTGATAGATTTAATTTTTAAATAAGTTCTAAAAAAAACGTTTTTAGTACAATTACCCAATTGAAATTAAAATACATTAATAATTTGGGAAAAAAAATTAACAAAGAACACGTTTCGTTAACTACATGAGTCTGTCAAAGACAACATAATATTTCTACATAGCTCGGCCTTACACAATCGAAACACACGCAAATCCCTAAAACCTGAGGATTAAACTATGTTTTATTTGAGGCAAAAATTCTGAATTCATATCTGTTTTGAAATATCCCCTTACCATATCGTCATATAATCTCTTGTTTCTCCACTGGGCTAAAAGTTAGGAATGGTCCATTGTTTCCGGTGTTACCAAACACCATTATCTCTATGTAATCCCTAAGTAGAAAATTACAAATTTTGGGAAGGGACTTGCCAAATTTTTGCTTTATCCAACCTCTATTAATAAAACCCTGGTTCAGAGTTTATGGATTCCCATCCAAAAAATGTTAGAATAACCTGGTTACCTTAATTATCAAGAATGTTTTTATTAGAGTTCAAATTTCCTGAGGTTAATTAGAAATAATTTTTTTTAATCAAGAAACATGTTTAAATAAGGTTTTAAGTACCTAGTTTAGGGTAGTTGAGTGATTCTCTACATAAGTAAAATTTTGTTCGTGTGATTAGCAAGTCGGGCACATTTTAATACTTGTATTGGCTTTCGTGAAATCTTGTTTAAGTAAGAAGAATAGAGTAATATATGTCAATCATATTTTTCTCTCACTTCATATTTACCTTATATTCTAATTAAATTTCCTCAAAATTCCATCATAAGCTACAAGTTAAGAACTTTCTGCAATATTAATGCGCACACGGCAATTAAAAGTTTTTTAGGCAGAAAGAGCCATTTACTGCAGTTTTTCGGAAAAGTCAAACAGGCAATAAATATTGGATACGTTACAAACTTTTAAACCAATACAGAGTCACACAAGAGAGGAGTTTCTCAAGTTACAACAATCCGTATTTCTTTTGCAACTGTAACGGTTGACACCTAATATTCTATTATCTTTACTAAACTAATTTTTAAAGATTTTAGTATTCTAGTCAGGTAATAAAATATGGAACTTAACAGAAAAACTGTATTCTAATATAGAAAACTCATTACATTTTTAACTAAGATTCCTTAGAGGTAAAAAAGGAAAACTGTAAAACAATTATATTTCGGGTTTTGCCGGAATAGTTCCTCTCTACTTTTCAGTATATATTTTAATTCCTTAATAATGTGATGGTAGATGAATAGTGATACTTGACAGCATTTGAGACATATCTGTTGACACATCCGGTGGATATAAGAAAGTCACCTCTTTATATACAAGGTACAAGATTGTTTAAGTGCAGACAAACCAAAAACGTTCAAACAAATAGAGGCGTCAATAAATTAAACTAACTACCAATTTATTAATTAACTGTATCTATGTTACATTTATTTCTTCCAGATAACGTTCATTTTTAATAACCAGTACACTATTGTAAGTTTGTCGTCCTGGGTAAGGAGTGTAGAAGGTTTTGTTCTGATGGTTTCTGAAATCTTTAAATAGTGTCTTGTAAAAGTCATATTTTGTATGTCTATATACCTTTTGTTTTGTCTGTCATTATTGCCAAGGGTAGCTCAAAAACAAATTAGGTATAGATACTCTGAAGTTGTTACAAAACTCCTGCTATCACTTAAGTGGGGATGGCTGAGACATATTTTATCTTTTAATTACCACCCCCCCACTAAAAAATTTCCAGGATGTGAACAAGGTCATATTCCTAATTGTCCTTGTTATATTGTTGGCTTTAAAATGTAACATGGATGTGTAAGTCTACTGGTAAAATGCTGCCATATTGCATTCAAACCCTTTGAATCTGTGCTTAATGGTTATACGTAAACCACACGATCTGTGACGCAGGAATATCAAAGAAATAATTGTGGCTTGATAAATTAAAAATTAAATTTATCCTATTTATATACTTTGTTCCACTAATAAAACCATAATTAGACATTGATCTAAATCTTATTAAATTGTAAGTCACTCTTGAGGTACCTAAAACATAATACAATAATATAATTAGGATGGTAGGGAATTTTTGAAATTAGAAACGTTTACCCATAGAATGTTTCATTGATTTCCTCGTCTAAAGCACTAATCAATTCATTTCAGTAATTTATTATTATCCATGAAAAATCTTAAGTTTTAACTTACAATACTTTACTGCTCGTAATTTAACTTAGCTTGTTAACTACCATTCACATACCTCTAATATAATTAAATATTCCAATTCAATGATCATGTTTTTATTGAACTACCTTTTTTTCCATCAGGAAGTTATGTACACTATTTAAATACTAATCACAACTGAATTTAAAAAGGACATAACAATAAGGGCCGTTTTGAAACATAGCCTAGCCAAAAGCCATTTACTGTTTAAGCCAAAGTCATCCAAAACATTAGCTCTGATGTAAAAATATATTAAAACCAAAACTGAAATCACATACATTTGTAATAGAAGCAAAAGCACTATACGGTGGAGGACGTTTTTCATCCTTCAACAGGGAATTATATTTTTGTTTTCTGTAATTTGTCATAACCTATTCCATACCGAAACTAATAACTTAAAAAGGATTCCTTTTAGGGCAAAAACAATGTGCACAAGTAAAATTTTATTTCTTGCCTATTATAACAGTCCCTTTAAAACGGACTGAATTAGAATTAGAACTTGTACACTATTAAGCAATCGTCTAGTACGTTATTCATAAATAATCCATAAACCAAAATGGCGTTATGTATTGGTGGTTGATTTCGTTTAAGCTAATCATTATTTTTCTAGTCAAAAGGTAAAGTGCATGAAAAACTAGTATTATTGTATTTGTTCATTCCAGTGGCTAGCAATATGTTCATTATAAAAAAAAACACTGAGTTTCAATCCCCGGGATACATTCCTATTTTTGTTATTTTTGGGTTATAGCAATATTTAAAATATGTCAGGAATTATATTAAAACCTTAATTTTCATACATTTTCAATTAAAACATTAAATTATTAAAAGCTGAAGGAATTTTACTGAAACCGGAACTACTAATGTAAATCCTCAACTTTAATACAATAGGATTTTCATAATATTTTTGTAATTTACTCTTTTTTCGGCCAAAAAAGTTTATATCTGAACAAATTGAAGTATTGTACACGTAGAGTAAATAATTGATTTCAACAAAAGCCTCTCATTATACCAAAATGAAGTAATTGGTGCTTAGTTTGCAGTTGCAGTTCATCGTAATTCACATGAAAAGCGACGAGTGCTGTGGTAAGAAACCAATCCAACTATCAAGGACTCAAAACACAAGATAGTGCACCAGAACCAAAATATACGTCACATCAGTTTGATCGATCAAATGACACACATTAATCTAATGCCCAGTGTTTTCAATCCACAACAGATTTCAGGTAGAAAAAATGTTATATCCTCCAGGTAGATGGAAAAAATCGGCCAGCATACTGACTTCATTGACGCTTACTCAAATTTCGTGGATATAGGTGTACCTTCACCGAACTCATTCTTGTCTATGTACAATTGTAGTTCCTTGCCAAATTTCATGGAATTGCTCTTAACATACCCTGTGATTAGTTTAGCTATAGGTAAATTTAATGGAGAGGAAACCCGTAAGGTAGAAATTAACGTGTTACATAGAACATTCAAGCTCATGCCTTAATTATTACTTGTTATATTCCGTTAGAAACAGACAGATATAAGAGAAATATTTTCTTCATCCATAGTAATAGTTAGATTAAACACAACAAGTTACGAGTTTATAGCTCTAATATTAAAGCAAATACATGGGAGGAATACGTGCTTTTACTTTCTATATTTTTTAAGATTTTGGGCACTTAAATACTGTAAACGTCCCATATAAGGACACACAACTAGGCCTTGGGGAGGAGAGGCTGTAGTGTGCGAAAACTATTAAGGAATTCACATGATATTTTAGTTTATAGCGGGATATACAAATATTGAAGAGCTGACATGTTGGTTACAAAAGGAAACCATAACAAAGAATGGTCAAAAATAAGCACATTGTTCCTTGCTAGAGAACCATACAAAGCCAAGAAAGTGTTTGTGCTGTATGGGTTCCCGAATATCTAGATATAATGCAATATTGTAGAAAAGATTTATCATTTTCTCTACACACATTCCTTTTTTTTACAGTATATATATCTCATAACACTTTGATGAACAATATTTAAGCGAGTTATTCCTTTATAAATTCTTTAAGACATGATAATGATTTTTGGGGTTATAATATTTATTACTTCCTAAGCTCTCGTAAAAAAATCTGAAAAGTCTATAATTTAGTAGTATCAAGCCCGTGTTTTGGACCAACCAATGTTGCCTAAATCTGACTATTACATCAGACCAAGTAAAAAGTATCTTTTGTAAAATGGTAAAAATAGGACTTATCCTACTCTAAGTTATATATTACTTAAAACAGGTTGATAATAATAATAGTAGCCTATAAAATGAAACGCGAATTTTTTTCTAAGCATTATAGTTTAATTGATTATATATATATATGTATATATATATATATATATAAAATCTATATATATATATATATATATAATATAGGAAATTTGTTAAACTATCTTACTAGAGACACCATTGTAACAGATTATATCGTCTTGTCAGATATACTGTTTACAGAGGTATATAACATACAAAGGAGCTGTATCATTATCATAACTTCTATTATTCACACTCAATCATACACACGCTGTGAGTTGTGACTCACTCAGGCATAGATTACGGTCCTTATTAGTTGTTGTGTAAGCTAAACACACAGCAGCAGATATTCTACTTCTGATATTGTCACATCTCATTTAACACAATACATATATCTTGATGATTCTACAATAGTTTATAATTTGCAAAACATAAAACATAATGACGAATGTAATGGAAAGTGTTTTAACTTTATCATTTTTTCTTGTTCAGGAAATAAAAAGACGTGTTAGCCAGCTTCTAAATAACGGTGACTACCCATTAGCAATTTCGAAAATAATTATCTGATATGCGTGGTTTTTGGTAGGTCCTTATTAAATAATCCACACTTATTAGTTTAATAACTCATCTACATATTTAGGTCATGGTAACCCCATCTCACAATACCATCTTTTCTATGAATATTGTTTAAACATCCTCAGGGAGTGTAAACATTTATGCATCATTAAACACATATGTCATGAATTAGTTATACTTTCCATAACGTTGGCAATGACGTCCACTGTCGTCACATAGTCTTAGTTCAAATTTTAAGTTTAACTTTATTTCATCTTCGAGTTAGTGCAGCGTATAAAACTTGACGCTGTAAAAAAACTTCTCTTCTGGAATGTGGAGTCATATTTGTCTGAAGAGATCGAAAAGCAAAACGAACTAAATGTATCGTTTTTGACATCAGAGACACGTAGACAACAAAATAAAGTGTAATTTAGATAAAGAAATGATATAATTGTCTCATCTGGCTCCACAATTGAGACAATCACGTGAGACAAGGAGAACACCTCTTCATCTGACTGCACATAATTTTGGAATGTAGATGACTATGACGTCGAAATGAGCCGTAGGGTTTGTTTTGAGCTCCTTCGTTGATAACTTCTTTTGGATAATAGAGCTGAACTCAACCACTCCTTCTACCGCTATTTTATGAGTATATCCTTCATATTATTAACAAGTAGAAGCACATACTTAACATTGTGTATTATACTGAATGTTCAGAAACTAATCTTTCGAACTTTACCGTTTTGATATTTCATGTCTAAATTAGAATAAAATGTCTTTTAAAAGTATGGCCCTATCTTGTTTTTGTTTTTTTTCGTTTTGTTTTTTTTACCCACTTTTAGTACAATATATCTCTAAACTGAATAAAAATTATAAATCTTTAGGTTTGCAAAATATTTCATCTAATTAAAACCTGATTTTCTAAATTTCATAATAATATCATGTCAGATGGCAGTTATACATATTTTTTTAAACTGTAATAACTCTAAAAATGGTAGTTTTTGTGACAAATTTACAAGATTAGTGCATTATTGTTTACTTTCATATGAAAATTGTGATATCAAGTTCATTTTTACTACGAGAAATGACAACGGAATAGATAGTTACAACAACCCATATTGGTTCTAAAACTATTTTTCACAAAAATAGGTGTCAATTTACACTAAATAAATATATCAAATTGAAATATTAATTTTTTATACATTAATTCAGAATAAAGATATTTCTATACACAGACAGACAGATGGTGAAAAGATCACGTAATGACTTATACTAATAGTTATTCGTGGCTTTTTACAGAATTCTTAATTAAGTAACATACATACTAATTTTAATTTTAATTTATTGTAATTTTAGTGGAAAAATTAAATTGAAGTCACTCGAAAAAACATGGATTATTCTGTGTTCAGTCTTTTTTAAATCCAAAGATTTAAAATTATTCTTTTGAATATATAGTTTATTTAACAACAACAAATAAAATAAAGAGTCTAGCTATCTTTATAAAATATAATTTGTTTTCGCAATAAAATTTAAATAAATATTCTTCAAAAAAAATACATCTGAATCTTCTTTACAAACCATGATTAGCACTATATTAATACTTACTTTACTTTAGAAACATTGTATTACGTTAAAAAAAACACTAATACTTGTAAAATGTCAGGAACTATCATGATAAATCAAAAAACTAAAAATTTACTCAAAAAGTGGAAAGATTAAAAAGTAAAAAGTGACTCCGAATTCTCTTAAACAATACGGTTATGATACACATCGACCTATATTTAAGATGAAACTTCTTACCTAACATCAAACAATGTCCAGACTCTTAAATTACCAAGAAAAAAATCCTTTTTACTATACATTACAAATATTAAAATGAAATTTATTTATTAAATCAGACTGCGTGGAATTTACAAATTGATGACAATCAAAAAGTTTTTTGCGGAGTTACAGCAGCCCCAAAAAAGTGGCGCACTTTTACTAGATAAACAGATATATAGTAGGAAGGTGTGGGTGAGATGGTCAGGCCCCCACTGGCGAACATAATTTAACAAAGAAAAAAGCTGGCGTTTCCTTGATCCCGAACCACTCGACAGCTGATAGACACAAAGAGACCTAGTCATGGGCCAACTGTAGTTAAAAGTTTTACTCTATGCCTAGCTTCATTACTTTTCTTATTTGAACATTTCTGTTTTGTAAAGGCTTACTATACTGAACCTTGATGGGATTTTTAATTGAATAACATTTAAAATAGCAGCAAATCACTTTCATAGACTGTATATACAAGTGATGGTAATTATGTGCATGCTTGTTTTTCTGTATCTGCTAGTATTTATTTTATTTTATTTATTTATTTTATACCTCGTAAATCATTCCACAACAGCTAATCTGTGAAAAACAATAAATGTTCTGTTACAGTGTCTAACAATTCAAAAGTGTCGTTTCCCCATGCTGCAGATTTTCCCTAGTTTAACTCCTTTTATGGTAGAGATTACAAAGAGATAGTCCCACACGTCCATTGTTTACTGATGGCGAGAGAAAAGAAAGACTTGGAATTCTGGCCTATCTGAAAATCGCAGGCGCTACTACTAGTATGTTTCGGAGCCTTGTTTCGTAATTCCATTATTGTTTCACTGTTTTGATTGATTTTGCGACCTAATTCTTATGTTTTAATAAGATAATAATAACGGTACTGTTTTGATCAATTAAAATTGAGCAAAATTTATGTTTGTAATAAATTTTTAATAATTAGGCTCTACAGTGGTTGTAAACAAACAATAATTAAAGGAATAAATTGCTGAAATTGAAGATTTTGTGTATTGTTAAGATAATAATTACTAATATTCATATATGTATAATGTAAATGTAGTGATTTTATGTATATAAAATTTAACATTGATACCTTACTGACTAACACAATATACAGTAAACAAAAAACCTCTTACGTAAAAAAATTTTAACATTTGTAATTAGATTTAAAATTTGCTTCAACAGCTTTACAAATACCACGTCAAAAGAAAATAATGTCTAAGATGAGTCACACTCTACAGGAATGCCACGTTACTGAAAAACAAATAACTCCATTGCTAGGATGAACAATTCGCAGGGTTGGCTGGGGGGCGAAGCGCCTGAAATTACCGCGCGGCAACACACTAGTACACAGCTGTGCGCCGGCACAGGACAGGTCTCTTCTTTTTTCTCGCCACCAGTACTATCTGTGACAACACTCGCCTCTGAGAGACTGCGGTGATTGACAGCTGAGTAAAGCAAACGCTTATTTCCTCTGGGAACGAAAGCCTTGTATGTAGTATCAATATACCAGCGATTGTTACTTTCTGGCAAGCAGTAAAAAATAGGGTCGCAAAAAGTATATTTTTAGTGAGAAACCTATTGTACCTTTTTATAAATGCTAATTACCCGTTCCTTCAAGCTGAAGATAATACATAAAACGTATAACTATTTGAGTTTAATTGATTTATTTTATTCACACACGCTCTGATATAATTCGAGTATAGAGGTTGTTTCTACCAATTAACTGTTAATATATTACTTAAACGCGTTGTAAAAACATTTTCCAAGTGGATGCAATGCTAAAACATTCCAAGTAAACTTAATCCAAAACAAAAAAATTTTTAACGTTACGAACATTTGAAAATATGCTGTAGTCTAAAGCCTTTTTGACAAAGTAATTATACTAGTTTTGTATTAATCAAATATCGTTTTATAGAAAATAACGTTCAGCTGTTCGACAATTCCAATAAACCATCACGATATAAAACACAATCCGTAATTCCAAATAAATTGTTTTGATAAATGACATCAATAAAACACTAAAGGGATTTGTCCAAACCCTCAATAAATGACATCACGAACCCGCCTCTCATACATCTCCTCTATTTATTACTGACATTTATTTAGAAACCAATTCTCTCTACCAAAACATTTTCTAGCAGATGTTATACTTCTTGTAGAATGCATTATTCATTTTTCTTTGTCATAAAGGTTAAAGGTAAGTAGAAGATTCTCCTTCCCACTTCACGTGAATTTTTCAGTTGTTATATATTGTAAACTTCGTTTCCTACTTGTTAACTGGTAGATAATTGTATTTTGAAGCACTTCATACAAAAGGATTAATCAAGGCTTACTACTGCAAAAAAGTTTTAGCAAAACTTTTTTACGAAACAATTAAATGGTTTTTCAATGCTACAAAGATTTGAAAAATATGGGGATCATAAGCCTTTTTGACATAAAGTTTATACTAATTTTTTACTAATAAAATATTGTTTTATAGGAAGTAATTATTAGCTGTTAAAAATCCTAATAAATCATCAACGTATGCGACATACTCCAAAACTCCTAATAAATGTGTTGTTCATTGGTACCCGACCCAGCGAAGAGCTGACAGACAAAAAGTCGTTGCCTGATACCAGCAAAGGAGCCTACTCATGGACTAATTGTCTTTAAAAATTGTACTCTACGGCAGAGCTACCTAATGTGATTATTTGAACATTTCTGTTTTATAAAGGCTCTAGAATACTGAACGTTGATGGAGTTTTTAGTTAAATTAAGTTTAAAAAAGCAGCAATCAATCTAAACAAATCTTTTACCTATATTTACTGTCCGTACCACATCTAATATCTGCACTATTGAATTATTACCAATCTAGGGGAAAGTGTAAACAGTGAGTAAATTCCAATCATATAATGGATCTCGTAACTGAGGTTCAACCTGCAAGATGTCAAAGTTCCTCCTCCTTTTTATATCTTCCACGTCAATGTATAGCTTTAACCAGTCTGTGAGACATGATTTTTACATGTAAACAGTCTATTAAAATTTACTCACTTTTCACGAAACTTTCTTTCTCTAATAAGTAATCAATGTATTTTTAAGCATATAAAATATGTTTTTAAATTGGCATTACCTATAAAAGATGTTTATAAATATTTAAAAATAAGGCAAAGTGTTATTGTGTAATATGCATTTCGGAATGTTTGAAATGAATTGTATCTCCCATTAGAGCCCATTTTTATAAAAATCCGAATCAAAATTTGCAAATTAATTTATACATTTACCAGGTATTGTGAAAATTCGGTGTGAATGGCCTTTTTGAATTCATGTACTCTAGTTTTGTAAATAACTTTCAAAACCGCTCAAGTGTACCAAAATTTTAGTTTTTTGTCACATCTGGAATTAAGGAATCTCCGATTTCAACGACAGAGTGGTTAAATAGGATTATTTAAACTACAGTCAATTGATACTCTTTTGTATTTATGATTCCAATACACATGAAATAAGGAGTGTTACAACTCGGAATTTTTGCTATTTTTGAATTGTGATAATCATAAGAAATTTATGTACTAAGTATTTGCACAAAAGATTAAAAAGAGTGGTTTTTGATTTTATAAAGATAAGTTTCAAAAGATGAAAAGTCTTATTTTTATAAATTAAATGTAACGATAGATTCCAGACGATAAAGATTTGAAAAATTAAACAGCTATCGAAAGCATTTACCTTACTCGCCAACCGTGACGTGAAAGTTAAGTAAGTAATTGGACACAGGTTACTCTGAGAGATTGGAAAACTTCTTTTGACTCAAGTCATAGTTTATTGTTTGGTCTTCCTTAGTGAACAATAAGATAAGACATTTAGCTTTTTAAACATAACAAAGAAACATAATATACTTATTTATTATACTTTTTTATCCGTCAGTTTACAGAATATTACTATGTAATACCAGCTATTAGTAGCAAATTTGTACGCAATATCTGCGGAATAATAAGGATGGCATGCGAAGTTTTTAATTGCATTCTAAATACTTCAGCGATAGTGATGTTGAAAGAAAATTATTCAAATCTCTTGATCGATGCCAGATTATTTAAAATTGAAGTTTTAAAAAGCAGTGTTTAGCTACTAAAGTCAGATAGTGAAACAAAATTGTGAATAGGCTACACAATGATTTTGTATATAGTACAATCTAAATACAAAATCGAATTCATCCACAACATGGCATGCATTTGATTGAATTGCTGCAATTAATTTCAGTAAAACTTGAATTATTTTAGACCAATTTTGAGGAACTCTAAAGTCAAAAATAAAGTATTTCCTTTACAATTCCAACAGTACTAGGTTCCATGAAACATTTGTTAGGAAAGTGGTTGTCTATTGAAGTTATTACACCTACTGAACGTGGATGTTCATGGTTTGCCTTAAATCATTTTAAATTAATTGCAATGAGATAGGTATTTACATTTAAAAAATGTTGAGCTGTCTCCTCCCTACCAAAATAAATCCTATTTGTGGTAAAAGGGAAATGTTGTAACAGTGACTCATAAAAAGTTATATTTATTGTTATACAAAAAGCGTCCGGAGTTCCATCCTATAATTTTTGTCCAATAAAAACTTAACAGAGCGTATCAATAACTTATATTTTGTTATGTGTGTTTTTTGTGTGTTTGCGTGTGCTTTTTTTGTGTTTTTTACGTATATACATTATGTATATTGTATATAACTTCATTCCAGATATAACATGACTTAATTTTTTTTTTTTTTTGGAGAGTTTATACTTTACCTATTGAAAATTGTGGACATGATTTTATATTTTATATTGAAAAAATTAATAAGAAATATCCTAATGGAATCTTATGAAAAATAAAAAATGCACGAATATTCAGTCATGGGGGGGGGGGCATTTCTTCATGCTTTGTTAAGGGTCCGTGCAATATTTCAAGTACAGAGCTCATTTCATTTACAATATTTCCGTCGAACAGATAGACGGACAGGCAATAAAACAGAAAATAAATTTGATAGAAGGAATCTACAATGCGAGAGTAGGCTACTCTTGAGACCTTTTAAAATTGACTTTCTACCCCTATTCGACATACTCTATAATTAAAAAAATGTCACACGTTCAAATCTCATAATATAGTTATTCTCAATTTGTTTACACGTTTTAATTTATTCAGCTACTTTATCGTTGCCATCAAGGTTACTCGTAAGACGAATTTTAGAATAATCGCTAATGCTCAGCCAAAATAAAAAAGTGAAACTTCACATAAGATTTTATGAGCTCGTTTTTTAAGATATCGTGTGAACAGACAGCAATTTAAAATTTTTCTATCCTTTTCAAGTGATAAGTTTTCAATAACACTCAGCTAATAAAAAGTAGCATGCAAGTAGGGAAATGGGACATTAAAAGTTTTATGTACAGGTTTCCTACAGTGACCCCGTTTCAATACAGTGTTTTACCATTTTTATTAAGGTTTTTCAGTAAATATACAAGTAGTAATACGTGATAAAATTATGATTTTTACACTCAAAAGTTTTTTAACTTATCCACAATTATATATATCATAAACAGAATCAATTGTTTTTTCACAATGTTTGAGGTTATAACAAGTTATCGAGATAGTACAGGGTTTGACAATAGCGGACCGGAACAAACGATGGTCACAAATAAAGGTATTGTTTCCGATGACCAATAGATTTCATTGTGCCCAGTCACACAGTCATACAATGTCGTTTGAGCGTTTGGATTAGAAATACCAAAATGTAAGCCAAAAAATAATTAGTCTTCAATAAAAACTATAACTAAAATAACAACTGGTAGTTAAGATGTCTTTTTACGTAACTCTAGACTTTCTATATGATGATTACATATTTATCTAAAAAGCATTTCCCTAATTCAATGAGATAAATTATTAAAACCGGATACCATATAATGACATAGTACTAGTTTTTAAACAGTTAAAAATAAAGTTTTTGTATTCTTATCTTCTATGAATAATCTATTTTCCTATAAAACATTCACACACAAAAAACTAGAAAGGTAGTGGCAAAACCAAATTTCATAGAAATTTTCACTTTTATTATATAACATTATTGGTATTTTAATAAAGAGTAAATGTTACCAGAAAAAAGAGAATTATTTCATTAATGTTGATATTATCTCATATATATACGTGGGAGCGTGCTAATCTACATGGATATATGTAGTACGTGGAAGACAGACCACAATAAGTATCGCAACGAAAAAGAAACATGTTCAAAAGAATAATATATAGTTTAAATTTATTTATAAATAATCTTTAGATACCCTTAAATGAATTGGCCAATTAATTATTAAAGTTACAATAAATAAGTCGATATATTTTTTAATTTATTACAAAGCATTAAATAAGTATTATAGCAAAAACGTTTAAAAAACTGCTAACAATTTGTTAAGTAAGAGTCTCACTCAAAAAAGTTAAGAATTAATTGAAATGTTAAAAAATTTAAATGTTACCTTTAAAGGAGATACAATATATTAAAATTAAAACATATTTATTTCAAAAAAAGAAAATCACAGGCTTGTTCTGGTTTTAAACTGCAATTTGTAATTCCTTTTTAAAATGGTTAGCTACAATTTTAGATAGTTAATTTAAGATCAATCAATTTTAGTTAAAAACCACAATTAAACGTTAAATAATAATTTAAGGCCATATTGATAATACGTATCGTTAAGTTGTTGTTACCTGAACTAACCAGACATGATTGCAAGTGGGAAGTGGTCCCAGGCCTCATGCAGTGTGAAAAATGGTCCACAGTTAGATCAACAGAGGATCCAAAACTAATACATGAATCAATTAATTGCAATAAATTTGAGTACTTGAGCAAGTATTTCATAGAGAAAGATTTCTTATGCAACTTTTAATATTAATATTGAGAAAGCCAAGTCAAACCAAATTTTAGGTCACTGGCTCTATGATAATGAAAGGTAAAACAAGCATTAGGCTTTTTAATTATTGATTAAATTAAAACAAATATTTTCAGTTACATGAAAATGTGACCACCACATCTTTAAATTTTATTAAGTACTACATTAAATATATACATTATAATACAGTTAAACTAATGCTTGGTTAAAACAAAACATGACTGAGAGTTAAAAACTAAGGGATTATAACTTATATTTTTCATTACATTTCATATTAGTTTTAAAATACTTACAACTTAATTGCACCCCGTATACATTTTAATGTGTCACCAAGAATCAGTCGGAATTACCAATTAAAAAATTATTTGAACCGACGTATACTGTAAAACTGGGCAAAACAACAATAAAAAAAGGTAACGTGCCAAAAAATTAATTCATTTTTAAAAATACAAATGAATGGTGAAATGTGTTGGTAAGTGCTAATTTCGATAACTGCTGGACCAATTCGGTTAAATCTTTTCGTAAAATTCCCATTGAGGAGGTTTTTTATGAAAGAAAGTTAAGAAAAGTTACCTGGAATATTTTGGAATTCAAAATTTTTTAGTTTTTACCTTTCATAATTCAAATTAAACTGGCACTAAACAGCTGTTGACCGCTATAGTTTCGACAAACTTTCTGAAACATCTGTTTTCATTTAAATTGTATCAATAATAAGTAAACAGTGCTTGATCGGTAGTGTAATGAAGATAGTAAATAAAACATTAATACATAAATTTTACTTTAGATTGCGCCAGTGACTAATGCAATATATACTGTTATAAAAA
The DNA here is from genome assembly GCF_021130785.1 of Homalodisca vitripennis. Lineage (NCBI taxonomy): Eukaryota > Metazoa > Arthropoda > Insecta > Hemiptera > Cicadellidae > Homalodisca > Homalodisca vitripennis. The sequence continues at coordinate 89,032,961 of NC_060213.1, read as the reverse complement.
TAACCTTAATGAACAAAGTTATGAATGCTTTCACATAAGTTACTTAAACTAGTAGGCTTCCTACACATTATTTTACATTATAAATTAATACTAAAAATGCCTCAACCGATTCATTGCCGATTCATGCCCTGACTACTGTCCAAAAAACAGGTGTAACGCAAGACTTGAATAACGATTTTTTTTAATGTTGCATAACCTTAATAAGGATTTCCCCCTTAAAAAAAATAGTGTGGATTTCACCCTAGGTCGTAAATAGGCTTTTCAGTCATACTTATGTGTGTATTTTCTTCATCAGGACAAGGCAAAACTCAACTATGTCAACAAGATTTTGACCAAAATAGATTTCCGAGAACTATAGATAATCGAAACGTATATTTTCTTCGTCAGAACAACAAAGCAAACTCTACTAAGGTACTGGAAATATCTTAGACCTGAAAATATATGACAAGGACGGAAATATACGCTTTTTGACCGATTAAGTTTTTCCGAGACCTGTGTGATCCGCGGTTACAGCTAGTAATTAATAAAGTTTTCTCAATGGAAAGCTTTGGCCAGGACGTAAAAGCAAAAACAAAAAACATATATCAGAGACTACGACAAGCTGGTCAAAATGTGCTGGATCATCTGCTGTATATTCTCACTGTTCAAACTAATCATTTGATAAGGCAAACTACAAATTTAATGGATTAAATATTATAAAGTAATAAGTATTAAAATCATTCACCCTACATGCAAACAAAAATAAATAATGAACAAAAACATTCCTGCCAATATCTGCCAACTAAAATTATATAAAACTGTGAATAATCACATCTACGTTCATTCAGACCCTAGTCTGTGACAGAGGTAAGTGAGTGCAGTTATAGACATATACAGATGCAGGGTAGATATAGGCTGTCACATTGTCACACTGCTTATGTACACTCGCCAAAATCGCAAAATGCGAAATGACAAAATACGTATTAATAATCATTTTTACTATCAGCCTTTCAAACTGTCCATGATACTGAACGAATTTATTACCAGTTCCCATTAAACGTCTTTGTTTTAAATAAAAACTGAAATTTTCAGTAGGCAAATATGACAATATTACAGTTTATATTACATTATTACAGTCGCGTATATTACAGCGTTTATATTATCCTATTTTATCGATATAACAGTTGGCTAATTTTTTGCAAGTACTCCTAAATATTTTTATTATTTCTTATTCCTTTCGTTCAGATTATTGGAAATGGATGGAAGGAATAAAAAATAGTTTCATTAAATAAATTTAAACGTTATATAACATACGGCATTAGTTTTAAGCTTTTATTCCTAATTATTGTTCTTGGAATTAATTAATGCATAAACATCACGCAAAACCGCGACAAAAACCTAACCACCTATAGTTGTATTTAAAAAAGCAAAATTTCACTGTAATACAAATGTTTGATAGTTGGGCTAAGACCATTAAAAATAACTTAACAATCTCAACACTTAAATCTAACTGCTGTGGATTATTCCACCCGTAAAACACTAAACACACAATCATAGACCAAAGCTACCAACTTCAAGAAATAAAAAATTTCTATGTTTAATCAGCAACAGCAGAATGTTTAGCCTTTCTATGGAACGGAAAACCAACAACTCGGAGTCATCGTTCATTTAGTGCCATTTCAATATAAACAGATATACAATATAGTCAAAATGGTGGATTGCTGTATAACATTCTTCTTTCTCAACGACATGTTAGTACATTATTATAAATAATTGTATAACAAGTTGAGTGAGATATCCAATGTCAGTTTTATAACACTTTTTATGCTATGTTAGGCCTCAACTATCATAAATATTGTTATTTTCAGTATTGTAAATGTTAAACCTAATTATTAGTTGACAACGTTTTCTTCTTAGACTCAACATAGCACAACCAATCAGCTACACTACACAGACAATGTCTATGCAGCACAAAGAGGATTCATCACATCACTTCTATTATTCAGACACAATCATATAGGCGAGTGACACCGTGCTGTGAGCTGCTCAAGTGTAGATTAAGGGTCTCATAAAGAGCCGTGTAAGGTAACAATACGTACTGTACTCCTGATTACACCATATGTAACAGAATACATACGCACTGTTGGTTTTCAGTATGAAAACAGTACTTAATTTTTACAACATAAAATGCAAACATGTACGATATTGCTTACTTATGTGTTAATTTTACTATATCTACTTGTTCTAACTGATTCACTGTAGATTAAAAATTACAAAAGGTTTTTTTTTTTAATTACTGCACAGTGTTATATATTTCATTTGTAGCCCTGAGTATTCCGCTAGCAAAGAGAATTCCACACCTTCCATTGAGTATAATCTGTGACAAGTCTCGCCTCTGAGGGGCTGCAGTGATTGACATCTGAGTAGAGCAAACATGAAAACATTTCCTCAGGGGATCTGATAAAGCAGTATCAATATACCAGCGGTTTCTACTTTTGCTGAACAATGGAAGCTGTGTTGATAAAAAACATATTTTCCTTTCGGCAAGCAATACATTCGAAACACACTTTTTAAAACTGAGCTGTTCAAGGAGTATTATTATTATTTGAATTTAGTTTTTGAGGTTAATAACTTCTTTCCATTAATTACATATCGATATCTAATGCAAATACATTTTAATAAAAATGGAGCGTAACAAAACTTAAACAGTCCAAATAAACTACTTACGTAAAATTTAAAATTGCTTTTCATCTGCATGTTATTCATATTAATTTGTTAAAATAATAATATTGAGATCAACAAATTTTTTAGTACTAAATTAATTAGTATTTTATATCAACTATTTATATACTTCAATATTTATCTACTATTACATTATTATTACAAACAAACACACAATAAAAAAACTTAAATCTATGACATGACCACCAAAAACGAAAACAATAATTGCACTAAATAGATTTTTTTGATAAATTATGTCAAAAAGGGGATTTTTCCAAACCCTCAATAAATCGCTGACATTTAGTTCCTAATCTCCATCTTTGTTTACCGGTGTCTCCATTACAAAGTTTAATGCTTGACTTGAGATATATTGGTGGACATAGTTATTTTGAAACATTAAAAACAATTATATACAAGATAATTTTAATTACATAAATATAATATATGATTTTTATTTCCACCTGAAAAATCAAAAATCTTATTACCGTACACTTGGTACGTGTTCAACGCATTTATTCAGGAAGTAAACACTTCATCGAGAAAATTGGTAATTACTTAAATATAATCCATTATTTACTGTCTAAATTGTCAGCTGTCACATATCTCTTTAGAAAAAAGGTTTATCACATTATTTCTCAGGTCAAGACAAATAATCACGATATGAAAATGGGTCTCCGGTGCTTACTTTCCTATCCGTCTGTATGTATTTATATTTTATGAAAAATTAATATAATAATAATTATCAAATTACATTCTACCGAAACCTATAACATTATCCGCTACATAACGTAATGCAATACTAGATATGTCATAATAACACTATATTATTGAAAAAAAACTAATGTTATAAGTAATATATTCGTACTAGACATGAGCATGAGTAAATAAATAACAAAGATAAATCAAAGAAAATGTAATATGAACTGTAAGTTTTAACGGACTGAAAATAATACCGTAACGTGCTGACAATAAAGTCTTGCTGAGCTAACAGCAATCTATAAACTGATATAACTCACTACTTCTGTGGCAGAAATGTATTAAAGTTGTATGTAATTTAATACAAGTCACTCCAAAAGATTTGAAAACTTCCTCTGTTTGCTTTGCTATTTAGTTTTCCTTACTGTACTGCGATATATATATAATCTGATACACATGTTTGGAATGCACAGTAAATTCTCATTAACCCATTGTGATATTTAACCAAAACTAACCTGTTAATATATTCTATTGTTGTATTGTAAACAACAGTTTACATAGAGACAATATTATAGAGACATGTTTACGCCACACAAAGGAGCTTCATCATTATCACCTCTATTATTCACACACAATGACACTCACACTGTGCTTTATGAACCACTCAGGTATAGAGTAATGTCCTCATAAACACTGTGTTATCTAAATCCATGTATTCCACAGACTGTTGTTTTTATGTATTATTACTCAATAAATAAATACCGAGAATAATTGTTTTGCTTTAACAGAGTATAGTGAAAAACGTTTGTAAAATATAACTCTTACCAATTTGACTAAAATCCATAACCATGTTTAAACTAAATAAGCGTGCTTTGGTCTCGAAAGCATTCAATGAAGAAATTCTGCATTGTATCTCATTTAAAATAAAACGGTGATGTAATTTATATATATATATAATATATATATATATATATATATATATATATATATACAGGGTGATTCGGTTAGTGTTACCGGCACTTTCTGAGCTGATTGTACTATAAAAAATAAAGAAAAAAAGTTCATATAAACATGGGTCCGGAAATGCTTCCTTACTGGGTTATGGCCAATATGAAGATTTCACCAAAAAATTTTGTGCAGGAGGTCAAATGATGATTTGCCGCGTGTTTATGAAGAGATATTTATAGGCGAATGCAACTTTTTCTAAAGGATTTTTAGATGAGAAATTGAATAAAGTTCATCTCATAGCTGTATCTCATTTAGTTTTTTTGTTATACTACAAAAAAACAGAAATAAAATAATTTTGAAAAACACTTTTTTAAGGTTTAACGGACAATTATTTTGTTAAATAGGCATTGGAAGACCCACATTTTTACAAAGAAACTTGCAGAAAATTTAATTATGAATAAAATTATGTGCCACAGGCTATTAACAGCGAAGTATTAGTTTCTTCTGGAATTTAATTTTACAAACAAACATTCTACCAAGCAAGAAATTCCAAAGCAAAGGAAAACCGCATTTTAATGACATAGAGTAGCCTACACATAAGATTTATTAGGATGCAATTTAAATTAAGTTTTAAATAAATTATTGCTTTTCATCTAAAGCTTATAATACTACGTACCATTTTCATAACAGGTGTTCAAAAATCAGTCCTTGTACTTCAATACACTTAGCAGCTCGCTTTCTGATTGATCGAGTTATCCTCCGCAACGCTGCACGATTGTTTTTTGATTTTGTGCGGCGGCATCTTCAATTCGATTTATTAACTCTTCAGTGTATTTACTTTTTCCTGGTACACCAGGTTCTTCATCCAAACCCCATATACAGAAATCTAATGGAGTTAGATCTTGGTGATCTTGGTGGCCAAGTGTGTGGTCCACCGCGACCAATCCATCGCCCGGGAAACTGCTCGTTTAAGTGCATTGTTACATTATGGGAAAAGTGGGCAGGGGCACCATCATGTTGATAAATAATATTGCACCCTGCTGCTAATGGAAAATCTTCTAATAATAGTGGTAGTTGTTCTGTAAGGAATTCTAGGTACATGCGGGAATTTAGATGTCCTCGGAGAATGAATGGTCCTATTAATCGATCATAAATGAGTCCACACCATACATTTACACTAAATCTGTGTTTTGAAATTTGCGCACGAATGTACTATGTGGATTTCCCTCTGCCCATAGTGTGTTCATTGTGAAGGTTGTTGACGCCATCTCGGGTAAATTGAGCGTCATCAGTGAATAAAATGGTTCTATGATGTTGACGGTTTCTAATTAATCCAGTTGCAAAATTCCAATCACGAAGAGGAGGATCTGTTGGTTGAATACTTTGAACTTGTTGTTTATGGTAAGGGAACATGCTATTTTTGCGCAAAGTTTCTCCATACTTCAGACTGAGACACTGCGAATCGCCTAGAAAGACGCCGTGTACTGACACCAGGACTGCGTTCAGTAGCCATGATATATAGCCTCTTCCATATCTACATTATTCTGGGCAGGGCGATCCCGATAATTATTAATACTAGGAAGTTTACCTGTTACTCTTAGGGTACGAAATGATCCACTGATCGTTTTTGGGTTTGGAACTCTGCGATTAGGAAATCGTCTTCGGTATTCTGCAGTAGCAGCGGTTGCATTTCCGTCACAAACGCCTAAGACAAATACCATGTCGGCATATTCTTCCGTTGTAAATAACAAAGGCATTGCAATTGTGATAGTAAGTTACTTTAAAAATACACTTCACTAACAAACGAGTAGTAAATTAATTGTATTAAATTGCACTCATTAAACTAGTACAGAATTGGTAACAAATAATTTGGATTCCCCTCAATAAATTGCAGTGTATTGTTGAACAGCTGATTTGTGATACCAACTTTATAAAAACATAATTTACCTTCTGTAAAGCTAACGTGACAAAGATATGTAGGGACATGATGTAACCATTTGGATAGTCCTAAAAAGTAATAGTATTATTGTTTTTTAGTTGAGCATTAATCTATTAAAATCGTATTTACAATTGTATGCTAATCAATTATTTCTGTACCTTATATCATTACATTACGGTGTTTTATTTACTAAATACGTATATCTTGCTTGGTAGAATGTCTGTTGTAAAATTAAATTCCAGAAAACTAATACTTCACTGTTAATAGCCGTGTTGTGGCACATAATTTTATTCAGAATTAAATTTTCTGCAAGTTTCTTTGTAAAAATGTGGGTCTTCAATGGCCTATTTAACAAAATAATTGTCCGTTAAACCTTAAAAAAGTGTTTTCAAAATTATTTTATTTCTGTTTTTTTTAGTATAACAAAAAAAAATAAATGAGATACAGCTATGAGATGAACTTTATTCAATTTCTCATCTAAAAATCCTTTAGAAAAAGTTGCATTCGCCTATAAATATCTCTTCATAAACACGCGGCAAATCATCATTTGACCTCCTGCACAAAATTTTTGGTGAAATCTTCAATTGGCCATAAACCCAGTAAGGAAGCATTTCCGGACCCATGTTTATATGAACTTTTTTCTTTATTTTTTATAGTACAATCAGCTCAGAAAAGTGCCGGTAACACTAACCGAATCACCCTGTATATATATAATATTTTTGTTTTGTTAGATTTTCCAACAGTAACGCCACCATGTGAGATCTTCAAGGCCCGTTAGTAAAAGTATAATAAAGAAGGGAGTTAAAGTTACTTAAGTTATTTCTAAAAATCTGCTACCAATTGAAATTCTCCCTTTACTAAAACCGTACCCATTTTAGATAGAGTAAAATAACTGTTTTCTGGGTCTCTATATTAAATTATCCCATTAAATAATAGGATTTAAGCCATGTTAAATCTTTATTAAGCTCATGCAACATTCCAAAATAATCATTATATGGTTATATGTTATAGTAGTCTTATTGTTTTTCGGACTGAGTTTGGGAATAATGGATCGATGGGACATATTACTGGTCATTTCTTTCTGTTTCCACAAGCTACTTTTAAAGTTTATTATGACAGTATGAAGAAAGCAGTTTGGGGTATATTGTGTGAATATTCTTAACTTTATTTATTAATTAGGTTTTGTAATAGTGGTTAAATAGTACTTAAAATGCACTTGAAGTTAATTCATCACTGGTTTAGTCTGGAGTAAAGGTTAGATATTAACTTTTTGCATTACACTACTAAACAAGCACTATAGAATAATTAAATTTTAACAGATGTTTAGCCAAATTTAGATTATGAAATATAAACAATTTTTTTAAAGAATCACAAAATATATCAGGTAACTTTCCTAATATTTCTCTTCATAAGAACCTTGCTTGGACGTCAATGAATATCTTACAAAAATTTATTTTTAATAATAAATCAAACAACAACGAGTAAACATTTTATTTTTTAACCTATAAAAAAGTATTTAATCCATCGACAACTTTTTTACTAATTTCAATTAATAACAGGATATAAGTACCTCACACTATGTAACTTAACAGGTTTCGCTGATGCAGCATTCACAATGTGAAACCTAGAGCCATTAAGTTCTCGAATATCCTGCGGACAGATGGACATACATGCATACATAATAAAGGTAGATAAATAAATGATAATGCCCGAAACGCCCATGGGGATATATTTTATGGCTTTGGATAATTACAGCCAAAACGAGTGATCACAGATCATACATTAACCATCTGTCTGTACGCATCCACCCTGTTTCCGTATATTACATAATTATTTATTTATTTATTTATTTTCAATTTTACATGACAGCTACAGGACATGATATAGCACAAACAAAGTACAAAACCTTCAATTATTCCCAAAACAGCTATCTTAACTAAAATTAATGTACTCTTAATATGAATTTTAACATAACAAACTAAGCTAAACTAAACTGCTGGCAGTTACACAAATTAATATTAAAATTTCTTTACACAACATAAATAAATGAACTCTATAAAATTTAAAAAAATAACAACTTGCTTCATTGTACACATTACACTTCTACAATGAACAATAAATTAAATCAAAATAAAAGGTTGCTGCATATCTTTAAAATATTTTCCAAATTATCATTAACAATATCTATGTTTGATTGGTTTTAAATTAAGAAACCGTAGAGTCTTGTACAAAGGAAAGTTATAATGAGAAACTGTTCTACATGTAGGTAAAGCAAATAAATTAAATTCTCTAAATATATGATGTGGTACATGCAAACCTATGTGACTTAACAAATACGAACTATCAACTGAATTATTAAGTAACTTACATAAAAAAACTTATTGAGGCTAGTTCCCTTCTTATGGACAATTTTTTAATCTCAAACATTTCCCTTAAATTAGAAGTGGGCATGTCGTAAGGACATACATAATTATATTGTTTGTAAAATAAAAATTTAAGAAATTTGTTTTGTATTATCTCTAAATTGCTACACTCTAACACATGTATTGAATTCCAGATAACAGAACAATACTCTAATTTACTTCTTATCATAGTTTTATACAAAGTCATAATTGTCTTAGTATTGTGGAAATATCTTGAATTTCTCTTGACAAAGCCCAGAAGTTTGTATGCAATCGACACCAGCATGTGGACATGATCATTAAAACAGAATGAAGAACTAAAAATTACACCTAAATCTTTAATTTTAGAAACATTTTTTAAAGCTTTATTATTTATGAAGTAAATGTTAAAATCAGGAATCCTCCTCCGTGAGTATGACATTGCAAAACACTTATTTACATTCAATTCCAACTTATTAGTCGAACACCAAACATACAACTGGTCTAAAGAATTTTGTAATAAGTTAACATCAAAATCATCTTTTATAGGCCTGTATAATTTAAGATCATCAGCGAATAATAGACATTTATAGTAGCGTATATTTACTTCTCTCTTTTTTTTATTATTATTTATTTCTTACAATAGAATAGAGCAGTGCAAATTTAAACATATAACACGTCGTTCTCGGTATCTAATAAAAATTAATATTTATACAACATTTTGACAAAATTATGTAACAGTAATTGATAAATAATAAACTACAATTTTTTTATATGCAATAATAAACCTTTGAACACTTTTTAGGACAGGCGTCAATAAGCAATTTTTAAGTCACTTTCTAAAATTACTGCAATTCTCTTCGAAAGTTAAATTTGGTTGCAAATTGTTAAGTTTTCATTTATGAAATATTTATTGCTTTTATCAAGGTTTTTAAAATTATGAGGGCTGTAGCTTTTAAAACTAGAGTTCGGTAATAGTTTAATTACTTTTAAAACCACTGAATCAGATAGTAGTTAGAAATTAAACTTAGTAATTAATTGAAATAGCAAATAATCCAAATTGCCAGCGCCATAGGTAGCAATAACAATGACATTTTTCATATTCTAATTTATTTTAAAAATCTACATTGATATCTCCACTTATTAAAATATTTTCTGTTTTATACTCAGGCACAAGTTTTGTAAGCAATTAATAAAACACTTGAATCAACGTATTTTTAGCCAAATGTAAAAAGGCGTAATGTATTGTTGAAATATAATGTAAAAGTAATCAAACATCAATTCGCATTCCATGAACTTTTTTACTCTGATATGTGGAGAATATTAAATTATCTACAGATTTTATTCAAAAATTTGAACTTTTTCTTGATGAAATAAGAAATTTATTGTTGTTCCTAAAGAAAACTTTTACAAATATATCATAATTACATTCTTTTTTCAATTATATATTATTTTATATTATAGACTCTGTGAATATTAAGAGGACATAGTGATTATAAACAGCATTATTAAAAGTCTATCTAAAACATGTCGGAAGAAATCATCAGCTACTACAAGCATAAGTGATAAAATAAATAATAACTTAAGTATTAAATATAATAAAATATGCTTTGGTCATATAACGTTCACTCCAAAGCCTTACATGAGCTGACCGCTTTGTGCGGTCCACCACTAGACGTTGTGCCACTTGGGAGCCAAAGTTTTAACATATATTTTACAGTTAGATTAGTATTGATATTTATGGGCTATTGTTTTGTGTATGTATAATAAAATATACTTTGGTTACAAAACGTTCACTCCAAGGCTTACATGAGCTGACTCCTTTGTGCGGTCCACGACCAGACGTTGTGCCACTTGGGAGCCAAAGTTTTAACATCTATATTGCAGTTAGATGAGTATTGCTAATTATGGACTACTTTTTTACTTGTAAAAATGTAATCTTCCAAGTGTATTTTATTTCATTGTATGACGTGACTATATTTTTTATTAAAATTTTATAAACCAGTAAACCTGCTGACGTTACTGGTTTTATGTATTTACCATGAATTTTCTTGGTATCTAAATAATCCTGGCGAGCATAGTAAACGTGTTCATTTCGGTGTTAGCAATATTGCAGCTGAAGTGGGTGTACTATGATTTTATTTTTTTGATCTAATTTACTTTTTTAAGTTTTATAAGCTGAATTGTATTCTATCTTGTTATGGATCGATAAATGGCTATTTACTGACACATAAACTTAAATTGCAATTTATATGAGTGAATTTAAATTTTTAACAACTAACAATGCGTTTATAATTTAATATAATATTTTTGTCCGTATAATACAATGCCAATTTAATATTGTTACATATCCATATTTTGTCTTAACCTTATATTTTAAATTATATGTCAGGATAGCTAATACTAAATTTACTGTTTATTTATACTTAATTTTATTTCAAAATTTATTTTTACTATATACTTATAGTGCATTTATTACATCACTGTCCTAACTTATGCAATTTTATTAATAATTTAATGCCAATTTAATATTGTTACAGATCCATATTTTGTCTTAATCTTATATTTAAAAATTATATGTCAGGATAGCTAATACTAAATTTACTGTTTATTTATACTTAATTTTATTTCTAAATTTATGTTTACTATATACTTATAGTGCATTGATTATATTACTGTCCTAAATTATACAATTTTATTAATTTACTTAATCTTCTCGACCCCCTGGAAATTTTAAATATAATTTTTTCTATACATTTCTCATTAGAGCTTAGAGCTTTAAAGTGCTATAGATCATAGTTATGATCGTTAGTTATCATAAAATTGTTTGTTTTTTCCTTTGTATATTCCTTTTTCTGAAATCTGGTTATTATGATATGTTGTATGAGTTTAAGTGTGAGTGTGTACGTGTACAGGAGCTCCTGCCGGTTCAGCTTGTGTGCGGTTGCCTGGTCGGACTTTTCCCGCCACTGCTACCAGCGGATCCATTTTAGCGGATTCGCGCGGTGACGACCGCGGTCCTGGGCCGGCCCTTTCTTCCCTTCCTTTAAACGTGATCTCCACAGCTCAACTCCTGTCCCTAACACTGTCTCCTTATCACAAACTCTTTAAAGCTGCTCATATTAACGCTCAATCACTGCCTGGACATATAGACGAAATCAGAGAAAGTTTTCGACCTCAAACATTTGACATTATTGGCGTATCAGAATCATGGCTTAAGCCAAGTGTTTCGTCAAGTGAGGTGGCCCTCTCTGGCTATGTGCTGCTGAGAAATGACAGAATTCTAAAAATTGGTGGCGGTGTTGCGGTTTATGTCAGAGAGGGTCTGAGGTATAGGCTTTTGTCCGCATCTCCCTCTAAATACTCGGCCAGGCCTGAGTTCATGTTCATTGAAATTTGTTTATCTGTATCGGATGTTCTATTGATCGGTGTGTGCTATCGGCCTCCCAGAATAGGTCATCTGAAAGACTTTGAAAATGCTCTCTTACACCACTTGCCCGGCTACAGTCGAGTCTTGATCATGGGCGACTTTAACACAAACTTACTAAAAAAAGGACAGATTATAATACTAGGCAACTTATAACAATGTTCGACTCTACTAACATGACTATACTGCCACTAGGCCCGACACATCACACTGCCGAGTCAGACACCCTTCTGGACCTTCTAGTTGTCACTGACCCCTCTGACGTGACGCATCTAGGGCAGCTTCCAATTCCAACCGTTTCACGTCACAATCTTGTGTACTGTGTTATCAAGGTCAATGTTCCAAAGCCAAAAATAAAATTTATTAAATACAGAGATCTTAAAAAAATGGACAAAGCCTCTTTCATGTATGATGTTTATTCGTCCCCATGGCAGTACAGACATTGCAATCTGTCGATGACATGGTTGAATCATTTAACACCACCATTCTGGGGCTATAACGATAAACATGCACCAATTGTTACCAAACGTATAACGAAGCGGCGCCCAGTGCCTTGGATCACGTGTGAAATTCTTAGCTTGATGGCTCAACGTGATTCCCTGTATAGGAGAGCTCGACGAGCTCGTGACCCCGTTTTAATGGTTCAATATCGACAAATTAGGAATAGAGTCAAACAACTTCTACGAAATTCCAGACTGAGATACACACGTAAACTGTTTGAAAAGAAACAGACATCTAGTGATTTGTGGCGCAATGTTAGGAAACTTGGTTTGGGCAAAGACCGCGCTTCTCCTCTGATTCAATTACCCTTAAATGATCTTAATAACTATTTTGTTTCTTGTTGTCAGACTGTCAATATAAACCAAGTTTCGAATTATGTTAATGAACTTCTAAATATACCTATCAATCGGCACGAACATGAAAAATTTACTTTCAAACCTGTAACACAATCAGATGTTTTGAAAGCCATTCGCCGTATTGGCAGTAATGCGGAAGGGTCTGACGGCATTAAAATCCAATTAATAAAAAACATTCTTTTTGCAACTCTCCCAATAATCACATACATTTTCAACATGTCACTGAGACAAGGTATTTTCCCTTTACTTTGGAAGTCTGCTATTGTCCGCCCATTGAGCAAGACCTCAGTTCCAACATCTTACCAAGACTTCAGACCCATTAGTATTCTGCCTGCTCTATCCAAAGGCCACGAAAAAATGTGCACTGCCACATTACTGATTACTTAACACGAAATAACATTCTAAATTATTTACAATCAGGATTTCGACCAGGACATAGTACTGAAACTGCTTTGCTGAGAGTCACTGACGATGTACGATTCGTAATGGACCAAAAACTAAGCACAATACTGACACTCTTTGATTTCTCAAAGGCTTTTGATTGTGTAAACTACAGACTACTATTGGCAAAATTGAGAATCATTGGTTTTTCAGAAAATGTCCTGAAATGGCTGAGGTCTTATCTGTCTGGCAGAAGGCAGTGTGTACAGGTAGGTGACGTAACATCCGACTGGCTGAGTGTTGAGTGTGGTGTTCCTCAGGGTTCCATACTTGGTCCTCTCTTGTTTGTGTTGTACGTTAATGACTTGAGCACGGTACTGGTACACTACAAGTCCCACATGTATGCTGATGACCTCCAGATATATGTCCACGTTAACACACATCAAATCGATGATGGCATTACCATGATCAACTCTGATATCAAAGATTTACTGGACTGGACTAGTAAACATGGAAAAAAAACTAAACCAATTGTGATTTCTCATTACCGCTCTCGATCTTTGATCGATTTTACATCTATACGTAACGTTACTTTGAATGGAACTGTACTACCTTATTACGATAAAGTTAAGAACTTAGGACTGACAATAAATTGTACTCTTAGCTTGACTGATGCAGTGACAGAGACTTGTAAGAAAGTTTTTGCATCAATATATTCCCTGTAAAAAATGAAGAGGTTTTTGCCGCTTCACATAAAGCTGTTGTTGGTTAAAGTCCTCATACTTCCTCATTTTTCTTACTGTAGTAGTGTGATGAACGACATGACTGTGGCTTTGGGCAAAAAACTCCAGAGAACCCAAAATTATTGTATGGGATATGCATTTGATCTCAGGAGGGATGAGCATATAACGCCCTATTATATTAATTCAAAGATCTTGAAGTTAAATGACCTCAGATCAATAAAAATCTTAACATTGGTCCGTTCAATTTTAAATTCTGGTGACGGCAATATATGTGGTGGCCATATTTCTAAACTTTTGTTCATAATAAAAGTGGCACCCACTTTTTTTACACATTTATTTGTTATGCGAATTCCTCGTTGCCATCTGTTTAATTGTGCTAAGACTCAACCAATTAGTTTTTAAATCCTCCATTCGTTTTTTACTTAATATATTTTAGCTCAATAACAATAGATAAATAATATATAACAATATTATCTCTACTGCCACAAATATATCATATATCTGGTTTCAAAACAAGAAATTACATTGATAAATACCACCAATAAAACACTAAGGGATTGCTACAAGCTCTCAATAAACGGTACCACAGATCCGTCTCTTATCCATTTCATCTATTTATGACACACATTTATTAACAACCTGTTCTCTCTGCTTCTCATCATGTGGCAGATGTTTTAATTTAATAATCTTTGGGAAGTATACGTTCTTTCGATGTCTTATAAAAGTTCGAATTTTCATAAAACGTTAAATAATACATTATGTAATACTCCTTATGAAATTTTGGCAATATTAAATACTTTATCAAAGATTTTACAAAGGCTTACACGTAAAATTAGGGTAGAATATCAACTCCAGGGCAAGTTGGGTTGCTTGTTAAGATATATTTCCTCAAAATTTCATATAATTTAGGCTAATAATAGTTTTACACCTTTCACTATTTAACTACCTGAGGTCAGGTACCATGTACATAGAGACCTTACTCGTATCTTAAACTGATAATCATTAAAATTATCCAACTCTATACATATGTGTTAAACCATCCATTAGATTTATAATCTAAGACCTATAACAGGACAAATATAGGTATATATCTGTTCTTCATATAAATCATGTTATGTATGCACCTTATTGTATGGGTCGGTGGTAGAAGAAAATGAGCTCTATATTGAATGCAATGTTATGGTGAAAACAATTTACACGATTATTTTTATCTTTATTGAGGGAATTTTCCGTCATAGGTTTCCCTATAGATGGGAACACTGAGCAAATATTTAAAATATAATCCCGATGTACGATTTGTTTAATATCAAAATAGGTTTTATATTTTCCGTTACTTTCACTGCATTGTTAAAACATCGCAAGCCAGATGTTTCATTATGTTATAACATCCATTGATTTTAACATCCTAACATGTAAATTAATGATATTTCAACAAAAGTAAAATAGACAAGGAAATTGAACTGTAAATATCTGATATTAAATTCAAATTTAACATCAATAGAAAAACTATGTAGCACATTTACGCTATAATCGAAAGCAACATTATGACATTTTAAATTCATATTTTTAGGTTTAGTCTATATATTGGATGAACAAATTCTCATTATCATACATGAACTAAATTAGGCATTAATAATCTTTTATATTAATAAATATAATTTATAAATTTTAAGTCAGACGTAGAAGAAATAATAGAAGTACGTTCTTCTTTCGACCGTTATGCGTGCTTGGTCTCTGATACATCGTAATTAAGGAAAAAGTAATCAGTACTTAGCTTCAGACAGACATTTTACAGTCGTTGTGGGTAATTGTACTAGTTTTTATTGCACATTGCTCTTATGTGCATTATTAGCAGAGACGTAATCAACAATCTTTAATATTTTTTATTTAATGGATATTTTTATATTTCTTATTAAAGGTAACACAAACGCAAGTACTTTAATTGGAGATCCAAGCTGACATTGTAGACAGATGAGGATCTGTCAATGTCATATACACATACAAATTATATAAACATATTTTGTATTAGTTTATCTATACTTATGTTACCATTTTAAAATTATCTACTAATGGTTATTGGTAAGGATAGATAGGAGAATACTTTCTTGAAATATTTCAAAAATTATTTATTAAAAAACCATTTATTAAAATGTATGAACAACAGTTCATTAAAACTTCTAAATTAAAATTGGCATTGAATAAAATAACCTTTATCCAATATTCCAAATATTTATATTTAATCACCGATTGCTTACAGGACCACTTATATTATTAAACTTTTCTCAAGAAAGGTTTTTGTTTCATATAATGTAAATAAAAGCTAAGTGCTTGACTCAATACTAAAATCTAACTAAAATTAAATTAATATTATAAATTCTAATAAAATAAAATATTCTCATTCAATTCAAAACGTATTTATTCTCTACTATAAGCAAGCTACATAAAACTGAATTAAAACTTAGCTATAAACTTCATCGTACCACGCGCAACATTTACTGTTACAGTTGGCACAGATTCAAAGCGAAAACTGTAATGAAACTATTTTCCTTTAAATAATAGTTACTACAAACTTGATTTATTAAATTTATTCTGACTGTTGAATATTAAATTTCTATTGCAAACAAGATTTAACTAATATTAAATTTGAATACTTTACTTTAACAAAACTTGCTATAACTTGTACGATCTTGAAGTCTTCCGTTAATTATTTACTCCAGTTCTTTTCTTATTCCAGTTGCACCAATATAATACGATATTCCAAAACATCCCAAGTAGAATGGCTTTAAATAATAGAAATAACCGGTAATAATATACCAAACACTGAAAGAACGCCGTAAAAAAACTTGAGTCGGAGTTTATAGACCACCCTTTTCTCTGACCGACCCTTTTTTAGATACCTAATCAACGACGCTCTTGATTGGACTTCAACTATCCAATCATAAGGCTAGAGAAATAATTGTCATCTGTTCTTTCTCTATTGCACCCAGTTATCGTAGTCGATATCCTGATAAACAGCTGTCTGTATGTACCTCGCGGACCCTTTCTTGAGAAATTACATTTTTTATTTCCAATTGGTTTTTAATACACATATTTTAAAATATTACCGTGTACACTTTCTCCAATAATTGTTCAATTATTAAGTTTTAATTTGCCTTTATAGCAAATACTACTTAACAAGAAGGTAAAAATGTTTTCACTTTAACTTTACACACGTTTAATTTAAGAAACATGCTGTGCTTTTGAGAAAAAGAAACTATTGTCACGTCTTAGATGGTTTTTATTTACTTATTAATCAATTTCTAGTCTTCTTGTGATACATTAACCCCGTTTCAATGCATATAGTTCATACATAATATAAGTAGTTTATTATTGTTTGGTAATAGTATGACGACGGGTTATCCGTATTTTGGAAAAATGTTATATGTTCAAAATTCTTTACGAAATATTTAGCACATTCTAAGTGGTGCGTTATTTGATAATATGAAGAATCTGGTTTGTACTCCTACTATATGGTATTCATGTGGTATTAACTCTCTTAATGCGTTTTGTAGACTTGCAATCTATCGGTAGGTTCATTCCGGTAAGACTGCTGACAATCATTCTGTACTTATGATCTACAGACACAGAACATGCAGTAAGACTGCAGATGGTCATGATTGAATAGTTGACAGTAGTCGATGATTCCTACCGTACATTGGATATTTATTTGCATGCATAAAAGTGCATTTTATAAAAGTTGAGTTTTGTGTTAGGTAGAGTAAAAGTAGTGAAATATACAAGTAAATAAATATATTATATAATCAATCAGCTGGTATTAAATTAGCTAATGCGCTGAGACTCGATGCATGGCGTGTGTTTTAGTAATCAGCTCTATCTATTTATCTTTATCTATTTTCACACACCTCTATCTATACTACTAAATGAAAAATTAATATTTGAGCAATAATGGGAAGCGTTAATTCAAAAGAGTGTTAACCTCTTCATGCATGAATTATTCAATAATTAAAATAAAAATTTGTTTACTTGTTTTTCTTTTTAAATAGGCTTGTTTAATAAAAACAATAATTTTTTCAAATTTTTTTGCGTCTTAGTTAAACAATGGCGGACCTGACGTCATATGACACCACCATGCAATAAGGAAACAAAAGAATTAATGTTACCTTTTTTATAAATTGTTTTATTTTCTGGTACATGTGCATTAAATAAGTACTATGTTTAAGTTATAAATGTACAAAAATGTATTTAATCTCTTAACATTAAATATTGCCACATTTTGTGAAATAAAAAAATGTTTATTTTAAAAAAAATTAAATTTCAAAACTAAAATCAATTTATTTATTGAAATATCCATATAAGAACATCCTATTTACTATGGAAAGCTTCCATAAGTGTGGACATACATGTAAACCACAAATGTTTTACACTGGAATCTGGTTTTTTTTTCTTGCAGTGTTCAAAACGGCATCGCTGCTCCCTGGCGTTTTCGACTTTCGATGGCCAGTGGTCAACTTTGTCGTATCTCAGTTCCGGAATTATGCTTACTGGTTACTTTTTTTTAAGAGTTGGAGTGTTGTTAGGAGACATTATGAGGGCCTTCCTCTCTTCTTCGTGTCACATAACCCTTTCGCAATGAGGGTAAGGGGCTACAGATGATTTGAAAGACAACAAGTCCATTTTTCCATCAACCGATTTCGTGTAGCACAACCAAGCATTCACTAGGGACACATTTAAGAGGTGAACAAATACTTTAAGGTACCACTTCTTAGACTTGATGCCATGAGGGTAATGTGCTATCATTCTGTCCGCCATGTCAACTCCTCCCATGAAGGTGTACTCAGATATAGCATGAGGCCCGAGTGATCGTTATAACTTCTTGGGTTTTCCTGTATTGACTGAAAATTTTGAAAATCTGTGCAAATTTCAGGAAGATTTTCTGGTATTTCAATACCTTCTGAAATATTCTGTTGGGCAACATCAACTTCAAATAGTTCATCACTTGAGAAGAAACTACACTCCTCATCCTCTGACCCAGATGGAATAATATTCTCACTTATATAATTCCAAGTATTCGGCAATATCACTATCATCCAAGACAGAAGTATCCATGTTTTCTTACACCTACGAATAAGAAAAAATAAAATAAGTGAAACTATACCAATCAGTAATGGGCATCGGGATAGTTTCACTTATTGCATGGTGGCGTCATTTGCCACTCATCAATAATTTGTGGCTAATTTTTATTATATTAGCAATTTCAAAAATATATTTAGTAAATATGTTAGTATACAATACCTAAAAACAGAACATAATTTTTCTTAACTGATTAAAATTCCTCATTAATCAGGAAAAAATTATGAAACTGCCAAAATAACCTCTCACTAATAACAACAATGCTGGACTGAATAAGAATGGATGGAAAATGAACTATTGCTTCCAATGTGCTGTAGGGTGGCATTTGCTAGTACCTATGAACCCTTGAGTGAACTATATGAGATAGAGACAGTTTGGAGTACATCTTACATTTTATATATATTTATTTATTTAGTGGTGTCAAATGACATCGTCATGCATGAAGAGGTTAAGTTCAGCTTCATTTAAGGGTGTAGTTGCAAACTCTGACCGCTAGATCACATGAATAACATCGTTTCCGGTTTCACTACCGTTTCTACGATAAGCAGCCTGCTGGCCCATTCATTCTCCACTCCAAGTACCGGAAATTAGTTACCTATCCCATCTGCTCGGATCTCTCTCTGTTGTAGCAGAGTACTATTTTATATTTTGAATTCGTTCTTTGAGACATCCACAACAAAGAAATATTTATAATCAATACATCATGTAATTGGTATTGCTGTCCAATTTCCCTTCTGGATTAGTTGGAAGAAAGATATATTTGACATGTGCTGTTATTTCGAATTATTGCAAAGATTGAATTTTCTTATTTGCTTCTGTACCGTTTTACTGGTACATGAGGGGTTGGCTTTGAAATTTAAATTTTTGTGAAGGTTCAAAAAAGGAAAAGAAAATCTTCTGAAATAAATATAGTTCAAACTAAAATAAAACTTCTTCTTGAAAATAATTACTGGATTTAAAATTAAAATAAAAACTTCTTGATGACTTTTAAATTCAAACTTGTAATATATTCGTCACTCAAAATGTACAAAGTTCTTACAGCTTTTCTTTTATTCGATTTTCAAAATTCAAAACTTTCACACTCTAACCTGGCAATTCTTCACTTTAATTTATCTTCAAAATTCAATTTAATTTTGTTACTGATTTTTTTACTTTACTTTAAATATTACTTCTTTTCAGTGTTAGAATTTAATATTGCTGAAAGCATCTGTAACAACCACAATACTCTTTTAGTATTTTTACATAAAATATTATATACATGTGCTCACTGCACCAACAAGTTTTATATTACACAGATCAAAAGGACAAGTTCCTACATTCCCATTAAATTTAATTTTTACAATATTTCTTTCCCCAAAATTAGACTGGACTCCAGTTAAAAAGTTCACTTACCCGCAGGTTCGATGACAATTAGCAAGAATAACTCTAAACACTTTCAAAGACTTTAATCGTTACCACTACTACAGGTCAACTGAGACGGGAGGTATGGCACGTCTACCTCACCCCACCTCACAATTTCATTATCAAACACTCCCATCTGCGATGCGCGCCTCGCTGAGAGAAGCTTCTTTTGTACTGTCCAGTCCTTATCATTCTTCTGGGCCTACTCCTTCCACCGGTAATCCAGTTGCCCCAGAATTACTATTTAATACAATCGCTACACTTCCAAAAACTTTTCAACGATCTCTTTTATGGTAATATCTTGAGAATAACAGTATCTTAAAATTGCTTAAAAATGTTATCTCAATTCT
This sequence comes from Homalodisca vitripennis, assembly GCF_021130785.1. NCBI lineage: Eukaryota > Metazoa > Arthropoda > Insecta > Hemiptera > Cicadellidae > Homalodisca > Homalodisca vitripennis. The sequence continues at coordinate 89,012,008 of NC_060213.1, read as the reverse complement.
AATTTATGTTGTAAAATTTCCCAGACCGAATCTGTACAAATGCAAATGGTCGCCATCCTTAACCTTCCTATTGGTTGAGACTAGCCAACAAACGTTGTATAACTTCAGTTTGAATTGACTATAAATTATGTTAATCATGTTTTCACTATTATTCTCGTAATGATATAGTAAACCGTTCAAAGGTTTATACAGCAGTTATCTAAAACACTCTATAATATAATAAACACACCACAAACATTGTGAATGACCTGATAATTCTAAAAGGCTTGTTTACGTTTTTACACTAAAAAGAACTGTAATATAACAATTCCATTGGAAGTATACAACATGTATATTTGATCGTTATATGTAAATATGTTTAAACAAATAATCCTAGTTGATTGTAACTCAAAATTTGTGAAGACAAACTATGTATGCTTTTAAGAATTTTGTTTCTAAGGTTTCAAGATGACAGAGTTTTAAATATTTAGAAAGTGTTGCGAGTAACATGCTAACCTTCATAGACATTATACCATCATTGTTGTATTAACCGTGTAAACTAAACATGTACATTTAGTTTGACGATTCGAGATAGTACTTATTAAGTAAATTACTTATAACGGTAGCTGATAGGAATATAATTTTCCTTATAGGTAATAACTATTCCAATAAACAGGATAAACATTTTTCATTAATACATAGTAAAAGTTTCAAACGACCGGACCTTACGTTCGCAGATCGAATAAGCTGGGAAGTCCGCTTTACCTACAAACAGGCTAATCTATATTACATTGATAATTTCCATCCATTAGTTTTTATTTAAATAAAGTTTTTAGATAGACTCCCTCAAAAGGTGAATCAACAGGGGGAATGAACGGGACTTGTCTCCCCCAAGAACATTTTATTTCAAAAATCAATTCTTTATTAGTTTATTTTGGACAAAAATAACATATGGGTTAGAAATTTGAAATAAATTATAATCAAATACATTAATTCAAACTTTATTACTATTTTAATGTACGGAATACACAATACTGCACATATAATTCGATTTAGTTCAAAACGCTATGTATTTCACCGTCAGGCAGCAACTACGAAAGTGAGTTTATTTCTTGTACTTTATCCCTGTACACGGTACTTTCAATAACATAGCGCAAAATATACTGATTCAATCATAGGTTAAAAGGTACTCCTAAAATTTTAAAGTCACTGTTACCGCTAAACAAGTCCGAGCACTTTGTACCAGGAACATCGGTAAACGTGTAAAGTGTCCTATACAGGTTACTTTCGGTGTGTATAATACTCTTAGGACGACGAGTACCCGTTATAAAGCATATTTTGGTGTAGTCACGTTATGATCACTTATGATATTAGTGTATGTTGCCAAACTCAGCACTTTTGAGCTGGAGAATATTTATTTATTACTTTTGGTATATTTTAACTAAACACTGTTTCACTACATTAGAACAGCTATAATTTATTTTATCGTGTAATTTATTTAGCGTTAATCTAATTTAACATACATTGATTTGTTAGAAAAAAGATCAGGCAATGCTATCAGCGATTTTAAATAGTATTATAGCAAACCGCTATAGAAACTGATAAAGCCTGCTAATGCTTCTCAGAACTGCATATCTATCAATCTATATCAATATATATTGTTTATTGGGGCAACAGGGAAACTCAATACTGGCGTCTGAAATATAATTCACGCAAATGCAAAGAGCACGAATATGTGCAAAACCGACGAAGTTGCGTGTGAAGAAGCTGATAACTGCTAGTATTCGTTGAAACTTTGAAAGCTGGTGGGGTCCATAGAGTCGGTTGTTCATCAAATCGGAGGGTTTGTCAACTTTATAACATTTTGAAATTTACAAAAATGCCAAATTAATCCTTAGTATTATTAAATGAACAAGGTTTTCTAACAAAACATTTATTATTCCAAAGACTTTTAAACGATATAAATTGATCACATATAAAATTAAATACAAACATTTTGCTACCAAGGTAGATAAAATCTTATGACAATTTGCTTTAAATTATTTATTTGCTTCATTTACCCCACAATTACCTAAAGATGAATTCAATGAACTCGAAATGTACATTATACAATAAACAAATACATAAAAAGTGTTAAAAGGTTTATTATTGTATACCAAGTTTGTTTTAAATACCATGAATGCCATTCTAGCGTGCATTAAATATGTTGAGGATAGTCATTAGGCTTCTAACTACTTCCCTCATTTTGACATTATCTCAAGCATTCTGATTAGATTTTGTTGAGATACGTTCTGGTAGATTCAACAATAACAAACTCCTAAGTGAAATCCAATATCAGTTTAAGCTGATATCGCGTATACTTCCGTCTTCTTTGCTATAGTTTTAAGACATCATTTGCCTGTGAAAACTTTTACGAGAAGTGCCACCAAAGTACTTATATTGTTTCTAAAGCTCGTTCGAAATTTCAGTAGTCTTTGTAACTTCTCTCATTGAATATGCAGGCTAAACTTGCTTCAACTATGTTCAACGAAATGAATTATTCACCATAATGGAAAGTGTTCCCACATAATTATGCGTAACGTACTTTCAAAATGTCCTGCCCTTGGTGTAAATACCATAGCAACATGAGGAGGGATATTACATTTCCTGTTTATTATTTGGTTCAAGCATTTTATGTTGTGATGGATTTAACTTGTCAAATACAACGTTCATAATGATAATAACGTTATTTACTTAACAATATACCCAACTGTGTTTTTTATGGTCAATCACAAATTAAAAGGATCAGTGCTAAAATATCTTTACTGTACGCCAATACCCTAAAAGGAAATTTATGACTAGTTTAAGGATCACCCAGATTACTGATCTGTTTCCACCTTTAGTATTCGTTTTATGAAAAAATTAATATCTGATGACCGTATACATTACAGTACCTCTTATATGTTTTCACTTCCTAATCCGCTTGTCTTATGTTATACTACTTCCTTGACTCAGTCGAGGAATTATATCAGAATTTATATACCAAATCAGTATCGTTTACCTCATCAGATAAATGTTGAAGTTCGCTCGACGATTTTCTATGATGACACATTACATTTAGAGTATGGTTTGTTGCTTTGTGATTCCACTTGCTATGATCACGGACTCACTGCGCTCGCTTGTTTCCTCAGAGAATTCCAGAGAGAATGGTTTGTTGAAACATGCTAATGCACTGACCCTTCGTTTTTGTTCATTTTGCTACTGTAAATATTCCGAATCACAATCTCCAAGGAAATCAAATTAAATTCCTACAATTATTAATTTACACTTTTATTATTCACTAAAATAAAAACAAAATAGTTTAAAGTATAAATATAAAAGTAAAATAATACTATGTGTCATTACTATATACAACACGCAATGGAAGTTGCTAATTATTCATTTTTATATTTACTAATAAAAACTAAAGTGACATCGCGTGTCCATAAATATATCAGCTTTAAAAAATATACCTATATATCGATTAAATAATTATTTATTTAAATTAGTCATAACAGCATTTGTGGGTGATATTACAGAATATAAATATCTTGATATTTTCCTGCTAAATACTGCTAGCAATTATCTACGGCTTCACAACGCAATTGTAGGGGCTGTGCACGTGTATGAGCCCTTCTGGTTCGAGTCACATGTTGGTTTTCCTTTTTCCCAAGATAAATAAACTCTCTGAAAGTTTTTATATTTCTGTCCATTTTAATTTACTCCGGTATTAGATTATTTGTTACATACTTTACTTCAACTTATTTTCCGATCAAGCATACATACATACACGGATTTGAAAAGCCTACGTCTGTCAAAATACAAATAAGATTGGTTTTATAACAATCTTCAAATTTATATTCAACCCTCCGACTGATGATAAGAAACTCCCACAATGATAAACTGGTTTTTGTCTTTGTGCTGCACAATTTTCGGATATAACAAAAAAAATTACTAAGGGAAAAGTGATAACTGTTATATATATAACTTTTTGTTACAATCCAGAAAAAATGGAAACTAATAAAAATATGCACTTACTAGTGATTTTTTTTATTTGTACATAAATTAAAAATGTGTATTGTATTTTTTTTCCCAAGTTTCACTCCATATAGCTTTCAAATTACTTTAGATAATATGATACTGTAAATGTACAAAATATACACAGTTTTGTAGTCTACAGAAATATTATAACATATGCACTTATTTGCAACACAAAAAGTTTTTTTTTATAAACATGTAAAGTATGTGCTACTTTTAATGGCTGTACGCAATCAAATTGGCGTTTGATGAATTATTTCGGTAAGAGGAATATCAGATAATGATGAATTGTTTTCACTCTCACTATTAATTTTAACAACCCAACTCACATTCCACCGGTTTATAATCTTCCAGGCTACCTGAAAAGAAATCTGACAAAGAAATTTCGTGAAGGAAGCAGGATTTTCTGTAAATTTTGCTTCGTTCAGTGATGCAAATTTCAGTGAAAGAAATTTCATCATGCAATTTATTTGCCGATATGCCAATTTCACCATCAGAACTAATATTTTCATCATACAGTTAACGTATATAATTTGAACAACGAGAATCGCCCATTTCACAACATAACAATCAATTGTAAACAACTAGTGAACATAATAACCTAGCAACGTTAGCAACAAAGAACGTCAAGGTCGTGCAGGACGTCACTAGCTGCATAGTCCGTCACCTGAATACCGTGAGGCTTTTGGATCGATATAAGCTGACGACAAGTAATATTAACAATATATTCTGTATAAAATGAATTGGTATCTATGAGTAGAGAATTTTACTAGTGCAAGTTATATTTATATAACTTAAAAAGTTTTTGCGTAATAATAGCGGAAAGTTGATCGACGTCTGTGTCGTCTTTATCTGTTCACAAGTGGTATTGATGAACGTCTGTGCCGGTTATCAATCGGAGGGTTAAAGTTAGAGCGTAACTTTTCCTTTTATGTCTCCATGAGTACTTATCAATAACCTCATTCTTAATAATTGCTAAACTGTAAATTTCCATTTTCTTACCTAGATATTTTCTTTTTGTATGCTTAACAGTGGTTGTACAAAAGTATGAAGTAAGAAGCTTTGTTGCCATCAAGCTTATTCTATGATTTCAAACTATAAATATACATTGAAAATGTTGGTTAAATTAATTAATCGTATGGTTGTGCTTTCATAAAACAATGTTTACACACAACAGTTGATTACATTTGAATCACTTATTTGAGAAACAACACTTTTCCAATGTTTTGGTATTTTAACTTTTTAACATGATTCCTGTATTTAAAGGGTAGATCTATCATTTATTAGAGAAATAACACTACTCCAATTTTTAAGTCAGACTTTATGGATGTATGAATTAGACGTTTATTAGAGAATTAACACTTCTCCTGGACATGTGTTGTTTCTCAAATAAACAGAGCGTTCCCAGCTGATTTGTGCTTGTATACAGATCTTGCCATTTTTGAGGTTATGTGTGTAACCTCAAAGCATGGCTGTAAGCTGGTGATTCAAAGTGTATGTATATTGTAGTTTTACATTTTTGTGTAAAAAGTAAGCAGATGATGTAAAATGTAAATTTGTACAATGGCAGATGATAACGAACCGGAGGTTCCTGTAAAAGGAAGAAAAGGTGTTAAACTAGTGCGATATAAGTGTGAAGTGATCAAAGAAGAAAGAGTGAAAGGTGAAAGTTACACAAACTGGAAAGGTAACAGAGTTGAAAGAAAACGTAAAGGTGAAGACTGTAAGTGTTTGATGAAGTGTTTTGAAAGAGTAGGCGAAGGAAACAGAAAAGAAATAAACGATCTTTTTTATAGTTTTGGATCTAAAAATGAACAAGATGCTTATCTACAAATTATAATTACAGTCCATGATATAGAGAGGCGTAGGCAAGTAAGAGCATTAAACCCCAAGTCTAGGGCTCACAGCTACACATACAGAGTGTCTTGTAGCACCGGCTCTTACCCTGTGTGTAAGAAAGCTTTTATTGCCATGCTTGGCATAACCGCAATGCGAGTACGACGTTTGTACAATCTATTGTCGACTGGCAAGTCCCCAGTAGATCTTCGGGGTAAAAACTTCCCTGGTAATGCAAAACCTGGGTCTGAAGTGAAACTTATATGTGACCATATTGAACAGTTCCCACTCAAAGTTGCACATTATACCAAACGAGAATACAAGTTTTGGTGTGAGAAGGTTAATGTACATATAATGCATAATATGCTTAAGGAGCTACATCCTGATAGTGATATACTGTATAGCTACTATTACAAAATATTTAAAGAAAGATTTAACTACAGCTTTGGGAGGCCTCAGGTTGATAACTGTGTCACATGTGAAGAGTTAGGAGTTAAGATTATGAGTGGCAGGTTAAATGATGTAGCAAAACGGGCGGCGATTGCTGAAAAAAATCGTTCACTTGAGACGGAGCAAAAAGTGTTCTACCAAAATGAAAGAAGTTTTAGATTTTATCAAGGATTCAAATGACTCTGAAGGTATTTGCATAGACTTAATGTAAAATCTTGAATTGTCCAAAATTCCTATTCAAGATATGTTTTAATTGAGAACTCTGACGGTGAATGTATTTTGTATTCACAGTTTGAAAACTGGAGATGCCAGGATATTTTTGTATCATGAGGGTACTGCAAAAAAATTTTGCATGTAGAAGTTGCTACATTCCTTTATCAGTACATTGAAGATTTGCCTCTGTGAAGAATTTTGTATCTGTTCTCTGACGGATGTGGAGGGCAGGTTAAGATCAATACCATCGATCGAGCTCTGTTAGCTTTAGTGGACGCAAAGATTTTGCAGTTAGATTGAGCAATACTTTCCGGTGCGGGGCCATTCATTTATGCCCTGCGATAGAGACTTTGCCGTAATAAAACGCAAAGTTAGAAAGGTTGACCGAACTTACACGGTAAAACAATATGTTGAACAGGTCATTACATCTAGTAACAATAATAAGTTTACTGTTGTAATTCCAGAAACTGAAGACATGATAGAGTTTAAGAAGTGGTGGAAGCAATATTACAAGGGTGTTGCACTTTCTACAGTCATATGGAAATACTCCCAAAGAAAGGAAAATCAAGTTCGATGTAAGTAGATTTAGGCACTTTTCATATTATGAGCCCGGTACTGTCAAGGCCCGTGAATACATCGACGGTCTTGATGCCCATATCTTCAAACTTGGGACAGGTGAGAATGTAGTGCTTCCTAGGGAAAACGCCCACACTATAGGTAAATTACCTTTAAAAAAGGTTAAGATGGATGACCTCAGGAAAATTTCTAAAAGCCTTCCACATGACATGGACTTTGAGAGCTTTTGGCGAAAAATCTTTGAATGGCCATTCGTTGAAGACACTGTCCCAGATTCTAATGACAACGACGGAGTATAAAAATACTTATTTTGACATAATTTATAAGAAGAATAAACGTTTTCTTATTTTATAAGTATGCATTTGTATATAAGTAATTTGAAAAATTATTCTTTGTGTGTATTTTCTACAAAATAAATACAGTAATTGAAAACATGTATAGTTTTATTTGAAATATTCACGTTTATTTGAGAAACAACACATATCCAGTAGATGAAAAGATTTCTAATTAAATATTAAAGCCATATGAAAAAGTGTTCAATTCATAGAATACGTGTAAATGTAGAAAGTTTTAATATAAATTAATTCCAAACAAAAGTTTTCATATTTGCCTGAGCCAAATAGTTTTTTCTTCCCCCGAAAGTTTGATTTTATGGAGATGTGTTGTTTCTCAAATAAGTGATTCATTTACCATTAACACAATTATTATTGGGGACCAAGATAAGATATTTCGCTGATATAGGACCAGCTGGGCATAGCCCGGAGACATTTTCGAAATAAGAATAGGTCTATTTTTATACCAAGAACCTTAGTAATGTCCACGTGAAATATCGGTACAATCGGTTGAATAGTTTAAGCATGACAACAAAACAAACAAAAAAGACACTTTTGCATTTAGAGTATTAGGTATTAGGAGTATCAGGACTATAAATATTAGGTATAATATAACAGGATAAATGTTTTCTGTATCAGTTTTATATCAGCACTCAGAAATAAAACACTATAACATATTACGGGCAGTTCTAGTTATATGTATTGCGAAGGGCCTTAAAATGGAGATAAAAGTGAACATTTTAAGAATAAGAGTGCCCTAAACATTAACTTGTCCAGAAATAACAGGGTGTTAAGATATTAATACTTTTATGCAAACAAATGCTGTATATTACTATATATTAATAAAATATATGTATATGTATATGTATATAAGTAATTCACAAAGGCTTTCATCCTGACATGTTACACAGCAAATAAAGAAACATCTACGAATATTAAACCGCTTCTAAGGTAGGTAAACAACGTTACTCTCCGAACTATATATCAGCGTATATTCAAATAATAATTAATACCTTATTTTATCAATATAGGAAACACTGCTTTACTCTAAAAAATAATTGTCTTAATCAGTAAATGGGTGGGTGAAGATATGTTGTTTTTGTTTACACAGTAAAAATATATTATTCCATAAGTCGAACAAATTTGAAATGTTTAGTATTTTTTCTATAATTCAGTCTGATTATTGATCTATATTATATATTAATAGAATTAAAATATGATACAATTCTCTTCAGACAATTTAATTATTTATGTCTTCCATTCACAATTGAGAACATGACAAAATAAAAGACTCGAGATATTTTGGTTGCTCTGAATTCTATTTACCTAAAATAGATCTTAAAAATGTAATCTTGTTTAGACCCTGTGAGGATTTAGTTTGATATCTTCTTGGCATGAGCACTGAGATGTACTATATTCTTAGTAACAATACTGTTAGAAAACTCACAACAATATTTAAACAAATTTTGAACAAAAATTATTTACAACTTGTGAGATTATAGAACTATTAAAGGGAAACATAATAAATGGATTAGGAGGCTCTCTGGAAATATTAATTTTTTTAACAGGAAACTCTTAGAGGAAACTCGAAATCAACCATATATGACAGATTTTATGAATTGAGTATTGAAACTCAATATTTCCTACCATTCTAATGGTATTAGGGTTATTAATTTTCTTCTATTCATTTAATATAACTTTCCTGAAAAGAGTAAAATAGAACGTTATTTTACTCTTTTAAAATAAGGAAGTATATTTATTAATACTTGGGCAGATTTGTAACCAGCTTCAACGAATAAAAGCTGAAAAGAAGAGTTTACCTTTTATTCCAGTACGTTCATCGAAAATGTATTGTATTTAGCAGTGAGAGTAAACGTCGCACTCATACGTCATGTGACGAAGGATAAACAGAAAGTTTTAGAGAAACGTATTCAAAACTCTCGGCTACAGTTCCAAGTTAAACAGAATAAAGAAGTTACAAGAATTCCGTGCATTTGTTTGCAACAACCTCCACAAGAAGTAAAGTTTGTTACGTTTGTCTAATGTCATCAGCTGCGAGTTGTAGACATATTTGTCATCTTATTTCTCGGAGACATTTATAAAAGTTTTTAGATTTGTTTCGAAATCTTGTCAAAAATCAAGAGGCTAATCAAGCAACATATCCAGTTCCAAAAGTATTTCATAATCTTGCTTCTTAATATAATATTTGAATAAACATCTTTCCAATTGCTTCAAAAATCTTCATAGCACGAGTATATTTATAAAACTAATCGTATATGTTTTTCCGATTATAATCGCATGTGTGTGATTTAGTTTGTAGGTGCACTTAGAATATTATCTTGTTTGTTGAATACATTCTCGCAAAAAATTTTAGATTTAATTATTCTCATAAAACATAAGGGACATTTGTGATTTTTTGTAATTATGAATACATAGAAACAGGCAGTAATAACCTTTACCATAGAATATGCTAACACGTTTAAGCAAATCTAGACAAGTATTCCCATCCAAGTTAAATAGGCAAGTTAGGCTTAAATAAGTGCGCGGCGTCTAGAACTAAAAGTCGATATTTCTGACGATGTGTTTTAAGTAGTTCAAATATTCTAAGGAACTCTGTGAGACCGAATAGTAGACTTAGTATGTGTGTATGTCTTTAAGTGAATAAGATGAAAGCCCAAGACTTGATCTCAGTCGTTGATAGAGTAGAAAGGGATATTAGGCTGAATATCTAGTTCTCTCTTTCACCTCCAACCCTACAAGTTGAAGATGTATAGACGATCGTATACCTTCTTCGCCATTTGCGACTACACATATGTCTAAAACACAAACATTGTTTGATTGGTTTTTTTCTTTTAAAACCAAAAATGAGCCTTAACAAAATTCCTTCAGGATTTTATCCCTGCATGGGCATCAGACTGTGTGTGAGGAATAGCGTATATCAGTCTGCACTAAAGTATTTACACACAAAACAATTAAGATTTTTAAAGAAATTTGCATTCAAATAATGAATAATTACCTACAACAAAAACTACAAAAAATCAAATAAGAGACTAGAACATGGAATACCCGTATCCATTTAGCAAATTTAGAAATTGGAAAAAAAACATAACAGATAAAAGACGGCAAATTAAAAAGTAATGTACACTCCATTCGAGAAGTGTATTAGTAATAATCTGAAAGGAAAATATTCTGTGCATTTTCTTAATAATCCAGGAAGATTAGAAACTTTTTTACGTAACATCCATTGGGGAAAAGGTTAAATAAATTAAGGCAAAATTTAAATAATGTTTAACAACACACAGATTCTAATGTGCGTAACGGTTTTTTTGTTTAGAAATTTAAAATGATTTAAATTACTTTTACTGCAAGATGACCCTGAAATTTAAAAAAATCTCTTTTCATTTACAAAACTCGAAACTGCGTCGCTCTACTAAACTTTAAGTCGGCACTTCATATCAAAAGCAATACACATCAAACAGTACCATTCAATTCCTTACTTCAGGAACACGTGACACAAATACTGTACGTGAATGGACACAGGTCACTCTGTGAGATTGGAAAACTTTCTCTGCTAATCGAGTCATAGCTTACCGCTCAGTGTTCCTTGGTGAGTTACAATTGCAGACATTTTACTTGGATGTGGACACCTTAAACATCACTGCTTGGGGAAAATAGCAATGCATATACATTTAAACGCATGAGTTCACTGAATAAAATATATTTAATCAGTCAGAATCTCATTGCTATACTAAATTTTATTGTGATATTTAGTTATGTTGTGTTTTCAATGCAGGTTAAATGTTCATTAATCAAGTCCATATTCCAGGGACATAAAAACCGTCAGCAATCGTATTTCGAAAGCTATAACAGTGGAACTTCACAAGCACTAACAGAAGAGGATATCTCAAATAATGAAATGTAAAAGGAACTCTCTTAAAATAATGTTAATTGCTTTTGCACATTATGAAACAATCCCTCACAATATATATTTCAGGCCTCTAAATTAAGTTACCTAAAAAAAATCCTAAAAATATATTTCCATATTTTTCAACTATTTTAATACTTAAAAACTTACGAGTAGTATCCTTAATCAATAAGTGAAAATTAATGAGCCCTCTCATAGTTACTTATAAATATAGACAGTACATTTGTTTACTGGAGAAAGCACTTGTCGTCAAACAATCTTTATTTTAACTAAATTGTGCATTTTTTTTCTTATAAATATTATGCAAATAATGTAAATTAATGTAAATTCAACAGTATTATTTTATATTAAATAAAGTTTTATGTAATTTTGGATAAATAATTATGAAAAATTAACTGGAATTAAGCCAATTTACTAGTAGACAGTACAATCCCTTGGTTTATACAACTGGTGTTTAGAGATGGAGAGAGGAGCACAAAGGAGGTAATAATAATAATAATAATAATAATCTCTTTATTGCATTCTTTTAACAATTTTTACATCGTATCGCAATCGTCAACAGTTTTTATAAGTCCATTTACACGAGATCATCCACACATTCACACAACCTCACACTCACAATTCTTGCAATCATTCAGGTCACAATCGCATTGACCTCAGATCCAGCAATCTTAAATATCCCAGCGGCTTGACATGAATTCATCAACAGAGTAGAAAGCCTTGGACTCCAAAAGGAGCTTGAGACGCGTTTTAAATTGATTTTGATTATTGGAAATTTTGATTTCTTCAGGGAGCCTGTTGATTAATCTGACACCAACTTCTTGCGGTAGATTTTGCGCTAATGTCAATCTGTGTTGATGCGTGCGAAAGTTGTCCCTGCCTCTAGTTTCATATTGATGAACGTCCCCGCCACGAATCAAAGTGCACCTTCATCTGCAGTACACGATCACCTCAAAAATATAGAGGCAAGGAAAAGTCAGCAATCTCAACTCCCCGAAAGATTCCCTACACGACTCTCTATAATTTAAATTTTTAATGATTCTGACAGCTTTTTTCTGGAGTCTAAAGACGCGCTCCATTTTATTTTTTGCACAACTTCCCCAAAGTCTTATCCCATACGCAAAATGAGCATGGATTAGGCCATTTTTAAAACTTCTGGGGAACAAAATTTTGCTAGATTGCGCAGAGCATATATATACCTGAGGTAGCTCTAGCACAGACCCTGTCAACATGATCGCTCCAGGTCAGTCCTTTGTCTAGAATCATTCCCAAAAAGTTTGTGGAGTTATTTTCTTCGAGAAGGTCGTCATCTATAAATACGGCCGGACGCACCACTCGATCATGCTGACGAAGGCCGAAATTTACTACGATTGTTTTTGACTGATTTGTTTTCAGATTCATTTCAGTGAAATACTGAATGCAAGTGTTCAGTTCCATGAATGAGGTGATTTCTAGTTCTTCTATTGATTTACTTTTAAAACAAAGAGTCGTGTAGAAACAAAAAGGTACATCATCATAATCATTATTTCTATTACTCTCACACAATCTCACTGACTCTGAGGTTTACATACTTGTCGTGCATAAAATAGTGTCCTTATGGGCTGCCATATGAAGGAAATGCGCGTATCAAGATGTGAGTATTATATAACATATTGCTTTTAAGGATCAGGAAATAATAAAGAATATTTAAACAATAAGCAATGTCCTTTTATTAACAGACATAAAATGCTTGATACTATAGGCTACTTAATAAAAAAATATCCATTTTAAATCATATAACTAACAATTTGTATTATACAAAAAAAAATTTTAATGAGCTAGAGTATAATCATGTATAATTTTCTATTTTTCCTTCATAAATATTGAATATTTTATTGACAAATTCATAAATACACTTAGGTTACTCTTAAAGTATACAATGTTAAATTTTCGGAAGGTTCATTGAATTTTTTTTCCCTATTACATTCTAAGAAAGTAGATCTCTTTGTTGTAAAGTCTTTGTTGTTTTGAGAGCTGTTTTACAGCAGAAGTAATAGGGCGGGAACAAATTATTTTGCTTGTACAACAATAAAAGCAGTAATGTTTCTTCGTTACCGATATGTTAATTAATAACTATTTACAAATTATTAAAACTTCACAGGCTCAGAATACTCCAGCAAATAACCTGATAACGTGAAATGTAAAAATTAAGTAACACAGCAATAATTTTATTAGTAGTAGCGAGATTTTGCACAAGAATCAGTTGCCATATGTTTTTAGATATACATTCCGATCCCTCCCTCATCTCGATAACAAAGTAATTACAATGAAGGTTAAAATAAATGATTCGTACTTAATAGTTCTGACATCCAAAACTCAATTCCATGCTCAATAACTGGTAATGAAACTAACTAGTTATTCTGGACAAACCTGTCACAAACAGGCTCACATACGTATGCTCCCATTATCCAACTACGGACAACTGACGAATATTAAATCGTGATCGTCATGCCAGAAACATGATAACGGCAAACTATTGCTTCGTTTCACATTTACAGCTTATTAAAGCCATACTGTGACTGCACATTGATTTATTTTTACTCTATTATGGTTTATTCATTAGTGTCTCTAATTTGGCTTCATTTCAAATGACGGTTGGCTTAGTAATTGGACCAGGATGTTAATATGTGAAGCCACTATGTATTTACCGGTATAATATACTACTTTCATTCCAATTCACAAGATGGTCACAAGACCAACAATGACGAGCGTTGTTAATTCCCCATTATCTTTTTGTCTCTTTTCCTTGTTTTTGTTATAAATTTTCGTTGCCCTTCATATGAGTATTCCCGGTTATTCAAATTTTCTGTAAAAAAATTTTATGAATTCTCCGTGCCACTTTTATGTTTTGTTTTAAAAGACTTTGTCAAAGAGTGTCTTGTGTTACAAATTAGGTTCCAACTCGTTATATTTCTATTATTTCAACTAGAAACTAAAGAATTTAGTCAAACAAATGTTATTTCTTGTATAGGTTTTATCTAGTATTTAGGAATTGATAAGCAGTTCATTAGTTTATTTATTGCGTATTATAAAACGTATACATTCATTTACGATATGTGTTAAATAATATATAATTTATGGTAACTGATAGATTATGAAATGTGATATGTTTTAGGCTAAAAATTTTCAACTATTAAAAGAGTACATATGAATTGTAAACTAATTATTTTTTGTAATCCTTTATTGAAATTAAATGTTTCTTACTTTTATGGACAAATAAGCTCGCTGTAATGAGACAACATTTTTATTATCATTAGAAAAATTTAGAACCTCAAAAAGTGTTAAGGGCTTATTTTAATCGTGGAATTATGGTTTATGTCTCATATTAAAGGTATAAAAAATAGGTATCTAAACGCATTCTTTTGTATTTTCGTTGGAGTAAATACTTTTTTAATGTATTTAAAAAGTATAAAAATATGGAGATTATTTTTTGAAATACTTCTTAAAATGTGACTCCCATTATTTTACTACAAAACTGAAGTAGTAAAAGTTTTTTCGATTTAAGATTATTTCTATCAGGCTGGTATCAATATATCCACCAGTACGTAACCGTCTCTCAAGTTAAAACCTTGTTACTTTTAAATAGATTACTTTTTTATAAATAATTATAATTACTGGTTATCCTTTTATATTGAGTTAATAAAGCCATTTGGATAAAAGCACAATGCGTGCCAAATCAAATAATAACGCTGAGAGGGAAAAGTTGTTTTTGTGAAAAACTTTCCTTTTTCAATACACCAGTCGATATTACAGACCTGGGCATTGTCCGTATGAGTTACCTCAAACACAATGAGAACTTGTGGTCGGGAACAATACCTTTATTTGTGGCTACTGTTTGATCCGGTTGCTTATTGTGTTGCAGTATCATTCTGTAATATAGGACAAAGCCATAATAAACCACGATTTGCGCACTTCCTTTTATATACTCAAAATAGTGTTTCTGCTAAGATATTTGACAAATAAAAAAAATCCCCTCCGCCTCACACGGAAAAAAGGTACACCTCAAAAACGGGCTTCCTCCTCGAAAAGAGAAACTGAAGTTGCGCTACTAGTAAAAGTTTCTGGTTCACGCAGAACTCATGGAACAAAAAGCCTCAGTATTAATATAATCCTAACACTTTCAAATCTTAGAATCTAAAACTTGAGCCCAGCTCCAGTTCACCTTCCATTCATTGCAGTCTGGTATCTAATGCTGTCTCAGGCTGGACTCCTGAAATCTGGAGTCACATTCGACTTGAGAGACCTAAAGTAAGTCGACGACGAAGAAGCTCAAAACGAAACATTTACATCGCTTCGACAGAGACACCTATGATTAGGTGAAGTGGTAGTCTCATTGACTGCACTACGATGTGATAGATTAGATCTCAAAGCACTGTAGAGCAATTGAGTTTTCTACACATCACGTAGATTAGAAGGGTTGATTCATTTGAATTTTTAGTTTGGCTCCAGTTCACCTTCCTTTTATTGCCTTGTATTCCAACACATTATTTTACATGGTGTAAACATAACGCTTGTTTTAGAAATTACACGATGTATATAACTGTAACTATATTAGCTGCAGTTACACGGAACGAAGCTGTTTAAAAACTTTAGCCATTATTTACCCGTTATCCCTGTGGTGTGATAGGTTACAACTTATTTACAAAACAACTTGTTTTGTTTAAAATAAAAGAAGTAAACTGCAGTTGAATAAATACGCATAGTAGTTTATCATAAAGCATTGTAAAATTATATCCTTATGCTGATTGTCCTCTGCTTGAGAAAATAAGAGGATATATTTTAAAATGATAGACTAGATTACATGATCGGGCATTATAATTTGTAATAGTAAAATGATGCACCTGATTGATTTTTTTAAATTTTTTATCCTTAGAGACAACCGGCGAATAGTATACTGAATATTAAAATAAAACACCTAATAGTTTAATATGCTTCCTTATATTTAGTATTACAAAGTATTATTTCATTTTATGAATTTATATTTATATTATGCTAAATACAAATGTGATATAATGAGAGTGTCACACTGATCAATACAAACAAAATATATTTTAACTTGATAACTGACTCCTTACATCACTAATTTTAGAACGTGACTAATAGTTAAAAAAAAAAAAACAATAAAAATCCATATCAAAGTTTTTATTCGTTTTATTTCTTTCGACAAATGTTATTCTCTTCGGACATGTAGTAAACTGCAACAGCTCAGAGCTGGAATTCCAGTCACATATGATTAGATATGAAGGATAAGCTCTAGATCTCTGGCATATTGGAATGAAATACGTGCCTCTGAGAGATTGGATAACTTCAGTACTATCAGTGACTTTGGTAAAGTTCCCGTGGGTTCTGACACGCTTTGGGCTTCAAAAGCTTGTCGTCCTTGTCGTTGCAGATAATATGTTTCTTAGAAATGGACTATGCTTCTTAAGTCTGCTAAAGTAAGAAACTTTTCATGAGAATTAGTCAGACCAAAGTTTTATTCAAGATTTGGCAATCGTTCCCGTTACTAAAAAACCAGTCCATAAATTCATTTTGAATATTGTTTTTATTTTATTTCCGTATAACGTATCCCGAGCTCTTAGTTAGTGCTGAACTAAAATTTAGTTGGAGTTTTAAAATTTTGAACATTTGTTATATAATTACATATTTTCAATTTGGAATATACTAAGAAAATCATTGGTTTCGTAAATTAAACTGCTTAATTAGCCGTACGCTATTTTAATTCATTAGAACTCAACATGTGTTAGAAAGGATCTAACAAACACCCTTTCCTCAATTATTACTTACTTAAAGCTAAATTCTGCTCTATGCTCTATGTTGTATTCTTACATTTTTCCACTTAAAAAGGATCCTCGTAAATTTTCTTTCTAGTTGACATTATTCGTATCTCTGTATTCCATCACCGGTGAAGTCCCTAGGCATAACAAAACCTGATTTTGTTGGCTATCTGTACAATACTTCAAAACTTCAATACTTACTAAACTGTATATTGCAAAAATATAATTATCTATAATGCAAACTTTACGAATTGTAATGTTTTACGAATCCAAGGAATTGTATGTTCTTCTCAGGAAGCCGCTAGTTAGAAGAACGTAAAATGGTCAAGCTTATTTTCATCTGGCCTTGTAAGTTACACGGCATTCTATACTTAAGTATGTTTACTTACAATAGTGTTCTCTGTACTATACTGACGTCAGTATTTTCTCTTTAGTTAATCATTTGTTAAATGTAAACCTTTGCTATAAATTATGTATACACATTTTCGGTACAATTTTAAATCAATTGAAACTGTAAAAGTCCATCATCTCCATTTTTTCCCTGAGAACCAGTCATGGATTTCCGGAAGTAATGGACAGACAATGCTTCAGCGCGCATTGCCAAAAGGTGAGTAGTTTGGAAAACATATATTGTAATTGTTTCCTTTCCTCAAATAATTTTGAACTGGCTAATAATGTAATTAATGTGTTATACCCTAGTTAAACGTTATGAAAGTCTGAAACAAAATCTAGAGTTATAACGTTCTTAATGCAAATAAGATACCCTAGATTTTATTATGAGACGAAGAAAAAATGTATCATCATTATTTATATAGATTTCCTCGTACGCTTGCTGTAACGATTGAGAATTCAAACAAATTAAAACAAAACTTATTACTATTTTTATTACTAAAACATAATTATGTAACTTATCTCAACTTTAGCATTCTAGTAAGAATAAGTGCTTCCACTTCCACTGTTAACATTTCGACCAAATTGGATATAGCAACTGGCAACTGCTTCCCTTTTCATTTTATACTGCAACGCTGCAAACATAAGCCCGTATAGGTATGGGCTGAATAATTTCTTATTATTACTTAACTAAAATTTTACTCTAACTAGGCTATTAAGTTACTGCCCAGCTAATAGCCAGGCAGTGTTTTTTAGGTTTTATACGTCTAAAAATGTAGTCATAACTTTTATATAAACCAATATCTTTAAACATCAACTAAACATTTAATAACATTTAAATATTTTATTTAGTACAGTCAAGGGTAAACTTTCATAACGACGTGTCAATTTGACTGAAAAAAACTACAGTTACAAGACTTTCACTAATTAGTGGCCGTTTCTTTGGCAACCAGCGATCTCTATCATTTCTGAGTTTACATCACTTTACAAAATAACATTTGGAATCATTTATCGCTGCTAGCAGCTTATTCGTTTACAAACCATTATTCAAAATTACTATAATCTTTAAAATTTTAGAGATTAATTTTAGTTTTTAATGATAAATTTGTTTTCTTTAATAGTAAGAGCTAAGATTTTTTTAAAACCATTTCTAAACAAGTGGCTGGTCTCTTTTAGCCTTACTCTGCCTGTTATTACCTAAATCAGCATCATCTAAAATATAATAAGAAGGAGAGTCGGTACAGTGAATGTTCGGGAATACTCCTAAATAGTGCTTCGATCACAGACAGGATTTCAACTTACGCTGTCTCTATTCTCTAAATCAGATATAAAAGTCCGACGTCTGAGAGCGTGCGTGAAAAACAAATTAGTCCAAATTAAATTACCCAAAGTACAGAAACCAGTTACTAATGATGTGAACAGCTTCATGGCTTTCTCTTTAAATAATGAAAACTTGTAAAGATGGCAAATACTCACAATGTACAAATAGTTTAGCTTCCATTCGCAGTAGCCATGTTTCAAAAGGAATTCGTGTCAAACCAAGTTAAGAAATTGCGTCAAGTCACTTCCCGAAGAAATTCTAATGTCATTCTTTACATTGAATCAAAAAGGAATTGGTAAAACAAATTAAAGTGTTGCTTGAAAGAGTGAAGATACCATTTCTAAGCGAACCAAGAAAATAAATTCTCACTAGTTAAAGTGGACAACCATAAAACAATAATACGTAAATAATCGGGTGTAGGAAGACATTCTTATTTATTTGTGACCAGAGCCGCTGATTAAAATCCTTGGATCAATAGTTGTTAAGTAAAAGGATTGAAAAGATTACACCGGAGAAATAAAAGCGTCATAATACAGTTCCTATTTACCTGTTGACTAGGTAAGTCTAGAGAAAATCTTGAAGAAGGTGGTTAACAAATATTTAAGAGTTTAGATCTTCGCGTTAATTCAAAATGGAAGGATATATTAGGTTTTAAAATAATATTTTTAAACAAATAATTATTTGTAAGAAGAATAGCACTGGATAAAAACATCAAAGGATGTTTACAAGAGTGTAATTTGAACGCGTATTTTTCATGGAATCCTCAACTTGGCGTTATTTTAATTTAATTAACGTATTATTTCGCCAAGTGAGCAAACATAATGTATAACAAATAATTCTAAAATTACAACCTCATTGTTAAATAGTTTTATTTAGAACTTTTAAAATATCCCCCATTACAGAACTAATGCAAACTTTAGAAAGGAGAGTGCGCTTAACATGTCGATGAATCTGACATGTTACTCCAAGATTTTAAATGCTTGAAGAACATTATTTTACACAAAGTTATAAAAAAAAATTGTTCCTGCTAAAATAGTGGTGCGTTATGAGAGTTGACTTCAAACTACGTAACGATATTAGGATCAGTTTTTCGTACTTACTTTACGTATTCTAAAAACAAAGAAACGCCTCTCAGTATGCAATCTTACTATATTTAGAAACCCCTGTAAAACTACTATATCATTGATACTAGTTGTGAGAGAAATCTCCATCTCTACATGGTCATCAGAACTCCTTTGTTAACTACATGAGTCTGTCAAAGACACCATAATATTGAACATTGATTGCCATACAAAATCGAAACAACGCTATTCCCTGAAACTTGAGGATTAAATTAGTTTTATTTGAGCCACAAATTTTGAATCCATATCTATTTTGAAATATCCCCTACCATATCTCATCTCATCTCTTCTTTCTCCACTGGGCTAAAAGTTAAGAACGTCCATGTCGGTGTTGCCAAACATCATTTTCTTAATGCGTCCTAGGGATAATTACAAATATTGGAGGGGATTACCAACTCTGCATTCCAAACTGCATTGATAAACCTGGTTCAGAGTTTATAAATTCCACCCAAAAGATGTTAAAGCACCTTTACCTTAATATCAACATGTTATTGAGTCAAATTTCCTGAGGTTAATTAGAAATATTTTTATCAAGAAAGTGTTTAAGGTTTTGTAGCCCCTAGTTTAGGGTAGTTGTTAATTCACACGTTATTCAAATTTGATCGGGTGATTCGGAAGTCGGGCACTTTTATTCTGGAATTGGCTTTCGTGAAGTTTTTTTGGTAAGAATAATAGAGTTGTATATGGCAATCATATTTTTCTCTCACTTCATATTTCAATCAAATCAAATCAAAATGCCTTTATTTACAAGCGTTTCTCAGTACATACACTGTTTTGCAGAACAACTCAAGTCATTTGTACTAAATAACAAAGACTTGTGATTAAAACTAAAAGGAACAACATTGGATTATACTAAATACTTAAACTTATACACTAACAACTTAAATACGTTATTTATCAACACATATGTAGTCCTTAAGTTTTAATTTAAAAGAATTGCAACTGTATTGCTTAAGGCTAAGGGGGAGGTCATTGTACAATTTAGGGCCGAAATACGAAAAAAACTGTTCCTTTTTTTTTTTATAACGAAAGCCATGGTGGGTACTTTCCCTATATATTCTTAATTAATTTCCTCAAAATTCAACATAACTACAAGTTAAAACTTTCTCAATATTATGCGCACACATTAAAAGTTTCAGGCAGAAAGAGCCATTACTTCAGTTTCGGAAAAGTTAAACAGCAAAATATCGGATACGTCACAACTTTTTAATACCAATACAATAGTCAACAAGAGAGGAATTTTCAAGTACAGCAATCGATTCTTTACAATTGTAACGGTTACCCAATATTCTATTATCTTACTAAACTGATTTAAAACTTTTAGGATTTAGTCAGAGATAAAAATATGGAACTTAACAGAAAACTGTTTCTAATATTGAAAACTCACTATATTTTTAAGATTATTTAGATTTAAAAGGGAAACTGAAACAATTAGAGTTCGGGGGTTGCGGAAAAGATACTTTCGAGTAATATTTAATTCCTTAATATGTAATGGTAGAATAGTGTTCTGGACAGCTTTGAGACAATCGTTGACACATCCGGTGAATATAGAAAGTCGCCTCTTTCTATACAAGGTACAAGATTGTTTAGTGCTGAAAAGCCAAAACGTTCAAACAAATAGGAGTCAATAATTAACTACCGTATTTTAAACACTTTATCTATGTTAAAATTATTTTTCAGATAACGTTCTTTTTTATAACCAGTACCTATGTAAGTTTGACGTCCTGGGTAGAGCGTAGAGTTTGTCCTGACGGTTTTGAAATCTTTAAACAGTGTCTTGTAAAATTCATATTTTGTATGTCTATATACTTTTGCTTTGTCTTCATTTTTCCAGGATTCTCAAAATCAAATGTAAGTATATACTTTAAATGTTACCAACTCTGGTACCACTAAGTAGGGGTGGCTGAACTATTTATCTTTAATTACCACCCCCCACTAATACTAGGTTGTGAACAAAGTCAATTCCTAATTGTCTTGTTATTTTTGGCTTTAATAGAACATTTACCTAATGTACCAGTAAAATCTGCATACTGCATTCAAGCCCTTGTTCCGTTTTAATGGTTCTCGTAAACACAATGTGACACAGGATTAAAGAATATTTATGGTTTATAATTTAAATAAATTTTACTATTTATATACTTTTCCACAAACAAAATCATAATTAGACATAGTGTAAATCTTTGAAAAAGTAATCACTTTGAGGACTATACATATACAATAATATAATTAGGATTGTAGGGAATTTTTTAAATGGAATGTTTACCCATAGAATGTTTCATTGTTTACTCATCCAAAGGAGTAATCAATTCATTTCAATAATTTATTATCATCCATGAAAAATCATAAAGTTTAACTTAAAATACTTTACTACTCGTAATTTACTCAGCTTGTTAATTACTATTCACGTGCCTCTAATATAATTTGATTAAATATTCCAAATCAATGCTCCTGTTTTTATTAAACTACCTTTTCCCCATCAGGAAGTTATATACACTGTTTAAATACTATCATACTGAAAGTAAATAAGGACATAACAATAAGGGCTTTTTGAAACGTAACTTAGCCAAAAACCATTTCCTGTTAAGCCAAAGTCGTCCAAAACATTAGATCTGCAATTTCTAAAACCAGAGTTGAAATCACATACATTTGTAATAGAGTAATAGCAGTATACGGTGGAGTACGTTTTTCATCCTTCAACAGGGAATTATATTTTTGTTTTCTGTAATTTTTCATAACATATTCCATACTGAAAATATAACTTAAAAAGGATCCCTTATAGCGCCAAAAACATGTTCACAGTAAAATTTATTTCTTGCCTATTATAACAGTCCTTTTAAAACGGACTGAATTAGAATATAATCTACACTATTAAGCATTCATCTAGTACGTTATTCATAAATAGTCTATAAATCAAAATGGCGTTATATATTGGTCGTTGATTCGTTAAGCTAATCATTATTTTCTAGTTGAAGGTAAAGCATGAAAAATTAGTATTAGTGTATTTGTTTATTCCAATGGCTAGTAATATATTCATGATAAAAAAAAACTAACTGAGTTTTATCCCCGGGATACATTCCCATTTTTGTTATTTTGATTATAGCAATATTTAAAATATCAAATCAAATCTTTAATTGCTCGTCACAATTACACATTGTATGGCAAACGTCAGAATTAATTATAAATTTAAGACCCGCACTCCACATTACCAACACGTCCAAACTTACATAATTTTCATACATTCCAGACTCATTCATCCATCGCCAATCTCAACCCACTTCCAGCGCTGGAGTTAGTCATCGAATTGGGCGGTCTCCCAGTTAAACGCCAGAAACTCGTCAACGCTGTAAAATGCATTTGACACCAGGAAGCGCTTAAGACGAGCTTTTGACGCCTTGGTGTCTGTTGACGAACTGTTGATGAAATGAACACCTGCCTGCGAAGGCAAATGCTCATAAACCACCATTCTGTGTCTTCCAGTACGGTAGTTATCTCTGCCTCTAGTCTCATACCCGTGTATGTCACGTCCCCTGGTTAGGGCACATTTAGACAAACAGAACAAAGATGTTTCTGAAATGTAGAGACTGGGCAAAGTCAATAGTTGCAAAGTTTTGAATGCTGTCCTGCACGACTCTCTGAAATTCAACTTTGCGATGATACGAATAGCTTTTTTTTTGCAATTTGAACACCCTCAGGAAATTATTGTCTGTACAGGCCCCCCACAACACCACTTATTCCATGTCAACCCTCGGTCGAGGAGTATTCCAAGGAATTTTGAGGAGTAGACTTCTTCCAATATGGAATCTGCCAACATGACGGCTGACCCACATTGGGAGTCCATTGGACGCAGTGTGAAATTTAACACGTTGGATTTCGAAGAATTCGTTTGAAGGTTGAGGCTATTGAAATATTGCACACAATTGTTGATATCGACAAAGGATTGTAGCTCCAAAACCTTCTTGTATGTTATCTCTGAAACAGAGAGTCATCAGCATACTACACAATTTTACCATGCAGCAGCGATGAATGTACGTCGTTGACGTATAACAGGAAAAGGATTGGACTGAATATGGAGCCCTGAGGGTCTCTATAACTCAGTTGAATTGGTTTAGAAAATTGGTTTGAGATCTGAACTACTTGAGTTCTCTGACTTAAAAATGATTTAAGCCATAAGAGCGGTACACCTTGGATGCCATGAGAATGTAGTGTGTCAAGCAATATTTCATGGCCAACGCAGTCGAATGCTTTAGAAAGGTCAAGGAAACACACTTAATGTGTGATCCTGACGTTCTAGTCCCTCTACAACCATATCAACCAGACTCACCACTGCGTCTATCGTCGATTTATTTTTCCTGAATCCAAATTGGTGTTCAGAAAGCTGGTTGTTTTTATTTAAGAAATAAAGCATTGTCGTTAGAAAAAGTTTTTCAAATGTTTTGCTCAATACAGGCAAAATTGAGACGGGCCGATAGTAATTTATTGAACAGGGATTTTCTTTCTTGAAAATTGGATACAATTTTCAAATTTTTAGGAGAGAGGGAAAAACTCCTGAGTTAAAAGACAAATTGAGTCAGTGGTTTCACGACATGCCTTGAGCATTGTTTTATTAACCACGTGGATCTCGATTCTAGATCATTTGATTTTTAAGCTGGTAATTGTTGAATGATTTTATCGACCTCTTCCTCAACTACAGGAGTCAGAGCTATTGAGGCTGTTAGACTCTGTCTGCGCGTGGGATTCCCCTGTGGCAAGCGATGGACGATGGCTAACAGCGATGTACCCCTCCAGATGGCGGGTAGATATTCCGCTGCCCGCCGACCGCCAGGTCGTTAGTGCCGATGATCAGCACCTCGCAGCAGGGCCGGGGCTCAGATGCCGTTCGAACAATATCCAGAAACCGGCCGCCCGGTACGCAGACGTCGCTTACCGCGGTTGCAGGGCCGATCTGTTGTCCAGCGATGTGGCGAGCGTGGCTGTCCCCTCGAACAGTTATGGACTTAAACTGTACGTTGCTTGTAGGGGTTTTTGGAGCTTGCCATGATTTTTTTAGAGGTTATTTTAAAGTCAATTGGATGATTTTTGCTTTTTATTCATTTTAGAAAAAAGATTAAATGTTTTGTTGATTTACATTTTTGGTTGGGGGGCAAATAAATTTATTTTGTACCCGTACTGGATATTTGGGCTTCCTCTTCTTCACTTCTCTCCACCTGTTGTTCTCTTTAATATCAGCGCACTCGCAAGTTTTCAGCTGCTGCTTCAGACTCAGATTCTCAGCCTCCAAGACCTTTTATTGTTGTCCTCAATCTGTGGAGAAAGTCAGCTCGTTCATATGTGCCAGCGGTTTGGCTGTTCCGGCAGGTCGCACTGCACTCCGACCTCCACAGAAGCGGGTGGGTTGAGGAACAGCTCGCACTGCACCTCGCGGTCCGAAGTCACGGGAGCGTTGGGTCGTCTGGTCAACGCGCGGGACGAGTTGTCGACAGGGAAAATCTGGTCCGTGAACTGCAGTAGGCGGGTGTCGGATTCTATTGTATGATCTAGGAGACCCTGGAACTCTTTGTTAAGGCGTTCTATCTCCTTTTTTAGTCGTGCGATCTCTGCTGCTGCATCCTCAGGTGTTGTTTGAGGGGTCGGTCCCGGGTTCCGTAGAGACAAACGCAGATGGGGGAGGGCGGTGAGTGATACGGCGGGGGTCCGGGCCGGGCGTGGAGCAGCGGCGCGGGCGCCGTCGGTGTGTCGGGGGACGCGGTTGACGCAGTACGAGGCTTGAGTGATGGCGAACAGAGAGTTTCGCATAGTGACTGGATGATCCCCACTGTGTTTTTCGTTACAAACCGTCACTCTCGTTATGTTCTCATCAGTTTTGATTGATGCTTCGCAACTTTACCCTAGACACCGCCATGATATTTCGCTGTTTTTTTAGGGTCCGTTGTTGCCTAAATTTGACATTGTTGTATACAATACAAGGTCTAACCAGTTTTGGTTTTTTTCTATTAAGAAAGACATTGTTGAAATGGATAAATAAATTAATTAGGGTAATAAATAAATAAGTTAATAATAAATAAGTTATAAACAAATTATTCAATAAAATAATGTAGTCAACAAATAAATTTGTCAATAAATAAATTATTAAAATAAATTAGTCAACAACAATAATGATAATAACAACAACTACTACTACTACTACAACGGTTTTATAAAATATTAAAAAATAATAAAAGCCAACAGCAACAATAAAACCTGAAAATAAATAACAAGGTCTCTCTGTGGTTTGCTTCAAGCAACAAGATCTGACAGAAGCCGGTAACCGAACTGATGTCCTCAAGCGTAACTGACGAGTACGCGACCGTTTCTGCTACCGGAGAAGTTGATAAGGCGATCGTTATTACTTGTATGTATGTTGCGCGCTCTAAAGTCACGTCAAACAGCATGTCCCTTGTACACTTGTTAATTGCCAGTCTAACCTTGTTTAGCTTGGTGGTTAGCTTTTATGGCTATTTACTACTTACAAGTGTAATGCTGCCCGATTCGGCTTGATCCAGGTTTATGATATTAAATAATCCCTTCTATTCATCAAAACCTTTCGTTATGTCTTAAAAACCAAAAATAATTCAATTGAATTGCGGAGCGTCGTGAAGTACGTGTTCACAAGATAGGACCAGCCCTACCAACCCTCAGGCCTTATATACCAATATGTCAGAAATTATATTAAAATCTTAATTTTCATACATTTTCAATGAATTGTGAATTATTAAAAGCAAATTTACTAAAACCGGAACTATTAATGTAAATATTCAACTTTAATACAATAGGAGTTTCATAATATTTTGTAATTTACTCTTTTTCGGCAAAAAGTTATATCTGAGCAAAGTGAGTATGATAAAGAAAATAATTGATTCAACAAGCTCTAATATACCACAACGAAGTAATGGTGCTTATTTTGCAGTTGCAGTTCATCGTAATTCACATGAAAGCGACGAGTGCTGTGGTAAGAACCAATCAACTACCAAGGACTCAAAATACAAGATAGTGGCGCCAGACCGAAATATAGTCTCATCAGTTGATCCATCAAATGACACACATTAATCTAATAACCAGTGTTTTCAACCAACAACAGGTTTCAGGCAGAAAAAATGTTATAGCCACCTGGTAGATGGAAAAATCGGCCAGCATAATGACTTAATTGACGATTACTCAAATTTCATGGATATAGGTGTACCTTCACCGAACTCATTCCTGTCTATGTACATTGGAGTTCCTTGCCAAATTTCATGGAATTGCTCTTGACATACCCTGTGATTACTTAAGCTATAGGTAAATTTAATATAGAGGAGACCCCTAAAAGATCTAATGCAATATTTTAGAAAAGTTTTATCATTTTCTCTACACACATTCCTTTTTTTGCGGTTAAAAATATCTCCTAACACTTTGATGAACAATATTTAGGCGAGTTATTCCTTTATAAATTCTTTAAGACATGATAATATTTTGGGGGTTATAATATTTATTACTTCCTAAGCTCTCGTAAAACAATCTGCAAATTCTATAATTTACTAGTATCAAGCAATGGTTTACATCAGACCAAATAAAAAGTATCTTTTGTAAAATTGTAAAAACACGACTTATCCTACTCTAATTATACTAGATCTTTAAATGAATACCAATCACAGTTTGATGCGATTTATCTAAATAAAGTAAAGTTATATTACTTAAACTGGTTGATGATAATAATAGTAGCTTATTAAATGAAACGCGATTTTTCAAAGTATTATAGCTTATTAAATATATGGCATTTATATAAAAAAAAAAATATATATATATATATATATATATATATATGAAATTTACTAACTATATTACTAGAGACATCACTGTAACAGAATATATCCTCTTGTCAGATATACTGTTTACAGAGGTATATACCTCACAAAGGAGCTGTATCATTATCATAATTTCTATTATTCACACGCAATCATACACATACTGTGCGTTGTGACTCTCTCAGGCGTAGATTATAGTCCGTATTAGTTGCTGTGTAAGCTAACACAGCAGTATATATTCTACTCCTGATATTGTCACATCTCATTTAACACAATACATACATAAATATCTTGGTGATTCTACAATAGTTTATAATTTGTAAAGTAAACATAACGAATGTAATGGAAAGTGTTTAACTTTATTATTTTTCTTGTTCAGGAAATAAAATAACGTGTTAGCCCGCTTCTAAATAACGCTGACTACCTATTAGCAATTTCGAAAATAACTATCTGATATGCGTGGTTTTAGGTAGGTCCTTATTATATAATCTACACTTATTAGTTTAATAACTCAATCTAAATGTTTAGGTCATGGTAACCCTTCTCATAATACCATCTTTTCTATGAATATTGTGTGTTCTCAGGAAGTGCAAACGTTTATGCATCATTAAAAACATAAATGTCATGAATAGTTAGCTGTCCATAACTTTGGCAATGACGTCACTGTCGTCACATAGTCTTAACTCAAACTTTAAGTTTAACTTAAATTTCAACTTCGAGTTAGTGCAGCGTATGAAATTTGACGCTGTAAAAAACTTCTCTTCTGGAATGTGGAGTCATATTTGTCTGAAGAGATCCAAAGCATCGTTTTGACATCAGAGACACGTAGACAACAAAATGAAGTGTAATTTAGATAAAGAAGTGATATAATTGCCTCCTCAGGTGCACAATTGAGACAATCACATGAGATAAGGAGAACACCTCTTCATCTAGATCACACTTAATTTTGGAGTGTAGGTGACTATGATGTCTAAACGCGCCATAGGGTTTGTTTTGAGCTTTTTCGTTGCTTAATTTCTTTTGGATAATAAAACTGAACAGAACCCTTCTTACCATAACTACGTTATGTGTATAGTCTTCATATTTAACAATGTGGAGCACATATTTAACATTATGTATTATATAGAGTGTTCACAAATTACTCTTTTGAACTTTGCCGTTTGATATTTCAAGTCAAAATATGAAAAAAACTATCATTTCAAGTATGATAATATCTTGTTTAGTTCACTGTCTATCTGTCTGTTTGTGTTTTTTAGGAAAAATATCTTTAAACTGAATAAATTATAAAGTTCAAGATTCAGAAAATGTTTGATCTACTTAAGACTTGTTTTTTTTTTAATTCAGGAAAATATCATGTCAGATTTCAAAATGGCAGCCATAAACAATTTTCAAACTTTAAAAACACAAAAATGGCAGAGTTTATGACAAATTTACAAGAGTAGTGTAATATGGTTTACTATCACATGAATATTTTGATGTCAAGTTCATATACTACGAGAAATAACATTCTACATTTAAACAGCGTTAATAACTATTAGTATATTTTAAACGGAGGATAGTGCATATCGTAACATTTATTATTCCGTTTATAACCTGACATGATATTTTTCAGAAACTATCCGTTAGTCGAAATACATACATAAAATTACAATATTGTGGTTTATACCTTAATACAGTTTTAAGATATTTGTTATAAACTAACAGAGAGATAAACGGTAAACCAAACAATATTGCTTGGTAGGATCATATTATTTGATATGATATTTCTTATTTAATTTGACTTAAAAAATCAAATGGTGAGGTTTGATTGAATAGTTTTAGGATAAGCTGTAAAGGAAATAACCTTTTAGAAAACACAAATTCCATAATTGAAGACAAGTGGATTTATTCTACGTTCAGTCTTTTTCAAATACTAAGATACAAAGTTTTTACAACTCTTATTTTGAACACAAAGTTCATTCACACACAAAAAAACTAAATTTTTAGATATCTTTCAAAATATAATTTCTTCTTTTCATAAATTTAACTAAAAAATCTTAAAAACAAATACTTCTGAATCTTCCTTACAAACCTTGATCTAAACCTTATTATTATAATTTTTACTTAAAAAGGGTTAAATATAATATATAAATATATAAAGGGTTATAATTAAAATTGCGTGCAAAATAGAATTCATACTTGTAAAAATGCAGCACATGTCAAGATAAATAAAAAATGAAAAATGTTCTCAAATAGTGGAAAGTTTAAAAAAGTAAAAAGATCAAAACGTAATGTTACACCGAAATTCTCCTGGAACCAAACAGTTATAATACACGTTGACCTATATTAAAAATGGAACTTCTTACTTAACATCAAACATTTTCCAGACTCTAAAATTACCAAGACAAATTCTTTTTACTATGCACTGCAAATATTAAAATAAATTTATTTAATTAAATTAGACTGCGCGGGGACTTACAAATTGATGACAATTGGAGTTGCAGCCTAAAGAATTTACACAGTTTTTACTAGATATACAGATATATCACGTGATATACTTGGTATGAACGTGTAAGTGAGATGGTCAGACCCCACTGGCGAACATGATTTAACAAAGAAACAAGCAGGTTAATCCGCTAGGAATTACGTGGGTTCGTATTTTTCTGTATCTGTTAGTACTAATCTTATACTTTGTAAATCATTCCACAACAGCTAATCTGTGAAAAACAATAAATCTTCTGTTACAGTGTCTAACAATTCAAAAGTGTCGTTTCCCATGCTGCAGATTTTCCCTAGTTAACTCCTTTTATGGTAGAGATTACAAAGAGATAGTCCCACACGTCCATTGTTTACAATCTGTGACATCACTCGCCTCTGAGGGACTGCGGTGATTGACAGCTGAGTAAAGCAAACGCTTATTTCCTCTGGGAACGTAAGTCTTGTATGTAGAAACGATATACCAGCGATTGTTACTTTCTGGCAAACAGTAAAAATAGGGTCGCAAAAAGTATATTTTTAGTGAGAAACCTATTTTACCTCTTTATAAATGCTAATTACCCGTTCCTTCAAGCTGAAGATAATACATGAAACTTATAACTATTTGAGTTTAATTGATTTATTTTATTCACACACGCTCGGATATAATTCGAGTATAGAGGTTGTTTCTACCAATTAACTGTTAATATATTACTTAAACGCGTTGTAAAACATTTTCCAAGTGGATGCCATTCTAAAACATTCCAAGTAAACTTAATCCCAAAACAAAAATTTTTTTTAACGCTACGGACATTTGAAGATATGCTGTAGTCTAAAGCATTTTTGACAAAGTATTTATACTTATTTAGTATTAATCTAATATCGTTTTATAGAAAATAATGTTCAGCTTTTCGACAATTCCAATAAACCATCACGATATAAAACACACTCCGTAATTCCAAATAAATTGTTTTGATAAATGACATCAATAAAACACTAGAGGGATTTGTCCAAACCCTCAATAAATGACGTCACGAACCCGCCTCTCATACATCTCCTCTATTTATTACTGACATTTATTTACAACCAATTCTCTCTACCAAAGCATTTTCTAGCAGATGTTATACTTCTTGTAGAATACATTATTCATTTCTATTTGTCATAAAGGTTAAAGTTAAGTAGAAGATTCTCCTTCCCACTTCGCGTGAATTTTTCAGTTGTTATATATTGTAAACTAAGTTTCTTATTTATTCACTGGTAGATAATTTTATTTTGAAGTACCTTATACAAAACGATTAATCAAGGCTTACTACTGCCAAAAATTTGAACAAAACTTTTTACGAAACAATTAAATGCTTTTCAATGCTACAAAGGTTTGAAAAATATGGGGATCATAAGCCTTTTTACATACAATTTATACTAATTTTTTACTAATAAAATATTGTTTTATAGGAAGTAATTATCAGCTGTTAAAAATCCTAATAAATCATCAACGTATGCGACATACTCCAAAACTCCAAATAAATTTGTTGTTCATTGGTACCGACCCAGCCAAGAGCTGATAGACAATGACACAAGTCGTTGCCTGATACCAGCAAAGGAGCCTACTCATGGACTAATTGTCTTTAAAAATTGTACTCTACGGCAGAGTTACCTAATGTGATTATTTGAACATTTCTGTTTTATAAAGGCTCTACAATACTGAACGTTGATGGAGTTTTTATTTAAATTAAGTTTAAAAAAGCAGCAATCAATTTAAACAAATCTTTTACCTATATTTACTGTCCGTACCATATCTAATATCTGCACAATTGAATTATTACCAATCTAGGGGAAAGTGTAAACTGTGAGTAAATTCCAATCATATAATGGATCTCGTAATTGAGGTCAACCTGCAACATGTCAAAGATACTCCTCCTTTTTATATCTTCCACGTCAAAGTATAGCTTTAACTAATCTGTGAGACATGATTTTTACACGTAAACAGTCTATTAAAATTTACTCACTTTTCACGAAACTGTCTTCTCAAATAAGTAATCAATGTATTTTTAAACAAATGAAATATGATTTTAAATTGCCATTACCTATAAAAGATGTTTATAAATATTAAAAATAAGTCAATGTGTTAGTTATGAGCGTTAGTTATCATAAAATTGTTTGTTTTTCCTTTGTATATAACTATTTCTGAAATCTGGTTATTATGATATGTTGTATGAGTTTAAGTGTGAGTGTGTGCGTGTACAGGAGCTCCTGCCGGTTCAGCTTGTGTGCGGTTGCCTGGTCGGACGTGTTCCGCCACTGCTACCAGCGGATCCATTTTAGCGGATTCGCGCGGTGACGACCGCGATCCTGGGCCGGCCCTTTCTTCCCTTCCTTTAAACGTGATCTCCACAGCTCAACTCCTGTCCTCAACACTGTTTCCTTATCACAAACTCTTTAAAGCTGCTCATATTAACGCTCAATCACTGCCTGGACATATAGACGAGATCAGAGAAATTTTTCAACCTCAAACATTTGACATTATTGGCGTATCAGAATCATGGCTTAAGCCAAGTGTTTCGTCAAGTGAGGTGGCCCTCTCTGGCTATGTGCTGCTGAGAAATGACAGAATTCTAAAGATTGGTGGCGGTGTTGCGGTTTATGTCAGAGAGGGTCTGAGGTGTAGGCTTTTGTCCGCATCTCCCTCTGAATACTCGACCAGGCCTGAGTTCATGTTCATTGAAATTTGTTTTATCTGTATCGGATGTTCTATTGATCGGTGTGTGCTATCGGTCTCCTAGAATATGTCATCTGATAGACTTTGAAAATGCTCTCTTACACCACTTGCCCGGCTACAGTCGAGTCTTGATCATGGGCGACTTTAACACAAACTTACTAAAAAAGACAGATTATAATACTAGGCAACTTATAACAATGTTCGACTCTACTAACATGACTATACTGCCACTAGGCCCGACACATCACACTGCCGAGTCAGACACCCTTCTGGACCTTCTAGTTGTCACTGACCCCTCTGACGTGACGCATCTAGGGCAGCTTCCAATTCCAACCGTTTCACGTCACAATC
This sequence comes from Homalodisca vitripennis, assembly GCF_021130785.1. Taxonomy (NCBI): domain Eukaryota; kingdom Metazoa; phylum Arthropoda; class Insecta; order Hemiptera; family Cicadellidae; genus Homalodisca; species Homalodisca vitripennis. The sequence continues at coordinate 88,978,655 of NC_060213.1, read as the reverse complement.
TTGTGTACTGTGTTATCAAGGTCAATGTTCCAAAGCCAAAAATAAAATTTATTAAATACAGAGATCTTAAAAAAATGGACAAAGCCTCTTTTATGTATGATGTTTATTCGTCCCCATGGCAGAATCTACAGACATTGCAATCTGTCGATGATATGGTTGAATCATTTAACACCACCATTCTGGGGCTATACGATAAACATGCACCAATTGTTACCAAACGTATAACGAAGCGGCGCCCAGTGCCTTGGATCACGTGTGAAATTCTTAGCTTGATGGCTCAACGTGATTGCCTGTATAGGAGAGCTCGACGAGCTCGTGACCCCGTTTTAATGGTTCAATATCGACAAATTAGGAATAGAGTCAAACAACTTCTACGAAATTCCAGACTGAGATACACACGTAAACTGTTTGAAAAGAAACAGACATCTAGTGATTTGTGGCGCAATGTTAGGAAACTTGGTTTGGGCAAAGACCGCGCTTCTCCTCTGATCCAATTACCCTTAAATGATCTTAATAACTATTTTGTTTCTTGTTGTCAGACTGTCAATATAAACCAAATCTCGAATTATGTTAATGAACTTCTAAATATACCTATCAATCGGCACGAACATGAAAAATTTACTTTCAAACCTGTAACACAATCAGATGTTTTGAAAGCCATTCGCCGTATTGGCAGTAATGCAGAAGGGTCTGACGGCATTAAAATCCAATTAATAAAAAACATTCTTTTTGCAACTCTCCCAATAATCACATACATTTTCAACATGTCACTGAGACAAGGTATTTTCCCTTCACTTTGGAAGTCTGCTATAGTCCGCCCATTGAGCAAGACCTCAGTTCCAACATCTTACCAAGACTTCAGACCCATTAGTATTCTGCCTGCTCTATCCAAAGGCCACGAAAAAAATGTGCACTGCCACATTAATGATTAATTAACACGAAATAACATTCTAAATTATTTACAATCAGGATTTCGACCAGGACATAGTACTGAAACTGCTTTGCTGAGAGTCACTGACGATGTACGATTCGCAATGGACCAAAAACTAAGCACAATACTGACACTCTTTGATTTCTCAAAGGCTTTTGATTGTGTAAACTACAGACTACTATTGGCAAAATTGAGAATCATTGGTTTTTTAGAAAATATCCTGAATGGCTGAGGTCTTATCTGTCTGGCAGAAGGCAGTGTGTACAGGTAGGTGACGTAACATCCGACTGGCTGAGTGTTGAGTGTGGTGTTCCTCAGGGTTCCATACTTGGTCCTCTCTTGTTTGTGTTGTACGTTAATGACTTGAGCACGGTACTGGTACACTGCAAGTCCCACATGTATGCTGATGACCTCCAGATATATGTCCACGTTAACATACACCAAATCGATGATGGCATTACCATGATCAACTCTGATATAAAAAATGTACTGGACTGGACTAGTAAACATGGAAAAACTAAACCAATTGTGATTTCTCATTACCACTCTCGATCTTTGATCGATTTTACATCTATATGTAACGTTACTGTGAATGGAACTGTACTACCTTATTACAATAAAGTTAAGAACTTAGGACTGACAATACATTGTACTCTTAGCTGGACTGATGCAGTGACAGAGACTTGTAAGAAAGTTTTTGCATCAATACATTCCCTGAAATAACTGCAGAGGTTTTTGCCGCTTCACATAAACCTGTTGTTGGTTAAAGTCCTCATACTTCCTCATATTTCTTACTGTAATAGTGTGATGAACGACATGACTGTGGCTTTGGGCGAAAAACTCCAGAGAACCCAAAATTATTGTACGAGATATGCATTTGATCTCAGGAGGGATGAGCATATAACGCCCTATTATATTAATTCAAAGATCTTGAAGTTAAATGACCTCAGATCAATAAAAATCTTAACATTGGTCCGTTCAATTTTAAATTCTGGTGACGGCAATATATCTGGTGGCCATATTTCTAAACTTTTGTTCATAATAAAAGTGGCACCCACTTTTTTTACAAATTTATTTCTTATGCGAATTCCTCGTTGCCATCTGGGTAATTGTGCTAAGACTCAACCAATTAGTTTTTAAATCTTCCATTCGTTTTTTTTTTTTACTTAATATATTTTAGCTCAATAACAATATATAAATAATATATAACAATATTATCTCTACTGCCACAAATATATCATATATCTGGTTTCAAAACAAGAAATTACATTGATAAATAGCACCAATAGCACACTTAGGGATTGGTACAAGCCCTCAATAAACGGTACCGCAGATCCGTCTCTCATCCATTTCATCTATTTATGACACACATTTATTAACAACCTGTTCTCTCTGCTTCTCATCATATGGCAGATGTTTTAATTTTTATCTTTGGGAAATATACGTTCTTTAGATGTCTTATAAAAGTTCAAATTTTCATAAAACGTTAAATAATACATTATTGAATACTCCTTGCAAAATATTTCAATAAATTGGTGAAAACTAATACGATCTATACGTCACCTTGAACTTTTAGCAATATTAAATACTTTACAAATATTTTATCAAAGGCTTACACGTAACATTTGGGTAGAATGTCAACTCCTGGGCAAGTTGGGTTGCTTTTTAGGAAATCTTTCCTCAAAATTTCGTATAATTCAGGCTATTAATAGTTTTACACCTTTCACTATTTAACTACCTGAGGTCAGGTACCATGTACATAGAGCCCTTACTAGTATCTTAAACGGATAATCATTAAAAGTATCCAACTCTGTACATATGTGTTAAACTATCCATTAGATTTATAATCTAAGACCTATAACAGGACAAATATAGGTATATATCTGTTCTTCATATAAATCATGCTATGTATGCACCTTGTTTTAAGGGACGGTGATAGAAGAAAATGAGCCCTATATTGAATGTAATGATTATACAATTCACAAGATTATTTATATCTTTATTGAGATAATTTGCCGTCATAGGTTTCCCTATAGATGGTAACACTAAGCAAATATTGAAAATCTTATTCCGATCTACGATTTTTTTAATATCAAAATAGGTTTTATATTTTCCGTTATTTTCACTGAATTGTTAAAACATCGCAAGCCAGATGTTTCATTGTGATGTAAAATGCATTGATTTTAACATCCTAACATGTAAATTAATGATATTTCAACAAAAGTAAAATAGGCAAGGAAATTTAAATGTATATATATCTGATTTGAAATTCGAATTTAACATCAATAGAAAAACTATGTAGCACATTATTTTACGCTATAATCAAAAGCAACATTATGACATTTTAAATTCATATTTTTGGGTTTAGTCTATATATTGAATAAACAAATTCTCATTATCATACATGAAATTAATTAGGCATTAATAATCTTTTATATTAATAAATATAATTTATAAATTTTAAGAAAGATGTGCAAGAAATAATAAAAGTACGTTTTTTTTTTCAAGCGTTATGCGTGCTTGGTCTCTGATTCATCTTAAATAAGGAAAAAGTAATCAGTACTTAGCTTCAGACAGTCATTTTACAGTCGTTGTGGGTAATTGTACTAGTTTTTTTATTGCACATTGCTCTTATGTGCATTATTAGCAGAGACGTAATCAACAATCTTTAATATTTTTTATTTAATGGATATTTTTATATTTCTTATTAAAGGTAACACAAACGCAAGTACTTTAATTGGAGATCCAGCTGACATTGTATATAGGATGAGGATCTTTCAATGTCAGATACACATAGAAATTATATAAACATATTTTGTATTAGTCTATCTATACTTATGTTACCATTTTAAAACTATCTACTAATGTTTATTGGTAAGGATAGATAGGAGAATACTTTCTTGAACTATTTTAAAAAGTATTTATTAAAAAACCATTTATTAAAATGTATGAACAACAGTTCATTGAAACTTCTAAATTTAAATTGGTATTGAATAAAATAACCTTTATCCAATATTCCAAATATTTAGAATCAATCACCGATTGCTTACAGGACTACTTATCTAGTTAAATTTTTCTCAAGAAAGGTTTTTGTTTCAAATAATATAAATAAAAACTAACTGCTTGATACAAAATTAAAATCTAACTAAAATGAAATTAATATTATAATTTCAAATAAAATAAAATATTCTCATTCAATTCAAAACCAAACGTATTTATTCTCTACTATAAGCAAAACTGAATTAAAACTTAGCTATAAACTTCATCGTACCACGTGAATCATTTATTGTTACATTTGGCACAGATTCAAAGCGAAAACTGTAATGAAACTATTTTCCTTTAAATAATAGTTACTACAAACTTGATGTATTAAATGTATTTTGACTGTTGAATATTAAATTTCTATTGCAAACAACATTTAACTAATATTAAATTTGAATACTTTACTTTAACAAAACTTGCTATAACTTGTACGATCTTGAAGTCTTCCGTCAATTATTTACTCCAGTTCTTTTCTTATTCCAGTTGCACCAATATAATACGATATTCCGCAAAATCCCAAGTAGAATGGCTTTAAATGATAGAAATAAACGGTAATAATATACCGAACACTGAAAGAACGCCGTAAAAAACGTGAGTCGGAGTTTATAGACTACCCTTTTCTCTAACCGACCCTTTTTTCTATACCTATTCATCGACGCTCGTGATTGTACTTCGACTATCCAATCATAAGGCTAGAGAAATTATATTAAATAAACAGCTGTCTGTATGTACCTCGCGGACCCTTTCTTGAGAAATTAAATTTTTTATTTCCAATTGTTTTTTACTACACTTACATTTTAAAATATTACCGTGTACACTTTCTCCAATAATTATTCAATTATTAAGTTTTAATTTGCCTTTATAGCAAATACTACTTAACAAGAAGGTAAAAATGTTTTCACTTTAACTTTACACACATTAATTTAAGAAACATGCTGTGCTTTTGAGAAAAAGAAACTATTGTCACGTCTTAGATGGTTTTTATTTATTTGTTAATTAATTTCTGGTCTTCTTGTGCCACATTAACCCCGTTTCAAGGCTTATAATTAATATACAACATAATTAGTTTATCATTATTTGGTAATAGTAGAACTGACGGGTCATCCGTGTTTTAGAAAAACTTTATATGTTCAACATTCTTTACGAAATATTTAGCACAATCTAAGTGGTGCGTTATTTGACAATAAGTAGAGTCTGGTTTGTACTCCTACTATATGGTAGTCATTTGGTATTTTAATTCAGTTTATATTTTCAAAATTAAATAGAATTGTTACTCTCTTAATGCGTTTTGTAGACTTGCAATCTATTGGTAGGTTCGTTCCGGTAGAACTTCTGATAATTATTCTGTACTTATGGACTACAGACACAGAAAGTGCAGTAAGACTGCAGATGGTCATGATTGAATAATTGACAGTCGATGATTCCTACCATGCATCGGATATTTATTTATGTATGCATTTCATAAACGTTGAGTTCTGTGTTAGGTACAGTAAAATTAGTGAAATATACAATTAAATAAATATATTATATAATCAATCAGCTGGTATTAAATTAGCTAATGCGCTGAGAGTCGATACATGTCGTGTGTTTTAGTAATCAACTGTTTAATTTTCACACACGTCTTACTTATACTACTATATTAAAAATCAATATTATAGCAATAATGGGAAGCGTTGAAAGAAAAGAATGTTAAGTTCAGCTTCATTTCTAAGGGTGTACTCGCAAACTCTGACCGCTAGATCACATGAGTAACATCGCTTCCGGTTTTACTACCGTTTCTACGATAAGCAACCTGCTGGCCCATTCATTCTCGACTCCAAGTACCGGAAATTAGTTATCTATCCCATCTGCTCAGATCTCTCTCTGTTGTAGCAGAGTACTACTATTTTATATTTTGAATTCGTTCTTTGAGACATCCATAACAAATAAATATTTATAATCAATACATCAAGTAATTGGTATTGCTGTCGAATTTCCCTTCTGGATTAGTTGGAAGAAAGATATATTTGACATGTGCTGTTATTCCGAATTATTGCAAAGATTGAATTTTCTTATTTGCTTCTAAAACTTTTCAACGATCTCTTTTATGGAACATAATTTCTAGTTGATTGTAACTTAAAATTTGTGAAAACAAATGTATGTTTTTAAGATTTTATGTTTCTAAGGTTTCAAGATGAGAGAGTTTTAAAATTTTGGAAGTATTGCGAGTAACATACTAACCTTTGTAGACATTATACCATCAGGGTTGTACTAATTAACCGTGTAAACTAACCATGTATATTTAGTTTGACGATTCGAGATAGTACATTCCCCCTCAGTGAAATCTACCTTTTTTACTAAATCAGCATAAATATTTATTCCTAAGCCTTATATACTTAAATCAGACTGTATTTGTGATGCAGATATGTTATACCCTACTACTCTTTGTTATGTAGTAAGGATAAAATAAAATGATCCACATACACACGCGCGCGCGCGCGCACGCACGCACACGCACACACACACACACACACACACACACACACACACACACACACACACACACACACACACACACACACACACACAACACACACACACACACACAGTTCCTGATTTCGATGATACATTACTTATAACAGGAGCATGTAGGAATATGATTTTCCTTATAGGTATAACTATTCCAATAAACAGGATAAACATTTTTCATTATTACATAGTAAAAGTTTAAAACGACCGGACCTTACGTTCGCAGATCGAATAAGCTGGGAAGTCCGCTTTACCTACAAACAGGCTAATCTATATTACATTGATACTTTCCATCCATTACTTTTTATCTAAATAAAGTTTGTGGATAGACTCCCTCAAAAGGCGAACCAACGAGGGGAATGAACGGGACTTGTCTCCCCCCAAGAAAATTTTATTTCAAAAATCAATTCTTTATTAGTTTATTTTGGACAAAAATAACATGTAGGTTAGAATTTTGGAATAAATGATTATCAAATTCATTAATTCAAACTTTATAACAATTTTAATTTACGGAATACACAAGACTGCACATATAAATCAATTTAGTTCAAAACCCTAAATATTTCACCGTCAGCCAGTAACTGCGAAAGTGAGATTATTTCTTGTACTTTATCCCTGTACTTGGTACTTTCAGTAACAGAGCGCAAAATATACTGCTTCAATCATAGGTTACTGAGTACTCCTAAAATGTTCCAGTCACTGTTACCGCTAAACAAGTCCGAGTACTTTGTACCAGGAACATCGGTAAACGTGTAAAGTGTCCTGTACAGGTTACTTTCGGTGTGTATAATACTCTTAGGACGACGAGTACCCGTTACAAAGCATATTTTGTTGTAGTTACGTTATGATCACTTATGATATTAGTGTATGTTGCCAAACTCAGCACTTTTGAGCTGGAGAATATTTATTTATTACTTTTGGTATATTTTAACTAACCACTGTTTCACTACATTAGAACAGCTATAATTTATTTTATCATGTAATTTATTTAGCGTTAATCTAATTTAACATACATTGATTTGTTAGAAAAAAGATCAGGCAATGCTATCAGCGATTTTTAATAGTATTATAGCAAACCGCTATAGAAACTGATAAAGCCTGTTAATGCTTCTCAGAACTGCATATCTATCAATCTATATCAATATATATTGTTTATTGGGGCAACAGGGAAACTCAATACTGGCGTCTGAAATATAATTCACGCAAATGCAAAGAGCACGAATATGTGCAAAACCGACGAAGTTGCGTGTGAAGAAGTGGATAACTGCTAGTATTCGTTGAAACTTTGAAAGCTGGTGGGGTCCATAGAGTCGGTTGTTCATCAAATCGGAGGGTTTGTCAACTTTATAACATTTTGAAATTTACAAAAATGCCTAAATTAATCCTTAGTATTATTAAATGAACAAGGTTTTCTAACAAAACATTTATTATTCCAAAGACTTTTAAACGATATAAATTGATCACATATAAAATTAAATACAAACATTTTGCTACCAAGGTAGATAAAATCAAATGACAATTTGCTTTAAATTATTTATTTACTTCATTTACCCCACAATTACCTGAAGATGAATTCAATGAACTCGAAATGTACATTATACAATAAACAAATACATAAAAAGTGTTAAAAGGTTTATTATTGTATACCAAGTTTGTTTAAATACCATGAATGCCATTCTAGCGTGCATTAAATATGTTGAGGATAGTCATTAGGCTTCTAACTACTTCCCTCATTTTGACATTATCTCAAGCATTCTGATTGGATTTTGTTGAGATGGTAGATTCAACAATAACAAACTCCTAAGTGAAATCCAATATCAGTTTAAGCTGATATCGCGTATACTTCCGTCTTCTTTGCTATAGTTTTAAGACATCATTTGCCTGTGAAAACTTTTACGAGAAGTGCCACCAAAGTACTTATATTGTTTCTAAAGCTCGTTCGAAATTTCAGTAGTCTTTGTAACTTCTCTCATTGAATATGCAGGCTAAACTTGCTTCAACTATGTTCAACGAAATGAATTATTCACCATAATGGAAAGTGTTCCCACATAATTATGCGTAACGTACTTTCAAAATGTCCTGCCCTTGGTGTAAATACCATAGCAACATGAGGAGGGATATTACATTTCCTGTGTATTATTTGGTTCAAGCATTTTATGTTGTTATGGATTTAACTTGTCAAATACAACGTTCATAATGATAATAACGTTATTTACTTAACAATATACCCAACTGTGTTTTTTATGATCAATCACAAATTAAAAGGATCAGTGCTAAAATATCTTTACTGTACGCCAATACCCTAAAAGGAAATGTATGACTAGTTTAAGGATCACCCAGATTACTGATCTGTTTCCACCTTTAGTATTCGTTTTATGAAAAAATTAATATCTGATGACCGTATACATTACAGTACCTCTTAAATGTTTTCACTTCCTAATCCGCCTGTCTTATGTTATACTACTTCCTTGGCTCAGTCGAGGAATTATATCAGAATTTATATACCAAATCAGTATCGTCTACCTCATCAGATAAATGTTGAAGTTCACTCGACGATTTTCTATGATGAGACATTACATTTAGAGTATGGTTTGTTGCTTTGTGATTCCACTTGCTATGATCACGGACTCACTGCGCTCGCTTGTTTCCTCAGAGAATTCCAGAGAGAATGGTTTGTTGAAACATGCTAATGCACTGACCCTTCGTTTTTGTTCATTTTGCTACTGTAAATATTCCGAATCACAATCTCCAAGGAAATCAAATTCAATTCCTACAATTATTAATTTACACTTTTATTATTCACTAAAATAAAAACAAAATAGTTTTAAAGTATAAATATAAAAGTAAAATAATACTATGTGTCATTACTATATACAACACGCAATTGAAGTTGCTAATTATTCATTTTTATATTTACTAATAAAAACTAAAGTGTCAATCGCGTGTCCATAAATATATCAGCTTTCAAAAATATACCTATCTTTAGATTAAATAAACATTTATTTAAATTATTCCTAACAGCATTTGTGGGTGATATTTCAGAATATAAATATATTTATATTTTCCCGCTAAATGCTGCTAGCAATTATCTACGGCTTCACAACGCAATTGTAGAGGCTGTGCACGTGTATGAGCACTTCTGGTTCGAGTCACATGTTGGTTTTCTTTTTTCCCAAGATCAAGAAAATCTCTGAAAATGTTTATATTCCTGTCCATTTTAATTTACTTCGGTATTGGATTATTTGTTACATAGTTTGCTTTAACTTATTTTCCAATCAAGCATATTTACACACACGGGTTTGAAAAGCCTACGTCTGTTAAAATTCAAATTAGATTGGTTTTATAACAATCTTTAAATTTATATTCAACCCTCCGACTGATTTACTACTGATTACTACTACTTACTACTACTACTACTGATTACTAGTGCATTTTTTATTTGTATATAAATTGAAAATGTGTATTGTAATTGTTTTTTCCAACTTTCACTCTATGTAGCTTTCAAATGGCTTTAGATAATATAATACTGCAAATGTACAAAATATACATATTTGTGTATTGAACAGAAATATTATAATTTATATGCACTTATTTACAAAACAAAAACATTTTTTGTATAAACATGTCAAGTATGTGCTACTTTTTTTGGTAGTGCGCAATGGAATTGCTGTTTGATGAATTATTTCGGCAAGAGGAATATAAGATAATGAATGATGAATTGTTTTCACTCTCACTATTAATTTTAACAACCCATCTCACATTCCACCGGTTTATAATCTTCCAGGCTACCAGAAAAGAAATCGGACAAAGAAATTTCGTGAAGGAAGCAGGATTTTCTGGACATTTGCCTTTGTTCAGTGATACAAATTTCAGTGAAAGAAATTTCATCATGCAATTTATTTTCAATATGCCAATTTCATCATCAGAACTAATATTTTTATCATGCAGTTCACGTATATAATTTGAACAACGTGAATCGGCCATTTCACAACATAACAATAAATTATAAACAACTAGTGAACATAATAACTATAGGATGCTTCCATATTATTTAATTATGTATGGGAATCTTTATAATTAATTTTAATTAAGAGAATTGTGAATTAATATAATAAGTGAATTGTAAGATTGTGATCCTTCCAGCAGTGCTGAATTTCTTGTCGATTCGGGTTCGAGGAATGCCTAGAAGCTTCCTTTTGTCTCTAGGTATTGAGCATAGGATACAGGTCTGGGTTGGATGGGTACCATCCTGTTCAGACATTGTGTTTGCTCAATTTTGATTGGCCAATGATAGGTTGATTAGATGGTGGGAGGGATTTCTAGATCCTTCCGGTGGATTCAACCACGTTTTCGGGGGATTCTTTGCGGTGTGCTCAGAGAGATAAGTTCGTGTAAAGTGATAGCCTACTCTTGCCGTATTGATTTTTTCGGTAGGAAGGTTTAGTATTAAGATTAAAATTCTTTTCAAAATTTAAAGTTTTTTTTTTAATTGATTAATCTATTATAGTTATTTTTGTTACTTGGTGAATTCTTCAGGAGAAGTGTGAGGTACTGTGAAAGTTAGAATTTAATATTTAAATAGAAAATTACTTGATGATATTTTCCTGTTCAATTTGGTTAAATCAGGAATAGCCTATTGAAAAAGAAAATTTATTTTATGTTCTGAGATTCTATATATATATTTTAACAAGTTCCTAAATTTAACATTCAAAGCCAAGCGGATAATTCTGGATAATTCAATAATTTGTAAATTGGAAATTTACAGAAAATAAGTACTTTGAAATTGATACAATTTGAGTTTAATTGGTTGGACATTGTCTTTGTTCATATATTAAATATTAATATTACCTTAATTTGTTTGATTTTTATTTTGAGAAGAAGTCTTATTTTATTATTTGTTTCATTTCATATTTGAAGAAGATTATTTTATTTTTAAGTTTAATGAAGATTTTTATTTTGAGTTAGTGTTGAAAATATTAGCACTGAGAACTTGAAGGACACAATTATTGAATGATTGATTGATTGTTAATTTTAAAGACTGGACTTGTGAACTTTTGATGGGTTAAAAATAAGAAATAATTGAGAATAAATTCAAAGTAAAAAAGATAGCTTGGCGTTGCTGTATTATTGATTTTAAATTTTATTAAAATTACTATTATTTTATACTGAGTTTAATTATTGAATTCCATTGGAACTTGTGCATTCTTAAAATAAAGGGTTATTAGTTCAGAACACAATTGATCGCTCTTATACTAAAACAAAAATAGTTGTAATTGGTTTATAGAAGATAACCTTCCTATAGACACGTTACAATAACCTAGCAACGTTAGCAACAAAGAATGTCAAGGCCGTGCAGCGCATCACCAGCTCCATAGTCCATCAGCTGAATACCGTCAGGCTTTTGGATCGATATCAGCTGACAACGAGTAATATTACGAATATAATCTATATCAAATGAATTGGTATTTATGAGTAGAGAATTTGTCTAGTGCAAGTTATGTCTATATAACTTCAACGGTTTTTTTCGTAATAATAGCGGAAAATTGACCGACGGTTGTGCCGTCTTTATCTGTTCAAAAGTGGTATTGATGAACGTCTGTGCCGGTTATCAATCGGAGGGTTAAAGTTAGAGCGTAACTTTTTCTTTTATGTCTCCATGAGTACTTATCAATAACCTCATTCTTAATAATTGCTAAACTGTACTTTTAACAGGATGTATTAACTATAAATTTTCATTTTCTTACCTAGATATTTTCTTTTTGTATGCTTAACAGTGGTTGTACAAAAGTATGAAGTAAGCAGCTTTGTTGCCATCAAGCTTATTCTATGATTTCAAACTATAAATATACATTGGAAATGTTGGTTAAATTAATTAATCGTATGCTTGTGCTTTCATAAAACAATGTTTACACACAACAGTTGATTACATTTGAATCACTTATTTGAGAAACAACACTTCTCCAATTTTTTGGTATTTTAACTTTTTGCATAAAGGGTAGACCTATAATTTATTAGAGAAATAACACTACTCCATTTTTTAAGTCAGACTTTATGGATATATGAATTAGACGTTTATTAGAGAATTAATACTTCTCCTGGACATGTGTTGTTTCTCAAATAAACAGAGCGTTTCCAGCTGATTTGTGCTTGTATACAGATCTTGCCATTTTTGAGGTTATGTGTGTAACCTCAAAGCACGGCTGTAAGCTGGTGATTCAAAGTGTATGTGTATTGTAGTTTTACATTTTTGTGTAAAAAGTTGTGTAAAATGGCAGATGATAACGAACCGGAGGTTCCTGTAAAAGGAAGAAAAGGTGTTAAACAAGGGCGATATAAGTGTGAAGTGATCAAAGAAGAAAGAGTGAAAGGTGAAAGTTACACAAACTGGAAAGGTAACAGAGTTGAAAGAAAACGTGAAGGTGAAGGCTGTAAGTGTTCGATGAAGTGTTTTGAAAGAGTAGGCGAAGGAAACATAAAAGAAATAAACGATCGTTTTTATAGTTTTGGATCTAAAAATGAACAAGATCTACAAAGTATAATTACAATCCATGATATTGAGAGGCGTAGGCAAGTAAGTGCAACAAACCCCAAGCCTAGGGCTCACAGCTACACATACAGAGTGTCTTGTAGCACTGGCTCTTACCCTGTGTGTAAGAAAGCTTTTATTGCCATGCATGGCATAACCGCAATGCGAGTACGACGTTTGTACAATCTATTGTCGACTGGCAAGTCCCCAGTATATCTTCGGGGTAAAAACTTCCCTGGTAATCCAAAACCTGGGTCTGAAGTGAAACTTATATGTGACCATATTGAACAGTTTCCACTCAAAGTTGCACATTATACCAACGGAGAATACAAGTTTCGGAGTGAGAAGCTTAATGTACATATAATGCATAATATGCTTAAGGAGCTACATCCTGATAGTGATATACTGTATAGCTACTATTACAAAATATTTAAATAAAGATTTAACTACAGCTTTGGGAGGCCTCAGGTTGATACCTGTGACACGTGTGAGGAGTTAGGAGTTAAGATTAAGAGTGGCAGGTTAAACGATGTAGCAAAGCGGGCGGCGATCGCTGAAAAAATCGTTCAATTGAGACGGAGCAAAAAATGTTCTACTAAAATGAAAGAAGTTTTAGATTTTGTAAAGGATTCAAATGACTCTGAAGGTATTTGCATAGATTTTATTTAAAATCTCGAATGGCCCAAAATTCCTATTCAAGATATGTTTTATTTGAGAACTCTCACGGAGAATTTATTTTGTATTCACAGTTTGAAAACTGGAGATGCCAGGATATTTTTGTATCATGAGGGTACTGCAAAAAAATTAGCGAATGAAGTTGCTACATTCCTTTATCAGTACATTGAAGATTTGCCTAATGTGAAGAATTTGTATCTGTTCTCTGACGGATGTGGAGGGCAGGTTAAGGACAATACCATCGATCGAGCTCTGTTAGCTTTAGTGGACGCAAAGACTTTGCAGTTAGATTGAGCAATACTTTCCGGTGCGTGGCCATTCATTTATGCCCTGCGATAGAGACTTTGGCGTAATAAAACGCAAAGTTAGAAAGGTTGACCGAACTTACACAGTAAAACAATGTGTTGAACAGGTCATTACATCTAGTAACAATAATAAGTTTACTGTTGTAATTCCAGAAACTGAAGTCATCATAGAGTTTAAGAAGTGGTGGAAGCAATATTATAAGGGTGTTGCACTTTTTACAGTCATATGGAAATACTCCCAAAGAAAGGAAAATCAAGTTCGATGTAAGTAGATTTAGGCACTTTTCATATTATGAGCCCGGTACTGTCAAGGCCCGTGAATACATCGACGGTCTTGATGCCCATATCTTCAAACTTGGGACAGGAGAGAATGTAGTGCTTCCTAGGGAAAACGTCCACACTACAGGTAAATTACCTTTAAAAAGGTTAATATGGATGACCTCAGGAAAATTTCTAAAAGCCTTCCACATGACATTGACATTGAGAGCTTTTGGCGGGAAATCCTTGAATGGCCATTCGTTGAAGACACTGTCCCAGATTCTGATGACAACGACGGAGTATAAAAATACTTATTTTGACATAATTTATAAGAAGAATAAACTTTTTTCTTATTTTATAAGTATGCATTTGTGTAAAAGTAATTTGAAAAATTATTCTTTGTGTGTATTTTCTACAAAATGAATACAGTAATTGAAAACATGTATAGTTTTATTTGAAATATTCACGTTTATTTGAGAAACAACACATATCCAGTAGATGAAAAGATTTTTAGTTAAATATTAAAACCAATAGGAAAAAAGTGTTCAATTCATAGAATACGTGTAAATGTAGAAAGTTTTAATATAAATTAATTCCAAGTAAAAGTTTTCATATTTGCCTGAGCCAAATAGTTTTTTCTTCCTTGAAAGTTTGATTTTATGGAGATGTGTTGTTTCTCAAATAAGTGATTCATTTACCATTAACACTTAATTATTATTGGGGACCAAGATAAGATATTTCGCTGATATAGGACCAGTTGGGCATAGCCCGGAGACATTTTCGAAATAAGAATAGGTCTATTTTTATACCAAGAACCTTAGTAATGTCCACGTGAAATATCGGTACAATCGGTTGAATAGTTTAAACATGACAACAAAACAAACAAAAAAGACACTTTTGCATTTAGAGTATTAGGTATTAGGAGTATTAGGACTATAAATATTAGGTATAATATAACAGGATAAATGTTTTCTGTATCAGTTTTATATCAGCACTCAGAAATAAAACACTATAACATATTACGGGCAGTTCTAGTTATATATATTGCGAAGGGCCTTATGATGCCTTAAAAATGGAGATAAAAGTGAAAATTTTAAGAATAAGAGTGCTCTAAACATTAACTTGTCCAGAAATAACAGGATGTTAAGATATTAATACTTTTAGGCAAACAAATGCTGTATATTACTATATATTAATAAAATATATGTATATAAGTAATTCACAAAGGCTTTCATCCTGACATGTTACACAGCAAATAAAGAAACATCTACGAATATTAAACCGCTTTTAAGGTAGGTAAACAACGTTACTCTCCGAACTATATATCAGCGTATATCAAAATAATAATTCATACCTTATTTTATCATTATAGGAAACACTGCTTTACTCTAAAAAATAATTGTCTAAATCAGTAAATGGGTGAAGATATGTTGTTTTTGTTTACACAGTAAAAATATATTATTCCATAAGTAGAACAAATTTGAAATGTTTAGTTTTTTGTCTATAATTCAGTCTGATTATTGATCTATATTATATATTAATAGAATTAAAATATGATACAATTCTCTTCAGACAATTTAATTATTTATGTCTTCCATTCACAATTGAAAACATGACAAAATAAAAGACTCGAGATATTTTGGTTGCTCTGAATTCTATTTACCTAAAATAGATCTTAAAAATGTAATCTTGTTTAGACCCTGTGAGGATTTAGTTTGATATCTTCTTGGCATGAGCACTGAGATGTACTATATTCTTAGTAACAATACTGTTAGAAAACTCACAACAATATTTAAACAAATTTTGAACAAAAATTATTTACAACTTGTGAGATTATAGAACTATTAAAGGGAAACATAATAAATGGATTAGTAGGCTCTCTGGAAATATTAATTTTTTTAACAGGAAACTCTTAGAGGGAACTCAAAATCAACCATATATGACAGATTTTATGAATTGAGTATTGAACCTCAATATTTCCTACCATTCTAATGGTATTAGGGTTATTATTTTCTTCTATTCATTTAAGATAACTTTCCTGAAAAGACTAAAATATAACGTTATATAACGCCACAAGAAAGTATATTTATGAATACTTGGGCAGATTTGTAACCAGCTTCAACGAATAAAAGCTGAAAAGAAGAGTTTACCTTTTATTCCAGTACGTTCATCGAAAATGTATTGTATTTAGCAGTGAGAGTAAACGTCGCACTCATACGTCATGTGACGAAGGATAAACAGAAAGTTTTAGAGAAACGTATTCAAAACTCTCGGCTACAGTTCCAAGTTAAACAGAATAAAGAAGTTACAAGAATTCCGTGCATTTGTTTGCAACAACCTCCACAAGAAGTAAAGTTTGTTACGTTTGTCTGATGTCATCAGCTGCGAGTTGTAGACATATTTGTCATCTTATTTCTCGGAGACATTTATAGAAGTTTTTATATTTGTTTCGAAATCTTGTCAAAAATCAAGAGGCTAATCAAGCAACATATCCAGTTCCAAAGTATTTCATAATCTTGCTTCTTAATATAATATTTGAATAAATTCGCTAACCTACGAAATCTTTTTAATGAAAAATGTCTTGTAAGTATATTTAATAAAAAAGAATATTTCTTCAATAATTTAGCTGACACTCTAGCTAAACCAGTTTTTTAAACACTTTTAGTATCTTTGTACTGATAAAAAGTGTTGAAAGTAATGTAAAAGAGTATCTCAGATCGAAAATGAGATTAAAACATCGGAACGATCATTAACAATATAGTCGAATGGTAAAGAGTGTGAGCAAAACTCGTGGTGCAAAGCCATACCAGGTAAACCAATTTGAATAGCAGCTTCCCCTGACCATTATAAAGCTGGCCAATAGGGTGGGCTGAAAAAAAAAAATTATTTTTTTTTTCAAGTGCTATACCGCGGAAAACTTGCATATATACTTCATAAATAAAATGCAACTGGGAAAAAAATTATTTTTTCAATATCACGGTAGCGCAATGCAATTAAAATAGTTCGTTTTTTGAAAAAAACTTGGATTTTTATAATTTTTTCTCCGGTGTAAAAACTTTAAATAATCAATCGCTATAGTGAAAAAACTGTATAATTTGACTTAGAAAACAGAAATACACAATGAACCAGTTAAAAAAACAATGTTTACGGTAGCGCAAACAGCTTTAAATAACGGATAATTACGCTAAAAGGCGCAGTTTACAACACTGCCGTCCCGCGCGGAATGATTCGTTTTGTATGTGACTGTACCGTGTCCCCCACCACTCGTACCCAACCCACAATTCCTTGCGTTGTGTACGCTTGCTTCGCCATTTTGTGAGCTCGCGTCAGTGACTCGGCAGCTTTTGTCAGTGTCAAAGCTTCTTTTGTGTTACTTAGTTGAGTGTGTGTTGAGTGTCATGGCTTTGTCCAAGAAAATTACGCGTAGTGAGTTTTATTGTCCGATATTCGGTTACCCAAAGGAACTACCTGTAAGTAAACTGCCTTCCTATGAAGACGTTTTAAAGTGCTTCTTTCTTGAACATTACAATTTAGCTGTGGAAACCAACAACAAATTGTTGAACAACAACAGTTTTTCACAAATTTCTAATATTGTTGCACCGAAAGTTAAGCAATTATTTGATAAATCCTCAATACCAACAGTCTCCCTTTACAGAATTGTTCAAATGATCAATGCCTACAATAACAGTTACAGAGGTCTTATGAAGTCCTACAAACGAGATAAGGAAAAAGACTCGTTAAAAAAAAAAGTTGAAGAATTCAAGCAAAAGTCTTTGCGACTGTTTGATATCTCCGCATGCAAATGCACAATAACATTAGATTGCAATTGCCGAAAGGCCGTTGACTTGTGTGAGTGTCCGGTATCGATTGTTTGTACATGTGAGAAGTCAAAAAAAGTACCAGTCATTGAACTTAAGTTTTTGTACCTTCAAAGAAAACATAGTTTAGGCAAAATTGGTAACGTAGATGTGAAGGAGTCAAAAAAAAATTATTCAAAGACAAAAAAGAAAAAACACTGAGTACAGTGTAACGGACGAGACGGGACTTGGGAATTAGATAATCAGAAAACTGTTGGCCGCAAAAATCTGATTTTAATTTAACCTTTCACATTAATAATTATTACAATACTATTCACATTCCCTAAACTGTAATTTTAAAATATATTAATCACTCATCAGCGAAACAGTAGGTTACGAATTTAAGATTTTAGAGGGAAGGGCAAACACGGAGCGACGCGTTACGTGCGAGTACCGGCGATCAACTCACCCCACGCACGTACTTTTTCGCTACAAATTTTTGTTAAAATGGCGGACTAGACTCCGTACGGTGCTGCTCCCAAACGATTTACTTGGGCGTAACAGAGTCTAGAAACGACACAACTTGGCCAGACACAGGCTGGAGTCAGCAGAATCAGCAAATTCCTCAGCCAGCTGCAGCTAAAGCTGCCACGGGTATCGGGCTACTTCCGCTTAACAACTCAGTTGAGATCAACTAGAATATTCCGAGCAACTATTACTTGGACTTATATCTTACTAAATAAATATATAATAATCACTGTTCCTTATTTCCTTTTAATAATTTAGGTGACGGTAGATATTTTGTAAGTAATAGTACTTACATTTTACTGTTAGGAACAATGAAGAATCGTTGGTTGGTAATACTACAATATAAATACTGTAGTACTTCACTGGTCAATAATAATATTGACCTCACAGTGTCAAATGGTCAGGGGCTTTCTTAATGGGCCGTCACACACCCCTCACCCTTAGACCATGCTGTCCTCAGCATGAGGTAACATAAAACGGTAAGTCCAATGTTCTACAGGTGTCCCTTGTTTTTTTTTTTTTTTTTTTTTTTTTTTTTTTTTTAATTGATTCAGGAATTTGTTTCAGCTAATCTCAACTGGTATTTAGATATTGAAATAGAAAAAAAGAAAAAAAATGTTGGATGTCCTTATCTGGACTCTCTTTCGAAGTTAAATTTGTACTAACATATCTTGCTAAAAATCGATGGAAACTTGCAAACATACGTCGCTCGGGTGTGCCTCTCCCTTCACAGAAAGTCAATAAAACAAAAGCTTCATTAATTCAAAAATAAACTTCAAAATTCAAGGTTGACTAACATACTCAGCAATAACAAATTTCGTTTCAGGAAACGAAATAAAATTTAACATAAATAATTAAAGTAACATGGTTGTTGAATAGTGACATCTATAATTAATACGCTCACAACAAGAAAGACACTCTAACACTAGGCAACCAAACATGTTTTAAACAACAACCCTTAGTGACACAACAACTATTTGCGGGATTATGGAGAAGGAGGAGATTGTTAATTTTAGTTTCCTACCCCTTTTTTTTTCTTTTTTTTTCCACCACAGTGGATTGTTAAGGTCCAATTATTACAAAAAAAGGTATTTAAGTGTGTCGATTAGGAAATTTTAACCGCTACTTGCCCAGTATAGGTGAAGCCGCATGGGCTTTCACTCGGGGCCGCCGTAGGTCAGTCACCCCTTTAAAATTGAAACAGTTGTTAAGTCACAAGGTCTTACTACTAAAACGAGAATACATTTTAAGTTAAAAAATACCAATATACAAATTGACATATACACTGCCATTAATAGCCAAAACGAGGCAACTAAAATCCTTACAACAGAACCTAAAGTCGTTGGCATTGCCATACACCTAGTAGTGCCAAACAGTGTTCACTTGATATTTTCTTAATCTAGCATTTTGAAAACTAAATTTAGAGGCATGCATACGATTAACATAGCAACACATTAAAACAGCAAGTACTATTTAGTTCACTTGAACAGCAAAAATTCACGAATTACAACCTATAGTTTCCTTAAACAATCATCTATATACTATTGGCGTTTGAGTATTATTCGTGAGCTAGTTTAAAATAATATTAAAAGTGCTTGCGTAACATTTTGGTAGGGCTGGCAACGGTACAGCAGTTGTCTTGCTGATGGGGCCCGGGAGATCCCACAGCAAGGCATTTACCACAGTCTTAATTGCTGTGTGCTCATCATGTATTAATAATTTAATAATTTATTTATTTTCTTTAGGCATCCACAGTCCAGTATTGGGAAGCGATGGGAATGGGTATAAGGGGAAGGGGGTGCCGGCTTTACCTTTCTGTGGACACCAGATATCACTCATTGGATATTGATCATAATATTAATTTATGAAAAATTCTCCCTTACCAGCCTCCAACGAAACCCTACGACTACTCGTTACACATTAATAATACAACGTTAAATTTTTACAATGTTACAAATTTATACTATGACGAAACATGGCAAAATCTTGTTATTTACTAACTAAACCCCTGTAAATGGTCCCAATATTAGAAAAATTCGATTTTCCTGTTCAAGGCCTATGATAAGTGCACCATGGGTCGACCCTTGTAAGTTCACACGGAGACACATCAATCTCGAAACACTGTCGAAAGTTCCTCATTCAGGTTGAGCTCAACACAATATTAGAATTCACTTACGTTCGTAGGATCCTCATACGTCTGACACATACGTAACGGCTAGTACACACCAAGCTTGGATTTCGGTTATGCGATAATACCAGATCCTCCTGGCACGCACTCTCGTTCTGGTTGGTTACTCTCTCTAACGGTCTGCTCATCTGGGACAATCGACTTCCCAAGGTCTCTGAGTTCTGCATCGGTCCGGGTAGCTTCGGGGTGCCGTCGGCTACCTCTCAGGCTGGCACGGAGCAGATTGGCAACTCGTACTCGATATCTCAAACAGATAAAAACAACAATTAATAACACAGTAATCGTGGATCCACTCAATATGACCTGCTTAACTATACGATGCTTAAAACGATTGACTCTGAGGTGCTGGAAAGTACTCTCTAAAGAATACTCCTTTACGCTTAGAGTGCCAAGTTGGTCGTCCAATGCTTGGAGGACCTTCAAAGTATCATTCACGTCCTGATTCAACAGTTCGGTTTCTTCTTTACTATATATCCCATCTATTTCAGGAAAAGTTATCTTTCCAAAATCGCTCGAGTGCCAGGAGCTGCCGAAGAATCGGGCAGGCATCCTGTACCCGTCTGCAATCAGGTCACATCGATCCCGATTCGGAATTTCACCCACCCCTTTCAGAATGGTTGTACTAACGTTTAGACCAGCATCCCGTCTAAAGCAATTCAATACTACTTTGGCTTCACCCGAGGTAGTATAGATCCATCGGGTTGGAGTTCTAATTAGGACTGGGGATTTCAGGCCGCATATCAACTTTCTAGTGCACAACGTAATTTTCTCTTTCAGCAAAAGTTCAATTGGACAATTTGGTCGTTGGTGTACATTAAATAATACTTCCGACAGAGGACACACTGTTAAAGGGCCGAAACTACACTCACTTCGGTAATGGTCAGATGAATAAACGGTATAGGTTTGTCTGTCCTTGCTAACTATTAATTTTTGGTCGTCTACTTCCCACTTCACCCATCTTTTCAGAGAAGGGTCAAAAACAGGATAAGTTATTACATTGAAAACTTCATACACTTGGTTATCATTTTTCAATGGGAGCTTAATGAGTACTCTAAGCTGTGTTTCCGTAGCATACGATTTGATTATTGCAAATTTATAGAAGCTATGGAGGTTTTCTAACTTAACGTCTAAGAATAATTTTGCAGGTGGTGGTATAACCTGTTTTACAGATTTCAGGACCTCTAGGAACTGATGAGGGGGTAATAGGTTGCTAGTCATCCTATTTGCAGCCAAGTCCTCTACAGCTTGGTGAAGTTGATTCATTCTTTGTACAGCAAGGTTAATGGCATCTTTAATTTCTGACAAGGCACAACTTAATTTTAAGTATTGGAAAAGAGTATTAAACAAACTTGAGAAAACGGATTCTGTTCTGGAGTTTTGAGCCATGTTGTCATGCATCACTTGGTGATACGCTTTCAAGATGTAAATCATTTTATTTATTACCCTCGAATGGTTTAAAATTTCTGAGTGCATGTTATCTAAGACAGTTAATTGATCTTTCGTGTCGTGATACATTTCGTCATTCCTTATATTGGCCTCATCTATCTTACTATTCATAACTTCCAAATCGCTATCGATTACAGTTCCAAACAAGAATTTTAGTACATGACCACCGGCATCAAACAGACCGCGCTTCTTTTGGGTACGCGGCAGCAGAGTGACCAAGTCACTCGTTTTGCCAACGTAGTCGGTCACCATCTTTTGTAGTCCATAATATTCGTATCTGAAACTGGTTTCAAGGTCATGCACTATGGTATGTAAGCTGTTGTTTTGCGAGAGAAGATTTTGGAAAAACTCATCATACTGACCTCTTACCTTTACCAAGATTATACTTAGATTTCTGTTTTCCTCTTCCACTCCTGTCAGGTTGTACTGGAGCACCACAGTCCAGTAGCTGTCTGTAAGTAAAACGTCCCCTTCTTTCTCGAATATGACACCCTGGTGGAAGCAGAGGACACCTTCCAGGATCAACAAAACGCCTAAAAGGCCTACAACAGAACATCTATGATTTCATGTGACACGATCAAATTCGATATCCACCTTTTCCCAGGCTATGTAGCGAGCACTACTCCCCAACTATTCCAAAGCTCTTCAAAAGTCTAACAAAGTCACCCCATCTCGCGGGTTCTTTCTTACTCCGTTTTGGGCGTCCGATACTTGCAGGCCCGGCTACTGCTACCGGGGCTTGGGTTTCATCGTCACCCTTTACATCTCCGTTTAAGTTCTGCAGACCACTATCATCTACCTCTTCATCACTGGAACTATTCTCGTTTTGCTTTTCTTTCTGCGCGGTCGAAGGACGCGGACGTTCCTTATAAGGTTTGATACGGTTCACGTGCACGACGACCTCTCGCTTTCGTATTCGAAGAACAACATTTAGAGGTGATACCACTCTAACTATGGGATATGGTCCTTTCCATAGTTTTGATAATTTCTTTACACGATGCCGTCCTATACTGGGTACATGCAATAATACAAACTGCCCTTCGCGGAATTCGGTTGATTTAGCTTTCTTATCATACTGACTTTCATTACGGCCTCGGGCTCTGGCTTTAAGCACTGCAGTTTCCTTGTAAGCTTCCTGTAGTTTCTCCCGGAGTGCTTCGATATGATTGTCATATATATCTGTCTCATCCGTAATCTTCAGATCCGCTTCCATAGGAACCTCCATTTTCCGACCAAAGATTAACTCATACGGAGAATACCCAGTACTCTCATGAGATTGGGAGTTATAGGCCATGGTGACATAAGGCAAGTATTCATCCCAATTGGTCTGGTTCCGGTTAACAAAATGACTCAACATTCTCATCACAGTGGAATGGACCCGCTCCAATCTGCCATTACTCTGAGGATGAAAACCAGTAGTTTGGATTTTTCGAACGTGCAGAAATTTGCATAAGTCTTTAATTAAGCCGGATGTAAAGTTAGCTCCTTGATCGGTAACTAAGGCCTTTGGCACGCCAAACTTGGTTATCACCCTCTGCACTAGTGCTCGAGCAACACTTTCGGTGGTCTGATCTGGCAGTGGAACAAACTCACAGTATCTGGAAAAGTGATCCATAACACTGAGAATATAAACGTTGCGGGATTCGCTAATGGGCAGAGGACCAACTATATCTGCCGCTATCACTTCGAAGGGCTCCTGGGGTTCGTTGAAGACGTCACCCAGGGGCGCTTTCGCTTTACCGTAATTCGTTCGTTGGCTACAGCTACGACATGTCCTGACGTAATTCATAACGTCTCTTTCCATACCTCTCCACCAGAACTTCTGTTTCACCCGGTCTAGTGTTTTTGCCACTCCGGCGTGTCCGGCTGTGGGCAAATCATGATTGATCCTAATTATCTCCTGGACTAAGGAAGTTGGTACTACAATTTTCTTTTCACCCGAGCTCAAACGGTACAGGACCTTCTCCGGGCTCATCCGGAAGTTCTTGGCTTGTCTCAAACCCTGAACTACGGGATCTTCGCGTTGACGTGTTCTAATTAACTCAAGGTCAACGACAGGGAGCACTTCCTGTTTAACCGCTCGCACTGCGCGACTTAGCCCATCCGCGTTAGTGTGTTTTTTTTCCGGCTTTATGTTCTACCGTGAAATCAAACTCAGCTAGTCGCAACGACCATCTCATCAGCCTACTGCTAGGGTCCTTAAGCGACATCATCCACTTTAGAGCGGAGTGATCGGTGATTACTTTGAAAGGACGCCCCAACAAGTAGCATCTGAAATATTTTGTACTCCAGACTAGACTAAGTAATTCGCGCTCGGTTGTCGAGTAGTTCTTCTCGGCTGGGAATAATGTTCTAGAACAGTACGCTACGGGGTGTTCCCGGCCATCCATCTCCTGTGAGAGGACTGCTCCTAAGGCAACAGTACTCGCGTCTGTCGCTAATATGAACGGCTTGGTAAAGTCAGGGTATATCAACACAGGGGCAGATATTAGTTTTGTCTTTAAGAGATCAAAAGCCTCCTGACATTCTGGTGTCCACACAAATTCGCTATCCTGTTTGGTCAACTCGAATAGTGGACGTCCAATGGTGGCAAAACCGTCAATGAAACGCCGATAATAGCCAGCCAAACCTAGGAAAGAGCGCACGTCCTTCACCGTAGTGGGCACAGGGAAGTCCCTTACAGCCGATACCTTTCCAGGATCGGGTTCAACACCTTTCTTAGTGATTACATGACCAAGATAGCTGACTTCATTGACCACAAAATTACATTTACTAAGTTGTACTGTCAGGTTCACATTTTGTAATTTCGATAGCACTTCACGAAGGGCTTCCAGGTGTGAAGGCAAGTCCCTGGAAAACAAAATTATGTCATCCAAGTAGACAAGGCATTTCTCACCTTTCAAGCCCATTAACACTGAGTCCATTAGTCTTTGGAAAGTGGCCGGAGCCGTGTTTAGTCCAAATGGCATACGCTGATACTCATAATGTCCGCCGGGGACATTGAATGCTGTTTTTGGTCGGCTATCTTCGTCAACTCGAATCTGGTGATACCCAGACCGGAGATCTAACGTCGTGAACATCTGGCACCCGCCAAGTGAGTCAAGTGTTTCTGTGATGTTCGGGAGGGGGTACACGTCAGGGGTGGTCACCGCATTAAGTCCTCTGTAGTCGACACAAAACCTTAATTTAGGGGTACCGTCGGGAGATTTCTTAGGCACAAGTACTACAGGCGATGCCCACTCGCTCTGACTAGGAACAATGATACCTTTGTTTAGTTGATCTTTAACTAATTCGTCAAGTGTGGCCTTCTGATGGTATGGTACGCGATACGCTTTTTTGTAAATAGGGGCTGCATTCCCGGTTCGTATGACATGTGTCACTGCCGAAGTACAACCCAGAGGTTGGTCTTCACTGTGAGCAAGAACATTTTTGAATCCCATGAGAGTGGACTTCACAAGGTCTCGCTCGTGACTTGGCAGATGCCTAAGCTTCTCGTCCAAGCACGCCTCTAAGTCGGACTCGTCAGAACGACTCACCATGCCTACTCTTGCCTGTGGCCTTTTGTAGCTATGAAGTGCTATGTCGCGCACAACAGTGGCCAATTTCACTTTACCCTGTTGGTTCAGATGCAACCCGTGCTTTGTGTACATGTTATGGCTCAATTTTCCTTTGAGGTCTAGAAATTCAATCCTACCCTGTTGAATTTTATCTCTATTTTTAGCTAAATTTTGAATGATGGATTTAAGAATTCCGTTGGCATCTCCAAGTTCGGATTTGAGGTCTTGATCATAGCGGTCAAATATCGACAGAACAGTTACTCTCGCTTTCCACTTCACCGGAAAATTTTCAAATGCTTGTTTCAGGGTTAACGGGTAAGGCGCACACTTGTCAACATCGTTTGTTCCCCCTATCAAGATCACCGTGTCGTTCTCGGTCAATGTATCAATAGTACTACCAAATTTCGAGGTTACTTGTTTTAGTTTTCCATTGGGCATGAAAAAGACTTCTACATCAAAATTTCTAGGTAGTCTTTCGGATAGTATTTCCTGGAGTCCACGACCATGACTGTCTGCTAAAACTAGTAGTTTTTGTCGCACAGGATTTCCTCCCTCCACTGGGTTGAAATCTCTGTCGAGCGTTCCTAACTTCAAGTTCTTGGGTAGAGTTAACTCCTCAGCACTTGCGTTTACGGTCTTGACCCAACAGCGGTTTCCTTTTACCTTTGTCAGGGTTCGAGCAAGATAAACACCGTGCATGATAAAGTCAGGGGGTTCAATCACAACGTCCTTTCCTTCTAAGTCGTCGGAACCGGTGGCACATCGGTTAGTCTTCACTTGGATAATCTTTTCACACCGGGGCGGAATTTTCACATCGCTACAGCAGTACACATAACGTTGCTGTTTTGGAGGTGCACAGCTAGCTGAGGGACGGTTAGGATCCGGCACGGCCTCCCCTTTCTTTATCCGATTTAACCAAATGTCTCCACCATACAACCGAAGTAGACCATGTTCAACATTTATTTCTCCGTTTCCTTTGCCCAAAATATCGCAACCAAGTACGGCTAGGTATCCCTTAGGGAGGTTCCCAACCACAAAATTTCCTACCACTTCAACGCCCGGTTTCATTTTTAAAGTCAACTCTTGTCGCCCGTAAGTTTTCAATGTCCTACCAGAAATACCTTTCAAAATTACGTCTGGTTTGGTGAGCTCAGCGGATGAGGCTCCTCTTTTTACGAGGGAAACCTGCGCTCCAGTGTCAATTAGGACCTTTCCCTCTGCATCTTCTATCTTACCGATGGCTACAAGTTCATCTACCACATCTCGAATCTCGGGGACGGTCCTGACCTGCTTCTCAGTAGTGCAGTTCTTACGAGTCGTACACATATTTAGGTTCACCTTAGTAGGTAGCTGCGAAACAGCTTCCTTTAATTCCGGGGCTTCGTGTCGGTGGATCCACTTACCCCGCTCCCGTTTCCCGAATGAGGTCTTTTAGAGTCTAGTCGAACTCTACAATCTTTCTGTATGTGGCCTGCCTTGTTGCAACGCCAGCACGTTATTCGACTAGAGCGGTCCTCTCTTTTATTCCTGCAGTCCCGAGAGATGTGGCCTTTCATATGACAATTAAAACATGTAATATCTGAGGTATTGGCTGCCTGGAACACCTTGCGTTCAGGCGTGGGACGGGCATTGCCCCGAGTCGGCCCGCGAGGAGGAGGAGGATATGCTAAGTCTGGCTCGAGTACACCCACGTTAGATGTTACCGCACGCGTGGTGACGGACCTCAAGCGTCCCGCTTCTGCCTTTCTACCCATCACTCTCAGTTGTTCAAGAGAGGTAACATCAAAAAGAGCAAGCCGGTCTTGCAGCTGGGGATGTAAGTTATGCAATATTTGCCTAAGCTTTACTTCTTCCACTACGGGTGTTGACAAGCGACTGTACAACCCCTCCATCGCAGCGATAAATAAGTCAATGGGTTCCGTTTCGGCTTGAACTCGATTGAATATCTCTTGCTGTAGGTATATGTCATGGTCAGGATGTTGGAAGACCAGTTCCATATCCCTACACAGCTGTTCCCAGTTCTTGAGACGGCCTATCGTGGATCGATACCACGTTAGGGCAGGTCCCGTGAACAAATCCACTGCCGAATCAAACAGTTCGGTTGTGGTGACCCCTCGAGCTCTGCGCAGTTCTTCTGCTCTCTGCAGAAACGCCCCTACGCTCTGTGATTGGCCGTCAAATTGTAAGCCCCATTTATACACAGGCACTCCTCTACTATGTGCGGATGACGTTAAGTTAAAATTTTGTTGCGGTGTGATCGCGATGGTTGAATCTATTTGTCGAGCAAGTGCACCGACAGTGATGTGGCTTGTTGCCTCTGGAGGCGAGTGCACATCCGCATTTTTGGGCCGCGGGGTCTGCTCGGCTGCTGAATTTTCAGCTTCGGCGTTTGCCGCGTCTTTCTTGGCTTCGGCCGCGTCACACAGTTCTTTGGTCTTATCCATTAACACCTCATGACGTTTTGCGATACTTTTGTCACCCAATGCGCCTATTGGTATACGTCCCGCCCTTAAATAGTTATGCCACATCCTGGCTTGAAGACGCTGACCTTCAGTGTCTGTATAGTCCCCCTCATATTCATTCGCGGAGGCAGCCAATGACTTATATTTATCTTCACAGGCCTCCAGTTCCTCATCTACATTTAAGGAAGCTAAGACAGCCTGATCAATAGGCGTACCTGCCTTAACACACTTCGTCAGCCGTTTTCTTAAATCCTCAGCCGTACCGGAAGTAGGCTGTCCTCGGATTTTCAATTCATATTGATTCTCTTCCTTTTTCAAGAGATACGCGTTCATAGTGTATGCCAATACTAAATTCCAAAGGGGAAATGAAAATTCCATACACTAACTCAACTCTTCAAATAATTTCAAAAATTGTCACGTTCAATTAATCAATTAATTTTTTTTTTAATTACTCGTCATTAAATCATACCCTCACGCAATATCTCTTCAAATGTCTAACTAATCATCACAGTTATACGCCTAAGTCCACGTAGCGTTTAATATTTTTAATTTAAAAGTCGATAAATTTAGTTCCTGATTTATGAATAAACTTTTTAGTCAATAACAAGTTTTAATATTGAATTAGTCACTAAGCTATTCCTCACACCGCCATAGGCACCCTACCGTAATCAGTAAAGTCCAAAAATTTCGACTAAGTCCTTAGCTCAAAATATCGAATTAAATCCCGAAATTATCATAGAATAGCTAGTTATCACTTATTGAATCGGTAACCGTTCAATTCTAATTTTGCTTTGATTCTACTACTTATGTTGTAAGTTCATACTATCAATCAATAATAATAATAAATAATCAATAATTAGTTAATTTTTATAGTATGTCAAATGCGCTGGCGTCTTTTGACCTGACATGGAAAATTAGCCACAATGCGACTCTATATTTTTCAGAGTCGATGTCTCAAGTTATTATTATTCTATTTATTTTAATTTGACATTAAATTCAATCAATCAATTATAATTAATTATCAGCCATTTTCAATGACGCCCAGACGGCTTCCAACGCACTTTAACACACTAGGTATGGTTATTCTAATATTAGTTTATACTAATACTAGGTTAGTTTAAAAGCTTCTATTGTATGTTAAACAGGTTAAGTTATAATTAGAATACTGTTAACTAAGAATAAGTAGCAGTTAACGTGGACTGTTAGGCTTCACTGCCTTTATGATAGTCTGAACTGATGCCTAGATCAATGCATCACTATTAAATTTAAATACGTCTTCCAAATATGCTTTAATTTAAATCGATAATATATTACCAGATTATTTTCAAATTTCAACTAATTGATTAATATCTGTGCCCTTCCTCTAAAAATATACAAAATAAATTTTGAATAGAAGAACTATTAATTAATCTGCTAGCTGATTATTATTGCTAGCTTAGGTTAAGCGTAATAGATTATTTTTACTTACTGGAATCGCTGATGATCCGCAGTCCCATCTCCACAGGGTTTCTCAGCTCCGTAGGACTCGCAGAAACGTGGAAACAATTCAATCACGGACTTTTGAACCGCACCTTCACACCTGACACCACTTGTAACGGACGAGACGGGACTTGGGAATTAGATAATCAGAAAACTGTTGGCCGCAAAAATCTGATTTTAATTTAACCTTTCACATTAATAATTATTACAATACTATTCACATTCCCTAAACTGTAATTTTAAAATATATTAATCACTCATCAGCGAAACAGTAGGTTACGAATTTAAGATTTTAGAGGGAAGGGCAAACACGGAGCGACGCGTTACGTGCGAGTACCGGCGATCAACTCACCCCACGCACGTACTTTTTCGCTACAAATTTTTGTTAAAATGGCGGACTAGACTCCGTACGGTGCTGCTCCCAAACGATTTACTTGGGCGTAACAGAGTCTAGAAACGACACAACTTGGCCAGACACAGGCTGGAGTCAGCAGAATCAGCAAATTCCTCAGCCAGCTGCAGCTAAAGCTGCCACGGGTATCGGGCTACTTCCGCTTAACAACTCAGTTGAGATCAACTAGAATATTCCGAGCAACTATTACTTGGACTTATATCTTACTAAATAAATATATAATAATCACTGTTCCTTATTTCCTTTTAATAATTTAGGTGACGGTAGATATTTTGTAAGTAATAGTACTTACATTTTACTGTTAGGAACAATGAAGAATCGTTGGTTGGTAATACTACAATATAAATACTGTAGTACTTCACTGGTCAATAATAATATTGACCTCACAGTGTCAAATGGTCAGGGGCTTTCTTAATGGGCCGTCACAACAGCAGATGTCAGTCGAACGTTGACTCATTGTCACAGCCATCGTGCTCAAAAACTATGGAACCTACACAAATAGAAGACTTTGACTCAACTGAAATAAATAGAAATGAGGATAGTAGCGATGAAGAGTTTCAACCTGTTGTAAAGACACCATGGCAGATGCGAGTTAAATTGACTAATACTGCGCTAACAAGTGATCGTTTTGGAGTTTCTAATAGAGCAACAGCTGCTATTGCTTCTAGCCTTTTGCAAGATTTTGGTATTATAACTGAAACTGAACATTCTAATGTTATTGATAAAAATAAAATCCGAAGGGGGAAAAAAGGTTATCCGCACAGAACTGCAGGTGCAGAATCAGGCTGAGCTCAACACATTTCAAGGATTGTATTTTGATGGAAGGAAAGATGACACTATTGTGATTGAAAAGGTAAATTCAAAGCATTTTCGGAGAGTGATTAAGGAAGAACATTATTCTATCATTCAAGAACCTGGATCTGTATATGTTGGTCATGTGACACCTTGTTCTGGATCTGCTCAAAACATTGCCGACAGTATAATTTCTTATTTAAAAAAAACTGGACTTTCCCTTGATGATTTAGACGTCATTGGATGTGCCGGCACCGTTACAAATACAGGGTGGAAAGGGGGCGTAATTCGAACAATTGAAGAAAAAGTGAAAAGGCCAATGCAGTGGGCAGTTTGTCTCTTGCACTTCAACGAATTACCACTCCGACACTTGTTCCAGTTTTTGGATGGAGACACTACAGGGCCTACAACATTTAAAGGACCTATCGGAACAGAGCTCAATAACTGCGAAAAACTCCCCTTGGTGAAATTTGCTAGTGTGGAGTGTGAAATTCCAGATATTGACCGAAGCATATTGAGCAAGGACCAACAGTATTTACTGGACATAAGTTCTGCTGTACAATCAGGAATCTGTCCTATAGATTTATTTCACCGTGAACCTGGCCCACTCTCTCACGCAAGATGGCTAACAATGGCTAACAGGATTCTAAGATTGTATGTGAGTGTTGAATATCCATCAGACGAACATAAAATCGTAGTTCATTTTATTCTGAAGTCATACATGCCTGTTTGGTTCAATATCAAAAAAAGCAAGTACTTAACTGATGGACCAGAACACATATTTCAAACTGTAAAATCCTCAAGATTCCTGCCTGAAAATCTGCTTCAAGTAATTGACCCCGTTATTGAAAGGAACGCTTACTTTGCCCACCCAGAAAACTTGATGTTGAGTATGATAGTAGATAAAAGAACTCACATAAGAGAATTGGGTTTGAGACGAATCATAAAGGCCAGGACATCAGCACCCAAAAGAAAGTCAATTAGAGCTTTCCATCCTCCCAAATTAAATTTTCAAGCCACAGAGTACAGTGAACTGATTGACTGGACTGCCACCACATTGTCACCACCACCATTACTAAGAAGAATCAGCAACGAAGAAATTCGTGCAAAAATCTTGACTGGGGACACCGCAGCTGAATGGAGATTCGACAAATTTCCTTGTCATACGCAAGCGGTTGAACGATGCATCAAACTTGTAACCATCGCTTCACAAAAAGTAGTTGGTTTTGAAGCAAGAGATGGGCTCATCCGAACTACACTACAGTCAAGAGCAGCTATGCCATGCTTTGAAAGCAAATCAGCCTTCAAACTTCCTAAACAAGAATGATTATGGACTTGTGATGAAATATATCCTACAAATCAAAATTCCTTTTTGAATTTTCAATAACAATTTTCATGAAAAATGTGTAATGCTATGATTAAGTTGATGCTAATAAACTATGTTAAAAGGAATTTGAATTATTAATTTGCAGTCCCCACACTTTAAACAACAAATAAATTAAAACAAAACTTTTTATTAAAAGGCATTGTGAGTAAACTGTCGCAGGACGGCAGTGTTGTAAACTGCGCCTTTTAGCGTAATTATCCGTTATTTAAAGCTGTTTGCGCTACCGTAAACATTGTTTTTTTAACTGGTTCATTGTGTATTTCTGTTTTCTAAGTCAAATTATACAGTTTTTTCACTATAGCGATTGATTATTTAAAGTTTTTACACCGGAGAAAAAATTATAAAAATCCAAGTTTTTTTCAAAAAACGAACTATTTTAATTGCATTGCGCTACCGTGATATTGAAAAAATAATTTTTTTCCCAGTTGCATTTTATTTATGAAGTATATATGCAAGTTTTCCGCGGTATAGCACTTGAAAAAAAAAATAATTTTTTTTTTTCAGCCCACCCTACTGGCCAACCATGGTGTATTTGTCGGTATGAGATGAGTTTAGTCTGCATGTTTAGTGCCTTACCTAGATCCAGTATAATCTAGTAGCAATGTGTGTTATGAACGTAATTTTTCCATATGTTGCACAATATTTAAGTGTTGATTTTTCAGCCCGTGTCAGAATTAGAATTTCAACTCAGACACAACAAGCTGACTGAAATATACGGATTCTCCAAGAGACCATACAATACAAGTTTCCACATATGACATACAATTCCTTAGACAGACCACTCTATTCTAGCTACAAACACATATACATGGAGAGAATCATAGTATCAATTTTCCTGCAAACTCTTGAAAGAGCACTTCACCTCAATACTCCATAGACCAATGTTAAATATGAAGTACATCTAATACACCCTAAACATTAAGAAGAGTATGCAACCAATTTTTTTTGCAAAACTCTACTCAGTAGCTGGTTCATGGTGTGAACACAGGACGTGTATAACTGAAAGCATGATGTTTAGCAGTGGAAAGGAATGTCTTAGGCACTCTACTTCTTAAATATCTCTTCAGAGTTATATTCTCTCGGAGATTCCTTACATTTTCATCGATAACCCTCTACGGAATAAAAGATGCTTTATTGAAACGCCAGTTATTACTAAAGTATTCATAAAACAGACTGGATCTGATGAGTTCATAAAGTAGGTTTTCAGGAAATTCTAAACAAAGCAATAAATTACAGACCGTCCTGCCAGTTTCTAGTAATGTCCATCTAGTAATCTAAAGGATCCCATGACAAATGTTGTCAGAATCCAGAAACTGTTATAATTGAGTAAATGCGATGAGATTAGGAACTGCCCTTTTCTGATGCTAGTTTCGTTTAAATGGTGTATTATGTAAGATCTTGCTGAAGTAGCCTTCCACGCAACATCTTTATGATCTACTGATATTCCCTTTTGAAAACTGTTAATTCACCACAGTTTTTTTAATTCCTTTTGAGTAAATCTTTCAAAGAGTAGCCGAAAGCGTTTTGTTAATTAACTTGAGAGATCCAGAGTGTTTTCTGGCCATTGGCTGTCACTCCCAGCTGCTAAGGTCTTCAAAAACCAAAAGTCTTTAAAAACCTGGATTTTTACAGATATCTGCAACTTCAAGTGTTCTAAAATGCGGGAATCACCCAATACACTGCATTCTAACTACACCATGAAACCAAGAAAGTAACAGAGCCAAGACTTCTCCTAAACCAATTTAAATGACGCCATTGATTTATTAAAAGTAAAAACTGTTAATAGGCATTCGCAATTAATGATTCTTCATATTCTGTAAAAATGTATTACATGGTAGAAGAAAGATAATAGTTACAGAAAAACTGTCAATACCTTTTACAACATGCTGTTTCAAATAAAATTGAAACATTACTTACAGTCAAATTAAACACAAATCAGCAATTTCAAAGATACATTACTAGATGATGAAAATTTGTCAACTGCGAATAAATAGGACATCATAACCTTTAAGATGTTTGCAGCGTATGTGACGACATTACCTAGTGATATAGCCAAACTATAAAATATGTCTACAGTAGAAGAAAAAGAGAATGATAAGGTGACTGAGAATACTAAAACTCTAATTCTGAACTTTGACTAAATTAGCAGACAAAATATAAGTAGTAACGACAAAAATACGAATAAAATACAGTCTAGTGATATTCCTCCTCATTTACTATTAACTGCAGTTATCAATCATATTGCAAAATGAACTCTACATAATGCCAATATTCACAAATGGTAGATGTTCTAGAACTCATTTGAATCTACAGGGCTCAGCAATCAGTCATTAATGATAAATTATTTAAATTTTACTATTTAAAGGCTCACTTGATAGGTAAACCACAAATATGCATGCTAAGGTAAAAAAAACTCACTTGCTAAGATTATAATATTTAAAAAACAATACCTAAGTATATATTCTGTAAAATTAACTTGTTATCTTCTAAATATTAGCGCCATATTTAAAAGTCTTTGGATAAAAGGAAAAGAAGTGTTCAGGGCTTAAATTATGTTTTTACTTAAGTGACTACACAATGACTAAACTTATATAAAGAAAACTAAATACGCAACTTAGTTATTGTAATTGTTTAAAATGTTGGTGGAATTTGTTATATTTTATATTTACAGTTGTAAGTAGTTATGTTTAAACACACTTACACGTATGAAGATATATAATTAGTTATCAAATTTACCATACCACCATCCGAATGCTTTAGTTTTATTTCCAGATAATAAATTATGGTAATAACGTTTAAACTATTAAATAAATAAAGTAAAGAATGATCGTAGTAATATTTCATGCCAATACAATACATGAAATAAAGTTGTTATTTATTGAACACGGTTCATTCTAAGAGATTGGAAAACTTTCTCCAGTTACTGAACCCATAGCTTACATTCTTTTTCTCCTTGAAATATAGCGACGTGGCCGTCTTTTTATTGGCTATCACTAGAAGAACTAAACACATTTTATTTCCTTCTCCTGTCCACGTTACATGTCGACAACGTACTGACCTATAGGTTTCAAAATTGGCCTAAATTTTCATTTTGATGAATGGTGTCCATTCTTGTGTTGTAGTAACCTCCTTACCTCACAAGAACTTTTATTATTTTAAGCACTGATATGAAACCTATTGCAATGATGAAATATGAATATATTATGTTGCTAAGTATCTGGAAGAATATATTTTTAAGAATTTTCTCTTGAACTTCTTCAAAGGTTCGCATACATTCTGAAAGTCTCTGGGAAATTATGTCATGAGGATGATTGTAATATCGAAATGTCTTTGAAATATACATAAATACCTCAATTTCAATAGCTTAATCATCTTATGTTTTTGGCGAAGTTCTCTGCTAATTTTAGGCTAATTATCAACATTTAGCAGCAAATGTTATTGAACTGTTTAACTATCAACATTACATGACCACCACATAGAAAAACAATCTTTAATCCCAAAAGGAAACCATTTTGATAAACGACGTCAATAAAATATTAAAGGGATTTGTCAAAACCCTCAACAAATGACACTATGGACCGATCTCTCATACATCCCCTCTATGTATTACTGACATTTATTTACAACCAATTCCCTTGTCAAAATTGTTGCAGGTGTCAGATCCTTGACGTAAAATATATTAAGTAAATGCCCACTTTGTGAGTCAACTATAGATTATTATTACATTTTTTACATTACAAAGTTCAGTACATAATCAAACTCAAATAGTTAATTGTAATTTCAATTGTCACAAATATGTAATTCAAAGTTAAATTTTGGTAATTTTACTACATTTCTGGCTATTTTAGTAAACCAGAAGAATAAAGTCATAGAATATTACGAAATACGTTTATTAAATAAAATACTATTAAATTAAATTATATATACAATGAAAAGAGTATAATTGTTGGACTAAATTCAGATAATAATTTGGGCAAAAAAGAAAATTTAAATATGAATAGTTTGATATGTCAATTGGAATGCGGCGGAAGATAGAAAAATCGTAAGTTAAATAAATACAGAATGTAAACTAGTTCAGCAGAACCTTATTGTTCCAGACGTTACAATGGGAAATACCTTATCTACAGCCCTACATTAAAAAAAATACTTCTAATCTACAGCGTGTATCAAAATGAATGACCTGATTTTAAAACTCAATATCTATTGCTAAAAATGTACTACAAAAATAATATTTATTGCAAAATACTCACAAAATCTTAAAGTTTTTAGGTATCTTATTACAAATGTTCTATATGTCCACCAGCAGCAGCACGAACAACATCCATACGATAGCTAAATTCCTCATAAACCTTACACAACGTATCTGCGTTCACAGACCTTATTGCGACAGTTATTCTGTTCTTTAGTTATTTCGATGTCATGAGTTAGAGGGGGGAACAAACACTTTTTCCTTCACATATCCCCACAAGAAAAGGTCGCATGGGGTCAAGTCTGGTGATCTTGGAGGCCAAGAATGAAGGGCATTGTCTCGAGGTCCCGTGCGCCCTATCCAGCGGTGGGGCAGAGTGTTGTTGAGAAGCTGCCGAACATTGTTGTGCCAGTGAGGCGGAGCTCCATCCTGTTGGAAAATGAAGTCACCAGAGTCTGCCTGAAGTTGTGGGAAAAAACCAATTCTGCAGCATTGGAATCTTCAAATGTACGAAGATGAGCTATCTATTTCATTCCATTCACAGTGTCTCCCTCAAAAAAGAAGGCACCGTACACTTTTTTACGAGAGACTGCATAAAACACGTTCACTTTCGGCGAGTCTCGTTCATGCTGAATAACGTCGTGAGGTTGTTCGAGTCCCCATATGCGCACGTTATGTCGGTTTACTTTACCACTAGTATGAAATGTTGCTTCATCACTGAAAATTAATCGTGATAAAAATGTATCCACTTCCAACGTCCTCAAGTAGAGCATTACTAAATTCAACACGTTTCCTTTTATCACCATCCCGGAGAGCGTGTACTAATTTTAGTCTGTATGGTTTGTACAGCAAACGACGTCTTAACACTCGCCGACAGTCATGTGAGGCATACCCAGTTGTCTGCTTGCACGGCGAGTAGACGTTCGTGGACTGCGCTCATACATTTGCCGAACTGTTTCCACCATTTCGTCAGAAGCGCGAGGTCGGCCTAAACTTTTACCTTTGCACAAGCACCCTTTCTCTTCAAATTGGCGATACCATCGACGAATGTTTTTAAGTGAAGGCGGATCAATGCCGAAACGACGACGAAAAGCACGCTGGACCGAAACAACTGACTCATCCTTGGCAAACTGCAACACAAAAAACGCCTTTTGTTGAGCGGACGCCATTTTACTTCAGACTGACTGGAAACGAAGAAGACGCACTGACCGACATCTAGCGGTGATTTTATGAAACTTTAGGCCACGCCCATTCCAAATACACAGCTTTCCTTGCCCGCACGCCTTATGTTTCGTAATTATTACCGTACAAAATCAGGTCATTCTTTTTGATACACCCGGTACATTAGGACAGAAAGTTGTGTAACCATTGAAACAGGTATCATACTCAATCACCTAAAACATGTCCATTGCAAAAAGACTGTAAAAATACAACTTTAAAAAGATTTTTAATGTAATTAAGAGATATGACTGAGGGGTTTCCTTAGATAGTTTAGATTTATTGACTACGCATCGTAGAGCCTTCCTCATTATGTTGATTGGAAAGGCTATCTTTGATTGTTTATCTCGGTTTATATATGCGTCACCAGATTTAACTATCTAAACATCTTTCCAATTGCTTCAAAAAATCTTCATAGCACGAGTATATTTATAAAACTAATCGAATATGTTTTTCCGATTATAATCGCATGTGTGTGATTTAGTTTGTAGGTGCACTTAGAATATTATCTTGTTTGTTGAATACATTCTCGCAACAAATTTTAGATTTAATTATTCTCATAAAACATAAGTGACATTTGTGATTTTTTGTAATTATGAATACATAGAAACAGGCAGTAATAACCTTTACCATAGAATATGCAAACACGTTTAAGCAAATCTAGACAAGTATTCCCATCCAAGTTAAATAGGCAAGTTAGGCTTAAATAAGTGCGCGGCGTCTAGAACTAAAAGTCGATATTTCTGACGATGTGTTTTAAGTAGTTCAAATATTCTAAGGAACTCTGTGAGACCGAATAGTAGACTTAGTATGTGTGTATGTCTTTAAGTGAATAAGATGAAAGCCCAAGACTTGATCTCAGTCGTTGATAGAGTAGAAAGGGATATTAGGCTGAATATCTAGTTCTCTCTTTCACCTCCAACCCTACAAGTTGAAGATGTATAGACGATCGTATACCTTCTTCGCCATTTACGACTACACATATGTCTAAAACACAAACATTGTTTGATTGGTTTTTTTCTTTTAAAACCAAAAATGAGCCTTAACAAAATTCCTTCAGGATTTTATCCCTGCATGGGCATCAGACTGTGTGTGAGGAATAGCGTATATCAGTCTGCACTAAAGTATTTACACACAAAACAATTAAGATTTTTCAAGAAATTTGCATTCAAATAATGAATAATTACCTACAACAAAAACTACAAAAAATCAAATAAGAGACTAGAACATGGAATACCCGTATCCATTTAGCAAATGTAGAAATTGAAATTAGAAAAAAAACATAACAGATAAAAGACGGCAAATTAAAAAGTAATGTACACTCCATTCGAGAAGTGTATTAGTAATAATCTGAAAGGAAAATATTCTGTGCATTTTCTTAATAATCCAGGAAGATTAGAAACTTTTTTACGTAACATCCATTGGGGAAAAGGTTAAATAAATTAAGGCAAAATTTAAATAATGTTTAACAACACACAGATTCTAATGTGCGTAACGGTTTTTTTGTTTAGAAATTTAAAATGATTTAAATTACTTTTACTGCAAGATGACCCTGAAATTTAAAAAAATCTCTTTTCATTTACAAAAACTCGAAACTGCGTCGCTCTACTAAACTTTAAGTCGGCACTTCATATCAAAAGCAATAACAAATATAAAGAAGGTTGTAAAAAAACATCAAACAGTACCATTCAATTCCTTACTTCAGGAACACGTGACATAAATACTGTACGTGAATGGACACAGGTCACTCTGTGAGATTGGAAAACTTTCTCTGCTAATCGAGTCATAGCTTACCGCTCAGTGTTCCTTGGTGAGTTACAATTGCAGACATTTTACTTGGATGTGGACACCTTAAACATCACTGCTTGGGGAAAATAGCAATGCATATACATTTAAACGCATGAGTTCACTGAATAAAATATATTTAATCAGTCAGAATCTCATTGCTATACTAAATTTTATTGTGATATTTAGTTATGTTGTGTTTCCAATGCAGGTTAAATGTTCATTAATCAAGTCCATATTCCAGGGACATAAAAACCGTCAGATATCGTATTTCGAAAGCTATAACAGTGGAATTTCACAAGCACTAACTGAAGAGGATATCTCAAATAATGAAATGTAAAAGGAACTCTCTTAAAATAATGTTAATTGCTTTTGCAAATAATGAAACAATCCCTCACAATATATATTTCAGGCCTCTAAATTAAGTTACCTAAAAAAAAATCCTAAAAATATATTTCTATATTTTTCAACTATTTTAATACTTAAAAAATTACGAGTAGTATCCTTAATCAATAAGTGAAAATTAATGAGCCCTCTCATAGTAACTTATAAATATAGACAGTACATTTGTTTACTGGAGAAAGCACTTGTCGTCAAACAATCTTTATTTTAATTAAATTGTGCAATTTCTACTTATAAATATTATGCAAATAATGTAAATTAATGTAAATTCAACAGTATTGTTTTATATTAAATAAAGTTTTATGTAATTTTGGATAAAGAATTATGATATTAAACTGGAATTAAGCCAATTTACTAGTAGACAGTACAATCCCTTGGTTTATACAACTGGTGTTTAGAGATGGAGAGAGGAGCACAAAGGAGGTAATAATAATAATAATAATCTCTTTATTGCATTCTTTTAACAATTTTTTACATCGTATCGCAATCGTCAACAGTTTTTATAAGTCCATTTACACGAGATCATCCACACATTCACACAACCTCACACTCACAATTCTTGCAATCATTCAGGTCACAATCGCATTGACCTCAGATCCAGCAATCTTAAATATCCCAGCGGCTTGACATGAATTCATCAACAGAGTAGAAAGCCTTGGACTCCAAAAGGAGCTTGA
This sequence comes from Homalodisca vitripennis, assembly GCF_021130785.1. Classification (NCBI taxonomy): domain Eukaryota; kingdom Metazoa; phylum Arthropoda; class Insecta; order Hemiptera; family Cicadellidae; genus Homalodisca; species Homalodisca vitripennis. The sequence goes on along the minus strand of NC_060213.1, from coordinate 88,938,091 downwards.
GACGCGTTTTAAATTGTTTTTGATTATTGGAAATTTTGATTTCTTCAGGGAGCCTGTTGATTAATCTGACACCAAGATTTTGCGCTAATGTCAATCTGTGTTGATGCGTGCGAAAGTTGTCCCTGCCTCTAGTTTCATATTGATGAACGTCCCCGCCACGAATCAAAGTGCACCTTGATCTGCAGTACACGAACACCTCAAAAATATAGAGGCAAGGCAAAGTCAGCAATCTCAACTCCCCGAAAGATTCCCTACACGGCTCTCTATAATTTAAATTTTTAATGATTCTGACAGCTTTTTTCTGGAGTCTAAAGACGCGCTCCATTTTGTTTTTTGCACAACTTCCCCAAAGTCTTATCCCATACGCAAAATGAGCATGGATTAGGCCATAGTAGGCCATTTTTAAAACTTCTGGGGAACAAAATTTTGCTAGATTGCGCAGAGCATATATACCTGAGGTAGCTCTAGCACAGACCCTGTCAACATGATCGCTCCAGGTCAGTCCTTTGTCTAGAATCATTCCCAAAAAGTTTGTGGAGTTATTTTCTTCGAGAAGGTCGTCATCTATAAATACGGCCGGACGCACCACTCGATCATGCTGACGAAGGCCGAAATTTACTACGATTGTTTTTGACTGATTTGTTTTCAGATTCATTTCAGTGAAATACTGAATGCAAGTGTTCAGTTCCATGAATGAGGTGATTTCTAGTTCTTCTATTGATTTACTTTTAAAACAAAGAGTCGTGTAGAAACAAAAAGGTACATCATCATAATCATTATTTCTATTAGTCTCACACAATCTCACTGACTCTGAGGTTTACATACTTGTCGTGCATAAAATAGTGTCCTTATGGACTGCCATATGAAGTAAAATACGGGTATCAAGATGTGAGTATTATATAACATATTGCTTTTAAGGATCAGGAAATAATAAAGAATATTTAAACAATAAGCAATGTCCTTTTATTAACAGACATAAAATGCTTGATACTATAGGCTACTTATTAAAAAATATCCATTTTAAATCATATAACAACTTGTATTTTACAAAAAAATTTTTTTAATGAGCTAGAGTATAATCATGTATAATTTTCTATTTTTCCTTTAAATATTTAATATTTTATTGAAAAATTCATAATACACTTAGGTTACTCTTAAAGTATACAATGTTAAATTTTCGGAAGGTGCATTGATTTTTTTTCCCTATTACATTCTAAGAAAGTAGACCTCTTTGTTGTAAAGTCTTTGTTGTTTTGATAGCTGTTTTACAGCAGAAGTAATAGGGCGGGAACAAATTATTTTGCTTATAGAACAATAAAAGCAGTAATGTTTCTTCGTTACCGATATGTTAATTAATAACTATTTACAAATTATTAAAACTTCACAGGCTCAGAATACTCCAGCAAATAGCCTGATAACGTGAAATGTAAAAATTAAGTAACACAGCAATAATCTTTATTAGTAGTAGCGAGATTTTGCTACAAGAATCAGTTGCCGTATGTTTTTAGATATATATTCCGATCCCTCCCTCATCTGGATAACAAAGTAATTACAATGAAGGTTGAAATAAATGATTCATACTCAATAGTTCTGGCATCCAAACTCAATTCCATGCGCAAAAACTGTTAATGAAACTAACTAGTTATTCTGGACAAACCTGTCACAAACAGGCTCACATACATATGCTCCCATTATCCAACTACGGACAACTGACCAATATTAAATCGTGATTGTCATGCCAGAAACATGATAACGGCAAACTATTGCTTCGTTTCACATTTATAGCTTATTAAAGCCATACTGTGACTGCATATTGATTTATTTTTACTCTATTATGGTTTATTCATTAGCGTCTCTAATTTAGCTTCATTTCAAATGACGAGTGGCTTAGTAATTGGGCCGGGATGTTAATATGTGAAGCCACTATGTATTTACCGGTATAATATACTACTTTCATTCCAATTCACAAGATGGTCACAAGACCAACAATGACGAGCGTTGTTAGTTCCCCATTATCTTTTTGTCTCTTTTCCTTGTTTTTGTTATAAATTTCGTTGCCCTTCATATGAGTATTCCCGGTTATTCAAATTTTCTGTAAAAAAATTTTTATGAATTCTCCGTGCCACTTTTATGTTTTGTTTTAAAAGACTTTGTCAAAGAGTGTCTTGTGTTACAAATTAGGTTCAAACTCGTTATATTTCTATTATTTCAACTAGAAACTAAAGAATTTAGTCAAACAAATGTTATTTCTTGTATAGGTTTTATCTAGTACTTAGGAATTGATAAGCAGTTCATTAGTTTATTTATTGCGTATTATAAAACGTATACATTCATTTAAGATATGTCTTAAATAATATATAATTTATGGTAACTGATAGATTATGAAATGTGATATGTTTTAGGCTAAACATTTTCAACTATCAAAAGAGTACATATGAATTGTAAATTAATTATTTTTTGTAATCCTTTATTGAAATTAAATGTTTCTGACTTTTATGGACAAATAAGCTCGCTGTAATGAGACAATATTGTTATTATCATTAGAACAATTTAGAACCTCAAAAAGTGTTAAGGGCTTATTTTAATCATGGAATTATGGTTTATGTCTCATATTAAAGGTATAAAAAATAGGTATCTAAACGCATTCTTTTGTATTTTCGTTGGAGTAAATACTTTTTGAATGTATTTAAAAAGTATGAAAATATATAGATTATTTTTTTGAAATACTTTTTAAAATGTGACTCCCATTATTTTACTACAAAACTGAAGTAGTAAAAGTTTTTGCGATTTAAGATTATTTCAATCAGGCTGGTATCAATATATCCACCAGTACGTAACCGTCTCTCAAGTTAAAGCCTTGTTACTTTTAAATAGATTACTTTTTTATAAATAATTATAATTACTGGTTATCCTTTTATATTGAGTTAATAAAGCCATTTGGATAAAAGCACAATGCGTGCCAAATCAAATAATAACGCTGAGAGGGAAAAGTTGTTTTTGTGAAAAACTTTCCTTTTTCAATACACCAGTCGATATTACAGACCTGGGCATTGTCCGTATGAGTTACCTCAAACACAATGAGAACTTGTGGTCGGGAACAATACCTTTATTTGTGGCTACTGTTTGATCCGGTTGCTTATTGTGTTGCAGTATCATTCTGTAATATAGGACAAAGCCATAATAAACCACGATTTGCGCACTTCCTTTTATATACTCAAAATAGTGTTTCTGCTAAGATATTTGACAAATAAAAATATCCCCTCCGCCTCACACGGAAAAAAGGTACACTTCAAAAACGGGCTTCCTCCTCGAAAAGAGAAACTGAAGTTGCGCTACTAGTAAAAGTTTCTGCTTCACGCAGAACTCATGGAACAAAAAGCCTCATTATTAATATAATCCTAACACTTTCAAATCTTAGAATCTAAAACTTGAGCCCAGCTCCAGTTTACCTTCCATTCATTGCAGTCTGGTATCTAATGCTGTCTCAGGCTGGACTCCTGAAATCTGGAGTCACATTCGACTTGAGAGACCTAAAGTAAGTCGACGACGAAGAAGCTCAAAACGAAACATTTACATCGCTTCGACAGAGACACCTATGATTAGATGAAGTGGTAGTCTCATTTACTGCACTACGATGTGATAGATTAGATCTCAAAGCACTGTAGAGCAATTGAGTTTTCTACACATCACGTAGATTAGAAGGGTTGATTCATTTGAATTTTTAGTTTGGCTCCAGTTCACCTTCCTTTTATTGCAGCGTCTGGTATCTGGCACTGTCTCAGACTTAATTTTTCTTCACCTATTCGTAGGTTTCTCTGATGTCGAAACGATGTAAAGGTATCGTTTTGAGCTTCTCCTTCGTCGGCTCTCTTCGGATCTCTCCAGACGAACATGATTCCAGATTGCAGGAGTCCAGTCTGAGACAGCGTCATATGCCAGACGATGCAATGAAAGAAAGGTGAACTGGAGTGAGTTACAGTAGAATCAACCCTTCTTGTCATAGCTACATTATATGTGATTAGAAAGCCCCTAATCTTGAAATATTAATAGAACATTATTTTACAAGTTTCTTTGTAAAATCGGGTACTTGATTTAGGTGTATTTATTCCAAATTGTGTTTGTAAACATTTTTAATTATAACAGCTCAACATATTATTTTATAACTACAAACACGAACATCTTGAAACTTCTGAAACAAATCTGAAACACTTTTATTTTGCTCTATAATGCATATTAACACTGATATAACCATTCCTTTTCAAGACTCTGAATAGCCGCTATCTTGATACCTTATGAGGTATCGAAATTAGTGAAGGAATAAAGGTTGTTTATAATTAATATGTGTAAAAAACTGAATTGGTTTAGTCTGTGTTAGGATTTGTTTAAAAATTTGTTATTGGGTATAAATGGCTGCTATCTTAATCATTTCCATGTGTTAAAACTGTATCACACACGCAAACACACACAAATATAAATATATTATCATGAAGGCGATAGCAATAGGCATATTTTCACGAAAAGTCTATTACTAAAATATAGTACTTTACAAACTAGTTTCATCTTTTGTAATATAATATTTTCGTGTTTTCTAGTTGTTTGTCTAATTTGAATGTCTAAAACTATTCAAGCTGAATATATAAATCGGCCTAAATTAGGTTTTAAGTGTTTTATTGAACTACTTTTAACAACACTTAATTGAGTAATTTAACGAACGGCCAAATCCATTTCGTATGCAGTATTCGAATTACTTGTTTTGCCTGAGCGTAAGAAAAACTGGGACCGAAATTCAAGGGGCAAGAATATTTTATTTATTTAAACTGGAATCTTTGTATAAAGTTTCATTTCTGTATAGGCAACATTGAGTTCGATGGTTGTGCAATCCATGGAATTTTGCTGAGCCTTACCGAATATTTCTACAGCGGCGTTATGAATAACCATGATGGAAACAAAACTATTTCAGTATAAGTAAACAAGCTAAGTGCAGCCATATGACATTTTAACATAATAACAAATGTGGCCTAACTATTAGTATTACAGTTTATTTCATATAAACTGTAAACTTGAACATTTTTATTGAATCTTGGAGAAGCATTTTACGCAAAACATGGTATAGACATTGTTGAAAAAGTTGTTTTATATTGATGGAAAGTTGTTTTATTGTGTATTTTGCGTTTCTTGGCTGTACAATCAAATATATTGTAGTAAAAATAAACAAGTTGATGAGTTGAATTACATTTAAATAACTTTAGGAAAATTCTACTTCGTCAGTTTTTTGGCTTAAAACAAAATATAAATAATTTATAATATAACGTTTAATCTAGTTTAGTTTTTAATCAACTGAGATTGGATTGTGTCTATTTTATTTTACCTTAGGCATTGCCCTAGCATTTCACATGAGCTAAAACTAACATCTTATTTGCTGTAATATTTATTTTCATTTGTTAAATGATAACCAATACAAAGGAAATGTTTATTATAAAACAAAGTGCATCCATTCAATAACAAGAGCAATGTCAGAACAATTAGTAAATTGTATTCCAACACATTATTTTACATGGTGTGAACATAACGCTTGTTTTAGAAATTACACGATGTAATATAACTGTAACTATATTAGCTGCAGTTACACGGAACGAAGCTGTTAAAACTTTAGCCATTACTTACCCGTTATCCCTGTGGTGTGATAGGTTACAACTTATTTACAAAACCACTTGTTTTGTTTAAAATAAAAGAAGTAAACTGCAGTTGAATAAATACGCATAGTAGTTTATCATAAAACATTATAAAAGTATGTCCTTATGCTGATTGTCCTCTGCTTGAGCAAATAAGAGAATGTATTATTTTAAAATGGTCGATTAGATTACATGATTGGGCATTATAATTTGTAATAGTGAAATGATGCACCTACAATTGATTTTTTAAAATTTTCTATCCTTAGAGACAACCGGCGAATGAGTAGTAAAAATAGTATACTGAATATTCAAATAAAACACCTAATAGTTTAATATGCTTCCTAATATTTAGTAATACAAAGTATTATTTCATTTTTATAAATTTATATTTATATTATGTTAAATACTAATGTGATATAATGAGAGTGTCACACTGATCAATACAAACAAAATATATTTTAACTTGATAACTGACTCCTTACATCACTAATTTTTGAACGTGGCTAATAGTTAAAAAAAAAAACAATAAAAACCCTTATCAAAGTTTTTATTCGTTTTATGTCTTTCGACAAATGTTATTCTCTTCGGACATGTAGTAAACTGCAACAGCTCAGAGCTGGAATTCCAGTCACATATGATTAGATATGAAGGATAAGCTCTAGATCTCTGGCATATTGGAATGAAATACGTGCCTCTGAGAGATTGGATAACTTCAGTACTATCAGTGACTTTGGTAAAGTTCCCGTGGGTTCTGACACGCTTTGGGCTTCAAAAGCTTGTCGTCCTTGTCGTTGCAGATAATATGTTTCTTAGAAATGGACTATGCTTCTTAAGTCGGCTAAAGTAAGAAACTTTTCATGAGAATTAGTCAGACCAAAGTTTTATTCAAAGTTTGGCAATCGTTCCCGTTGCTAAAAAACCGGTCCATAAATTCATTTTGAATACTTGTTTTTATTTTATTTCCGTATAACGTATCCCGAGCTCTTAGTTAGTGCTGAACTAAAATTTAGTTGGAGTTTTAAGAATTTTGAACATTTGTTATATAATTACATATTTTCAATTTGGAATATACTAAGAAAATCATTGGTTTCGTAAATTAAACTGCTTAATTAGCCGTACGCTATTTTAATTCATTAGAACTCAACATGTGTTAGAAAGGATCTAACAAACACCCTTTCCTCAATTATTACTTACTTAAAGCTAAATTCTGCTCTATGTTGTATTCTTAAATTTTTCCACTTAAAAAGGATCCTCGTAAATTTTCTTTTTTGTTGACATTGTTCGTATCCCTGTATTCCATCACCGGTGAAGTCCCTAGGCATAACAAAACCTGATTTTGTTGGCTATCTGTACAATACTTCAAAACTTCAATACTTACTAAACTGTATATTGCAAAAATATATCCTTAATGCAAACTTCACGAATTGTAATGTTTTACGAATCCAAGGAATGTTCTTCAGGAAGCCGCTAGTTAGAAGAACGTAAAATGGTCAAGCTTATTTTCATCTGGCCTTGTAAGTTACACGGCCTTCTATACTTAAGTATGTTTACTTACAACAGTGTTCTCTGTACTATACTGACGTCAGTATTTTCTCTTTAGTTTATCATCTGTTAAATGTAAACCTTTGCTAAAAATTATGTATACACATTTTCGGTACAATTTTAAATCAATTGAAACTGTAAAAGTCCATCATCTCCATTTTTGTTTTCCTGAGAACCAGTCATGGATTTCCGGAAGTAATGGACAGACAATGCTTCAGCGTGCACTTCAGTACTATCAGTGACTTTGGTAAAGTTCCCGTGGGTTCTGACACGCTTTGGGCTTCATATATTGAAAGGAAACATATATTGTAATTGTTTCCTTTCCTCAAATAATTTTGAACTGGCTAATAATGTAATTAATGTGTTATATCCTAGTTAAACGCTATGAAAGTTTGAAACAAAATCTAGAGTTATAACGTTATTAATGCAAATAAGATACCCTAGGTGTAATTTTTTATTATGAGACGAAGAAAAAATGTATCATTATTATTTATATAGATTTCCTCGTACGCTTGCTGTAACGATTGAGAATTCAAACAAATTCAAACAAAACGTATTACTATTTTTATTACTAAAACATAATTATGTAACTTATCTCAACTTTAGCATTCTAGTAAGAGAATAAGTGCTTCCACTTCCACTGTTAACATTACGACCAAATTGGATATAGCAACTGGCAACTGCTTCCCTTTTCATTTTATACTGCAACGCTGCAAACATAAGCCCGTATAGGTATGGGCTGAATAATTCTTATTATTACTTAACTGAAATTTTACTCTAACTAGGCTATTAAGCTACTGCCTAGCTAATAGCCAGGCAGTGTTTTTTAGGTTTTATACATCTGAAAATGTAGTCATAACTTTTATATAAACCAACATCTTTAAACATCAACTAAACATTTAATAACATTTAAATATTTTATTTAGTACAGTCAAGGGTAAACTTTCATAACGACGTGTCAATTTGACTGAAAAAACTACAGTTACAAGACTTTCACTAATTAGTGGCCGTTTCTTTGGCAACCAGCGATCTCTAGCATTTCTGAGTTTACATCACTTTACAAAATAACATTTGGAATCATTTATCGCTGCTAGCAGCTTACTCGTTTACAAACCATTATTCAAAATTACTATAATCTTTAAAATTTTAGAGATTAATTTTAGTTTTTAATGATAAATTTGTTTTCTTTAATAGTAAGAGCTAAGATTTTTTAAACCATTTCTAAACAAGTGGCTGGTCTCTTTTAGCCTTACTCTGCCTGTTTTACCTAACTCAGCATCATCTAAAATATAATAAGAAGGAGAGTCGGTACAGTGAATGGTCGGGAATACTCCTAAATTAGTGCTTCGATCACAGACAGGATTTCAACTTACGCTGTCTCTATTCTCTAAATCAGATCCAAAAGTCCGACGTCTGAGAGCGTGCGTGAAAAACAAATTAGTCCAAATTAAATTACCCAAAGTACAGAAACCAGTTACTAATGATGTGAAAAGTCTTCATGTCTTTCTCTTTAAATAATGAAAACTTGTAAAGATGACAAATATTCACAATGTACAAATAGTTTAGCTTCCATTCGCAGTAGCCATGTTTCAAAAGGAATTCGTTTCAAACCAAGTTAAGAAATTGCGTCAAGTCACTTCCCAAAGAAATTCTAATGTCATTCTTTACATTGAATCAAAAAGGAATTGGTAAAACAAATTAAAGTGTTGCTTGAAAGAGTGAAGATACCATTTCTAAGCGAACCAAGAAAATAAATTCTCACTAGTTAAAGTGGACAACCATAAAACAATAATACGTAAATAATCGGGTGTAGGAAGACATTCTTATTTATTTGTGACCAGAGCCGCTGATTAAAATCCTTGGATCAATAGTTGTTAAGTAAAAGGGTTGAAAAGATTACACCAGAGAAATAAAAGCGTCATAATACAGTTCCTATTTACCTGTTGACTAGGTAAGTCTAGAGAAAATCTTGAAGAAGGTGGTTTACAAATATTTAAGAGTTTAGATCTTCGCGTTAATTCAAAATGGAAGGATATATTAGGTTTTAAAATAATATTTTTAAACAAATAATTATTTGTAAGAAGAATAGCACTGGATAAAAACATCAAAGGATGTTTACAAGAGTGTAATTTGAACGCGTATTTTTTATGGAATCCTCAAATTGGCGTTATTTTAGTTTAATTAACGTAATATTTCGCCAAGTGAGCAAAAATAATGTATAATAAATAATTCTAAAATTACAACCTCATTGTTAAATAGTTTTATTTAGATTTTTTTAGAATATCTCCCATTACAGAACTAATCCAAACTTTAGAAATGGAGAGTGCGCTTAACATGTCGATCAATCTGACATGTTACTCCAAGATTTTAAATGCTTGAAGAACATTATTTTACACAAAGTTATAAAAAAATTGTTTCTGCTAAAATAGTGGTGCGTTATGAGAGTTTACTTCAAACTATGTAACGATATTAGGATCAGTTTTTCGTACTTACTTTACGTATTCTAAAAAACAAAGAAACGCCTCTCAGTATTCAATCTTACTATATTTAGAAACCCCTGTAAAACTACTATACCATTGATACTAGTTGTGAGAGAAATCTCCATCTCTACATGATCATCAGAACTCCTTTGTTAACTACATGAGTCTGTCAAAGACACCATAATATTGAACATTGATTGCCTTACACAATCGAAACAACGCTATTCCCTAGAACTTGAGGATTAAATTAATTTTATTTGAGCCACAAATTTTGAATCCATATCTATTTTGAAATATCCCCTACCATATCTCATCTTATCTCTTCTTTCTCCACTGAGCTAAAAGTTAAGAACGTCCATGTTCGGTGTTGCCAAACATCATTTTCTTAATGCGTCCTAGGGATAATTACAAATATTGAAAAGGATTACCAACTCTGCATTCCAAACTCTATTGATAAACCTGGTTCAGAGTTTATAAATTCCACCCAAAAGATGTTAGAGCACCTTTACCTTAATATCAACATGTTATTGAGTCAAATTTCCTGAGGTTAATTAGAAATATTTTTATCAAGAAAGTGTTTAAGGTTTTGTAGCCCCTAGTTTGGGGTAGTTGTTAATTCACACGTTATTCAAATTTGATCGGGTGATTCGGAAGTCGGGCACTTTTATTCTGGAATTGGCTTTCGTGAAGTTTTTTGGTAAGAATAATAGATTTGTATATGGCAATCATATTTTTCTCTCACTTCATATTTCAATCAAATCAAATCAAAATGTTTTTATTTACAAGCGTTTCTCAGTACATACACTGTTTTGCAGAACAACTCAAGTCATTTGTACTAAATAACAAAGACTTGTGATTAAAACTAAAAGGAATAACATTGGATTATACTAAATACTTAAACTTATACACTAACAACTTAAATACGTTATTTATCAACACATATGTAGTCCTTAAGTTTTAATTTAAAAGAATTGCAACTGTATTGCTTAAGGCTAAGGGGGAGGTCATTGTACAATTTAGGGCCGAAATACGAAAAACTGTTCCTCCCGACTTCATGCCTGACTTTTCGAAAGTCAAGAAGGTAGCCATGGTGGGTACTTTCCCTATATATTCTTAATTAATTTCCTCAAAATTCAACATAACTACAAGTTAAAACTTTCTCAATATTATGCGCACGCATTAAAAGTTTTAGGCAGAAAGAGCCATTACTTCAGTTTCGGAAAAAGTTAAACAGCAAAATATCGGATACGTCACAACTTTTTAATACCAATACAGAGTCAACAAGAGAGGAGTTTTCAAGTACAGCAATCCATTCTTTACAACTGTAACGGTTACCCAATATTATATTATCTTACTAAACTGATTTAAAACTTTTAGGATTTAGTCAGAGATAAAAATATGGAACTTAACAGAAAACTGTTTCTAATATTGAAAACTCACTATATTTTTAAGATTATTATTAAGGGAAACCGAAACAAACAAGAGTTCGGGGTTTGCGGAAAAGATACTTTCCAGTAATATTTAATTCCTTAATATGTGATGGTAGAATAGTGTTCTGGACAGCTTTGAGACAATCGTTGACACATCCGGTGGATATATAAAGTCACCTCTTTCTATACAAGGTACAAGATTGTTTAGTGCTGACAAGCCAAAACGTTTCAAACAAATAGGAGTCAATAATTAACTACCGTATTTTAAATACTTTATCTATGTTACAATTATTTTTCAGATAACGTTCTTTTTTATAACCAGTACCTATGTAAGTTTGACGTCCTGGGTAGAGCGTAGAGTTTGTCCTGACGGTTTTGAAATCTTTAAACAGTGTCTTGTAAAATTCATATTTTGTATGTCTATATACTTTTGCTTTGTCTTCATTTTTCCAGGATTCTCAAAATCAAATGTAGGTAGATACTTTAAATGTTACCAACTCTGGTACCACTAAGTAGGGGTGGCTGAACTATTTATCTTTAATTACCACCCCCCACTAATACTAGGTTGTGAACAAGGTCAATTCCTAATTGTCTTGTTATTTTTTGGCGTTAATAGAACATGTACCTAATCTACCAGTAAAATCTGCATACTGCATTCAAGCCCTTGATCTGTTTTAATGGTTCTCGTAACCACACACACTGTGACAAAGGATTAAAGAATATTTGTGGTTTTATAATTTAAATAAATTTTACTATTTATATACTTTTCCAAAAACAAAATCATAATTAGACATAGTGTAAATCTTTGAAAACGTAGTTACTTTGAGGACCATACATATACAATAATATATTTAGGATTGTAGGGAATTTTTTAAATGGAACGTTTACCCATAAAATGTTTCATTGTTTACTCGTCCAAAGGAGTAATCAATTCATTTCAATAGTTTATTATCATCCGTGAAAAATCTTAAAGTTTAACTTAAAATACTGTACTACTCGTAATTTACTTAGCTTGTTAATTACTATTCACGTGCCTCTAATATAATTTGATTAAATATTCCAATTCAATGCTCCTGTTTTTATTGAACTACCTTTTCCCCATCAGGATGTTATACACACTGTTTAAATACTATCATACTGAAAGTAAATAAGGACTTAACAATAAAGGCTTTTTGAAAAATAACGTACCCAAAAGCCATTTACTGTTAAGCCAAAGTCGTCCAAAACATTACATCTGCAATTTCTAAAACCAAAGTTGAAATCACATACATTTGTAATAGAGCAATAGCAGTATACGGTGAAGGACGTTTTTCATCCTTCAACAGGGAATTATATTTTTGTTTTCTGTAATTTGTAATAACCTATATACTGAAAATATAAATTTAAAAAGGATCCATTATAGGGCTAAAAAAATGTTCACAGTGACATTTATGCTGTTATGCCTATTATAACAGTCCTTTTAAAACGGACTGAATTAGAATAAAATCTACACTATTAAGCATTCATCTAGTATGTTATTCATAAATAGTCTATAAATCAAAATGGCGTTATATATTGGTCGTTGATTCGTTAAGCTAATCATTATTTTCTAGTTGAAGGTAAAGTTTGAAAAATTAGTATTAGTGTATTTGTTCATTCCAATCAAATGTCCAGTAATATATTCATGATAAAAAAAACTAACTGAGTTTCATCCCCGGGATACATTCCCATTTTTGTTATTTTGATTATAGCAATATTTAAAATATCAACTCAAATCAAATCTTTAATTGCTCGTCACAATTACACATTGTATGGCAAACGTCAGAATTAATTATAAATTTAAGACCCGCACTCCACATTACCACCACGTCCAAACTTACATAATTTTCATACATTCCAGTCTCATTCATCCATCGCCAATCTCAACCCACTTCCAGCGCTGGAGTCAGTCATCGAATTGGGCGGTCTCCCAGTTAAACGCCAGAAACTCATGAACGCTGTAAAATGCATTTTACACCAGGAAGCGCTTAAGACGAGCTTTTGACGCCTTGGGCGTTTGGGCGTTTGTAATAGAATTTGACAATCTGTTGATGAAATGAACACCTGCCTGCGAAGGCAAATGCTCATAAACCACCATTCTATGTCTTCCAGTACGGTAGTTATCTCTGCCTCTAGTCTCATACCCGTGTATGTCACGTCCCCTGGTTAGGGCACATTTAGACAAACAGAACAAAGATGTTTCTGAAATGTAGAGACTGGGCAAAGTCAACAGTTGCAAAGTTTTGAATGCTGTCCTGCACGACTCTCTGAAATTCAACTTTGCGATGATACGAATCGCTTTTTTTTTGCAATTTGAAACACCCTCAGGAAATTATTGTCTGTACAGGCCCCCCACAACACCACTTATTCCATGTCAACCCTCGGTCGAGGAGTATTCCAAGGAATTTTGAGGAGTAGACTTCTTCCAATATGGAATCTGACAACATGACGGCTGACCCACATTGGGAGTCCATTGGACGCATTGTGAAATTTAACACGTTGGATTTCGAAGAATTCGTTTGAAGGTTGAGGCTATTGAAATATTGCACACAATTGTTGATATCGACAAAGGATTGTAGCTCCAAAACCTTCTTGTGTGTTATCTCTGAAACAGAGAGTCATCAGCATACTACACAATTTTACCATGCAGCAGCGATGAATGTACGTCGTTGACGTATAACAGGAAAAGGATTGGACTTAATATAGAGCCCTGAGGGTCTCTATAACTCAGTTGAATTGGTTTAGAAAATTGGTTTGAGATCTGAACTACTTGAGTTCTCTGACTTAAAAATGATTTAAGCCATAAGAGCGGTACACCTTGGATGCCATGAGAATGTAGTGTGTCAAGCAGTATTTCATGGCCAACGCAGTCGAATGCTTTAGAAAGGTCAAGAAACACACTTAATGTGTGATCCTGACGTTCTAGTCCCTCTACAACCATATCAACCAGACTCACCACTGCGTCTACCGTCGATTTATTTTTCCTGAATCCAAATTGGTGTTCAGAAAGCTGGTTGTTTTTATTTAAGAAATAAAGCATTGTCATTAGAAAAAGTTTTTCAAATATTTTGCTCAATACAGGCAAAATGGAGATGGGCCGATAGTTATTTATTGAACAGGGGTTTTCTTTCTTGAAAATTGGATACAATTTTCAAATTTTTAGGAGAGAGGGAAAAACTCCTGAGTTAAAAGACAAATTGAGTCAGTGGTTTCACGACATGCCTTGAGCATTGTTTTATTAACCACATGGATCTCGATTCTAGATCATTTGATTTTTAAAGCTGGTAATTGTTGAATGATTTTATCGACCTCTTCCTCAACTACGGAGTCAGAGCCATTGAGGCTGTTAGACTCTGTGTGCGCGTGGGATTCCCCTGTGGCAGCGATGGACGATGGCTAACAGCGATGTACCCCTCCAGATGGCGGTAGATATTCCGCTGCCCGCCGACCGCCAGGTCGTTAGTGCCGATGATCAGCACCTCGCAGCAGGGCCGGGGCTCAGATGCCATTCGAACAATATCCAGGAACCGCCGCCCGGTACACAGACGTCGCTCACCGCGGTTGCAGGGCCGATCTGTTTTTTCACGAGTCCAGCGATGTGGCGAGCGTGGCTGTCCCCTCGAACAGTTATGGACTTAAACTGTACGTTGCTTGTAGGGGTTTTTTGGAGCTTGCCATGATTTTTTAGAGGTTATTTTAAAGTCAATTGGATAATTTTGCTTTTTATTCATTTTAGAAAAAGATTAAATTTTTTGTTGATTTACATTTTCGGTTGGGGGGCAAATAAATTTATTTTGTACCCGTACTGGATATTTGGGCTTCCTCTTCTTCACTTCTCTCCACCTGTTGTTCTCTTTAATATCAGCGCACTCGCAAGTTTTCAGCTGCTGCTTCAGACTCTGATTCTCAGCCTCCAAGACCTCTATTGTTGTCCTCAATCTGTGGAGAAAGTCAGCTCGTTCATACGTGCCAGGGGTTGGCTGTTCCGGCAGATCGCACTGCACTCCGACCTCCACAGAAGCGGGTGGGTTGAGGAACAGCTCGCACTGCACCTCGCGGTCCGAAGTCACGGGAGCGTGGGGTCGTCTGGTCAACGCGGGACGAGTTGTCGACAGGGAAAATCTGGTCCATGAACTGCAGTAGGCGGGTGTCGGATTCTATTGTATGATCTAGGAGACCCTGGAACTCTTTGTTAAGGCGTTCTATCTCCTTTTTTTAGTCATGCGATCTCTGCTGCTGCATCCTCAGGTGTTGTTTGAGGGGTCGGTCCGGGTTCCGTAGAGACAGACGCAGATGGGGAGGCGGTGAGTGATGCGGCGGGGTCCGGGCCGGGCGTGGAGCAGGCGGGCGCGGGCGCCGTCGGTGTGTCGGGGGACGCGGTTGACGCAGTACGAGGCTTGAGTAATGGCGAACAGAGAGTTCGCATAGTGACTGGATGATCCCCACTGTGTTTTTCGTTACAAACCGTCACTCTCGTTATGTTCTCATCAGTTTTGATTGATGCTTCGCAACTTTACCATAGACACCGCCATGATATTTCGCTGTTTTTTAGGGTCCGTTGTTGCCTAAATTTGACATTGTTGTATACAATACAAGGTCTACCAGATTTGGTTTTTTCTATTAAGAAAGACATTGTTGAAATGGATAAATAAATTAATTAGGTAATAAATAAATAAGTTAATAATAAATAAGTTATAAAAAATTATTCAATAAAATAATGTAGTCAACAAATAAATTTGTCAATAAATAAATTATTAAAACAAATTGGTCAACAACAATAATGATAATAACAACAACAAAAACTACTACTACAACGGTTTTATAAAATATTAAAAATAATAAAAGCCAACAGCAACAATAAAACCTGAAAAATAAATAACAAGGTCTCTGTGGTTGCTTCAAGCAACAAGATCTGACAGAAGCCGGTAACCGAACTGACGAGTACGCGACCGTTTCTGCCACCAGAGAAGTTGATAAGGCGATCGTTATTACTTGTATGTATGTTGCGCGCTCTAAAGTCACGTCAAACAGCATGTCCTTGTACACTTGTTAATTACCAGTCCTAACCCTGTTTAGCTCGGTGGTTAGCTTTTATGGCTATTTACTACTTACAAGTGTAATGCTGCCCGATTCGGCTTGATCCAGGTTTATGATATTAAATAACCCCTTGTATTCATCAAAACCTTTCGTTATGTCTTAAAAACCAAAAATAATTCAATTGAATTGCGGAGCGTCGTGAAGTACGTGTTCACAAGATAGGACCAGCCCTACCAACCCTCAGGCCTTATATACCAATATGTCAGAAATTATATTAAAATCTTAATTTTCATACATTTTCAATGAATTGTGAATTATTAAAAGCAAATTTACTAAAACCGGAACTGTTAATGTAAATATTCAACTTTAATACAATAGGATTTTCATAATATTTTTTTCATAATATTTACTCTTTTTCGGCAAAAAGTTATATCTGAGCAAAGTGAGTATGGTAAAGAAAATAATTGATTCAACAAGCTCTAATATACCAAAACGAAGTAATGGTGCTTATTTTGCAGTTGCAGTTCATCGTAATTCACATGAAAGCGACGAGTGCTGTGGTAAGAACCAATCAACTACCAAGGACTCAAAAGACAAGAAAGTGGCGCCAGACCGAAATATAGTCTCATCAGTTGATCCATCAAATGACACACATTAATCTAATAACCAGTGCTTTCAACCAACAACAGGTTTCAGGCAGAAAAAATGTTATAGCCTCCTGGTAGATGGAAAAATCGGCCAGCATACTGACTTCATTGACGATTACTCAAATTTCATGGATATAGGTGTACCTTCACCGAACTCATTCTTGTCTATGTACATTGGAGTTCCTTACCAAATTTCATGGAATTGCTCTTGACATACACTGTGATTAGTTAAGCTATAGATAAATTTAATATAGAGGATACTCCTAAAAGATCTAATGCAATATTTTAGAAAAGTTTTATCATTTTCTCTACACACATTCCTTTTTTTTGCTGTAACAATATCTCCTAACACTTTAATGAACAATATTTAGGCGAGTTATTCCTTTATAAATTCTTTAAGACAAGATAATATTTTGGAAGTTATAATATTTATAACTTTCTAAGCTCTTGTAAAACAATCTGCAAATTCTATAATTTACTAGTATCAAGTCGTGTTTGGACCAACCAATAGTTTACATCAGACCAAATAAAAAGTATCTTTTGTAAAATGGTAAAAATACGACTTTTCCTACTCTAATTATACTAGATCTTTAAATGAATACCAATCACAGTTTGATGCGATTTATCTAAATAAAGTAAAGTTATATTACTTAAACTGGTTGATGATAATAATAGTAGCTTATTAAATGAAACGCGATTTTTCAAAGCATTATAGCTTATTAAATATATGGCATTTATATATAATATATATATATATATATATATATATACGTGAAATTTACTAACTATATTACTAGAGACATCACTGTAACAGAATATATCCTCTTGTAATATACTGTTTACAGAGGTATATACCTCACAAAGGAGCTGTACCATTATCATAATTTCTATTATTCACACGCAATCTTACACATACTGTGCGTTGTGACTCTCTCAGGCGTAGATTATGGTCCGTATTAGTTGCTGTGTAAGCTAACACAGCAGTAGATATTCTACTCCTGATATTGTCACATATCATTTAACACAGTACATACATAAATATCTTGATGATTCTACAATAGTTCATAATTTGTAAACATCAAACATAATGACGAATGTAATGGAAAGTGTTTAACTTTATTATTTTTCTTGTTCAGGAAATAAAAAAAACGTGTTACCCCGCTTCTAAATAACGCTGACTACCTATTAGCAATTTCGAAAATAACTATCTTATATACGTGGTTTTAGGTAGGTCCTTATTAAATAATCTACACTTATTAGTTTAATAACTCATCTAAATATTTAGGTCATGGTATCCCTTCTCATAATATCATCTTTTCTATAAATATTGTGTGTTCTCAGGAAGTGTAAACGTTTATGCATCATTAAAAACATAAATGTCATGAACAGCAAGCTGTCCATAACTTTGGCAATAACGTCACTGTCGTCACATAGTCTTAACTCAAACTTTAAGTTTAACTTTATTTCAACTTCGAGTTAGTGCAGCGTATGAAATTTGACGCTGTAAAAAACTTCTCTTCTGTAATGTGGAGTCATATTTGTCTGAAGAGATCCAAAGCATCGTTTTGACATCAGAGACACGTAGACAACAAAATGAAGTGTAATTTGGATAAAGAAGTGATATAATTGCCTCATCAGGTGCACAATTGAGACAATCACATGAGATAAGGAGAACACCTCTTCATCTAGATCACACTTAATTTTGGAGTGTAGGTGACTATGATGTCTAAACGCGCCATTTAGGTTTGTTTTGAGCTTTTTCGTTGCTTAATTTCTTTTGGATAATAAAACTGAACAGAATCCTTCTTACCATAACTACGTTATGCGTATAGTCTTCATATTTAACAATGTGGAGCATATATTTAACATTATGTATTATATAGAGTGTTCACAAATTACTCTTTTGAACTTTGCTGTTTGATATTTCAAGTCAAAATAAGAAAAACTATCATTTAAAGTATGGTAATATCTTGTTTACTTCACTGTATATCTGTCTGTTTGTGTTTTTTTAGGAAAAATATCTTTAAACTGAATAAATTATAAAGTTCAAGATTCAGAAAATGTTTGATCTACTTAAGACTTGTTTTTTTTTAATTCAGGAAAATATCATGTCAGATTTCAAAATGGCAGCCATAAACAATTTTCAAACTTTAAAAACCCAAAAATGGGAGAGTTTATGACAAATTTACAAGAGTAGTGTAATATGGTTTACTATCATATGAATATTTTGATGTCAAGTTCATATACTACGAGAAATAACATTCTACATTTAAACAGCGTTAATAACTATTAGTGTATTTTAAATGGAGGATAGTGCATATCGTAACATTTATTATTCCGTTTATAACCTGACATGATATATTTTTCAGAAACTATCAGTTAGTCGAAATACATACATAAAATTACAATATTGTGGTTTATACCTTAAATACGGTTTTAAGATATTTGTTATAAACTAACAGAGAGATAGACGGTAAACCAAACAATATTGCTTGGTAGGATCATATTTCATATGATATTTCTTATTTAATTTGACTTACAAAATCAAATGGTGAGGTTTGATTGAGTAGTTTTAGGATAAGCTGTAAAGGAAATAACCTTTTAGAAAACACAAATTCCATAATTGAAGACAATGACGTCATTGGTGAGCGAGGATATCAATATCTTAAATTTGCTATAAAATACAATCACATAATTACGGATACTAATACTAACTATGACGTGGGTTTAGACAAAATTCTTAATAATTCACTATACACAGTAATATTAATTTAATTTAATTTTAATTTTAATGGAGAAATCCAATTGAAAATTCAAGTTACTTGAAAACAAGTGGATTTATTCTACGCCTTTTTTCAAATACTAAGATACAAAGTTTTTACCACTCTTATTTTGAACACAAAGTTCATTCAGACACAAAAAAACTAAATTTCTAGATATCTTTCAAAATATAATTTCTTCTTTCATAAATTTAACTAAAAATCTTAAAAAAACACTTTTGAATCTTCCTTACAAATCTTGATATAAACCTTATTATTATATTTTTTACTTAAAAAGGGTTAAATATTATAATGAAAATTGCGTGCAAAATAGAATTCATACTTGTAAAAATGCAGCACATGTAAAAATAAATTAAACATTTTCTCAAATAGTGGAAAGTTTAAAAAAGTAAAAATATCAAAACGTAATGTTACACCGAAATTCTCCTGGAACCAAACAGTTATAATACATGTTGACCTATATTAAAAATGGAACTTCTTACCTAACATCAAACATTTTCCAGACTCTAAAATTACCAAGACAAATTCTTTTTACTATGCACTGCAAATATTAAAATAAATTTAATTAATTAAATGAGACTGCGCGGGGACTTACAAATTGATGACAATTGGAGTTGCAGCCCAAAGAAGTTACACAGTTTTTACTAGATATCGTGATATATCACGTGATATACGTGGTATGAACGTGTAAGTGAGATGGTCAGACCCCCCTGGCGAACATGATTTAACAAAGAAACAAGCAGGTTAATCCGCTAGGAATTACGTGGGTTCGTATTTTTCTGTATCTGTTAGTACTAATCTTATACTTCGTAAATCATTCCACAACAGCTAATCTGTGAAAAACAATAAATCTTCTGTTACAGTGTCTAACAATTCAAAACTGTCGTTTCCCATGCTGCATATTTTCCCTATTTAACTCCTTTTATGGTAGAGATTACAAAGAGATAGTTCCACATGTCCATTGTTTACAATCTGTGACAACACTCGCCTCTGAGGGACTGCGGTGATTGACAGCTGAGTAAAGCAAACGCTTATTTCCTCTGGGAACGTAAGCCTTGTATGTAGTATCGATGTACCAGCGATTGTTTACTTTCTGGCAAAACAGTAAAAATAGGGTCGCAAAAAGTATATTTTTAGTGAGAAATCTATTGTACCTCTTTATAAATGCTAATTACCCGTTCCTTCAAGCTGAAGATAATACATAACACGTATAACTATTTGAGTTTAATTGATTTATTTTATTCACACACGCTCTGATATAATTCGAGTATAGAGGTTGTTTCTACCAATTAACTGTTAATATATTACTTTAAACGCGTTGTAAAACATTTTCTAAGTGGATGCCATGCTAAAACCATTCCAAGTAAACTTATTCCGAAACAACAAATTTTTTAACGCTACGGACATTTGAAAATATGCTGTAGTCTAAAGCCTTTTTGACAAAGTAATTATACTAGTTTTGTATTAATCAAATATCGTTTTATAGAAAATAACGTTCAGCTGTTCGACAATTCCAATAAACCATCACGATATAAAACACGCTCCGTAATTCCAAATAAATTGTTTTGATAAATGACATCAATAAAACACTAAAGGGATTTGTCCAAACCCTCAATAAATGACATCACGAACCCGCCTCTCATACATCTCCTCTATTTATTACTGACATTTATTTACAACCAATTCTCTCTACCAAAACATTTTCTAGCAGATGTTATACTTCTTGTAGAATACATTATTCATTTTTATTTGTCATAAAGGTTAAAGGTAAGTAGAAGATTCTCCTTCCCACTTTGCGTGAATTTTTCAGTTGTTATATATTGTAAACTTCGTTTCCTACTTATTAACTGGTAGATAATTTGTATTTTGAAGCACCTTATACAAAAGGATTAATCAAGGCTTACTACTGCCAAACAATTTTAACAAAAATTTTTACGAAACAATTAAATGCTTTTCAATGCTGCAAAGGTTTGAAAAATATGGGGATCATAAGCCTTTTTGACATACAATTTATAATAATTTTTTACTAATAAAATATTGTTTTATAGGAAGTAATTATCAGTAGTTAAAAATCCTAATAAATCATCAACGTATGAGACATACTCCAAAACTCCAAATAAATTTGTTGTTCATTGGTACCGACCCAGCCAAGAGCTGATAGACAATGACACAAGTCGTTGCCTGATACCAGCAAAGGAGCCTACTCATGGACTAAATTGTCTTTAAAAATTGTACTCTACGGCAGAGCTACCTAATGTGATTATTTGAACATTTCTGTTTTATAAAGGCTCTACAATACTGAACATTGATGGAGTTTTTATTTAAATTAAGTTTAAAAAAGCAGCAATCAATCTAAACAAATCTTTTACCTATATTTACTGTCCGTACCACATCTAATATCTGCACAATTGATTTATTACCAATCTAGGGGAAAGTGTAAACAGTGAGTAAATTCCAATCATATAATGGATCTCGTAATTGAGGTCAACCTGCAAGATGTCAAAGTTACTCCTCCTTTTTATATCTTCCACGTCAAAGTATAGCTTTAACTAATCTGTGAGACATGATTTTTATATGTAAACAGTCTATT
This sequence comes from Homalodisca vitripennis, assembly GCF_021130785.1. NCBI lineage: Eukaryota > Metazoa > Arthropoda > Insecta > Hemiptera > Cicadellidae > Homalodisca > Homalodisca vitripennis. The sequence continues at coordinate 88,915,895 of NC_060213.1, read as the reverse complement.
AAAATTTACTCACTTTTCACGAAACTTTCTTCTCTAATAAGTAATCAATGTATTTTTAAGCATATAAAATATGTTTTTAAATTGCCATTACCTATAAAAGATGTTTATAAATATTAAAAATAAGGCAAAGTGTTATTGTGTAATATGCATTTCGGAATGTTTGAAATGCATTGTATCTCCCATTAGAGCCCATTTTTATAAAAATCCGAAGCAAAATTTGCAAATTAATTTATACATTTACCAGGTATTGTGAAAATTCGGTGTGAATGGCCTTTTTGAATTCATGTACACTAGTTTGTAATAACTTTCAAAACCGCTCAAGTGTACCAAAATTTAAGTTTTTTGTCACATCTGGAATTAAGGAATCTCCAATTTCAACGACAGAGTGGTTAAATAGGATTATTTTAACTACAGTCAATTGATACTCTTTTGTATTTATTATTCCAATACACATGAAATAAGGAGTGTTACAACTCGGAATTGTTGCTATTTTTGAATTGTGATAATAATAAGAAATTTAGGTACTAAGTATTCGCACAAAAGATTAAAAAGAGTGGTTATTGATTTTATAAAGATAAGTTTCGAAAGATGAAAAGTCTTATTTTTAGAAATTAAATGTAACGATAGATTCCAGACGATAAAGATTTGAAAAGTAAACAGCTATCGAAAGCATTTACCTTACTCGCCAACCGTGACGTTAAAGTTAAGTAAGTAATTGGACACAGGTTACTCTGCGAGATTGGAAAACTTCTTTTGACTCAAGTCATAGTTTATTGTTTGGTCTTCCTTAGTGAACAATAAGATAAGACATTTAGCTTTTCAAACATAACAAAGACACATAATATACTTATTTATTATATATTTTTATCCGTCAGTTTACAGAATATTACTATGTAATATCAGCTATTAATAGCAAATTCGTACGCAATATCTGCGGAATAATAAGGATGGCATGCGGAATTTTTTAATTGCATTCTAAATACTTCAGCGATAGTGATGTTGAAAGAAAATTATTCAAATCTCTTGATCGATGCCAGATTATTTAAAATATAAGTTTTAAAAGCAGTGTTTAGCTACTAAAGTCAGATAGTGAAACAAAATTGTGAATAGGCTACAATCTAAATACAAAATCGAATTCATCCACAACATGGCATGCATTTGATTGAATTGCTGCAATGATTTCAGTAAAACTTGAATTATTTTAGACAGATTTTGAGGAACTCTAAAGTCAAAAATAAAGTATTTGATAACAATTCCAACAGTACTAGGTTCCATGAAACATTTGTTAGGAAAGTGGTTGTCTATTGAAGTTATATACCTACTGAACGTGGATGTTCATGGTTTGCCTTAAATCATTTTAAATTAATTTCAATGAGATAGGTCTTTACATTTAAAAATGTTGAGCTATCTCCCCCCTCCCAAAATAAATCCTATTTATGGTAAAAGGGAAATGTTGTAACAGTGACTAAAAAGTTATATTTTATGTTATACAAAAGCGTCCGGAGTTCCATCCTATAATTTTTGTCCAATAAAAACTTAACAGAGCGTATCAATAACTTACTTATATTTTGTTATGTGTGTGTTTGTGTGTTTGCGTGTGCTTGTTTGTGTTTTTTACATATATACATTATGTATATTGTATATAACTTCATTCCAGATATAACATATCTTTATTTATTTGTTTTTGTGGAAGAGTTATACTTTCCTATTGAAAATTGTAGATGATTTTATATTTTGTATTGAAAAAATTAAGAAGAATATCCTAATGGAATCTTATGAAAATTAAAAATGCACGAATATTCAGTCATGGCATTTCCTCATGTTTTGTTAAGGGTCCGTGCAATATTTCAAGTACAGAGCTCATTTCATTTACAATATTTCCGTCGAACAGATAGACGGACAGGCAATAAAACAGAAAATAAATTTGATGGAAGGAATCTACAATGCAAACGTACACTAAATCGAATCTTGTCACCTTTTAACATCGACCTTATAACCTATTTGTTATACTCTATAAATAAAAATGTCACACGTTTAAATCTCATAATATAGTTATTCTCAATTTGTTTACAGATTTTATTTATTCAGCTACTTTATCGTTGCCATCAAGGTTACTCATAAGACCAATTTTAGAATATTCGCTAATGCTCAGCTAAAATATAAAAGTGAAGCTTCACGTAAGATTTGATGAGTTCGTTTTTAAGATATGTCTGTCTGTATGTCGTGAACAGACAGACAGCAATAAAAATTTTCTATCCTATAAAGTGATAAGTTTTAATAACACTTAGCAAATTAAATATCATACAAGTAGGAAAATGGGACTTTAAAAGTTTCATGTATAGGTTTTCTACAGAGGCACCGTATCAATACAGTGTTTTACATTTTTATTAAGGTTTTTCAGTAAATATACAACTACTAGGAAGCGATAAAAGTTATGATTTTTACACTATAAGTTTTGTAACTTAATCATAATAATGTGTGTGTGTGTGTGTGTGTGTGTGTGTGTGTGTGTGTGTGTGTGTGTGTGTGTGTGTGTGTGTGTGTGTGTGTGTGTGTGTGTGTGTGTGTGTGTGTGTGTGTGTGTGTGTGTGTGTGTGTGTGTGTGTGTGTGTGTGTGTGTGTGTGTGTGTGTGTGTGTGTGTGTGTGTGTGTGTGTGTGTGTGTGTGTGTGTGTGTGTGTGTGTGTGTGTGTGTGTGTGTGTGTGTGTGTGTGTGTGTGTGTGTGTGTGTGTGTGTGTGTGTGTGTGTGTGTGTGTGTGTGTGTGTGTGTGTGTGTGTGTGTGTGTGTGTGTGTGTGTGTGTGTGTGTGTGTGTGTGTGTGTGTGTGTGTGTGTGTGATAAACAGAAACATTTAGGTGTCACACGTCTGTAGGTTATAGCAAGTTATCGAGATAGTACAGGGTTTGACAATAGCGGACCGGAACAAACGATGGCCACAAATAAAGGTATTGTTTCCGATGACCAAAAGATTTCATTGTGCCCAGTCACACAGTCATACAATGTCTTGTTTGGGCGTTTGGATTAGAAATACCAAAATGTAAGCCAAAAATAAATAGTCCTCAATAAAAACTAAAACTAAAATAACAACTTGTAGTTAAGATGTCTTTTTACGTAAATTTAGCCTTTTTATATAATGGTTACGTCCTTATTTAAAAAGCCTTTCGCTAATTGATTAAAGTAAGTTATTAAAACCGTATAACATTGTATCATAATCCAGGTATCTTCTTTAGATCATTTATTTTCCTATAAAAATTACACGCAAAAAACTATAAAATTAGTTACAAAACCAATGTAATAGATATTTTCTCTTTTATTATACAACATTATTTGTATCTTAATAAACATTAAAGGTTACCAGAAAAAAGAGGATTAGCTCATTAATGTTGATATCTCATATATACGTGGGAGCGTGCTAATCTATAAGGACATTGTAGTATGGGGAAGACAGACCCCCAATAAGTTACAAAACAGAGAGAAATTACGACGATTAACCTCAATTTAAAAAGAGAGAAACATCATCAAGAGAATTATGTATAGTTTAATTTAATTCACAAGAATCTTTAGATACCCTTACATGAATTGGTCAATTAATGATTATAGTTAAAATAAATAAATCTAAATATTCTCTAATTTCAATTAAATCATTAAACCATTACTATAGCAAAAACGTTAAAAAAATTGCTAACAATTGGTTAAGTAAGAGTCTCATTCAAAAAAGTTAAAAATTAATTGAAATGTTTAAAAATATGAATATGTTACCTTTAAAAGACTACAATATATTAAATTTAAAACATATTTATTTCAAAGAATATCACAGGCTTGTCTGGTTTTAAATCTGCATTTGCGATTCCTTTTTCAAATGGTTTGCTACAATTTAAGATAATTTAAGATAAAACAATTTGAGTTAAAAGACACAATTCAAATTTAAATAATAATTTAAGGTCATCTTGATGATACGTATTCTAACTGTTGCTACATGAACTGACCAGACAATAGTACAAGTGGGAAGGTGTTCCAGATCCCAGGCAGTTGAGAAAAGGTCACACACATAGATCAACTGGAGAGGATTCCCAAAACTAATACATAAAACCCTACGAGCATTAATTACAATAAATTTGAGTACTTTAGCAAATATTTCATATAAAATTATTGTTTTTAGGTAACTTTTTAATATTAATATTGAGAAACCCAATTGTAGGTCACTGGCTCTATGATAGTGAAAGGTAAAACATATATATTTTTTTCTAATTATTGATTAAATTTAAAACACATGTATTTAGTTACATGAAAACCTGGCTACCAGATCTTCAAATTTTATTAAATAATAAATTACAAATATAGATTATAATACATTTACACTAATGTTTAACTTGAACAAAACATGACTGAGTCTTACAAATTAGGGGTTATAACATATAATTTCGATTAAATTTCACAGAAGTTTTAAAATACTTACAACTTAATTGCGTCCCGTATACACGTCAGTAAGTCACCAGGAATCTGTCGGAATTACCATTTAGAAAATTATATTAAAAACCGACGTACACTGTAAAAGTGGACAAAACAACAATCAAAAATAGGGTAACATGCCGAAAACTTAATTCATTTTATAAATACAAATGAATGGTGAAATGTGTTGGTAAGTGCTAATTTCGATAACGGCTGGACCAATTCGGTTAAATCTTTTTGTAAAATTCCCATGGAGGAGGTTTTTATGAAAAAAAGTTAAGAAAAGTTACCTGGAATATTTTGGAATTAAGAAAAATTTTTAGTTTTTACCTTTCATAATTCAAATTAAACTGGCACTAAACAGCTGTTGACCGCTATAGTTCGACAAACTTTCTGAAACATCTGTTTTCATTTAAATTGTATCAATAATAAGTAAACAGTGCTTGATCGGTAGTGTAATGAAGATAGTAAATAAAACATTAATACATAAATTTTACTCTAGATTGCGCCAGTGACTAATGCAATATATACTGTTATAAAAATAACCTTAATGAACAAAGTTATGAATGCTTTCACATAAGTTACTTTAAACTAGTAGGCTTACTACACATTATTTTACATTAGAAATTAATACTAAAATGCCTCAACCGATTCATTGCCGATTCATGCCCTGACTACTGTCCAAAAAAACAGGTGTAACGCAAGACTTTAATAACGATTTTTTTTAATGTTGCATAACCTTAATAAGGATTTCCCCCTTAAAATAAAATAGTGTGGATTTCACCCTAGGTCGTAATAGGCTTTTCAGTCATACTTATGTGTGTATTTTCTTCATCAGGACAAGGCAAACTCAACTATTTCAACACGATTTTGACCAAAATAGATTTCCGAGAACTATAGATAATCGAACGTATATTTTCTTCGTCAGAACAACAAAGCAAACTATACTAAGGTACTGGAAATATCTTAGACCTGAAATATATGACAAGGACTGGAAATATACGCTTTTTGACGGATTAAGTTTCCGAGACCTGTGTGATCCGCGGGTTACAGCTAGTAATTAATAAAGTTTCTTCAATGTAAACCTTTGGCCAAGACGTAAAACAAAAACAAAAAACATATCAGGAATTACGACCAGCTGGTCAAAATGTGCTGGATCATCTGCTGTATATCCTCACTGTGTATCCAAACTAATCATATGAGGCAAACTACAAATGTAATGGAGTAAACATTATGAAATAATAAGTATTAAGATCATTCACACAAAATGCACACACAAATAAATAAATGGCAGTAAACATTGCTGCCAATATCTGTAACTAAAATTATATAGAACTGTGAAACATCAAATCTACGCTCACACAGACGCTTGTCTGTGACAAAGGTAGGTGAGTAAAATCATGGACAGATACAGGGTTTTTATAGACTTTCACAGAGGGTGTTTTATAGACTTTCACACTGTCACACTGCTCACGTAGTATCTCCAAAAGAGTATTGGAAAATGCGAAATGACAAAATAGGTATTACAAAAGAAATAATTTTACTATCAGTTGTAAAACTGTCCATACTACTGTAAACTGTCCATAATACTCAACGAATTATTAACAGTTTCCATTAGACATCCTGTTTTAAGTAACACTTAAATTACTGTAAAATATAACATATGTAACATTATTACAGTTGCGTATATTGCAATATTATATCATCTCATTTTACTATATAACAGTTGGATACTTTTTGCAAGTACTATTTTTTATTGTTTTTGCCTCTATTCGTTCAGTTTATTGGAAACTGAAGGAACTAAAAAATAGTTCACGGCTTAAATAAATTCAAATGTAACAAGATGCGGAATTAATGTTCAGCTTTTATTGATAATTAATGTTCTTGGAATTAATTAGTGTACAAACATCAGGCAAAACCGCGATTAAAACTTAACCACCTATAGTTATATGTAACAAAGCAAAATTTCACTGTAATAGAAATGTTTGATATTGGTGTTAAAACCAATAACTAGTCAAACTCAACACTTAAATCTAATTTCTGTGGATTTTTCTAACCGTAAAAACACAAGCATAGACTAAAGCTACCACTTCAAGAGATTGAAAATTTCTCTGTTTACTCAGCAGCAGTGTACTGTTTAGTCTGCTATGGAACGAGAGACCAACAACTCGCGTTCTTGGTTCAGTGCCATTTTAATATTAATAGATATAAAATATAGACATGTTGATGGATTGCTGTATAAAATTCTTAATTCTCAAGGAAATGTTAGTACTTTATTATAAATAATTCTATAACAATTTGAGTGAGATATCAATGTTAGCTATAACAGTTTTTTATACTATTTTAGATCTTAATTACCATAAATATAGTTACTTTCAGTATTGTATAAAAATGTGAAACCTAATTATTACTTGTCAACATTTTCTTCTTAGACTCAACACAACACAACCAATCAGCTACACTACACAGACAATGTCTATGCAGCACAAAGAGGATTCATCACATCACTTCTATTATTCAGACACAATCACACAGGCGTGTGACACTGTGCTGTGATCTGCTCAAGTGTAGATTAAGGGTCTCATAAACAGCCGTGTAAGGTAACAATATGTACTCTATTCCTGATTACACCACATGTTACAGAATACACACGCACTGTTGGTTTTAGTATGAAGTCAGTACTTAACTTTTACAAGATAAAAATCAAACATATACGATAAATTACTTACTTATGTGGTTATTTTACTATATCTACTTGTTCTAACTGGTTCACTGTAGAGTAAAAATTTCAAAAGGGTTTTTTCAATTATTAAAAGTGTTATATATTTCATTTGTATATAACAAATGAGATATTCTGAGTATTCTACTAGCAAAGAGAAATCCACACCTTCCATGGTGTATAATCTGTGACAAGTCTCGCCTCTGAGGGGCTGCAGTGATTGACATCTGAGTAGAGCGAACATGAATACATTTCCTCAGGGGATCTGATAAAACAGTATCGATATACCAGCGGTTTCTGCTTTTGCTGAACAGTGGAAGCTGTGTTGATAAAAACATATTTTCCTTTCGGCAAGCAATTCATTCGAAACACACTTTTTACAACTGAGCTGTTCAAGGAGTATTAATATTATTTGAATTTAGTTTTGAGGTTAATATCTTCTTTCCATTCATTACATATCGATATCTAATGCAAATACACTTTAATAAAAATGGAGCGTAACAAAACTTAAACAGTCTAAATGAACTACTTACGTAAAAATGAAATGGTTTTCACCTCCAAGTTAATCATATTAATTTGTAAAATAATAATATTGAGATCAACAAGTTTTTAAGTACTAAAATAACTAGTGTTTTATATCAATTATTTATGTATTTCAATATTTATCTACTATTACATTATTATTACAAACAAACACACAATAAAAAAACTAAAATCTATTACATTACCACCACAAACGAAAACAATAATTGCACTAAAGAGACTGTTTTGACCAATTATATCAATAAGGGGATTTGTCCAAACCCTCAATAAATCGCAGACCCGCCTCTCATACATCTCCACTGACGTTTATTTCTAGCCACCACCCTCTATCACATCATTGTCTAGCATATGTTGTACCCTTCACTTGAGATATATTGGTGATATATAAGCTTCGTTTTGCCATATAGGTTAAAATAACTAGATGATACGCATTCCCACTTTCTGTGCAAACTGTAGCTCTTTTTCCCAGTTTCTGCATTACAAAGTTTACTTCTTACCTGAAAACTGGTAGATAATAGTTATTTTCAAATATTGCAAACGTCCAAGTTAACTTTAATTACTTAAATATAATATATAATTTTTTTGATGCTAAATTGTCAGCTGTCACATATCTCTTTGGACAAAGGTTTATCACATTATTTCTCGGGTCAAGACAAACATTTCACAATATAAACATGGGTCTCCGGTGCTTACTTTCCTATCCGTCTGTATGTATTTATATTTTATGAAAAATTAATATAATAATAATTAACAAATTACATTTTAACTACCGAAACCTATAACATTATCCGCTACGTAACGTAATGCAATACTAGATATGTCATAATAACACTATATTATTGAAAAAAACTAATGTTATAAGTAATATATTCGTACTAGACATGAGCATGAGTAAATAAATAACAAAGATAAATCAAAGAAAATGTAATATGAACTGTAAGTTTTAACGGACTGAAAATAATACCGTAATGTGCTGACAATAAAGTCTTGCTGAGCCAATAGCAGTCTATAACTCATATAACTCACTACTTCTCTGGCAGAAATGTATTAAAGTTGTACGTAATTTAATACAAGTCACTCCAAAAGATTTGAAAACTTCCTCTGTTTGCTTTGCCATTTAGTTTTCCTTACTGAACTGCGATAAATATAATCTGATACACCTGTTTGGAATGCACAGTAAATTCTCATTTAACCCATTGTGATATTTAACCAAAACTAACCTGTTACTATATTCTATTGTTGTATTGTAAACAACAGTTACATAGAGACAATATAGAGACATGTTTATGCCCCTCAAGGGAGCTTCATCATCACCTCTATTATTCACACACAATCATACCCACACGGTGCTTTATGAAGCACGCAGGTGTAGAGTAATGTCCTCATGAGACTGTACCATAGTTTCTAATTCATTTATGCTGAATCGCGGTAGGAAGTAGGCTCTTGTTAACTAGACGCGGTGCGTGGACATTGTTTGTTCAGTTAGACCGGTCAATCAGCTGATCGAGCGACGGTGATACGTTCCGACCCGGCTCGCTGCAGAGAGAGAAGCAGTCAGTCGAGTCTTGGAGTTTCAAGGAGAAGGTGTACCGGTCGAAGCTGAAGTTTTCTTCCTCTAACCTTATAGTTGGGATTTAGAGTAATTATTTATCGCGTGTAAATTCAATTTCAAGTATTTAAATTTTTAGTGCGTTTTATTTTCCGATCTGCCTCCGAATCTTCAAAGTAGTAAGTCCAGCGTATAGTTAATATCTTTTATTTTTATAATACTGTAATAAAAATTTCTAAAGTTTCCCATCTTTCAGAGTCTGAAAATTTAATTAAATTTTTTGAAGTATTGTGAATTAAATTTTGGTCATAAAGTAAATATCAAGTTTTGTGTTATATTAATTTTGAGTATTTTGAGAAGAGAACTTTTTATTTTGTTTTGTTAATTTAAAACCATTTTTTTTTTAGAAGTATACATTTTTAGTTTAATTTTAATACCTTTTAATCAGACTCTTAATTAGATTTGTTCGATTGAGTGACATTTTGAAGAAAATTTAATCAAAAGTTTGTAAACTTTGTTAACTTTTTGGTGAACTTAAATGTCGGAATAAATCAAGTATTTCCGAAAAGTTGTTTTAATTTATAAAGTATTAGCTCCACATAAATTCAATATATGTACTATAAAAACGGTACAAGACACTGTGTTAACTAAGTCAATGTATTCTACAGACTGTTGTTTTTATGTATTATTACTCAATAAATAAATACCGAGTATAATTGTTTTGCTTTAACAGAGTATTGTGAAAAACGTTTGTAAAATATAACTCTTACCAATTTGACTAAAATCCATAACCATGTTTATAAACTAAATACGCGTGCTTTGGTCTCCTAAACATTCAATGAAGAAAATCAGCTTTAAAATAAAACAGTGATTGTAATTTTTATACATCACATTTTTTTCACTTCTAACAGTATCGTTACCATGTGAGATATTCAAGGCCTATTATTAAAAGTACAATAAAGAAGGGAGTTAAAGTTACTTAAGTTATTTCTATAAAAATCTGCTACCAATTGAACTTCTCCCTTTACTAAAAACATACCCATTTTAGATAGAGTCCAACATTCAAAACAATATTCCAAAATAATCATTATAAGGTTTTGTGTTATAGTATTCTTATTGTTTTTCGGACTGAGTTTGGGAATAATGGATCGATGGGACATACTAGTGTTCATATCTTTTTGATTCCACAAGCCACTTTTAAAGTTTATTATGACAGTATGAAGAAAGCCTATTAGTTGGGAGTATATTATGTGAATATTAATAGCTTTATTTATTAATTTGGTTTTATAATAATGGTTAAATAGTACTTAAAATGCACTTGAAGTTAATTCATCGCTCGTTTAATCTGGAGTGATGGTAAATATTAACTTTTTATTTCTTATTTGCATTACACTCCTAATCAAGCACTAAAAATAATAAATGTAAATAGATTTTTCAGCCATTTCGTCTAACTTTAGCTAAAAGTACCAACAGATGTTTAGCCAAATTTAGATTATGAAAAATAAATACTTTTTTAAGAATTACAAAATAGACTAGGTAACTTTCCTAATATTTCTCTTCATATAAATCTTCCTTGGACTTCAATCTTACATATTACAAAAATAATCAGCCTAACTGGTCTAGCCGTTCTCAAAATTAGCACTTAGCATCACATTGAATGAGTCATTTTGATTTACAATAAAAATTTACATTGTATTCTTATAATTAAAGGCTCTGGCAAATTCTTTTTAATAATAAAGCAAAACAAAGAGTAAGCATATATTTTTTTATCTACAAAAGAGACATTAATCAACCGACAACTTGTTTACAAATTTCAATTAATAACAGGATAAGAGTACCTCACCCCATGCGTGACAGGCTTCGTTTAGACAGCATTCAAAGTGACAAATCTAAAGCCATTTTATTCTAGAAATATCCTGCGCAATTGACAGGCAGACAATCATACAAAAAGAAAGTTGTCATTATATTTACCCATAAGACTTGTTGTGCTATGATATTTTATTTAAATGAACCTAGATGAGTAAAATGTGATGAAGCTTATAATAAAGGTAGAGACATAAATTATTATGCGAGAAACGGACCCATGGCGGTATAATAACTCCAACTAACCACAGTCAAGACGATTGATCCTCTTATATATATATATATATACAAGATAAATATACAGGCTTAGAAATATTATCGTCAGAAGAGCTTGAATCACTGTTTGGAAAATAGTGCTTGTCCTTGTCAGAGTCATCAACTTCATCGCTGTTTATGAAACTATCATCCAGGCCATCTCTGATATCTTGTGTTTCCTCATTGTTTTCATCTGGGCCTAAAATAAAAAAGAGTGATTAGCTGAATAATAATGATTTATTACACGTGAATGTATTGCGTAGTTAGTGTGGATATAGGAAGGTTGTTTATGGTTATTAGGTTATAGTAGGCTAAATTGGTCAGGCTAAGTAAAAATCCCCAGTAACTTGGTTGGTTAGTATTAGTATTCTGTCACAAACAACATATTAAAGGAACAAAAATAATTAGGCCTCAAGGTATGTTTTTTACAAAACCCAGTTTTAAGGTTATGAAAAGAAGAATCTGTACTTACCTTTGTTTTTTGTTGAATTCTCAACATTTGACTGAAGTAAACTTAATATTCTTTTCCCTCTAGAGTTTAAACAGTCCATATTGTTTTCTAATAATCAGAACAATTAAAAATATTCTCAGAGTAAAACTACTCCATATCTAGTATTAGTAAAATTGACACAATGTAATTCTAACAATGTAGTACATGTTCCATCCACCAGGTGTACAACTGCAACCTTACAAAGAGGAATACAACACTATGTCCTCATGGTGTTATATACTTCTCAACATTTCTGAGGTAAACAAAACCAAGTCCATATGGTGTCCTTTTCCTCTAAGAAGTATTGACATAATGTCATATTCCACTGCCTTATCTAAGCTAATTAATGGGAATAGGACACAGTGTCATATACCTCTGTATAGAGAAAAATATCTATATTCAGGACATGGTGCTAACTCTATTTTGAAAAAAAAAAAATGGACATGGTGTTCTTTACCTCCGGGGCACTGATATGTATCCACAGCACTTAGATTCAAGTTATTATTTAGTGGTATTTTTTCATTATTAACAGATATTTATTTCTACAGAGAAATTTTGTTGTTTATATTCAAATAATGTGGTAAGTAGCTATGGTTTTTTGATGATTTTTATACGATAATTAATTTAAAGAACATTAATTGGCCGTAAAAAGCTCACCATTACTGCAATATTTCATATAAAATATATATATATATATATATATATATATACATATATATATATATATATATATATATATATATATATATATATATATATATATATATATATCTTCTGTAATGCCAATCGGCTTCAATACTCTTCGAAGTACTTTATATTGTACACAAAAACAGAATCAAAAATTCAGTGCTCATGTTTAATTTTCGAGTTGACACAACCCTTCTTCAGAACACACTGAATTAAAACATATAAACAGAACTCAAACCAAAAACAAAAAACAAAAGACATAACCAAAATGTCTTTTGTTTTTGGTTTGAGTTCTGTTTATATGTTTTAATTCAGTGTGTTCTGAAGAAGGGTTGTGTCAACTCGAAAATTAAACATGAGCACTGAATTTTTGATTCTGTTTTTGTGTACAATATAAAGTACTTCGAAGAGTATATATATATATATATATATATATATGTATATATATTCAAGCAGTGAACTGTTTTTTACTTCCTTCAACTGACAATAATATGAATGAATAGGGTTACAAATGATAAATATAATACTTATCAAAACGTACTCTGTTCTAGATTTTGTTACACCTGATATGTTACAAAATACATGACGTTGTTATTATTACAGGAGTAAATGATACTCATCCAAAAAGCAGACCCCAATACATGCCTGACTTAACATCAAAGGAGCTTGCTTCATACACAAATCTCATTGTTGCTCTTGTTCAAAATCGACTTGTTAACACCTCTTTTATATATGGCAGGAACACTACATTTTTCAAAAACATTATAGAGGTAAAATCTGTTCCGAATAGTAACAATTTTCTGCTAAGCCCAGGTCTTCTCTGTAAAGAACACCACAACAGACACAGTTTTCAAATGAACCATAAAGGGCAAAAACATCTATCAAATCACTTACGAAAATTTACAATAGACAACCAACAATCAGGCAAATCAGTGACTCCCACATGGGAAAGGAAGATAGAAGATTACAAATTACAAAACCCTCTGCTGGAGCGGTTTTTTGTCAGATGATAATATACGATGTATTATACAGTTTCCGTCTCTGCTTCGACCCCTGTGAGCCACAGAATAGACACAGTGATGACTTCCAGTGATGACTCTCTACCATTAACTATGTCGATTTTTATGTCCATGACATTGTTTCCATCCCTAGGAAACCGTTGGAATCAACTGCCTACAAATGAGAAAATCAGCATTGTTGGAGGAAGAAACATACTCAAATTCCAGTATCTCCTTCAGGGGGAAATTTCAAAAGTTGAAGTTTGGACTCATATAATAAACTGAAGAGGATTACTAAAGATTTAGATGAAGATAATAATAACACCGGTGTAATTAATAATTTTAAATAAAAAATTATATCTAAACTATTTTAGAAAAAGAAATCGAGCTTATATTTTGGGAAAACTGAATACATACTAAATTTAATAAAAAACAATAAGGATTAAATAATATTAATTGTAAAATAATAGTTACGAACAACAATTCTTTAGTAATGCAGTATAATATTCAGGGTATTGAATATTAGATTATTCAATTACAGGTAGGTGACAAAAATAATACAGCATTGATTGGTTCATGTTTTTCAGAACATTGATTGGCTAAAGAAAAAAGGGTTTTTTAATACTTTTAAACACTACATATTGACATCTGTTTTCCATAGAAATAGTAAGTCGAGAGGTGAAGTGTACATCCTAGTACACAGAAAAATGGTTATACTAATATAAGGACAGATATAAATCAGCTTTAAAATTTAAGTGTATAGAGAAAAATAAATGTGTCTTTATAATAATCTATATAATCCCAAATGATAACAACTTCGCAAATGTTTTTTTTAACACATAGTTCCACACCGTCAAATATTTACAATCTGTGACAAGACTCGCCTCTGAGAGACTGCGGTGACTGACAACCGAGTAGAGCAAACATGAATACTTATTTCCTCAGGGAATCTGAGAGGAAAGTATCGATGAACCAGAGTTTGTAACATTCTGTTGAACAGTGGAAGCAATATTGATAAAAAACCTTTTTCTTTCGGAACGTGTTAAACACATTTTTAACAACTGAGCAGAAATGATAGAGATCGTGGAATTATTTTTACTCTTTTTTTTCTCATTCATATGTTGTTTTCATTCAACCACATGCAGAAGTATATTGAAAATATTTTTTATTGGAATGGTGGGTAACACTAAAACAGTTCAAGTTCACTTCTTAGGTAATAATGAAATTTTTTTCATCACCCACGTTATACAGGGTTGTAAAATAATATGTTGCAATCTAGATATGTTGTATTAAATAAACAATTTTTTGTTACAACTATTTTTCCACTTAAATATCTACCACAAATGAAAACAATCATCGCAACTAAACAGACTGCTGTGATTAATGAGCACAATACGGAAATTTGACCAAGCCCTCACTAAAAGATATCACGGTCTCGCTTCTCATACATCTCCCCTATTAATGACTGACGTTTATTTATTGCCAAATCCCTCTACAGCAATACTAAAACTAAAGCACATTAGACGTATATGGGCACTTTTGATATAAGGGTGGTATATTAGATATGTATTGTCAAGTCGGTAATTAGGTAACATCCCTTCCCACTTGGTCTAAAATGAGTATCTGTTTCTCAGTTGTGCACTACAAATTTTAATATTTGCCAAAAAAACTTGTAGACATTTGTATACATAATTGTATTTCATGTACAGCAATGCAATAGATTAACTATTACAATGGGAATTATTTTTACTTTTATTTTTTTTTTTACTGTAAAATTTAAATTGTAATTACCACATATATTTAATAATTTCTTAACGCATTCAATAAGAATTAAACACTTAATCGACACACTAGTCAATTAACTACCAACTGTATTCAATATATAAGATGACGAATCAAGAAATAATACCAGTATAACGGTATGGTGTAGTAACGGTAATTCAAGTGATTAGATGTCATACTTAGTACATATACACTAACTGAAGACGTGTAATAGTAATATTTGTGTTTAATTTTCCTTTTTCTTAATCACCCACTTTTCTTGTTAGTAAAATTTCCCTGTTCCTCAACAGGTATCATGTTTCATAGCTGTTTTAAACCGCGTCCGAATTCTGTTACTTACAGACGAATAAAGTCTACAGCATTACAAACTACTTCACTGGCAAGACAGCAAATAAAGTTGAACGCAATTTAACCAGATCACTCTAAAAGATTAGGAAAGTTCCTCTGGTCACTTAAGTTATCGCTTGCCAGTTAGTATTTCTTAGCGAACTGTAAGACAAGTAATCCGATACATAATATTTTAGCGTGCTGTAAATACTACCTAACTCATTGTGATATATATTTAAAATTAACCTTTTACTACATTCTCTTGTTGAACTGTAAACAACAGATACATAGAGACAATATAGAGACATGTTTACACCACACAAAGGAGCTTCATCATCATCATCACTTCTATTATTCACACGCAATCACACCGACATTGTGCTTTATGAACCACTCATATGTACAGTAATGCCCTTACTGTGTTAACTAAGTCCATGTATCCTACAAACCTTTGTGTTTTATGTCGTGTTACATAATGAATTAAAACCTAGATTAATGTGTTTTACTGTAAGAGCGTAATATAAAAAAGCGTAACTAAAATGTAACACTTACCTATTTGACTTACACCTATAATCGTATTTATGCATGAAATATTTGTGCTTTAGTCTGGCACTTAATGCGTACATTATGCGTATAAATAAAATCTGCATCTTATCCCGTTGAAATTAAAAGATTTATTAGACTTGTGTTTTATCCGAGACCTGTAAATAAAGATCCATAACAGTATCCCAATCATGTGAGATAATAAAGGTCCGCTATTAAAAGTAGAATGGAGAATAAGGTAGAGCTCCTTAAATCAATTCTATCCAAGATGGCTTTTAGTTGAAGTTATACCTTTATTAGTAAAGTACCATTTTAGATAGTCAGAAACCTTTTTACTTCATATCGCTATTTTTGAACCATTAAGAGTTTTACTCCCATAAATTGATGGTTGTACTTATTTTTTTATTTTAAGTTGCCTTCTATCTCCCATTTTTGGGATGGTTGGATGATTTGTAACCTTATTAAAAAGTTCAGACGAGATGAACTTTCTAACACTTTTAAATGTTACACCCAACAAACTACGATAGTGGTGAACAACATTGTATCAATATATGTAAGATTTTATAGCTTTTTATTCAAAATACAAAATTAGTAAATATTTCTTATTAAAAATAAAAATAGTAAAATAAAAATACAAGTCAACGGTAATGTACACCTTAAAGAAAAATATAATCAATAAATACTTTTGAAATCCATGCCATAATTGCTTTAGAGTTAGTTCTTAAAAAATGAGCAGTGATTTTTCTATGATGACAACAGATTTCTTTAGCTTTTCTACTAATTGTATGCCCTGTCTATACACTACTATACCCTACCATGTAACCCGTATATGTAATTAAAGTTAATAAATTAATATTAATCTCAGAGTACCAATATATTGTGTATTATGACGAAACAAATTTATAAATATTGTACAAGACTAAGATGATTTTTGAACCATCAAGAGTTTTACTTCCAGATACAAATTTATGGTTGTACATCCTTTTAAATTAAATTTTGAAAAGTAAATATTCGCTAACGCTCAGTGATATCCAACGGAATTACAGCAAATCATGAAACTGAGTGTAAGTGAAACTTCTTTCAAAATTCAATAAATAAGTTTTCAATTTATTGCTATATTAAATTAAACTTATTATTCTAAATTTTTTATCTAGTTTTTTATGAACATGGAATAGTATATTAGATATATTGTACCTTCTACTCAGTGCCGATATAATTTCACTTTTGAAATATTGTACAACGAACCCGAATTCTGTGTTCACTTCCACGTTATATTTCTTTAATCGAAAAACTCATAAACATATTATTTTTTCATCTTGACACTGGCAAAACATCCATTCTAATTTCCAATTTTGAATAAAGAAATCTAAATATATCCCGTTTGAACAAATAATTGTCGATACGTAACACAACTGCATTAATATTTACTCCTTAAATGGCTAAATATATCTCTAGAAATACGATTATAAGATTAGCCCAAACCAGCTAAGCTTCTAACCAAAATAATGCAGTGTTTTCAACTAAACAATATTTGATTATTTTACTAGCACAGTGCATCCAACGTTAAACTCACCCCGCAACTTGTTAATTGGGCAAAGACTGTTACAAGACTTTGGCTAATTAAGTGCTGCTGTTTATTCGATAACTGCCTCAAACATTACTGGGGTTTGCATTACAAGGTACTCAGTAAAATGTGGTAGCATTCCTAACCACCCACTTTAAAGCCAAATAGTAATAAAAAATAATTGATTAAAAAGTAAATCATAAAAGGTGAAATCGTCTTAATTTAACGTTTTTTTATAGTAAATTCATCACAATAACCCATTTGGAAAGCAATAAAAAGTGAAAATATTGTTTTCACAAAAAGCCTTAAAATAAAAACCTTATAAGGAAATATATTGTGGTCAATTATTTTATTCTAATTTCAGACGAGTAAACAATATTTAAATATAAGAGATACGTTTTCGCAGGCCAAACCTTTAATCCTACACAAGGAGCGAAACACAAATGTACGTCCATTAGTACATTGCGAAACGTTACGTTAAAATACTCGAGAGAATATGTTGTATACAAATTTTCCTCGTGATTTAACTTATTGCATAAGCATGGTATACACATAACATTATAATTAAATCCATTATATTCAATCTAATATATTATGATATTATAAGTACAGCCGGTGGTCTATTTAATCTTGCCACCGTAATCTTACACGTAATCCAAGTTACCGCAACTAGCAAGTAATATTCTACCATACTCAGCTTGTGGCTGAAGAGAAACTTGTAACCCGACCTTACACGACCTTTACATCATCCACCAAATGCTCATTTCATTAAATTTATTTAAGTAAAGTGTTCAAAATAATTATAAAGTATGACAATTCAAATATACATTTATTCGAAAATGTATGCCAATACATACAACTAAATGCGGATAACGCTTAGTGATGCGTAGATAAACAGTGCAAATTAGTTCTTGGGACATGGCCGTAGTTAATCATTTCTTTAAATAGTTACCTGTAAAAGCCTTGAAACTATGCACTTGTAATATGTAAGTCATATCTATTACGCTCGCACTATTTAATATATTTATTTTAGATTCTCAACGCAGTGCACAAAATGAATCTCTCAATAAATGGGACACAGTCCCTAATCTAGTGTAATCTTGGGATCCAAAAAATTGTCATACATTATGAGGCAAAACGTAATTTAAATAATAAATCATTATGCATAAGAAATTATTAATTTGAATCACTGGCCTGTCAGAATGAAAAGTAAGTTTTCATAAAAAATGTCTGATAAATAAATAACCAAAAAAGCAGTTAGTCCTATTAATTTCTAACGGAAAGTTAAATAAAAAGCTTGAAGCTTGATATTCAATTTTCAAAAATAATTGTTATTAACAGAGCTAGTTCTATTGTATTCTTTACTGGTTTCTATTATTTTTAAATTACACACTTTTTATCTTTGATCTTCCATTAGAAAAGAAGAAGAAAATCAAGTATATTCAAGTTGGATAGAGTTGAATAACTGGTTTTAACGAGCTCGTTTATATAATAGATCAAAGTGACGTTATTTATTGTCAGCGCGACTCAAACGATGACATGACGTGTTAAGGGCTAATCAGCTCAAAGATGACGTCACTCAAACTTTGTTTAGACCAATTACCAGATCTGAGCATTTTGATGTTACAGAGAGTTAATATGTATTACCTGCATATTGCACCTGCTTCAAAGATGGAACTGATACATGGCAACTATGGGATAGCTGGAGCAATGAATATCTCACTACTATGTTTGGTGTTCACTAGGTGCAGTTACATCCACTTTATTTATTGAGAGATGTTTGATGTAAGCTATTCCATGAAACTGAGCTTGGGTTAGTGATAGTTTATGTTTTATTCGGTTTATTATATCACGTTTCAAGATGGGGACCGGTTGAATTTATTAAAGCGCGATACCATAACAATTAATAAGATTACGAAAATAAAAAAATATTACATTTTTATATGTTATTAACTCCACTTATAGGGTTTTATATATATATATATATATATATATATATATATATATATATATATATATATATATATATATATATATATACGTACAGGGTGATTCAAAACTAAACGGCAATCTCTCGGGAGCTTATTCTATAGCTAAAAACAAGTAAAAAAGTTCATATAACCATATGCCCGGAAACGCTTCGTTAGCGAGTTACGCCTAGCGAAAGATTTCGCCCGGATTTCAGAACCCTTGGTGAAGTCAGGCCGTATAAAAATGGTAAAGGTTACAAAGATACAAATACGATTGTTTTTTTATGTTTTTATATCTGACAAATTTATTAAAATTCGTCCCAGAGCTGTAAATGCAATACTTTCAGAGATATCTTACGTAAAACACAAGAATTGGTGCAAAGAAATAACACATTTTTGTGTTTAACGTAAGATTACTTCCATAAATGTTAAATAAAGGTCATTTTTTCCTAAACAGATTTGTAGAACATTTAATTCTGAAAAGATTAATGTGAATTACTTAGGAAAAAAATTAATAATAGGTATTGAAATTTAGCTTTATTTAAAAATAAAACAGACGCACAAAAATGCATATTCTTATCTGCATAAAATATTAACTAATGTTTAGGTTGTGAGTAACAACTCTAATACGAATTTCCTGTTTAATCGTGTAGCATATTGTTTAGTCTTTCATTATACAAAATCTCAGTATATAAAGTGGCATTTCAATTATAATATATATATATATATATATATATATATATATATATATATATATACATTGTATTTAAATGGATAGATTGTTTTATTTTTTCATCTTTAACTACTCGTTGATACTTTATTAATGATAATTGTACAACGAATAGAGATAAGACGATAAATTTTAGATTTTTTTTAGGTTTTAATTCCTTTAAGTTTATATAATATTTTTAACGTCATTAAACACTATTTCAAAATACAAAATCTAATTACCAGTTTTAAAAATGTCTTACAGAAGACAGAACACCAATCACTTACTCTGAATAGACCACGTATACATGTTTCTAACTCTCAGAGGAGCTTCATCATTATCATCATCACATCACTTCTATTATTCACACACAATCACAACGACATTGTGCTGTGAGCTGCTCAAGTGTATATTAAAGGCATCACATCTGGCGTGTAACATAAAAAAACGTACTCTGTAATACATTTTCTTACACATGATATGTTACAAAATACACAAGCATTGTTGATTTTAGTATGAAGATCTAAAACCGTATTTAATTTTTACACATGAATTGTTTACTTGTGATAAAAAGTGAATTCCAATATTTTTGCTTCTGTCTGAAATTTTCAATGTTAATAATAATTATAGTTTTTTTTTAAGTTGAAATAATTATGGCTGAATAAACCTAATGAAACTTTTTTCAAAAATAAAAGATTTTAAAAGTACGCACTTACATGTTACTAATTAATCCACACACTTTAGTTAAAGTACTCCTAATACAGATATGAGGACATTCAAGATTCTGCATTCTCCGGTATTATTTAGACATCAAGGAAACGTTCAGTTCCAATACGTACATTATCACTAAGAAGTCAGTAACATCCATTCTTTAAATTCCTATAGTATTATAATCACGCCATATATGTCTGTCTTTGCGTAGTCCATGTATTACTGGGTTTTGAAGAGCTTTCTTCGGGAATTAAGTAACTGTTAAAAACCTTCCAGCCCACTACAATTCAAGAAGTCAATTTTGTTACAGATCATTTCCTTTATTATGGTTTCAATGTTTTCAACTTTTACATTACTTAATAATGTAGAATATCAGTAAGGTTCATACGGAAGAAAAAGTAACATGTGTCATATGAGGTTGTAAATATTAAGATGTTGCTAATATACGACGACTAGTTATTAAATGTTAACACTTAAAAAGTTAGCTTATGAAAGTAAAACAGTAGCCCATAATTATTAATGCTTCTCTGACTACAATATAACATTTTAACATTTTGTATCCCAAGTGGCACAATGCCTAGTTATGGACTGCTTAGAGGAGTCAGCAAGTATAAGGTCTGAAAGTGAACATTTATTACTATAATATTTTTTATTACAATACTCTACACTTTATCACTTATTCTTGAAGTTAAAGACGACTTGTATCACTTGCATCATTTGTCATTTGTGTCACTGAGTATTCTGCTAGCAAAGGAAATTCCACACCGTCCACTCCCCTCTGGAGAACTGGGGAATTTTAGACGACTTGTATCACTTGCATCATTTGTCATTTGTTGTCACTGAGTATTCTGCTAGCAAATGAAATTCCAAACCGTCCACTCTCCTTTGGAGAACTGAGGAATTTTAATTATGTTGCCCACAATGGCAGCAGTGTTGATAAAAACAGACTTTTCTTTCATTAATCAATATATTTTAAATAAAATTTTTACAACTTAGCTGGAGAAGGTAAAGTTCATGAAGTATTATTAGTTGCATGTTTATTTTCAGGCTAATATCTTCTTTTCATTCAAATACATAAAGATATGTATAGCAAATATATTTTAATTGAAAATGAAGCGTATCAAAACTTAAACAGTCCAAATGAACGATGCACTGAAATTGTTTTCATCTCCCCGATATTATAATTTGTATCATAAAATGTTAATATTAAGAAGTTTTTTTTACTGGTTAATTTACCAGTGGTACCAACTATTTATCTAATTAAATATTGATTTACTATAACAATACCACCACAAATAAAAAAACAACTCCACAAAACGAGATCGGAGATAAATGACACCATTAAGGACTAAAGAGGATTTGTTCAAACCTTCAATAAATGAGAGCATAGACCCGCCTCTCATACATCTCCTCTATTTATGACAGCCATTTATTTCCAGCTAACACCCTCTATCACAACATTGTCTAGCAGATGTTGAATCCTTCACTTTGGATGTGTCGGTGATATATTAGGTGTTTTCTGTCATGTAGGTAACTAGATGACACCCCTTCCCACTTCTTATTTTCAGTTTCCCGCTTTCTGCATTACAATGTTCAGTGTTTTAAGTCTGGTAGTTAACTGTTCTTTGTTTGAAGTTTATTTTTGACGATAGACAGAATTTTTCCGGACATTTGCCATCGTTCACTGAAAAAATCAGTAAAACACCGTTTCGAGATCTGCAATCTGATATCTTCTTCAGTTAAAAATCTAACCTAATACATAATATTACAAACTAGGTTAAAATAAACAAATCATACCAAAGCGTTGTGACACACCTAAGTCAAGAATCACAACCACCATGTTTTCTGTCAACTCAACTAAATCTAAAATATGCACTTATTAAAACAATATACACAACACTAATCATTAAAACTGAACTACAGAATACAGGTTACAATATGTTTGCATTCGTCTACCAAAACAACTGCAAGTATCCAATATAGATATATAGATGGGAAAGTAACCACAAAAACCCATGTTTATATAATGAAATATGTTTGTCATGACCTTATCAATAATGTGATATAATACTATCCAAAGATTTAAGCGTCATTAAGTATGAGAAATCACAAGAAATAATAAACACTCACTATTTCGTTATGGTGTTGTAATTGAAGGGTCCAGGGGAAAAACGATCAAAGTCAAAAAACAAAAAAAATTTACATATTTATGTTTTTGTAAAGCTGAGTTGGAGCTCTACAACACAGCACTGCTGATTTTGTGGAAAAAACGATCATAGTCTAAAATATTAAAAGAAGAAAATAATACACACAGGGGAACAACGATCATGGTCACAGCGCTACTGTGAAAAAAGATCATAGTCAACTTCCTGCCAGCTGGTCGGTCGTGATCACATGATTGTCTTGATTTGTTTAACACGTTGCATTTAAGGTAAAGTTGGCTCGCCTTACTTACAGTGCACTTAAAGTGTTTACTATATTGGTATTTTAGTTTTCTAAGTGCAGTTATTTAATAATGAGTAGTGGGGGACAGTGAAGAAGGTCCTTGTTGTTCTATTACAGTCTACAAAAAGGAGAAAGAAAACTGGCACGACTATCAGAGGTCAGTAAGAGATTAAAGTACCAAACTTTGGAAACTGGGGACCCTTGTAACTGCAAACGGTTTAAATGCATTACAGAAATAACATCAGAAGAAAGAAAACAGATTATTCAAGACTTAAATCTCATGTCTGGGGATAATGAACAGAATGCGCATTTGAGTGGCCTTATTTCCATTCACGAGGTGAGCAAACGTAGACCTAGGCCAGAATCTGAAAAATCCTAGACCTAATGTTTGCTCTTATTCATACAAAGTTCGTGTGAAAAGAGAAGGGACAGTAACAGAATTACCTGTTTGTCATAAAGGCTTTATGTCACTTCATGGCATTACAAACAGAAGAACCATAACCTTAAAAACTGCACTTGCAGTTCATGGAAAAGCACCCATTGATAACCGTGGCAACATACGGACAGACCTCATAAAATAAAAGGTTCAACCTTCAGAAATATGTGTGATCATATAAAATCGTTCAAAAGCCGTAAGGCTCACTACAGCCTTCATGACAGTTCAAAAACCCATTTAGATGAAAACTTGAACATTAAAAAAATGCATGATTTATACCTTGAAGGTAACCCACAGCTAAAAGTTTTCTTATGAAACTACCGTGACATTTTTTAACAAACATTTTAATATAAGTTTCGGATATCCACGAACTGATACTTGTAGTCAATGCGACGAATGCAAATCAAAAATAAAACAACTCGAGGTCATTTGAACAAAACAGGTATTTCAGAAGAAACAAAAACAAAACTGTCTGAAGAAATAAAAGCCTTATAAATTGCCAACAGCGTTTCACAAAACAAAAGCTGAAACATTTTACAGCATTAAGAGGCAGTCAAGAAAGTCAATTATGAAAATCTAATGTAAAAGACTCATACTTGTATAGCTATGGATTTCCAAAAATACCTCCCGATCCCAAACTTAAGCACAAATGACGTGTATTACAGAAGGCAATTGTCTTTTTTCATGTTCAATATTCATGAACTCCCCAGTAAGAAATCATTTTTTTCACATATGATGAAACAGTAGCCAGAAAGGGGATCAAACGAAGTTACGTCAGAGTTGTATCACTATTTAACATGCTTAATGAATCCTAATGTTCGCCATTTAAAAATCTTCTGCGACTCGTGTGGCGGGCAAAACAAAAACTATTGTGTATTTAAGTTTTTGTATTCAGTTGTGCATCACTTAGATATCTTGGATACTGCATCAGTAATTTATCCTATTCGGGGACACACATACCTCGAATGTGACAAAAATATGGCCCTTATTAACCAAAAATCACCTTGTGAGACTTCTGATGATTGGAGGGACGAAATAAGAAAATCCCGTTCAAAACCTGAACCCTTTGTTGTTATTTACTGTAAGCAAGACATGTTTTATTCGTGGAATGAAAACTTATCACAATTGTTTCCCAACTCTTGTCCTTTTCCAACACGACCACTTAGGGAGTTAAAAGTCACCAAAGAAGGATTTGGACATTTTTTGCACAGAGACTCATTTCAGGAGCATTTACTGCAAGTAGTGTGCTAAAAAACCCGTGAGAAGATCTAAACAAGTGAAAACTTCCTCTAACCCTAATGTTGAGCCAACACCATACAAAACAGATCTCTTAAAACCTATGTATGCTGGCCCGTTACCGGTAAGCCAGGCTAAGTTTCAGGACTTGATGCATCTTAAACGCTGCTGCAATCAGTGGGAAAATAATTTTTGGAAAATCTTACCTCTGCTATTCAAGTTGAGAGTGAATCCGAAGTGGTTGACGAAGACAACTAAAAGAGATTTTGTCTATGTGTTTATTTTACTCAACATTTGACTTGTTTTTTACACTATATGACTTAATATTAATTATTCTTTCTCTAATGTTTTAATACAGACTGAGTTTTTCATTACAACCAGGAGTATTTTTATTGAATTAACCTAACCTATTAACCAACTTAATAAAGAATACGATAGACTATGATCGTTTTTTGGCATTTTTTCATAGACTATGATCGTTTTTTTTGCCGGTCTGAATTGTAGTTTGAGAAGGAAAATGCTGTTTCATTCGGCTCTTAAAGTGGTTTATCAAAAATGTTTTCTCTTTTTTTGGTAATAAAAAGATATGTATATATTATTACAAATTAGATCATACAAAATTTTACCACTAAAGTACAATTCAAACATTATACAAAGTTTAAAATTCATATTTCTCAAAAACTACATTCGGTGACTATGATCGTTTTTTCCCCTGGACCCTTCAATTATACAGTTCTGTAAAATAATTTCATAAATACAACAAAACAAGGATTTTATTGTTCAGCAACATTAATAGGTGCTTACATACTCAAGTTGTGTAATAAAGAGCTTTACTCATTCTCTCAATAATCCATTCTTCTTTTTAGTATAATTTCTTGCTCCTCGTTCAAATTTGCAAACTGACATAACCACATCCGACTTTTTATTACTTTATACATTGTCCGCTACAGTCACGCAATACGCAATAAGTGATAATAACACTCGATTATCAATAACACTACTCTTAGAGTAATATATTGCTACTAAATATAGACAATAAGGATAAATTGTGAAGATTAATAAAATATAATTTAATAATAGCTTTAATTTTTAACGGAATGAAAATAGAATTATAACTTGCAGACAACAAAGTGTTGTAGAGCCCACAGCTATTTTAAGCTCACTACGTTACCAACAGTCATGAAGATGGGTTGTGTA
This sequence comes from Homalodisca vitripennis, assembly GCF_021130785.1. Classification (NCBI taxonomy): domain Eukaryota; kingdom Metazoa; phylum Arthropoda; class Insecta; order Hemiptera; family Cicadellidae; genus Homalodisca; species Homalodisca vitripennis. Next base: position 88,889,422 of record NC_060213.1, on the reverse strand, counting down.
TAGCTTAACAAAGGCCTACAAAAGATTTGAAAACTTCTGTTTACTCAAGTTCCTCCTTTACCGTTTAGTCTTTCTTAACGGAACGTCTTAACGAACTGCGATACATATAATAAGATACTTAATATTTTAATTGTACTGTAATTTTCTACTAACTAATTGTGATATTTAACTAAAAATAAACCATTACTACAAGTAACTACTATATTCTATTGCTGTGCTGTAAAAAACAGATTCATAGATACAGTATAAAGACATGTTTATGCCACACAAAGGAGCTTCATCATCATCACTTCTATTATTCACACACACACACACACACACATTTCTTTATGAACCACTCAGGTGCAATGTTCTTATTGTGTCGACTAATCCCATATAATGTATAAACTGTTGTGTTTTACATCGTATTACAAAATGAATATATACCGAGATCAATTACTTTCATGTAATAGCGTATTGTATTAAACAGCGTACCTAAAATATAACACTTACCAATTTCAATAAAATCTATAATCATTTTTGTACCAAATATGCGTGTTTTGGTTTTGTAAGCATTAAATGAAGAATATCTGCATTGTATTTCGTTCAATGTAAAAGAGCAAATGGACTTTTTTTGTACGACTAGGTAAAAGCTTTCTAACAGAAAATCCATCATGTGAAATTATCAAGGACCGTTAGTCAAAGCAGAATACATAAGAAGTAAGAGCTCCTTAAGTTATTTTTATCAAAATTGGCTCCAAATTAAAGTTTTACCTTCATTAAAAACGTCAGAATGCTGTTCTCTCGGTCTCCCACGTGCAATTTGATAGATTGCATATCCTTTAAATTTTGAGTTGGTCTCTATCTCCCAGTCTTGGAAAAGTTGTAGGAATTGAAACTTGTCAAAATCAAAATTTCAAGTGATAAAAAACTTTTAGGACAATTTGTTCTAAAATTACTCTCAAAAAAACCATAATAAAGCTATAAAACATAACATCAATATATGTAATGTTGCGTACCTTTAAATTCTAAATTAAAAGTTTGTACATAGGTTTTTTTATTTATAGGATTAAAAAACTAAAATATTTAAATGAAATTCTTGTGAGATAATAAATATTTACGTAAAAATACATCTTAAAACAAAAATATAATCGAGAAATGCTTTAAAATCCATTCCATATTTGATGTAATGATAGTTTTGAAAAATGTAACGGTGTATTTTTTTGGAAAATGACGAGATTTTTTATTTTCTACTAGTACCATGCATGATTGCTTGGTGAGTAGCTGTATCTTTTCCCTTGCACGTATCAAATCCTACTGGAACGGTTGGATTGAAAAAAGTAATGATTGAACTTTCTCACTTTTTGAAATATTGAGAAAAATATTTCTAACAGTAACTCCATCATGTAAAGATCGTAAATGCCAGTAAATAAAAGTAGAATAAAGAAGGAATTTAGAGCTGCTTAAATTTATTCTATCTAAAATAATTTTTAGTAGAGTTTGTAATTTAATTCCGGTTGTACCCTTTGGAATGTAAGATATAATTTACGTATCTTTTAGATTTGAATTGTACTCTATCACCCATTTTTTGGGAAAGTTGGAGGATTTTGAAACATATTAAAAATTTAATGTAAGATGAAACTTTCGGGACGCTTGTAGATTGTCACACTCTAACAAACTACGTTACGCTACGGAATATCAATACACGTAAAATTGTGTTGTTTTAGATTCTAAATATATATTTAAATTCAAATGTTATAAATAAAAATAGTAAAATTAAACAACTCTTAACACAATACAAATCAACATTAATATACACATTCAGGCAAAAATATAATCAATAAATACTTTTAAAATCAATGCCCATTCTAGCTTTAACTTTAGTTATTTGGAAAATGATGACAACTAAATGTACCATTTCCTACCAATACTATGCATGAATGCTTGGTGAGTAGATGTATGGATGGCTCTTTCACCAGCCAAATCATGCTTAAACGGTTGAGTTGAAATTATGATGCATTAACAAATTTTAACACCAGAATAAAATATAAATCCATTTTTCATTTTGAATGGTAGCCCTATACCTAATAATTCTTTGAAATGGACAAGATTTTGAAAATCATAGAAGTAATTTAGGTTCAAACTTTACTACAAGTATCCAAATCAAAGTGCACATATTCTTGTTATTGTAACCTGGTCTGATATTACAAGAGTAGTACAGCAACACAATAGCAACCTGGATCAAAGAGTAGTCACAAATTGGTATTGTTCCCGACCACAAGTACCCTTTGTGTTAGAGCCGTCTCATACGGATAATGCGAATGTCTCTTATGGCGATTGGCGTATTGAACCAGGAAACTACTTCAAAAACCAACCTTTTCGTTTCAATCTTTCTGTTCTGTTTGTAAATTATTCTGATTTTATTCCTCTGTTGTTTATTTTTTTTGTATTTTAAGTTTAACAATTTTAATGTCATTGTATAAATTTGGGTTTTTTTATAAAATATTTACTAATCTATCTTCTTCATCGATAAAATTTGATTATAATACAATTTCAAAGAAGTTAAATAGTTATATTTTCTTGTGATAAAATTATGTTTTCGTCCATACGTTGATAGTACGATTTAGGGTAGTACTCCTTAATTTCCTAGGTTTTGTTGTATCCAATCCTATCCGACAATCTATATTAACCTAATTTAGTTCATTATTATAGAGTAGGTTAGCTGTAATATACTGCTTATACAGGATTAGTTTTTTTAATTCACAAAAAAAAGTATTTCCCCCATTTATAGTAATTAAAAGAATGTGTTTTAGTTTGAATAAAACGCCAAATTAAAAAAAAATACTCACCACAATGCAGGTACAACGGGTGAATAATGACTAAAGTTATAACAACACTGTTTCGTGTAACTTCAGTTAATATATAGTTACAGTAGTGTTACAAAATGTAATTTCAAAAACAAACTATACTGTTTACCTGGCGTAAATTTATGTTTTGTAATAGAACGTTATTATTATTTGAGACGACGTCTCTTTAAACTATTTAATGGCTATAGGTTTCTATTCAAAACTACGAATTAATTTTGTTTCCTTATCGTGGTGCCTAAGAGAAACTGTTTTCATTATCAACGGATAATTATTTAATTTCGTAATAGACTGTAAATTCCGTGTAAACTGCTAGTGTAATTTATGAGCAATTCCAGCAATATGATTGTATAAACAGCCTGCCTATTAAATTGCATTCTTGTCATCCATTAAAATTAAATTTAAAAACTGAGCACAGAAGTCAGTGAGTGAATCTTTTATTAAAAGTACCTCTTTCAAATCTCGAATTTCTCTCCATTCTTTCATGGCATTTTATAAAATAGCTCTAATAACTTCAGTTACAATTGAAATATTTTGCATAAGTGAGTCAATCCTAAGACAGAGCTCTTGGATGTAATAAATGGTGGCATTTACAATAGTTCATTGAAATCACATTCAAATAAAACAGTGAAACAAAAGCTTACATGCGTACCGTGACCTTTATAAAAAGTATCTTACTTTCAAGGATGAATAGTAAGAAACAATTACTTTTGCGTTACTTTTAAATTTAAATGTGTGTAAATTATTGAACGTATTATTCTTGACTTGCCAGGCGATTAAAGTTATATTTATTATCTGCTGGTTAAGTCAAATAGGAGCTTTAAATATCAGTTGAGCTTAATCTGAAGGGATTTTCTAAACAGAAATAGGCCTATTTGTTAACCAGGGACCCTAAAAATGTGAATATAAAATTTCAGTATGATCGGTCTAGTAGGATTTATGTGTTTGAGTAACACACGCACACAAACTCTCAGAGAGACAAATTAGATTTTTATAATAATAATATAAATTATTATTATAAATAATTAGCAGCCCACAATAGCAGCCGCCATTAGTAACGAAATTCTTTACGAAAATTAGGATAGGCATTTTCAAATAAATAGCAAGTTTACATTTATTGTCCGGGCCAACTTAAATGAAGAAGATGGAGAAACAATGAAACTAGGCGCCAATTCGTTCAACGGACATTGGCAAAAATTTCCACAAACTTTCCATCTAAACTCAGACCTAAAAACATTTACAACGTAGTAAAATGTACTTCAATATCAGCGAACGCATTGTTACATGTAATTTTATAGAAGACATTTCAGTTATTTTCAATCTATTATATTTCCTGCAGATTAAAACACGTGTTTTAATTAAAGCAATGACGGTGAGTTACGGTTATTGTATTTGTTCCTCGATAAAAAAGTACAAGTATATTTTACTGCCACGTGTTTGTTTTCCATTTCATGATCACTCAAAATATATACTTTGTTGTTTCATCGTAGTACCTTTGCTTCTTTTTCCAGGAATAAATATATTTAAATACTGTTTTGAAATACTTTCGGTTAGAGACTCAAGTGCAAAACTTAACAACGTTTCTACGCAGCTCACAGACAGTTTCTATAGTTAAACGCAGATGTCTGTGAAATACGCTTGATTAATATTTACATGCTACATTTATTAAGTAATAGTGCGTTCACATTGTTTATAGTGTTATCTTCCCTTCAATGCGATATTTCCGGAACTTTAGTAAACTGCATCAGTGCAAAGCTGGAATTCCGGTCACATATGATTAGATATGATAGGTAAGCTCTACATCTCCGGCGTATTGGAATGAAATACGTGCCTCTGAGGGATTGGAAAACTTCTGTGCTTTCGTAGGTTCTAATATAGTTTAGGCTCTGCAAGATCGTCGCTCTAACTTTCTAAGATCGTTGGTGTAAGTGGATATTTTTTTTTAGAATTAAAGTGTCTGTTTTAGAAGCTTTTTAAATCTTCTAGGAGGGCTATTATTAAGTAAAAACCACAATAGTCCTCATTATGCTACATCAACCAATGAAAAATTAAAATCTGAAAAGGTACTTTATAGAAAAGGTTTCTTCACTATGGTCATTGCGAATAAAAACTGCGAAGTCTCGCGTCTTTTTAGGCTTTAGCTGCTGTAAGAGCCTCCACTTTATTGGTTACGGGAGCACAATTAAGTGGTTTTTTTACATCTTTTTTTACAATTGTTTCCCATCTACATCTTGTTTTTCTTTTAGGCAGATCCACTTGACTGCAAGACATTGAATTGTTTTTTTTCGTGGTCTTTTATCCTGTATATACACATCCGGAAATATTTTACTTGTACTATTTACAATTCTATTTCTATATATTGGTCCCCTTTTGGGCAGACCCACCTGACTGCAAGACATTGAATTGTTTTTTTTTTTTTCGTGGTCTTTTATCCTGTATATACACATCCGGAAATATTTTACTTGTACTATTTACAATTCTATTTCTACATATTGGTCCCCTTTTGGGCAGATCCAACTGACTGCAAGACATTGAATTGTTTTTTTTTCGTGGTCTTTTATCCTGTATATACACATCCGGAAATATTTTACTTGTACTATTTACAATTCTATTTCTATATATTGGTCCCCTTTTGGGCAGACCCACCTGACTGCAAGACATTGAATTGTTTTTTTTTCGTGGTCTTTTATCCTGTATATACACATCCGGAAATATTTTACTTGTACTATTTACAATTCTATTTCTATATATTGGTCCCCTTTTGGGCAGATCCAACTGACTGCAAGACATTGAATTGTTTTTTTTTTCGTGGTATTTTATCCTGTATACACACATCCGGAAATATTGCACTTGTTCTATTTACAATTCTACTCACTCAAGCACATTAAATACACATCCAATACCACAAGTGATGATCCTTAATCCACAAATCTTACAGAAGTCAAAACGAATCTTCGTAAGAGGAAGTTTGAAATTTGTATCAATTTTCAGTTAAGCCTTGAAAAGGGAGTAGTTAGAGTAAAAGTTTCATTGAAATGTTTCTTATTAAAAGTTTTAATTATTATTTTGTTTGTTATTATAATATTTCAGTGATATTGTTGTAAATTGGCAAGTAATGTCGAGCCATTAGTTAAGTAGTGTCAATTGAGTAAGAAAGTAGCATTTTGAACGTTAGCAGTCAAATTTAAAGAAACGTTTTTAAAATTCTCAAATTAAAACATTTACACAAATTACTTACTTGTGGAATTGACGTGTTCGTCTTTTCATTTTTTTTTTTGTTTCTATATAGAGATGCTTGGCCTCTTTTTTCATAAAGACTATTACGATTTAAAAGAATTAGATCTTAATGTAACCGTATAAGTTATTTTCTCAAGCATTCGTTTTAGATTTACATTTTGTGTTTTACGCAATCGTGAAAGATTAACACCCACAATTCACAATTAAAAAATAACATTTTTGTTTATAAGATTTAAATATGGCTAAATTGATTGAACAAAGCATTTAAAACTACCTAAACTTCAACAATTTCTGAAATTGTCTGCCAATAAATTATAATTTTTCTGTGAAACTTTTAAAATAAGCCCAAAAAATTCGAAAGATCGTTTGAGAAACAAACAACATCATCTAATTAGTGAAAGTCTTGTGACATTCTTATCCCAATTAAACACTTGCGGTACGAGTTTAACTTTGGTTGCACAGTTGTAAGCAAAATAGCCAAATGTTACTAAGTTGGAAAATCTGCATAATTAACTTTCGTTAAGTGAATTTCCCGGTTTGCAACGTAACGTTTGTGTTCTACAAGGATATGTTTCTCCATCGATTCATACTTAGGTACTCAATACAACAGACAGTCAATGTTATGCTTCAGGTTAATTATTGATTGTCCAAACAGAATGTTTCCCCTCACCTTCTTGGCTAAAAAACCACACACAAAATTATTATAAACTAATTAAATTGAATAATTGCTCAATTAAATTACGTTCAAAAAGAAAACTTTACTATTAAAATCTAATTAATTTCAATTACATTTTTCAGGGCTAATCGTATAATCACTGTATTAGTAACCTAATTATAATACAAACACTATGTATTTATTTCATTAAGTTATATTAGAATGTATCTGCGCTGAAACCATTACAAGCAGGGAGACCATTATTAAATGTACTTATACGTACTTCATTTATTAGAAGAGTACTGGATGTTACGTACGTCCGGGCACAGAATTTAAAAAAACGAAGTTCTTATACCGCTTAGTAAAATTATGATGTAATATATTATGGAGTACTATGACATTTTTAAAATATAAGTATGTATGATTTTAACATAAATTAACTCTGGTAAACTCTGGTAGGTATTATTTAAGAGTTTACGGTTTAGAGTATCTTAGTGGAACCTGACTCATATCATATTTTTGCACGTGCAGAAACATTTCTGGTTTAAATTACTTTTATGTCCAAAGTCACAGCTGATTCTGCCTTATGAATACTGAGTTTACCTCCAGTCCATCTCCCTCTTAGTGTAGAGTCTGAATTCTGACGCTGTCACAAACTAGACTCCTGAAATCAGATTGTTGCAACGAAGAAAATATACGTACGTAGGACTGAGAATTAGGGACTACAGGGAAATCCTACCTATCTCTTATCTAAGGAAGAAATCCTACTTCCTTCCTATCTAAGGCTGTTATCCTTATTTAGTTCCACCAAAATTGCAAAAAAAAAAAACGTTAACAAGGTTTTGAGTTATAAAACTTTATTTGTTTTCCGGAATGTAGTCTAGAAAAGAATGCATCGTTGAGGCATGCTAGTGCTTATTTCTGTTTTTGTTTTCATAAGCCACTACTAAAATGCCACATGATAATATCAAAGAGGCCCACCGGTTTGGAGTACCTTAAGTAAAAACATTCACACATTTATTCACTGTGGTATGATTTATCGTACAATGTTTAAATTTTATTCGCAATGCAGTAGATGTGTTTGATTCGTCACTAGTACAATCTGTGGTAAAGGCGCTGTTATATATTAACTTTTCACGTGATACCTACATTACACTACTGATCGAGCACTTTATACTTACATGTAAACAGCTGTTTCAGCCGAAATATTTTTGTGCTAAAAGTGTCAACAGCTATTTAGTGTCAGTCAAATGTTGATTATGAAATATAAATACTACATGGTTTCTCAATTCCAACATACTCGAGCTAACTTTCATAATTATATCCTTCATATAAACCGTCTTACAAATTCAATAAATAAATTACAAAAATAATTAATACCGCATTTGTCTAGCCGTTCTCAAGATTAGCGTTTGACAACACATTTTATGAGTCATTTTGATTTATAAGATTAGTGGTTCACCCGCAATCGCGCAGGTTTTGCACGTGTATGAGAACTTCTGGTTCGAGTGAATTATATTTCCGACGGCAATGTTAAGTTTCCTTTGTTGCCATAATCTATCAAACTAACAAAATTGTATATATATATATATATATATATATATATATATATATATATATATATATATATATATGGGCAATTTAAATTACACTGGTCTTTCCATTTTTCGTTCCATAGTTGATTTCACCTTGTTTCCCGATCAAGAAAAACATCACATACAATGCCCTGAGAAGTGAAAGCCTATGTATTAAAAGACTACTAAGATAGGTTTTATAGCAGACATTAAGTTAATCTGTTGACTGCAATATTTATAAAAACTTTTGATTTTCTTATCTGAATATTTACTTACTCTCTGCTAAACAGTAGTTACAGAGAAGGTTTATATAAAAAGTAATTTTACTATCATACCTACTCTATACTTCCAAGACTATAAATGTAAACAAATTGAAATTATTTTTTAAATTCATTAAACATATGGTTGTAATGTCATAGAGCTATGTTTACAAAAAACAGTTAATTACATTTAAAAATCTCTAATATTTGTTAAATTAATAATATTTGTTTACTGTAATGAAACTCTAAAGACCAAGATAAGACTTTTTGCCAGTAGCCCGCTGGATTCCAGTGACCTGGAGTTATCCGGAGAAATATTTGAAATAATAATGGGCCTTTATTTTAACCGGAGATCTTATGACTGTCCATGTAAAAAAACAGTTTACGCGTGAAAGCGTAACAGCTTCTTTGACACCCTTCAGCTGAAACATCAAATAAGCTTTGAAAGTTTCAACAGCTGTTAATTTCAGTTAAAATTATTAAATATTATAATTATTTTTCGAGATTCTAAAGTGTTCTAAATCTTCGAGTTTTTCTTAAATTCTTAATTCTCAAAATCGAAAGCGTAGTCTTCTCAATGAAAGAGTTTATCATAGTTTATTTTAGAGACGTTTGATATTTTTCAAATAGGAGTAGACATAATGAAGTACGTAATATTTCAGTTTCCTAGGTTAAGAGAATTTAAAAATAAATACAATTTTTATTGGTTCTATTTTACATTTTATTATTTATAAATGTCTCGTAAACTTCATTTTGATCCAAAAAATATTAACTGCTGTCCGTTTTAATTCACTTTCTGCCTAAGATATTTCAAGTGCCATAAATATAGTTTGCCCTTTCTCCAATGAAAATATGTAACAATATTTTTAAACACAAATTTACTGTGTTTAAAAACAGTTAGTTCCGGCCATTTACAATCACTCCGGTTCTAATTTATATCCAACGCCATTAAAGAATCAAACACGTAACCGGTGCACTTGGCAATTAACTATCGATTTTATACATTTTACAGGGTGTTCGGATAACTCTCTAAACAAGGTATATCACATTATTACTCAGGTCAACATAAACATATTTAACAGTATGAATATGGGACTCCTGTGCTTACTTCCCCGTTTAGCTGTCTACATGTGTTTTTATCCTACAACAATCAATATCTTAATAACCATTAAATTAAATCCTACCAAATTTAGGTCAGATTTGTATGGTAACTATGCAAGTTACTGCGATATATGCTACGGTATTATATTGCATAATTTTTAAATGATGGCTATTAAAACTTGTTAAATTGAAATATCTTTAAAACTACCAATTTTACGTTAGATGACTGAATGAATAATTTTGTAGGATTTTATAGCATATCTTATTACACCAAAACCTTTTAACTCAAATCATAAATATTTGACTTAGAGCAGATTTGCTGTGACTAGATGTGGTCTATATTGAGGTTCTAAGGGATTAGAAAACAATACAAAATTGTATAAACATCTCCAGAATATTTTTTGCCTCTTGTTGCTTTTTGTATTTTATGATGCAAAAGATATTAAATACGTACATTACAGGATTACCTAAGGATGGTGGTGTGTCAAATATTTCATGGTTTAGGAATTTATTTTAATATTTGTTGTTTAGTATGTACTTTAATAAAATGAAGTCATATTTTTTAATAATGCAGATAAAGCTAAAGTTACTTAGCAACAAGTCTTAATGTACTACATCGCCTTAAATAAAATGGCATAGTAAAATATGAGCGATATAGGCATAAAATTTTCAGAAGTAGCCGTTTATTCAATTTTTTTATTGTTAGTTATTTGCTGAGAACAATGTGGACCATGTTTTGTCACAGTAAATCTGCTCTTAATCCGTTATTTATTATTCGATTTAAATACAATTGGTGTACTCATAGTTTCAATAAAATATTGCAAATAATATTGTTCATTCTTGAGTATAACTACTGGATTTTAAGATATTAAAAGTTGAAGAGTATTATAACCACAATTTTAAATTTTTTAAATAATGACATTATATTGTTGCAATAAGTGGCTTTACCATAAATATCTTATTTGTTTTATTGTATTATAAGATATTTTGATAAAAACACAAATATAGATATATAGATGGAACAGTAAGCACATAAACCTATGTTCATATTGTTAAATATGTTTTTCTTGACCTTAGCAATAATGTGATATGATACTATCCAAAGAGTTACGTGTCATTCTGTATGAGACGAAGAAACGTTAAACATACTCACTATTTAATTATGGTGTTGTAGTTATACAATTATGTAATAGAATTTCGTAAAAACAACACAGCAAGGATTTCATTGTTAAGGAATCTTAATAGGTTACATACTCAAGTTGTGTAATAGAGAGCTTTACTCATTCTATAATAATCCATTCCTTCTTGTTAATCCGATTTCCTGTTCTGTAATAGGAATCAAGTTTCAAAACTGATATAACAACGTCCGACTGTCTATTAATTAAAACATTGTCTGCTACATAACGCAATACACGAAATGTAATAATAACACTAGATTATCGAAAACACTAGTCTTAGAGTAATATATTCCTACTAAGTATAGATACGTGCAGTTTGTATGACGTAAATTTACGTTTTGTAATACAATGAATACAATATTATTAACTGTTTCAGATGACTTCATTTTAAATATTTAATGGCTACAGATTTTTTAACGCTACAATTTCTTTTGGTGTCTTTATCATGGCGCATTAAAGAAAAATGTTTCACTATGAACAAAATGACTAGGTACGATTAACTACACTGTAGAAAGCAGGCAATTTTGAACACTTGTACTGTTAAAAAAATGGGGTGCATCACTATATAACCGTTAATGTTAGCAAGATTATGTACTGCTCTTTTTTGAAAGATAAGCATGTTGTGGCTATAAACACTATGATATGGTATCCAAAATATGATACCAAAAGAGAAAATCGACTGGAAATATCCAATATAAACTACTTTGTCCATACTAAAAGTCACAACTCTCGAATATGCCAAATAAGTAATAAAACATTATTAAACGTACAGCACAAATCATTATTAAATAAATTCCACTTCATATCATTCTGGATTGATACTTTTACGAATTTTGTCTGAACTTCAATTATTTATTATGTTCTCTTTGATAATACAAATTATATGATTTTACTATTCTACAATTGGTCATGTTTGTTTTAGAAAAGGTTTAGAATGAATCCATTGCACTTAAACCAATTCGAGAGCTCACGGACTTACTGGAGTGAAAAGTTAATTTTTGGAAGGTTTTGACTATTATGAGTGATATTGTGACATCTCGAAACAAAGTTAGACTAGAATCAAAATAGGGTATTAATTTAGATCCTTGAGGAGTAATAAACTAAAATACTTCCCATTCTAAACACGATCCAAACCATCTTTTCGCATTGATTTTTATTCTTTGATATCTGATTATTAAATAGGATTAAAACCATGCTATTACATTTTTACACATGCCGTAATATTGATAAAGTTTCTCAAGACTCGAAGTGTTATCAGTGATATATCCAAGTCTTGCAAAGCATGTAATTCAAATTAAAGATCGCATCTGTAGTAGACCAATTATTCTTCCTAAAACCAGATTTATATTTAGTTACAAACTGACTATAATGCTCTGGAATTTATTTCAATACACTATCTTAATATATTTTTGAAATATCAGGAAGGAATGCTACAGGACAAGCCTTTTTCGGGTCGGTTGTATCTAATTTTTAAATAGTGTAAGCACAACTTAATATTTAATTTTTCCTAGTACATAACCAAAAATGACATATTTATTTCTTCTGGAAAGGATTTTAAAATTATGAGGCCTACTGCCTTCTAAACTGCTGTGGAACCATTCCAACCATTAGAGACTTGTTTGGCAATTTTTCAATTACTTTTAAAACTACTGATTCAGATACTGGTTGAAAATTAAACTTTTTAACTATTTTAAATAGCAAGTCATAAAACAATTCCACCGCCCTAGGCAGCACAAACATAAAAAAGCAATTGTGTAAAGTCAACTTTTTTTTAATCTACACTGGTATTTCCACTGATCAAAATATTTTTTTTGTTTTATAATCAGGCACAAGTTTAGTAAAATATTGTTAAAACATTTGAAAAAATTTATTGTCAGTCAAAATGTAAAATGTGTGATGTTTTGTTATGAATAAAAATCATTTCATCAAACATCTATTCGCTTTATATGAACTTTTTTTTCTTACATTATGTGCAGAAAACATTTCTACCAGTTTTATTCTAAATTTTGATCCTTTTTCTTAATAAAACAACAAATATATTATTGCCCATTCGTAAAAAAGTGTTTTTCACTCTATTTTCAAAAAGAACTACACTTACAGTTCTGGGACCTTTTTTATTCATTTTATCAGGTTAAAGTGCATATGAAACCATTGAATTCGCCTCTTAATCTTACCATATTATCAGGAAGACTTAGTTTTACATGGTGAGCTGAAATCCTGGCGAAATCTTTCGCTAGCCGTAACTCATTAACGAAGCATTTCCAGACCAATGTTTGCATAAACTTGTTTGATTATTTTTACATTTACAATGAACTCCGAACGTTTTTGCATTACTTCGTGAATCGTTCTGTATATAAATCAGCAAAGTTAATTTATTAATCGAAAGTTAACAGCTAACCAATTTAAACACTTTAATGCTTCATTGTGATTTTAAGTGTTGTTGTTTATGTTTTTATTTTTTTATATACGTATTTACTATATTTTGTTTAATTTCCTAGAAAAATTTGCAACACAAATGTAGGTCTTGTTCATTAAATCTTATTTCAATAATATTTATACATAAACATGTGTATGCTAATGTTATATTATAGACCTAATGAATATTTAAACAAACATAAAACAGCATTATTGAAAGTTGATGTGAAGCACTTTGGGGGAAATAATCTGTCACTTCGATAATAGGTGATAAAGTAAAGAAAAATTTATGTTTGTAATAAAATATAATGTTTGTCATAAACCATTCACTCCCAGACATTATACGAGCTGATACCTATGTGCGGTCCACGACTAGACGTTGTGTCATTTTGGAGCCAACGTGTTAACATCTTAAAATGCAGTTAGATGAGTATTGATAATTATGGGCTAATTTGATACTTTTACAAATCTAATCTTCCAAGTTTTAGAATTCTAAAATAAAACGCCTCATCTTGTGACATCATATTATGTGAAAAACTTATGTACCCGTCATCATTATAATTTAATATATCTTTGACATGAACCTAAGCTACAAGATTCTACAATTAAGTACATTATTTACTTAAAACGTTCTCGTTTTACAAGTTGAAACCTTTCAGCTGGTGAAAGCTTTAGAAATGTGGGACAAACATAGATTTTGTGATCAGTGTTACCACAAGCAAAACAACTGTTACTATTTATATTGTGAGCTGTTACTAAAGCGGTGGGTTTGTGTTTGTCTTCAAACCGCGTGACCTTTTGAGATCGCTGATTGAAAGCTTTAACTGGAGCTTTCTTTGCTGACGAGTGGAGGTCTGCATCTTCACTCATGTTACATTCTGTGTTCAGAAACAAGATTATGTCTTTGACTGTAGGCAAAGTGTGTGTTTCCTCTTCGTTCGAGGACCTAAAAGATTCTAGACGTTTGCGTAAATCTCCATCTAATTTACGAAGTAACAATGCTGAAAGCAAAGGGTTGGCTTGTGTGGTTACGTCACACTCAATTGCCTTCAAGGCCTCACTGTGTTCATGGAAAGTGTTCACGAATGTTCTGAGTCCTCGTACTGACTGACTGCTAACATCGGGTAAATCTATCAAATGGTTCAAATGTAGAGTAACCAAACGTCTTGTTGAGTGATAACGCTGACGTAAGATATTGTACACAATTAGATAATTTGCTGTACTAATGTTGAAATTCTTGATTAAAGCGAGGGGTTCGCCAGAAAGAATCGAGAGCAAATATTGGAATTTGACTACACTTGTTAAGGCGGTGTTGCGATGCACAGTGCTATCATACAAGTTGATAAAGGATACCCACTTGGCGGGGTCGCCAGAGAAGTGGTGAAGCTCTAGGCGCGGCAGATTGATATGTGACAGCGTGGCTAGGGGGGTTTTGCCGCTCACTATGTACTGACGGTGTTGACGGCGCTTCCTCAGGAGACATAGCGGACTCTATCAAACCAGAAATCTGAACGAAAAGGTCGTTAATTTCGTCTTGATCCGTAGAGAGTCTTTCCACGGACAATTCTTCGGTCGTTGCAACCTCCACGATCCTAGCTAAATTAGCTTCGAAGTCATTCCGTTTTTTGGAAACTTCGCTCAGATATCTGTTTAACGTACGTTGAACAACATGAGTTAAAGGGATTTCGCTCTTAACTATTTTTTCAACTTCTTTTAGAATTTTGGTAAATCTATTCTTAACTAGCAGCGTCAACCTTTCATAGGTACTGACTTTGATTGGAGCCATGATTAGTTAGTGAATATTTAACTTAAAATATGAAATTACTACAGCAAACTAAATAACTAACTAAATTAAAATCAATAACAATTATGACAAATTAATTAACCCTTGATAATGTAACAATATTTCAAATAAACAATACACAATAAAAATCATCAATCACTAATGATAATTGGTTACACAATATTTCCAGAAACGTTGTAGTTAAACACTGATACAAGATATTTCAATTTCCTCTCATATAAAAATTCTTACTTAATTATTATGACAATCACAAATGAGATACAATAGTTGGCAAGACAATAAATGTTTTGCAAGTGTAATGCAATGTAGTGTATAGACAATGGATGTAAGGTACAAGATGTGTCATTGTTTGTTTACAAACAATGCGTTTAAAATTGTAGTGTGGTATGTAAGAGTAGTGAGGGGATGAGTGTTCAAGATGGCCGCGCGTCGCTTGGGGACGCTAACCTTTGGCGCTACAAATACTAGTCTCTCACACAATGGAAACACAATGTCTTATTTTCCAACGACAAATAAAGTTTATTTATCTATAGTCTGATGAAAATCCGGCCCCGTAGGGACCAAAAATTATTTAGATCCGGTCAGAAGGACCAAAAGGTATGTTAGGAGATCCGGCTTGGCGGACCGCAATTATATTCGAAGGACCAGTAAAATGTCTAATATTTAAAAACTCATACTTCGATAGCTGAGCAGGTGGAGCCCATACGTTGATTTTCTAAGAATAACTATTAGTCGAATGGGAAAAATAAAAATACGAAATGAGATCACAAAACATAGTATTAGAAAAAGGGCACACAATTAAAGCAAAAATACAGGTGTTAAAATGATTTTCGTTTTCTATTAAAATGTCCAAAAATGTCCGAATTAGTTGAGGATTTTTAAATCTTGGTTGAGAAGAGAATTGTCTTTAGTTGCGAAGGACCATGATAAGAATGATGAAACACTGTTACCTTGCACCGTCCATTGTCTGACACCTCGACACACATGAAGTTGGGTTGATTGTAGTTCGACCTGGGTTGCTTCCAAGGAACGTTGAGCAGGGGGAGTCCTTGTTGATGGATGAAGATTCCACCATGAAGATTCCACCTTCACTTGACACTGTTTTCGGTTCACTCACGAACGTTGAGACAAAGTTACTTTTGGCTCGTTAACCAAATAATGTCCGGCAAAGGGACTGTTAATTGCCATAGAACGGCTTACGGTTCACAAGAGACAAGACAAGGGGGCACGGCCCGAACTTGTTTAAAGCTGGTGTTGACGTACAACCTAGCGAGACGGAGTCTTTAGAAGAAATGGAGAGATGCCTTGGGGAGCTTTTCTTGTCCGGCGTCCTGGACGCCTGATTGGTCGACAGAAGTCACCTCATACCACGTGACAATCGGACCACTATAGATTTGGAATGCAGGTGTGTGTGTGTGTGTGTGTGTGTGTGTGTGTGTGTGTGTGTGTGTGTGTGTGTGTGTGTGTGTGTGTGTGTGTGTGTGTGTGTGTGTGTGTGTGTGTGTGTGGTGTGTGTGTGTGTGTGTGTGTGTGTGTGTGTGTGTGTGTGTGTGTGTGTGTGTGTGTGTGTGTGTGTGTGTGTGTGTGTGTGTGTGTGTGTGTGTGTGTGTGTGTGTGTGTGTGTGTGTGTGTGTGTGTGTGTGTGTGTGTGTGTGTGTGTGTGTGTGTGTGTGTGTGTGTGTGGAAATAGATGTGCTTATAATAAAAATGGTATCGAACAATGGTGGGCACAGAGCAGTTCTAAATAACATACAATTCTGGTTATTAGTAAAAAGACTATATTAATGCGTAAAATTTGATTAATTATTATAACTAAATATGAAAACCTAACATTAATATAAAGGTCAAATCATTAATAGCACTACAAAGAAAATAATTATCAACTAAGGTGACAACTACGATGACTACAATAGGGTTTTTATAACTATTACTTTATTTCCGAAAACCGCTGTTCAAAACTTAAGGATTCATGCAATATTTCAAGTACATAGCTCATTTCATTTACAAAATGTCCTTCGAACAGATAGACAGGCAGGCATTAAAACAGAAAATAATTTAATAACAGGAATCTACAATGCAAGGGTACACAAAATCGAATCATGTCACCTTTAACATTGACCTTATAACCTATTTGTTATACTCTATGAATAAAAATGTCACACGTTTAAATCTCATAATATAGTTATTCTCAATTTGTTTACAGATTAATTTATTCTGCTACGCAATCGTTGCCATCGCGGTTACCCATAAGACCGATTTTAACACAATTAGCCAACGCTCAGCCAAAATATAAAAGTAAAGGTTCACGTAAGGTTTTATGAGCTCGTTTTTAAGATATCCTGTGAACAGACATGCGGAAATTAAAATTTTCTAGCGTATCAAGTGATGTTTCAATAACACTTAGCCAATGAAATATTATACAATTAGGGAAAAGTTTCATGTACAGGTTTCGTTAAGGGGCTCGATTTCAATAGATTGTTTAAAATAAATTTATTGAGGATTTTCAGCAAATATACAAATTGTAGCAAGCGATAAATATATGATTTTTACATTCTACTTTTCCTACCTATTACACACTAATATGTATATGCCATAAATACAAATATTTAGATGTCACAAGTCTAAAGGTTATAGCAAGATATCCAGATAATGCAGGGTTTGACAATAGGGAACCGGAACAAACGCTGGCCACAAATAAAGGTATTGTTTCCGATGACCAACGATCTCATTGTGCCCAGTCATACAAAGTCTTGTTCGAGAGTTTATATTGTAAATACCAAAATGTAAACCAAAAATAATTAGTCCTTAATAGAAACTAAAACTAAAATAAGAACTGGTAGTTAAGATGTCTTTTTACGTAACTTTAGACTTTTTATATGATGGTTACATCCTTATTTAAAAAGCATTTCGCTAATTGAGTGAGGTAAATTATTAAAACCGTATGACATACCTGTATAATGACTTAGTACGAGTTTTAAACCGTTTAAAATACAGTGTTTTGTCATAAGCCAGGTATCTTCTTTGAATTATTTATTTTCCTATAAAAATACATACAAAAAATTGGAAAATTAGTGAAAGACCAATGTAATCGAAATGTTCACTTTTGTAATACAACATTATTGGTAATTTAATCAAGAGTAAAGGTTACCAGAAAAAAAAACGATTAGCTCATTAATGTTGCTTTTATCTTCTACGTAGGAACTTGATAATCTAAGAGGGACATCTGTAGCAAGGGAAAGACAGACCCCAATACGTAACGAAACAGAGAGTAATGACCAGAATTAACCTCAATTTAAAAAGAGAGAAACATGATCAAGAGAATTAAGTATATTTTAATTTAATTCACAAGAATCTTTAGTTACTATTACATGAATTGGCAAATTAATTATTATAGTTACAATAAATAATAATATATATTCTATGATTTAGTATAAATCGTTAAATCATTATTATAGCAAAAACATTAAAAATAGCTAACAATTGGTTAAGTAAGAGTCTCATTCAAAACGAGTTAAAAATGGTTAGCTACAGTTTAAGATAATAAGAATAAACAATTTAAGTTAAAAATCTCAATTAAAATTTAAATAATTTATAATACGTATCGTAATTGTTATACCTGACTGAGCAGGCAAGAGGGAATGCTCCCAGGCCTCAGGCAGTTGGAAAATGGTTACACATATAGATCCACTGGAGAGGATCGCCAAAATTAATACATGAAGCCTACGAGCATGAATTACAATAATTTTGAGTACTTGAGCAAACATTTTATAGAGAAAGATTATTTAGGCAACTTTTAATTTTAACATTGAGAAAGGTATGTAAAACTCAATTTTAGGTCACTGGCTCTATGATAAGGAAAGGTAAAACAAACATAAGCTCTTTTAATTGATTTAATTTAAAAACTAATATTTTTAAGTTACCTAGAAGTTAATGAAAAAGTTCTAGAGACAGATACTCAGATACAGGGTAAATATAGGCTGTTACATTGTAACACTGCTTATGTACACTGTCCAAAATCGTAAAAGAAATAGTTTTAATAATCAGTTGTAAAGCCTTTCAACTGTCCTTGATACTCAACGATTTACGAGTTACCAGTTCCCTTTAGTAATCCTGCTTTAAATCAAGCTTGAGTTACAGTAGCATATATAACAGTATTACAGTAGCTTATATTACATTATTACATAGGCGTTTATTACACTATTACAGTACCCTATTTTATAGTATAAAATTTGGCTACTTTTTGCAAGTTATCCTAATTATTTTTATTATTTGTGACTAAATTCGTTCAGATTATCGGAAATTGAATGAATTAAGACATAGATCACGGGTTAAATGAATGTAAATGTTATGTGATTTACGGCATTCATTTAAGGCTTCTATTCCTAATTAATGTTCTTGAGATTAATTAGTGTATAAACGTCAGACAAAACGGCGATTAAAACTTAACCAACTATAGCTATATGCTAACATAGCAAATGTTACTGTAATATAAATGTTTGATAGTGATTCTAAGACTAATAACTGATCAATCTCAGCACATGGATCTAACTACTGTGGATTATTCCACCCGTAAAAACAGGAAATACGCAACATAAACCAAAGCTACTATTCAAGTGTACTGTTTAGTCTGCTATAGAACGTGAGAGCAACAAGTAGGAATCTTCGTTCATTTAGTGCCATTTTAATATTAATAGATATACAATATAGTAAAAATGATACATTGCTGCATAATATTCTTCTTTTTCAACGTCACCTTAGAACTTTATGTGAATATTTGTATACCAAGCTGAGATACCCTGTTATTTTTAAAATTTTCTATGCTATTTTAGGTCTCAACTACAATAAATATTGTTATTTTCAGTATTGTAAATGCTAAACCTAATTATTAGTTGACATTTTCTTCTTAGACTCAACATAGCACAACCAATCAACTACACTACATAGACAATGTCTATGCAGCACAAAGAGGATTCATCACATCACTTCTATTATTCAGACACAATCACATAGGCATGTGACACTCTGCTGTGAACTGCTCAACAATAAGTACTCTACTCATGATTACACCATATGTAACAGAATACATACGCACTGTTGGTTTTAGTATGAAGGCAGTACTTAATTTGTACAATATAAAATTCAAACATGTAATTTGCTTACTTATGTGTTCATTTTACTAAATCTACTTGTTTTAACTGATTCATTGTACAGTAAAAATTTCAAAAGGTTTTTTTTTCAATTATTAAACATGTTATATATTTCACTTGTAACACTGAGCATTCTGCTAGCAAAGAGGATTCCACACCTTCCATTGTGTATAATCTGTGACAAGTCTCGCCTCTGAGGGGCTGCAGTGATTGACAACTGAGTAGAACGAACACGAATACATTTCCTCAGGGGATCTGATAAAGCAGTATCGATATACCAGCGGTTTTTACGTTTGCTGAACAATGGAAGCTGTGTTGATAAAAACATTTTTTACTTTCGGTAAGCAATACATTTGAAACACACTTTTTACATCTGAGCTGTTCAAGGCGTATTATTATTATTTAGATTTAGTTTTCAGATTAATACCTTCTTTCCGTTCATTGCATATAGATATCTAATGCAAATACATTTTAAATAAAATGGAGCATAAAAAAACTTAAGCAGTCCAAATAAACTACTTACGTAAAAATGAAATTGTTTTCATCTCCAAGTTATTTAAATTTGTAAAATATTATATAGAGATTAACAAGTTTTTTAGTACTAAATTAACTAGTGTTTTATATTAACTATTTATATACTTCAGTATGTAACTACTATTACGTTATGATTGCAAATATAAACACGATAATTAAAACAATATATTGTTTTGATAAATGATATCAACAAGGGGATTTTTTCAAACCCTCAATAAATCGCTGACATTTATTTCCAGCCAACTACCTCTATCACATCATTGTCTAGCAGATGTTAGACCTTTCACTTTGGATATTATATCGGTTATATATTAAATGTAATTTGTTATATAGGTAAAAAACCTATATATCCCGGTGTCTGCATTACAAAGTTTAATGCTTGTCTAAACACTGTTAGACATAGTTATTTTGAAATATTAAAAACAATTTTATACAAGATCATTTTAATTGCATAAATATAATATATAATTTTTTATCTACCTGAAAAATCAAAAATCGTATTACCGTACACTTTGTACGTGTTCAACGCTTTTATTCAGGAAGTAAACACTTCATCGAGAAAATTGGCAATTAACTACAGATTTTATCAACTATACAGTTGTCACATATCTCTTTGGACAAAGGTGTATCACATTATTTCTCGGATCAAGGCAAACATTTCACTATATGAACATGGGTCTCCGGTACTTACTTTCCTATCCGACTGCATGTAAGTATTTTATACAAAAATATAATAATATAATAATAATTAACAAATTAAATTCTACCAAAATTCATAACATTATCCGCTACGTGGTGTTGCATACTAGATATGTCGTGAAAACACTAGATTATTGAAAAAAACTAATCTTAAAGTCATATATATTCGTACTAGAGATGAGAATGTGTAAATAAATAACAAAGATAAATCAAATAAAATGTAATATGAACTTTAAGTTTTAACGGACTGAAAATAATAACGCAACGTACTGACAATAAAGTTTTACTGAGCCAACAGCAATCTATAACTCATAACTCACTACTTCACTGGCAGAAATGTATTAAAGTTGTACGTAATTTAATACAAGTCACTCCAAAAGATTTGAAAACTTCCTCTGTTTGCTTTGCCATTTAGTCTTCCTTACTGAACTGCAATAAATATAATCTGATACACAATATGTTTGGCATGTACAGTAAATTCCCATTAACCCATTGTCATGTTTATGCAAAACTAACCTATTATTACTAATAGTTACTATATTCCATCGCTACATTGTAAACAACAGTTACATAGAGACAATATAGAGACATGTGTACGCCACACAGGGGAGCTTCATCATCACCTCTATTATTCACACACAATAACACCCACACTGTGCTTTATGAACCACTCAGGTGTAGAGTAATGTCCTCATAAGACACTGTATTAACTAAGTTCATGTATTCTACAGACTGTTTTTTATGTATTATTACTCAATAAATAAATACTGAGAATAATTGTTTTGTTTTAAGAGAGTATTGTGAAAAACGTGTGTAGAACATAACTCTTACCAATTTGACTAAAATCCATAACCATATTTATAAACTAAATACACGTGCTTTGCTCTCGTAAGGATTTAATGAAGAATATCCACTTTGCCTCTCGTTTAAAATAAAACAGTGATTGAAATATATATATATATATATATATATATATATATATATATATATATATATATATATATATATATATATAAAGTATTCCACGTATTGTTTTCAAAAGACCTCCTATCTTATAGGACATTATATCGAAACCAAAATTACCAGCTGATTCTGATGTGGAAACTAAATTTAAAGGAGCACATCCATGTAATAAATCAAGATGCATGGTGTGCAATCAAATACAAGAGTCATCAAAATTCAAAAGTAGTTCAACTAAAAAAGTATACAAAATTATTGGCAATTTGACATGTTATACAAAAAATGTAGTATATCAAATTCAGTGTAAACACTGTCCTAAAGACTACATTGGCTCTACAACAAATAATTTAAGAATAAGAATGACAGGTCACCGTTATGATTTTAAGCGTAATGATGAATCAACACCATTAGTCATTCATAGTAAAATACACAAAGAATCTTTTGAAAATTTATATACAGTAAAACCAATACGATCAATAAAAAAAATAATTCAAATACATCAAAATTCAGAAATTTAAAACAAGCATGTCAAATTGTCACAAAATCTAAATTTCCCTACTGATTAAATCTTCGATCAATTTAAATCATCTGAACACTCATCACATCTTTATACCCACAGTTTGAACATATGTTTATCATTTCAAGAATATTATGCTTATTAATTTATTTTTCTGTTTACATTAATGTTTTAAATTATGTTATGTGTTTCGTTATGTTGTTTTGACCTGAAGAAGCGTAATGCGAAATATAGTTAATTAATATTAATATGTTCGCCTTTTTCTACACACACACACACACACACACACACACACACACACACACACACACACATATATATATATATATATATATATATATCTTCAATAAGAATAGAAAAGAATAGAAGAAAAGAACATAAAAAATTCTCTATATTTCGTCTTAAGACATTTTCAAGAGATATACAGTAGGTAAATAAGGCAAATATATCAACAAAAAATAATAAACAAAAGAAACATCATATGTTAATAAAACTAATTTTGAATTACGTACAAAGAGTAAATAATTTTGCTTATTACAAGGAATATAAAGTTATAAATTAAAATTGTAGTTAAATGTGTAATGTTATAGATTTAAATTTGTAACGTGTAATTTATACATACTGCTATCCATATCTTAAATTTAGACCATCCGGATGTTTTAGTTTATATAGCACCCTCTGATGAGCTATTTCTAAATAATTTATTTTAAGTTTATGGGGGTTCTGAATTTTGTTAATACTTTTTAGAGAAAAGCATTCATCGAATTTTTTGTTATGCTCCATTGCATGGGCCGAAATAGGATTTAATTTAATTTCAAGATTTGTATCGCTGCGATTTTTGTTCATTCTAATGTGCAATGGAGTTATGGTCTGGCCAATGTAGTCCTTCGGACAGTCTTTACATGACAATTGGTAAATGACATTGCGGATTCACAAGTCATTTTACCAATTATCGGATAATTTCTTTTCGTTGTGCCTGCTACAGAAATGTTTTGGAACTTATTATTAAATTACATGTTTTGGCAGCGAGGCTTAAAACAGGGTTCACAGCCAAAAGGTTTTGTTTAAATTTTGAGTTAGCTCATCAGAGGTAAGTTTTGGTCTTACTAATATGTTTTTCAAATTTTGAGGCTTTTTTAAAAATTACTTTAGGTGGATTAGTGAATATATTTTTGGTTACAGGTGAAGCCTGTAGAATATTGTGTGCAGTTTTTATTATACCATTAATTTTGTATAACCCTGGATGATAGGGTGGTAATAAATTTTCCTTGGTTTTTATAATTCCTAGGAGTAGAGTTTTTTAATTTTTGCATGTTATCATTTACAATTTTGTTAGGGATATCCTCTATTTCTAAAAACATTTTTTAATTTTTCGTGGTGACAATAATAATCATGTTTATTAGAGCAGAGTCTATTTGCTCTAATAGTTAGACTTTTCGGAATAGATTTTTTAATGTAACCAGGATGGCAGCTTGAGTAGTGTAAATATTGCATTGGATTTGTATCTTTGACATGGATTTTCGTTTTTTTAGGTGTCCCTGGTCTAAAAAACACATCGACATCTAAAAACGTAACAAGATTTTTTAGAATTATTGAAAGTGAATTTTAAAACTGAAAATGAATTTAATTGCTGAATAAAATGTGTTAAGCTATCCATGCCATTTTTGCCAAATAATAAAAATGTCGTCAATAAATCGGAACCAAACTAACGGTTTTAAATTTTGAGATGTTAAAACATTTGTTCCAGAAGTCCCAAAAATAAATTTGCATATGAAGGTGCCATTCTGGTTCCCATTGCGGTTCCTTTCATTTGTAAGTTTTTTGTTTTTAAATCTAAAATTATTCATGGTAAGTATAAAGGTTACTATGGGCAGATAAAAAAGAAGTAGAAGGTTTTGAATTCCTAGGTCTTAAATTTAAAAAATGTTCTACAGTTCTTATTCCATCGTCATGAGGGAATATTTGTGTACAATGATTCCACGTCAACTGTAGCCAAAATTAGTTCACCGTCCAGGGGCTGGGGTATTTTCAGAAAGTCTGTCAATGAAGTGATTGGTGTCCTTTATGTGTGACTGTAAAGATTTGGCCAAAGGTTGCAGATGAGCGTCAACGAAGCTTGAAATTCTTTCTGTTGGCGAATCGTAGCTGGAAACAATGGGTCGTCCAGGCGGAGGGCGAATCGGTTTATGTATTTTTAGGTAGCGAGTAGAAAACTGGAGTTCTAGGTGAGTTTGGTGTTAATAGATTAATTTCTTGGTCGGACAAATTTTGAGTTGGGCCTTTCATTTTCAAAAAATTCAGAAAATTTCAGTGTTAAATTGTTCAGTTGGATCTTTTGACAACAATTTGTATGTAGTTAGTATCACTGAGTTTTCTTTCAGCCTCTAACGTATAGTCAGTGATATTTTGAATAACAATCGAGTTGTTTTTGTCTGCAGGTAAGATTACTATGTTTTTATTATGTTTTAATGAAGTGATTGCTTTTCTTTCATTATAACTCAGGTTTTGTTGTTTTGGAAGTGAATCACCAAATGTGGGATTTGCTATATTTGATATTATGGTGTTGATATACTGTTCCACAGGATGATCAGGCGGTAGGTTTAGGAGGTTCCCACTCAGAATTTGTCTTGAACTTCATAATCGATTCATGTATATGAGACTGAAGTGGAATTTGGTTTTGCGAGAAGTAAAATTTGACACGGACAATCTCTTGCGAAAGCAAGAGCATCAGCTACTAAGTCAATATGATTGAATGTAGGAGTAGGTGAAGAAGGTCAATCCTTTAGAAAGCACAGACATTTCAGCTTTGTTAGGTATGTAGCTGGATAAATTTACAATCGATTTGGCAGATATCTGAGATATTTTCAGCTTTTTTACAACTTTTACTATTTAGTTGCATTTTGTTGATCATTTCTTGCTATGACTGGTTTTACTGTATTACTGGTTGATGGATTGTTCATTATTAAAGGATCTTTTGAATTTGGATTAAACATATCCTTAAATATTGTTGGTAAAGAATGACCAAATTTTATATTCTCGAGGCACAATTTTGAAAGTTTTTTTAGTAGCGATTGGGCTTTTTCGGACATAATGTTGTTAGCTTTCATTAATTATTTCATTAAATTCATTATATATATATGGAATTTTATAAAAGCTTCGTGTTTAATTTTTTCAACTGTTTTGTTTGTGTTCTTATAAACAATTCCTTTATAAAGTTGTAGAACTAGATTTGTAAGCTCAAAAACTAGTTCGTGTAGCAAATACTTTAAATTTCGTTGTGCACACTTGGAGGAAGAGCAGAAATGGGAAATTTTGGACGTAGTCCATGCGGAGTAATACCAAAGTTCAAACATGCACTTAAAAATAAAATATGACAGTTTAAATACGGCCATCTTTTTTAAGTGATATCGGTATTGTTTTACAAAATATGACTTGCTTGGGTTCATTATGTTTTGTGTATACAAAGGAAAGTTTGAAAAAAGATAAAGGAATAAGAGTAAAGTTTAAGAAGTAGGAAGTATAAGTATATAAGAAGGTAATATTTACCAAATGGCTTTAAACGTTGAATTCTTGATGAAAATCCCAAGTGGGTTATGTATCTTCAATAAGAATAGAAAAGAATAGAAGAAAAGAACATAAAAAATTCTCTATATTTCGTCTTAAGACATTTTCAAGAGATATACAGTAGGTAAATAAGCAAATATATCAACAAAAAATAAATAAACAAAAGAAACATCATATGTTAATAAAACTAATTTTGAATTACGTACAAAGAGTAAATAATTTTGCTTATTACAAGGAAATATAAAGTTATAAATTAAAATTGTAGTTAAATGTGTAATGTTATAGATTAAAATTGTAACGTGTAATTTATACATACTACTGCTATCCGTATCTTAAATTTAGACCATCCGGATGTTTAGTTTGTAGCACCCTCTGATGAGCTATTTCTAAATAATTTATTTTAAGTTTATGGGGGTTCTGAATTTTTGTTAATATATATATTATTTGTTTTGTTAGGTTTTCTAAATGTAACGCCACCATGTGAGATCATAAAGGCCCGTTAGTACGTTACAATAAAGAAGGGAGTTTGGATGTTACTTAAGTTAATTAAGTTATAACAATCTGCTGCCAATTGAAGTTCTCCCTTTACTAAAATCGTACCCATTTTAGATAGAGTCAAATAACTGTTTTCTAGGTCTCTATCTCAAATTATCCCATTAAATAATGGGGTTCAACCCTTGTTAAATCCTTATAAAATTCATGCAACATTCCAAAATAATCATTATAAGGTTTTTTTTGTTATAGTAGTCTTGTTGTTTTTCTGACTGTGTCTGGGAATAAATTATCGTTGGGACATGTTAGTGTTCATTTCTTTGTGTCTCCACAAGGCACTTTTAAAATTCCATATGACAGTATGAAGAAAACCAATCTGTTTGGAGTACATTATATGAACATTCACAGCTTTATTTATTTAGGTTTGTTTTTAATAGTGCTTAAATAGTACTTAAAATGCATTAGAAGTTTTTAATTCATCACTTTTTCACTATGGAGTGAACGTTAAAAATGAACTTTTCATTTCTTATTGCATTCTTATTTGCATTACACTCATAATCAAGCACTATCAAATAATTAAATGTAAATAGATGTTCCAGCCAATTCGTCTAACGTTAACTAAAAGTACCAACAGATGTTTAGCCAAATTTAGATTATGATAAATAAACTCTTTTTTAACGAATTACAAAATATACCAGGTAACTTTACTAATATTTATCTTCATATAAATCTTACTTGGACTTCAATGATCATCTTACAAAAATAATCAACCTAAATGGTCTAGCCGTTCTCAAAATTAGCACTTAACATCACATTATACGATTCAATTTTATTTATAAGATAAATTTACGATTTTTTCTTATAATTAAAGGCCCTGATGATAATAAAGCAAACAGCAACGAGTAAGTATTTAATTTTTTTGATCTATAAGAAATTCATCAATCAACCGACAACTTGTTTACAAATTTCAATTAATAACAGGATATAAGTACCTCACACCATGTAACTTAACAGGTTTCGCTGATGCAGCATTCAAAATGTGAAACCTAGAGCCATTAAATTCTCGAATATCCTGCGGACAGATGGACATACATACATAATAAAGGTAGAGAAATAAATCATAATGCTCGAAATGCCCATGGGGGTATATTTTATGGCTTTGGATAATTACAGCCAAAGCGAGTGATCACAGATCATACATTAACCATCTGTCTGTACGCATCCACGCTGTTTACGTATATTACATCATTATATTAGCGTATATTCACTTCTCTCTTTATTATTATTATTTATTTATTTTCTATCTTGCAATAGAATACAGCAGCGCAAATTTAAACATATAACACGTCATTTTCCATATGTAATACAAAATTAATATTTATACAACATTTTGACCAAATTATGTAACAGTTATCAATAAATAATAAACTAAAATTTTATACTTTTAAATCAGGGCAAAGCTGAAGCAATTTTTAAGTCACTTTCTAAAATTACTGCAATTCTCTTCTAAAGTTAAATTTGGTTGCAAACTGTTAAGTTTTCCTTTATAAAATATGTATTGATTTTTATCAAGGGTTTTAAATTATGAGTGCTGCAAAATGAGGGTTTTAAAACCGGAGTGGGAATTTCATCCCAACCAGTTGAAGATTTGTTTGGTAATAGTTTAATTACTTTAAAAACTACTGATTCAGATACTAGTTGGAAATTAAACTTTATAATTCATTTAAATAGTTTATCCAACATTTCCAGCGCTCTAGGTAGCAAAAAACCTAACAAAGCAATTTTCCATATACAACTTTGTTTTCAAAAATGTACATTGATATCTCCACTGATTAAAATAATTTTTTGTATACTCAGGCACAAGTTTAGTAAGCAATTATTAAAACATTTGAATCAATTTATATTTAGTCAAATGTACAATGCGTAATGTATTGTTTTGCATAAAAATTGATTCAATCAAACATGAATTCGCTTTCCAAGAACATTTTTACTCAAATATGTTGAGAATAATACAAGTTTTTTTCAAGTTTTATTCAACATTTTAAACTTTTTTTTCATTTTGAAATAACAAAGTTATTGTTGTTCTAAGAGAAAGTGTTTAAAAATATATAGTACTTGATCTTTAATGCAGTCTTATTGTTTCAATAATATTTAGATATTACAACCTGTAAGACAATTTTTTATAAGACCTAGTGAATATTAAAAGGACATAAAACAGCATTATTAAATGTCGATCTTAAACATATCGAAGGAAATCATCTGTCGCTTCAAGAATAAGTGATAAAATAAATAATAACTTAAGAATTAAGTATAATAAAATATAAATTGGTTATAAAACGTTCACTCCGAGGCCTTACATGAGCTGACTCCTTTGTGCGGTCCATGACTAGACGTTGTGCCACTTGGGAGCCAAAGTTTTAACATATATATTGCAGTTAGATTAGTATTGATATTATGGGATACTTTTGTGTATTAAGTATAATATAATATACGTTGGCCATAAAACGTTCACTCCAAGGCTTACATGAGCTGACTCCTTTGTGCGGTCCACGACTAGACGTTATGCCACTTGGGAGCCAAAGTTTTTAACATATATATTGCAGTTAGATTAGTATTGATATTTATGGGACACTTTTTGTGTATTAAGTATAATATAATATACGTTGGCCATAAAACGTTCACTCCGAGGCCTTACATGAGCTGACTCCTTTGTGCGGTCCACGACTAGACGTTGTGCCACTTGGGAGCCAAAGTTTTAACATATATATTGCAGTTAGATTAGTATTGATAATTATGGGCTAGTTTTTTACTTGTAAAAATGTAATCTTCCAAGTTTATTTTATTTCATTGTATGACGTGACTATATTTTTATTAAAATTTTATAAACCAGTGATCCTGCTGACGTTACTGGTTATATAGGTATTTACATGAATGTTCTTGGTATCTAAATAATCCTGGCGAGTACAGCATAGTAAACGTGTTCATTTCTGTGTTAGCAGTACTACAGCTGAAGTGGGTGGACTATTTAGCAATGTGTAAATGGGTATTTTTGGAATCTTTTATAGTTGAAGAAAAATGTTTAATTAGCTTTATTCTAGAATAGCCATTCATATTTTCCTACTCTTATTATAAATTCACATTGCAAATTTAAGAGTGAAAAATAATTTAGTTCCTTCTATCACATGATTAGTCTACTCGCATGTTTGAATATTATCTCATAAATATTAAATACTGTTTTATAACATCATACTAAACCAACAATACGTATGTATTCTGTGACACACCAGGTGTGAATGCATTGTTACTTTACACGGTAGTATACGAATCGTTTAATGTACACCTGAGCAGCTCACAGCACAGTGTCACACGCATGTGTGATTGTGTCTGAATAATAGAAGTGATGTGATGAAGCCTCTCTGTGCGTTATAAACGTGTCTACATTGTGTACACAGTATTGATGGTTGGGTTCGTGTCTCCTAGATTAAGTATTGTCATAAACTAACAACTTAAAGATCATCAATATTATTCTAAATATTCTTCTATAAACTTAAGTTAGCTGTAACCTACAAAACTTTACCAATCTGTTATAACCGCCAATGATATCCAAAACTTGATATAAAATTATTTCTAATAAAGTAACTTCGTGTCGTTGAAAATAAAAAAGAATTTTTGACAGCACCCTATTCTTTTAACTATATTGTATATCTATTACAATAAAACTGGCTCTCTATAAACGAAGATTCCGAGTCGTTGTCACAGTAAACTAAATGGTAAGCTGGAGCTTCATTAAACGTTATTTTTTATCTTACATTATAGCTTTGAGCTATTTTATTATTCTTTTTACGGGTGGAGTAATCCGCAGCACTTAGATCCAGGTTCTGGATATTATTATTTAGTGGTATTCTTTTCATTATTAACATATATTTATATCTACAGAGAAAGTTGGTTTTTCATATTCAAAAAAGTGGTAAGTATGGTTTTTTCGTCATTTATATACGCTAATCAATTTAAAGAACATTAATTAGCCGTAAAAGGCTCACAATTACTGCAATATATCATATAAAATATATATCTATTCAAGCAGTGAACTATTTTTTACTTCCTTCAACTGACAATAATATGAATGAATGGGGATACAAATTATAAATATAATACTTATCAAAAGTCGTCCTAGACCTCCCTACAAGTACGTGGTAGATGAAATCAGGCTGTAATCAGAGAGATCACGTTGTAATTATTTCAGGAGTAAACGATACTCTACCAAACAACAGATGCCAATACATGCCTGACTTAACATCAAAGAAGCTTCCTTCATATACAAATGTAAGTGTTGTTCTTGTTCCAAATTGACTTGTTCAACAACTATTTTATATATGACAGGAACACTACATTTTTCAAACAAAATGTCAGAGGTAAGAACTGTCCCGAATAGTAACAATTGTCTGCTAAATCCAGGTTTTCTCTGGAAGGAACAATCTAGGAAGACTTTTCAAATTAACTATAAAGAGAAAAAATATCTATGAAATCACTTAGCTGAGCTGATACGAATATTTACAATAGACAACGGACAATCAGGCAAGTCGGTAACTCCCGCATCGCAAAGGAAGATAGAAGATCACGAATTACAAAAACAACTGTCGAAGCAGTTTTTTTATCACTGCTTCGACCCCTGTGAGCCACAGAATGGACTCAGTGATTGTGAATTCCAGTTATAACTCTCTACCATTAACTTTGCCGGATTTTACGTCTAGGACGTTGTTTCCATCACTAGGAAAACTTAGGAATCAACTGCATACAAAGGAGAACACATGCAATGTTGGAGGAAGAAATTATAAACACACCCAAATTCCAGTAACTACTCTAGTCATTTCTAGAGGAGGGTTTCACAGTGAAAAGCCTGTAAAATTTCTAAGTTTGTACTCATATAATAAACTGATGACGATGAATAAAGACTTTATAACATATAGAGAGAATAAAGCTTTTAGAGGAAAATAATAATGTTAGAGAAAAGGTGAAATAAAACATTAAAATTCAGCACTGAAACAATGAGAAATTGAACTTATATTTTGGAAAAAGAGAAAGCAAGTAATAAGTTTATTGAAAAGCTAAGGATTCTGTAATATTAATTTTTAAAATATCAGTTATGACCAAACATTCTCTAGTAATGCACTATATTATTCAGGGTACTGAAAATAACGTTACTCAATTAGAGGTAACTCTTTTAAGTAACAAAATTGATAGCAGAGTCTCATTTTTGTTCAGAAAATTGATTGCCTAAAAGAGAAACCTGTTATTTTTACACTTTTGAAGACTACATACTGGTATCTATTTTCAATAGGCACAGTAAGTCGAGAGGTGGGGTCTACATCCTAGTACACAGTAAAAAGTTTTATACTAAAAAATGGACACATGTAAATAAACTTTCAAATTTAAATACTATAGAAAAATATAAATGTGTGTAATTATAGTCATGTATATAATCCCAAATAATAACAACTTAGTAATTATTGTAAAACACATAGTTCCACACCGTCAAATGTTTACAATCTGTGACAACACTCGCCTCTGAGAGACTGCGGTGATTGGCAGGCGAGTAGAGCAAACATGAATACTTATTTCCTCAGGGAATCTGAGATGGAAGTATCGATGAAGCAGCGTTTATTACATTTTGTTGAACGATGGAAGCAGTATTGATAAAAACTTTTTTTTTCTTTTGTAGCATTTTAAACTCATTTTTAACAACTGATCAAAAATGATAAAGTTCATGGAATTTTTGTACTCTTTTTGTTCTCATTCATATGTTGTTTTCATTCAATCACATGCAGAAGTATAATGAAAATAATTTTTATAGAAATAGAGAGTAACATTAAAACAGTTCAATTACACTTCTTAGGTAACAATGAGATTGTTTTCATGTCCAAGTTATTCAAGGTTGTAAAATAATACGTTGAAATCAACATATTTTTTACTAAATAAACAATGTATTATAACAACTATTTTTCCACTTAAATATCCCATTACATTACCACCACAAATGAAAACAATAATAATTATTTAATTATTTATTAATTATTATTATTTTTATTTAATTATTTTTTTTAATTATTTGCACTAAACAGACTGTTTTGATTAATGAGCACAATAAGGGAATTTGACCAAGCCCTCACTAAAAGACATTACGGTCCCGCTTCTCATACATCTCCTCTATTAATAGCTGACGTTTATTTATTTTTAACTCCAATTACAACAACATTGTCTACCAGATGTTAGACTTCCATTGACACTTTGGATAGATTGGAGATATATTAGATGTGTATTGCCATATCGGTAGTTAGGTGACATCTACTCCCACTTTGTCTAAAATGAATATCTGTTTTACTTTATGCACTTGTGCAATGGTAGATAATTAAACAAACAACTATCATTCATGTTCAAAAATATGAAATCTTACGTATTAAAATAAAAACTATTTTTAACTTACTTACAGGTTACTTTCATTTTAACCTGTAAAATCTAAATTGTAATTACCAGAGATATTTAGTAATTATTCACCACAGCAAATAAGAATTAAACACTTAATCGACAAACTTGGAAATTAACTATCAATTGTATCCAATATATAAGACCAAACAATAAATAAGTTCAATATTTCAATAAGGTGTAGTAAAGGTAAATTCATAATTAGATGTCATACTCGCTAAGTTACATATACAACCATTAAAGATGTGTAATACAGATGTATGTTTACTTTTTGTTTTTCTTAATCATCCACTTTTCTTGTTAGTATAATTTCTCTGTTCCTCAATAGAAATTATGTTTCACAACTGATTAAACCGAGTCCGACTTTCTCTTACTTATAGACAATAAAGTCTATATCATCTTACTCCCTACTTCACCGGCAAGACAGAAAATAAAGCTGAACACAATTGAACACATATCACTCTAAAATATTGGAAAGTTCCTTCTGGTAACTTAGCTTGCCAGTTATTATGTCTTATTTACCTGCGATAAAAATAATCCGATACATTTGTAGTAGTGTACTGTTAGTTCTATCTTACTCATTGTGATATTCATCTACAATTAACCTATTACTACAAGTAGTTACTACATTCTCTTGTTGAACTGTAAACAACAGATACATAGAGACAATATAGAGACATGTTTACGCCACACAAAGGAGCTTCTTCATCATCACTTCTATTATTCACACGCAATCACACCGACATTGTGCTTTATGAACCACTCATATGTACAGTAATGCCCTTACTGTGTTAAGGTCCATGTATCCTACAAACCTTTGTCGTACACCATCGTGTTACATAATGAGTTAAAACATAGATTCATTTGTTTACTGTAAGATTGCAATATAAAAAACCGGACCTAAAATACACACTCACCAATTTGATTTACATCTATAATCAGATTTATGCATTAACCATTCGTGCTTTAGTCTTGTAAGCATTAAAAAATAGAAAATCTGCATCTTAATTCAATGAAAATAAAATTTTTACTAAACTTTTTTTGTAACGCACACTTGTGTGTAGGATTAAAGAAAAGATTTCTAACAGTATCCCAATCATGTGAGATCGTAAAGGTCCGTTATTAAAAGCAGAATGAAAAAGGAAGGTAGGGTTTCTTAAATTAATTTTATGCAAGATGGCTTCCAGTTGAAGATTTACCTTTACTCAAAACGTACCATTTTAGATAGTGAAAAAATTGTTTACTTGGAATCGCTCTCTTTGAACTATAAAGTGTTTTACTTCCAAATACAGGTTGATGGTTATACATCCTATCAAAATTTGAATTGTCTTCTACCTCTCATTTTTGCGAAGGCTGGAGGATTTTGGAGGATTTTGAAACTTATTAAAAAGTTCAGATGAGAGGAAACTTTCTAGACACGTGTGGATGTTACACCCAACAGACTTCGATAGGGGTAAGCAATATTATATCAATATATGAAGGGTTCTTTAGCTTTAGATTGTAGGTAAAAAATTTAAATAATTTTATTTAGATATTTTAAATGAAAGTAGTAAAATGAAGCCTTAATACAATACAAATCAACATTAATATACACATTCAAGCGAATACATAATCAATAAATATTTTTGAAATCCAAGCCCATACTTCCTTTAACGTCAGTTTTAAAAAATTGAACGGTGTTTTTTTATGATGACAGAGTATTTATCCTTTTCTACTAAAATGTTATACCCTGACTACTATACCCTACCAAGTAAACTGTGTGTGAACCTACAATTTTAAATTAATATTAATCTCAGAGTACCAATATATTGTGTATTAAGACAAAATAATT
The DNA here is from genome assembly GCF_021130785.1 of Homalodisca vitripennis. Classification (NCBI taxonomy): domain Eukaryota; kingdom Metazoa; phylum Arthropoda; class Insecta; order Hemiptera; family Cicadellidae; genus Homalodisca; species Homalodisca vitripennis. The sequence continues at coordinate 88,854,131 of NC_060213.1, read as the reverse complement.
ATAAATATTGTACAAGTCTGAGATGTAAATGTTCGCTAACGAACAGCGATATCCAACGAATTACAGTACACCATCAAACTAAGTGTTACCAAATGCATATTCGTACAATGTTTCAGGACTAAATTTCAGTTTATTTTAAAGATATCGTGCGGACAGACAGACAGACACAAAAAAATGTTTAAGCCCTTCAATTGATAGATTTTGCTAACACTCAGCCAATGAATAGAATAGAATAGAATAATTTATTGACCACAAGATATTTCACACAAATACATAGGCAGGTCAGTATAATTTACAATTGTACTTCACTAGTTAAAGAAGTCATTGTCAGTCCATTGACTCAATAAAAACTCACTTATTGAATAAAATGCATTATTTAACAGGAAATTATATAATTTTGATTTAAATAACAGTCTTTTATTTTTTTCATTTTCATAGGCAATTTATTCATAAATCTAGATGCAATGTGCAGAGGGTTTTTTCACTTTTGCTAAGTCTATGTGGAGGTAAATTATTAAATGGCTATTTCTTGTATTGTATGAGTGGATTTCATTTCTGAGCATAATTCTGTTTTCATCTTTTCTAAGGTACAACAAGCATTGCATTATATACAGACAAGGTAGAGTGAGAATCCTGAGCTGTACAAAAATATCCCTACAGTGATCAAGCCTACCAGCTCCGGCAATAATATGGATAGCTTTTTTCTGTAATATAAATACCTCTTCGGCTTGGGAGGCTCCACCCCATACAACAAGACCATAGGTAATATGTGATTGAAAAATACCAAAATAGGCAGTGCGGATCCCGTTCTGGTCTAATTCACCACATAAGCGTTTTAAGGCATAAATGTTTCTGCTAAGTTTAATTTTGAGACCAATTAAGTGTTGATGCCAACATAGTGTTGGATCAAGGGTTAGGCCCAAAAAAGTTGGATTTTCTGTGTGTTGTTCCGGTTTTTCTTTAAGGCCAAAAAAGGTTGTCACTGTTTTATTTGTATTTAATACCAATTCATTAGCAGTCAACCAATTTTGAATGAGATTTTGATTTGATTTAGCATGTGCCAATGCTAGATTGCTACTAGGTTGTTTATTTATGATTGCAGTGTCATCAGCATAGAGGACGACAACCGCAGGTACACATTCACTTAAATCATTGATCATAATAATAAAAAGTATGGGGCCAAGCACTGACCCTTGCGGGACACCACAATTCACATCTAGGCTGCTTAATTCCTTGTTGTTGCTTACTACATATTGTTTGCGATTTTTCAGGTAACTTTGGAAAATTTTTAAGGCAGAGCCTTCAATTTTATATTGTTGAAGTTTATTTACTAAAAGCTCGTGAGACACGCAGTCAAAGGCCTTGCTGAGGTCACAAAAGGTGACCGCAGCAAGTTCCTTTTCTTCAAAGCAGCATAGAATTTGTTCCACCAATTTTATTAAGGCACTGGCTGTAGAAAGACCTTTTTTAAAACCAAATTATGAACTACAGATTAACTTGTTAAACTCCATGTAATGCATAAGCTGTTTGCTGATTATAATTTCTATTACCTTAGATAAGACAGAAACAATTGCAATAGGTCTAAAGTTGTTAAGTTGATCTTTTTTACCCTTTTTAAAAACAGGAATCACCTTAGTAACCTTTAAAATGTTAGGAAATTCACCTTGAGACAGACACTTATTGCTAAGAGCAGTAAGAGGAGTAATGTAACAGCAGATGGTATCTTTTACTAGTCTGTTTGAGAAACCAAAATGATCTTTGCTTGACTTATTGGACAACTGTTTAACTACATTTAGTACATCATTTTCAGAGACATCATTAAAACTAAAACAAGTTACAGTCTCAGGAACATCTCTACGAACTAGAAAATCTAAAGCACAATGAGTTGTATTTTGACTAGTCAGGGTCTGTTTGATTTCTTTTGTAACATTTACAAAATAATTATTAAATTCATCAGGAGTAAAAACATTATCATCAAACCTATGAGTTCCACTTGAGCCCTTCTTAGACTTATTTACAATATTCCACAATGATTTAGTTTGGTTTTCTGAACACTTTATTTTTAACATATTTGCCTTCTTTTTGGCTTCTCTTATTTTGTTCCTATGACTGCTTGAAGCCAATTATAACTGGTTCTAAAGAGATTGCAATTTTGCTGTTCATTTTCATTTTTAGCTAGTGAGTAGAGAAATTCTAGCCTATTCTTTATTTCTCCAAGTTCAGGAGTGTACCAATGTGTACCTCCTGTAGGCCTATTGGGGTTCTTAGTGTTTCCAGGGTTTATTCTAATACGTTTAGTAAAACTTATGTCATAATAATAATTAAAACTATTTACAAAGTTGTTGAAATTCTCATTAATGCTTTCGTCAATAAGAACATCGGACCAGCTTTCCTTACTTAACAGATACTTAAACAGATTGATGGTTTTATCATTAATATTTGGCACATTTTTATAGACTAGACAAGGGTTACTATTAAAATTTGAAACTAACTCTACATTTTTAAAAACAAGAAGTTGACCTAAGTGATCACTAACATGGAAATTTCTTAAGCTAACATTTAACTGATCCCTAAAGGAAGTGAAAAAATTGTCCAAACAAGTGTTATGTCGAGTGGGGTCAATTATTGTGATTTTAAGTCCATACATGGAGCATAGGTTAACAAAGTTTCTGGCATTCTTGTCCTGGCCTTGAGGCGAAAAGTGAAGGTTGAAGTCTCCGCAACCAATTGCGTTTCCACTTTTTTTATTAATATGGCTTAACACTTTTTCCATTATATCCATAAAATTGTCATAGTGTCCATTTGGACTTCTGTATACATCTATTAAAACTAAGTTTAGATCTACAAGTTCAATGCAGGCTAGTTCGCAGTCCAGTTCAGTGGATAGACTATTTATTTTATCAATTACCTTATATTGAGTGGGTGAGAACCTAGAATATATTGCTACTCCACCGTGTATCCTTGAGGAGCGGCAGTAACCATAGGCCAATGAAAGGTTACCAATGTTAGAGTATTCATTGAGTTCCTCAGAGGAAAGCCAATGTTCCGATAAACATAGTATATCTAGGTTCAAGTTAATGACCACTTTTTCAATCAGCGAATGTTTGTTAGAAAAACACTGCACATTTTGGTGATAGAAATTAAATAATGAGAGACACTCTGTACTCACCGAGTTCATCGTGGTTTTTCCAGGAGCGAGGCACTTACTAAGTTTAAACTTTGCCCATGGTTGGAAGTAGGCAAAGTTACTGTGTCGGCAGATGGCTTTCTGTTTATGAATTTTGATACATACAGGTTGTATGGCCAAAACTCAGGAGAATAAATTTCGTTGAAATATTGGGATGGGATACCTACTTTAAACGAAGAGTACAAGTCTGGTCGCTTTGAGTTGAGCTTATCAACAACATATTTTCAATTTTTCTTATTTGTTAAGTACTGTTCAATACTTTTTGTTTCTGGGCTAAAACGAGAAGCAAAAAGGAAAATTGTCTTCTCAATTGTGTTTAGGTTATGTTGGGCAGTGGAATTGCCTGTTATGAACCTCGTTCTTTTTTTGCTTGAGCTTCCATTATTTGTAAGGTAATTTTGGAGTCTTCTTTTCGTATCAGTCGCCATTTCTCTTCGAGTTTTTACTACTTGAAACGGAGGTTCCATTTCCAAGGCTAACGGTGATGTTGTGCGAGAACGAGAACGGGAACGGAAACGGGAACGAGAACTCCGATCCGATGATCGAGATCCAGATCTATTATTTGAAAAGCTGACACGATTCATTGTTTTTCCCAGTTCACTTTGATTCGTAGTGGAGTAGTTCTTCCTTGTTAAGTGCTGCCTAGCTTTCGGATGACTTAACCTAGGATGGGTATCATTTGTCCTTTGAGGAGGATTTTGGTATTCAGAATGTTCCTGAGCTGGTAAAAAATGTCCATTATTATTTCCTCCTGAGCTCGTAGCACTCCTGAGCAAGTTTCACCGCACTTGAATAAGAACGACTGTCCTTTGCCACCATATCACTAATGGCTTCTGCTTGGTTATCCAAGGCAGCCTTTAACTGGGAATTTTCCGATTTTAGCATATTGATTTGTTCACGTAGGTCTTTTTAATTTTCAGATAGCTAAAAAACATGGTCAGTTAAAATTTGTATGTGTTCAAAACACTGCCTAAAGCTACTATCACAGTAGTATCAGTCGACTGTCCAGACCGGCACTTATCACATTTCCAAATAATTTTATTTCCTAAGTCACTGATGTACTGATATTCTTCGGTTAGAATATCCACACATGTACTGTGGTACCACAAATGGCATTTTCCTTCACAGTGAATCGCTCTACTATTTTTAGAGACGTTTTTATCACACACACCACATTTAGTGACACTTCTAGTCGGCGCCATCTTGCGCAATGAGTTTTTGTTTTATTGTTAAACTCAATTAAACTTCTCCTTCTAAACGTTTTATTCACTTTTTTATGAACGATGAATAATAGATCAAAGATATAGTAACTTCTACTCAGTGGCTTCATAATTTCGCTTTTTAAATATTGTATAACTAAACTGTAGACAAAACTTCAACTCACATTCTGAGTTCACTTCCACAAAACGTTTCTTTAACCAAAAAATTGTTCTAATTTCCAAGTTCAATAGAGAAAACTAAACATATCCTGTTAAAACAAATAATTATTGATACGTAATACAACAGCATTAATAATTACTCCTTAAATTATTAACCATGGCAGAGTTATAACTATAAAAATTGGATTAAAAGTTTAGTCCAAACCAGCTAAGCTTCTCGCATAAACAATGCAGTGTTTCCAACGTAACAACATTTGATTATATTACTTAGACCAGTGCAGCCAACGTTAAACTCACCCCGAAACTTGTTAATTGGGCTAAGACTGTTACAAGACTTTGGCTAATAAAGTGCTGCTGCTTATTCGGTAAATGCCTCAAACATTACTGGGGTTTGCATTACAAGTTACTCAGTAAAGTGTGGTAAAAAATAATTGATTAAAATGTAAATCCTAAAAGTTGAAATCGTATTAATTTAACAGTGTGTATTTTAATAGTAAATTAATCACAATAACCTATTTTGAAGGCAATAAAAAGTGAAAATATTGTTTTCACAAAAAGCATTAAAATAAAAACCTTATAAGGAATTATATTATGGTCAATTATGTTATTCTAATTTCAGACAAATAAACAATCTTTAAATATAAGAGATACGTATTCGCAGGCCAAACCTTTAAATTCCTACACAGGGAGCGAAACACAAATGTACGTCCATTAGTACATTGCGAAATGTTACGTTAATATACTCGAGAGAATATGTTGTATACAAATTTTCCTCGTGATTTAACTTATTGCATAAGCATGGTTTATGCATAACATTGTAATTAAATCCAATATATTCAATCTAATATATATTATGATATTCTTAAAACACCGAAGAAAGATATGAAAATGTTCATTTGTTTGAAGAACAGCCGGTGGTCTATTTAATCTTGCCACCGTAATCTTACACGTAATCCAAGTTACCGCAACTTGCAAGTAATATTCTACCATACTCAGCTTGTGGCTGAAGAGAAACTTGTAACCCGACCTTACACGACCTTTACATCATCCACCAAATGTTAATTTCATTAAACTTATTCAAGTAAAGTGTTATAATTGGTGTTAAATAATTATAAAGTATGACAATTCAAATATACATTTATTCGAAAATTTATGCCAACACATACAACTAATTGCGGATAACGCTTAGTGATGCGTAGGTAAACAGTGCAAATTAGTTCTTGAGACATGGCCGTAGTTAATCATTTCTTTAAATGTTACCTGTAAAAGCCTTGAAACTATGCACTTGGAATATGTAGTCATATTTATTACGCTCGCGCTATTTAACCTAATTATTTGAGATTCTCAACGCAGTTCGGTACACAAAAGGAATGTCTCAATAAATTTGACAGTCCCTAATCTAGTGTTATTTTCTTGGGATCCACAAAAATGTCATAATTATGAGGCAAAACGTAATTTAAAATAATAAATCATCAAGCATAAGAAATTATTAATTTGAATCACTGGCCTGTCAGAATTAAACGTAAGTTTTCATTATGTCTGATAAATGAATAACCAAAAAAGCAGTTAGTCCTTTTCTTTCCTATTGATGCCTAACAGAAAATCAAATAAAAAGTTATAGCTAGATATTCAATTTTAAAAAATAATTGTTATTAACAGAGCTAGTTCTACTGTATTCTTTACTGGTTTCTATTATTTTTAAATTATAAACTTTTTATCTTTGATCTTAAATTAGAAAAGAAAAAGAAAATCAAGTTTATTCAAGTTGCATAGGGTTGAATAACTGATTTTAACGAGCTCGTTTATATAATAGAACAAAGCGACGTTATTTATTTGTCAGCGCGTCGCAAACGATAGCATGACGTGTTAAGGGCCAATCACCTAAGAGATGACGTCACTCAAACTGTGCTTAAACTCATTACCAAATCTGAGCACTTTGATGTTACAGAGAGTTGATGTGTATTACCTGCATATTGCTCCTGCTTCAAAGATGGAACTGATACGTGGCAATTATGGGATATCTGGAGCAATGAATATCTCACTACTATCTATGTTTGGTGTTCACTAGGTGCAGTTACCGCCACTTTATTTATTGAGAGATGTTTGATGTAAGCTATTCCATGAAACTGAGCTTGGGTTAGTGGTAGTTTAGGTTTGATTCGGTTTATTAAATCACGTTTCAAGATGGGGGCCGAGTTGAATTTATTAAAGCGCGATACCATAACAATTAATAAGATTACGAAAATAAACAATATTACATTTTTATATGTTATTAACTCCACACACACACACACACACACACACACATATATATATATATATATATATATATATATATATATATATATATATATGTATGTATATATATATATATATATTAATGTTATAAATGCTACAATAACTAAATGCAAAAGTTTATCAAAAGCAGAGCAATACCAACTCATGATGACAAATCCAAAAGCTCCTACACTAAAAGGTCAACCAAAGACACGTAAACCGGATATTCCAACTAGACCAGTAGTAAACTTTCGTAACTCCCCTACTTACAAGGTATGTACATTTTTAAATAGCAAAATAAAAACCCTCATACATTTTGAAAATAATTACAGTATATCAAATTCAAGTAATCTGGCAAATCAAATTCGAGACATTCAAATTCCATTAAACTCTTTCTTCATTTCTTTTGATGTTAACAACATGTACTCAAACATTCCAAAACAAGATAAACAATTCAAATCCTAAAATATAATATAATAAAATTCAGTAAACTAGATATGAATGAAATTGACGATATCTTATCATTGACAAAATCAACTGTTAATCAAAATTATTTTCAATACAATAAGGACTTTTACAAACAAGAAGATGGGTTGGAAATGGAATCTCCTCTTTCAGGCTTTCTTGAAAAAAATATATATATATGCAACATTTAGAAAAGAACAAAATAATGAGTGACACTAATCCATTTAGAGACAAAATTATTTATTGGTTTAGATATGTGGATGATATATTATGTCTTTTCAATGGAGATGAGAACCAAGCAGAACACTTTTTAACAATTCTCAATTCTATATCACCAACAAAATTAAGTTTTCCAAAGAAATCCAAAAAGTCAGAATTAACTTTCTTGATATAAGTATTTCTAATCTTACTCAAAATCACTCATTTGAAATTTATAGAAAAACAACCCAAACAGATCTTCTAAATACCATCATCCTCTAACCATCCTTAGAAATACAAATTATCAGCATTTCACTCAATGGTAAACAGAATGTTAAATATACCAATGAGTGATGAGAATAAAAATAAAGAAATTAAAATAATATAATACCTAGCTGTCAAAAATGGATATCACAAATTGTAGACAAAATGATTAAGATGAAAACAAAGAAAATCAATAAAACCAACAAAATACTATCTAATCCTAATACTACAGAAATTCAAAAATATATATGTGTACCATTCAATACTAAATTAAACAAAGCTGTTCGAAAAACCTTTCAAAATTCAAAATTCTCCATCAGTCATTAAACAAGAAATAATACATTTAAACTTGAAAACAAAGTGAACCAAAATGATGACAAACAAGAATTATACAAACAATCTAGAGTATACGAAATTAACTGTAGTGACTGTGAAAGCTATTATATTGGGCAAACTGAAAGAAATTTTAATAAAAGGTTTAAAGAACACATACAAGCTTTGAAAACAAATAACACGTCTACATTAAAATCGAATTTCGCTGAACACCTATTGGAAACTGACCATAACTACACAAATATTGAAAAAAACATGAAAATTTTAAGATATCGAAAGGAAAGGAGAGAAATTAAACACAAAAGAAGAATTACATATCTATCTAAATTATAATAAAGATCCTCATAATATTTCAAATAGTAATCTAAAAAATAAGACAAATCCAATCTAAAAAAAAAATTAAAATATTAAATATAGATTACTAATAAAACAATTACAACTGTGTCATTTAAATTTAACATATGTTTAAAAGGTCCACATTTGTATATCTAATTGTTTATTATTTATTTAGAGGTTAATGTACACTGAAGATGGTTAAAAACCGAAACATGTCTATGTCAATAAAAGATTTTAAAAAGGTTTTAGTTACTTTTATTACATGAATACATTTTTATATACAGATAAAATTTGGTCAGGAAATAAATATTTTGTAACTAACAACGTTTTATATCAATTACAAGTAAACCTCATAATAAGGTTAATAAGGTCACCAAGAACTTTTGATAGCAATGCTGAAACAAGCTTAAACTTGGTACATAAATAATCCCATTAATATCTTAAATTATTTCATTTATCAACTTGGAGGGCATTTCATGTTTATATGGCTGTCAACCATTAACATTTTTTTTAAATAATCAATACTCCTTTATTTAGAAATCTAGATAAAAAATCTTTGTGAATATTTAACATATCCTAAACTATTTGGATTAAAACAGTTTTGTAAATCGAACAGTTTTCGATATATTGAGTACTACATGTAGATCACATTAGAAAAATTTAATATTGCTTTAATGTCTAAAATCTACCTACTTCTTAAAAATGAGCCGAGAGGACTATCTAAATCATTTATGACTTATAAAAATTAATGAGATATATTATGAAATATAATTTAAATTTTTTATAAATAAAATACTTATAGTTTTCTCCAGTCGTATTTTATTAACATACGACAAGCAGTTCTGATAATATAAATTTATAACAATTTGATCTATAGCCGCTGATGTCTCATTCTGCAGTATGTGACGATTGAAGGTCAGCTGCTGTACGTTGTTCATACTTACAATACTACCTGATATATACTTTGTTTTGTGCTTCTAACAAGACATAATTTATTGTGAATAGTACTTCCATTAACTGTAACAATTAAGTAATGTTTAAACAACTTAATAGGAAATTAACACTAGCAGTAAAATTAAATTTCACTTTGGATAGAAATCATGTATATCCAAAATATAGAAATCATTTATAGAAATCAAAATATAAAACATTTTAGTTATGGAAAAACCAATACTTCAACAAAATGTGTACTTTCGTGAAGGTGCTTTGGATTTTTCCACCAGTAAGAAAGAATAAACATCCAACAATACATCACCAACTCTATTACGAATTTCCAGTTTAATCGTGTAGCATATTGTTTAGTCTTTCATTATACAAAATTAACTACTCGGAATCTCAATATATAAAGTAGCATTTCAATTATATATATATATATATATATATATATATATATATATATATATATATATATATATATATATATATATATATATATAATATATATATATATATATATATATATATATATATATATACATTGTATTTAAATGGATAGATTGTTGTATTTTTGTCATTTTCAACTACTCGTTGATACTTTATTAATGATAATTTTACAACGAATAGAGATATGACGATAATTTTTAGACTTTTTTAAGTTTTAATTACCTTAAGTTTATAGAATATTGTTAATGTCATTAAACAATATTTCAAAATACAAAAATCTAATTACCAGTTGTAAAAATGTCTTATAGAAGACACAACACCAATCAGTTACCAATCTGAATAGACCACGTATACATGTTTATAACTCTCAGAGGAGCTTCATCATTATCATCATCACATCACTTCTATTATTCACACACAATCACAACGACATTGTGCTGTGAGCTGCTCAAGTGTATATTAAAGGCATCACATCTGGCGTGTAACATAACAAAACGTACTCTGTTCTAGATTTTGTTACACATGATATGTTACAAAATACATAAGCATTGTTGATTTTAGTATGAAGATCTAAAACCGTATTTAATTTTTACACATGAATTGTTTACTTGTGATAAAAATTAACAAATTTTCAATATTTTTTTTCTGTCTAAAATTTTCAATGTTAATAATAATTATAGTTTTTTGAAAGTTGAAATAATTATGGCTGAATAAACCTAATGAAACTTTTTTCAAAAATAAAAGATTTAAAAAACCCACTTACATGTTACTAACTAATCCACACACTTTAGTTAAGATACTATATATATATATAATGCAGAGATTAACACATTCAATATTCTGCATTCTCCGGTATTATTTAGACATCAAGGAAACTTTCAGTTCCTTGAAGAAGTCAGTAACATCAATTCTTTAAATGTCTATAGTATTATAATCACGTCATATATATGTCTGTCATTGCGTAGTCCATGTATTACTGGGTTTTGAAGAGCTTTTTTCGGGAATTAAGTAACTGTTAAAAACCTTCCAACCCACTTCAAATCAAGAAGTCAATTTAGTTACAAATCATTTCCTCTATTATGGTTTCAATGTTTTCAACTTTTACATTACTTAATATGTAGAATATCAGTAAGGTTCATACGGAAGAAAAAGTAAAATGTGTCATATGGGATTGCAAATATTAAGATATTACTAATATACGACGACTAGTTCTTAAATGTTAACACTTTAAAAAGTTAGATTATGAAAGTAAAAAAGTAGCCCATAATTATTAATGCTTCTCTAACTACAATATAACATTTTAACATTTTGTATCCCAAGTGGCACAATGTCTAGTTATGGACTGCTTAGAGGAGTCAGCAAGTATAAGGTCTGAAAGTGAACATTTATTACTATAATAGTATATTTTATTACAATATTCTTCACTTTATCACTAATTATTCTTGAAGTTACAGACGACTTGTATCACTTGCATCATTTGTCATTTGTGTCACTGAGTATTCTGCTAGCAAAGGAAATTCCAAATTCCACACCGTCCACTCTCCTCTGGAGAACTGAGGAATTTTAATTATGTTGCACACAATGGCAGCAGTGTTGATAAAAACAGACTTTTCTTTCATTAATCAATATATTTTAAATAAACTTTTTACAACTTAGCTGGAGAAGGTAAAGTTCATGAAGTATTATTAGTTGTATGTTTTTTTCAGGCTAATATCTTCTTTTCATTCAATTACATAAAGATATGTAATGCAAATATATTTTAATGTAAAATGAAGCGTATCAAAACTTAAACAGTCCAAATGAACGATGCACTGAAATTGTTTTCATCTCCCCGATATTATAATTTGTATCATAAAATGTTAATATTAAGAAGTTTTTTTACTGGTTAATTTACCAGTGGTACCAACTATTTATCTACTTAAATATTGATTTACTATAACAATAACACCACAAATAAAAAAACAACTCCACAAAACGAGGTTGGTGATAAATGACACCATTAAGGACTAAAGGGGATTTGTTCAAACCTTCAATAAATGAGATCATAGACCCGCCTCTCATACATCTCCTCTATTTATGACAGCCATTTATTTCCAGCTAACTCCCTCTATCACAACATTGTCTAGCAGATGTTGAATCCTTCACTTTGGATGTGTCGGTGATATATTAGGTGTTTTCTGTCATGTAGGTAACTAGATGACACCCCTTCCCTTCCCACTTCTTATGCTACCTCCCGTTCAGTTTCCCGCTTTCTGCATTACAATGTTCAGTGTTTATTAAAGTCTGGTAGATAACTGTTCTTTGTTTGAAGTTTATTTTTGACGATGGACAGGTTTTTTCCGGACATTTGCCATCGTTCAGTGAAAAAATCAGTAAAACACCGTTTCGAGATCTGCAATCTGATATCTTCTTCAGTTAAAAAACTAAACTAATACATAATATTACAAACTAGGTTAAAATAAACAAATCATACCAAAGCGTTGTGACACGCCTAAGTCAAGAATCACAACCACCATGTTTTCTGTCAACTCAACTAACTCTAAAATATGCACTTATTAAAACAATATACACAACACTAATCATTAAAACTGAACTACAGAATACAGGTTACAATACGTCTGCATTCGTCTACCAAACAACTGCAAGTATCCAATATAGATATATAGATGGGAAAGTAACCACAAAAACCCATGTTTATATAATGAAATATGTTTGTCATGACCTTATCAATAATGTGATATAATACTATCCAAAGATTTAAGCGTCATTATGTATGAGAAATCACAAGAAATAATAAACACTCACTATTTCGTTATGGTGTTGTAATTATACAATTCTGTAAAAGAATTTCATAAACACAACAAAACAAGGATTTCATTGTTAAGCAACATTAATAGGTGTTTACATACCAAAGTTGTGTAATAAAGAGCTGTACTCATTCTCTCAATAATCCATTCTTCTTTTTAGTATAATTTCTTGCTCCTCGTTCAAATTTGCAAACTGACATAACCACATCCGACTTTCTATTAATTTATACATTGTCCGCTACGTCACGCAATACGCAATAAGTGATAATAACACTAGATTATCAATAACACTACTCTTAGAGTAATATATTCCTACTAAATATAGACAATAAGGATAAATTGTAAAGATTAATAAAATATAATTTAATAATAGCTTTAGTTTTTAACAGAATGAAAATATAATTATAAATTGCAGACAACAAAGTGTTGTAGAGCCCACAGCTATTTTAAGTTCACTACGTTATCAACAGTCGTGAAGTTGGGTTGTATATAATTTAACAAAGGCCACTCCAAAAGATTTGAAAACTTCTGTTTACTCAAGTCCTTTCTTTACCGTTTAGTCTTTCTTAACGGAACGTCTTAACGAACTGCGATACATATAATCAGATACGTAATATTTGGGGTGTACTGTAATTCCCTACTAACTACTTGTGATTCTTACCCAAAAGTAACCCATTACTAAAAGTCGTTACTATTGTACATTCTATTGTAGTAATGTAGACAACAGATACTTAGAGACAATATAGAAACATGTTTATGCCACACAAAGGAGCTTCATTATCATCACTTCTATTATTCAAACACACGATGCTATTTAAACCACTCAGGTGTAATGTCCTTATAAGCTAATGTGCCGACTAAGACCATGTATTGTATAAACTTGTTGTGTTTTACATCGTATTACAAAATGAATATATACCGAGTTCAATTACTTTGATGTAATAGCGTATTGTAAAACAGCGTTCCTAAAATATAACACCTACCAATTTCAATAAAATCTATAATCATTTTTGTACCAAATACGCATGTTTTGGTTTTGTAAGCATTAAATGAAGAAAATCTGCGTTGTATTTCGTTCAATTTAAAAGAGTAATTGGACTACCTATACATCACTTATTATTTACGACTAGGTAAAAGCTTTCTAACAGTAAATCCATCATGTGAAATCATCAAGGTCCGTTAGTTAAGGAAGGAAGTAAGAGCTTCTTAAGTTATTTTTATCAAAATTGGCTCCAAATTAAAGTTTTACCTTCATTAAAATCGTCAGAATGCTGTTCTCTCGGTCTCCCACGTGCAATTTGATAGATTGCATATCCTTTAAATTTTGAGTTGGTCTCTATCTCCCAGTCTTGGAAAATTTGTAGGAATTGAAACTTGTCAAAATCAAAATTTCAAGTGATAAAAAACTAGGACAATTTGTTCTAACATTACTCTCAAAAAAACCATAATAAAGCTATAAAACATAACATCAATATATGTAATGTTTCGTACCTTTAAATTCTAAATTAAAAGTTTGTACATAGGTTTTTTTATTTATAGGATTAAAAAACTAAAATATTTAAATGAAATTCTTGTGAGATAATAAATATTTACGTAAAAATACATCTTAAAACAAAAATATAATCGACAAATGCTTTAAAATCCATTCCATATTTGATGTAATGATAGTTTTGAAAAATGTAACGGTGTATTTTTTTGGAAAATGACGAGATTTTTATTTCCTACTAATACTATGTATGATTGCTTAGTGAGTAGATGTATAAATATCTTTTCCCTTTTACGTCTCAAATCCTACTGGAACGGTTGAATTTTAAAAAGTATTGATTGAACTTTCACACTTTTTTTAAATATGGAGGGAAATATTTCTGACAGTAACTCCATCATGTAAAGATCGTAAATTCCCGTAAATAAAAGAAGAATAAAGAAGGAATTTAGAGCTGCTTAAATTTATTCTATGTAAGATGATTTTTATTAGAGTTTGTAGTTTAATTCCGAATGTAGCCTTTGGAATGTAAGTTATACGTTACGTATCCTTTAGATTTGAATTGTACTCTATCACCCATTTTTGGGAGAGTTGGAGGATTTTGAAACATATTAAAAATTTCATGTAAGATGAAACTTTCGGGACGCTTGTAGATTGTCATAGTCTAACAAACTACGTTAGGCTATAGAATATCTATACACGTAAAATGTTGTTGTTTTAGATTCTAAATACATATTTAGTACATATTTTTATTCAAATGTTATAAATAAAAATAGTAAAATTAAACAACTCTTAACACAATACAAATCAACATTAATATACACATTCATGGCAAAAATATAATCAATAAATACTTTTAAAATCAATGCCAATTTTTGCTTTAACTTCAGTTCTTTGGAAAATGATGACAACTAAATTTACCATTTCCTACCAATACTATGCATGAATGCTTGGTGAGTAGATGTATGTATGGCTCTTTCACCAGCCAAATCATGCTTAAACGGTTGAGTTGAAATTATGTTGCATTAACAAATTTTAACACCAGAATAAAATATAAATCCATTTTTCATTTTGAATGGTAGCCCTATACCTAATAATTCTTTGAAATGGACAAGATTTTGAAAATTATAGAAGTAATTTAGGTTCAAACTTTACTACAAGTATCCAAATCGAAGTGCACATATTCTTGTTATTGTAACCTGGTCTGATATTACAAGAGTAGTACAGCAACACAATAGCAACCTGGATCAAAGAGTAGTCACAAATTGGTATTGTTCCCGACCACAAGTACCCTTTGTGTTAGAGCCGTCTCATACGGACAATGCGAATGTCTCTTATGGCGATTGGCGTATTGAACCAGGAAACTACTTCAAAAACCAACCTTTTCGTTTCAATTTTTCTGTTTTGTTTTTTTTGAAAAATATTCTGATTTTATTCCTTTTTTGTTTCTTGATTTCTTTATTATTTCAACTTTTTAACAATTTAATGTCATTGTATAAATTTGGTTTTTTTTTTACAGACATATTTACTAATCTAGCTTCTTCATCGATAACATTTGATTATAATACAATTTCAAAGAAGTTAAATAGTTATATTTTCTTGTGATAAAATTATGTTTTTGTCCATACGTTGATAGTACGATTTAGGGTAGTATTCCTTAATTTCCTAGGTTTTGTCATATCCAATCCTGTCCGACAATCTATATTAACCTAATTTAGTTCATTATTATAGAGTAGGTTAGCTGTGATATACTGCTTATACAGGATTAGTTTTTTTAATTCACAAAAAAAAATATTTCCCCCATTTATAGTAATTAAAAGTATGTGTTTTAGTTTGAACAAAACGCCAAATTAAAAAAAATACTCACCACAATGCAGGTACAACGGGTGAATAATGACTAAAGTTATAACAACACTGTTTCGTGTAACTTCAGTTAATATACAAATGTTACAGTTAATATACTTACAGTAGTGTTACAAAATGTAATTTCCAAAACAAACTATACTGTTTACCTGGCGTAAATTTATTTTATGTAACAGAACGTTATTATTGTTTGAGACGACGTCTCTTTAAACTATTCAATGGCTATAGGTTTCTATTCAAAACTACGAATTCATTTTGTTTCCTTATCGTGGTGCGAACTGTTTTCATTATCAACGGATAATTATTTAATTTCGTAATAGACTGTAAATTCCGTGTAAACTGCTAGTGTAATTTATGAGCAAATCCAGCAATATGATTGTATAAACAGCCTTCCTATTAAATTCCATTCTTGTCATCCATTAAAATTAAATTTAAAAACTGAGTACAGAAGTCATTGAGTGAATCTTTTATTAAAAGTATCTCTTTCAAATCTCGAATTTCTCTCTATTATTTAATGGTATTTTATTAAATAGCTCTAATAACTTCAGTTACAATTGAAATATTTTGCACAAGTGAGTCAATCCTAAGACAGAGCTCTTGGATGTAATAAATGGTGGCATTTACAATAGTTCATTGAAATCCCATTCAAATAAAACAGTGAAACAAAAGCTTCCATGCGTACCGTGACCTTTATAAAAAGTATCTTACTTTCAAGGATGAATAGTAAGAAACAATTACTTTTACGTTACTTTTAAATTTAAATGTGTGTAAATTATTGAACGTATTATTCTTGACTTGCCAGGCGATTAAAGTTATGTTTATTATCTGCTGGTTAAGTCAAATAGGAGTTTTAAAGATCAGTGGAGCTTAATCTGAAGGGATTTTCTAAACAGAAATAGGCCTATTTGTTAACCAGGGACCCTAAAAATGTGAATATAAAATTTCAGTATGATCGGTCTAGTAGTATTTATGTGTTTGAGTAACACACGCACACAAACTCTCAGAGAGACAAATTAGATTTTTATAATAATAATTTAAATTATTATTATAAAAATAATATAAAGCCCACAATAGCAGCCGCCATTAGTAACCAAATTCTTTACGAAAATTAGGATAGGCATTTTCAAGTAAATAGCAAGTTTACGTTTATTGTCCGGGCCAACTTAAATGAAGAAGATGGGGAAACAATGAAACTAGGCGCCAATTCGTTCAATGGACATTGGCAAAAATGTGCATAAACTTTCTATCTAAACTCAGACCTAAAAACATTTACAACGTAGTAAAATGTACTTCAATATCAGCGAACGCATTGTTACATGTAATTTTATAGAAGACATTTCAGTTATTTTCAATCTGTTATATTTCCTGCAGATTAAAACACGTGTTTTAATGATGTGATGCCGTTGCATTATTATAGATAAACTAACACTGAATTGTTTTTTTACTAAACGTAACAAGCCAGTTTTTCATATTAAATCGTGTTTTTCTTTCTACTTTTAAATTATAAATTTTATGTTCAAAATTCTAGCACATTCTATTTATTAAATGCTATTAAAGATATCAAGTTCTTCATGTTAAGTTATCGTGGGGGATGATCAACTGAAGCCTGCGCACAGGCTGAATACCCATGCAGGCTTTATTCCTTATTAATTATTTAGGTAATATCTTAACTAGATAACTAGTAAACTACTGTTTTCAAAACAATTCTGTTTAGTGCTTTACTATTGTCATTTTAAGTGTATTTCATGTACAGTTTATGGAATAAACATTCATTCATTCATTCATTCAATTAAAACAATAACCGCGGAATTACAGTCATTGTATTTGTTTCCTTAATAAAAAAGTACAAGTATATTTTCCTGCCACGTGTTTGTTTTCCATTTCATGATCACTCAAAATATATACTTTGTTGTTTCATGTTTGTATTTTGAATAGTATCTTTGTTCTATTATTAGGAATAAATATATTTAAATACTGTTTTGAAATACTTTGGGTTAGAGACTCAAGTGTCAAAACTTAACAACGTTTCTACGCAGCTCACAGACAGTTTCTATAGTTAAAAGCAGATGTCTGTGAAATACGCTTGATTAATATTTACATGCTACATTTATTAAGTAACAGTGCGTTCACATTGTTTACAGTGTTATCTTCCCTTCAATGGGATATTTCCGGGAATTTAGTAAACTGCATCAGTGCAAAGCAGGAATTCCGGTCACATATGATTAGATATGATAGGTAAGCTCTACATCTCCGGCGTATTGGAATGAAATACGTGCCTCTGAGAGATTGGAAAACTTCTGTGCTATCGTTGGTTCTAATATAGTTTTGGCTCTGCAAGATCGTCGCTCTAAGTTTCTAAGATCGTTGGTGTAAGTGGATATTTTTTTTAGAATTAAATTGTCTGCTTTAGAAGCTTTTTTAAATCTTCTAGGAGGGCTATTATTAAGTAAAAAACCACAATAGTCCTCATTATGCTACATCAACCAATGAAAAATTAAAATCTGAAAAGGTACTTTATAGAAAAACTTTTCTTCAGTATGGTCGTTGTGAATAAAAACTGCGAAGTCTCGCGTCTTTTTAGACTCTGGCTGCTGTAAGAGCCTCCACTTTATTGGTTACGGGAGCACAATTAAGTGGGTTTTTTACATCTTTTTTTACAATTGTTTCCCATCTACATCTTGTTTTTCTTTTAGGCAGATCCACTTGACTGCAAGACATTGAATTGTTTTTTTTTTTCGTGGTCTTTTATCCTGTATATACACATCCGGAAATATTTTACTTGTACTATTTACAATTCTATTTCTACATATTGGTCCCCTTTTGGGCAGATCCACCTGACTGCAAGACATTGAATTGTTTTTTTTTTTCGTGATCTTTTATCCTGTATACACACATCCGGAAATATTGCACTTGTTCTATTTACAATTCTACTCACTCAAGCACATTAAATACACATCCAATACCACAAGTGATGATCCTTAATCCACAAATCTTTACAGAAGTCAAAACGAATCTTCGTAAGAGGAAGTTTGAAATTTGTATCAATTTTTCAGTTACGTCTTGAAAAAGGGAGTAGGTAGAGTAAAATTTTCATTGAACATGTTTCTTATAAAAAGTTTTAATTATTATTTTGTTTGTTATTATAATATTTCAGTGATATTTTTGTAAATTGGCAAGTAATGTCGAGCCATTAGTTAAGCAGTGTCAATTGAGTAAGACAGTAGCATTTTGAACGTTAGCAGTCAAAATTTAAAGAAACATTTTTAAAATTCTCAGATTAAAACATTTACACAAATTACTTACTTGTGGAATTGACGTGTTCGTCTTTTGATTTTTTTTTGTTTCTATATAGAGATGCTTGGCCTCTTTTTTCATAAAGACTATTACGATTTAAAATAATTAGATCTTAATGTAACTGTATAAGTTATTTTCTCAAGCATTCGTTTTAGTTTTACATTTTGTGTTTTACGCAATCGTGAAAGATTAACACACACAAATTCACAATTTAAAAATTACATTTTTGTTTATAAGATTTAAATATAGCTAAATTGATTGAACAAAGCATTCATGGGAGAATTTTTTATTTAGAAAATAACTGACTTCCTTATATTTTTCTGACTTGATGTATTTAAGTATTTTTAACTTCAGAGCGCAAAAACATTACCCAAAGATAATTTTGTTTTAGCTTGTAGTCACAGATCTCCTCTGTTTTAAATTTATTATGATTTAATTATTGTTTTGACTTCTGTATATACGAGTTGTATTTATTTCATTAAGCGTACTAAATATATGCACATACTGTGCTCTGCAGAAATCTTATTAAGTTGGAAAAAATAATGTATATACTCGTATTATAAATATCATTGATAGAAGGGGGTTTTAATTTTTTGTTGTTGTCTATTTCATAATAAGAGCTATTTTTAATCCTAGAATCTAAATAGTCCTTGATATGATACATTTTGTGTGTGTATGTTTATGTATGTATAATTTCCATTTGAAGCCAGAAATAATTGTTTTTATTATTATTAAAAATGTTATGTTATAATCTGTAGGTTTTTTTTTATTCAAGAATGTCTTAGGTCTCTTTATGAATTGTGAAGCAGTTTAATTTTTAATAGTATGCATTCTCTAGGCACGAATTATGCACGCAGTTTATTCATGCCATTAGTACCAAGGACATATAGTAGGGGCCTATGTTCTAAATATAACGAGATTTATAACGAAATAGTTTATAATAGAATCAATTCTGTGTATCAGAGTGTGAGAATGAGTACTATACTAATTTAAGGGGCATCGTTTCGCGGGGTGGTAAATCAAACAAGCGTTTTCAACCAAATTGTATTTTTTTGTTTGTTTTGTTTTTTCCTTTCATTTACTTGAGTGGGTTCGGATATTCCCGTTCATGAACGAAGATCATAATCTAATTGACGGTTATAGAAGAATCAGCAGTGTTTCTATAAATAATATACTCAGCCATAACTCGTTTAACGAATTTCATATCGGGGGGTTTAATATATTGCCTTTAAACATAAGAAGCTATGGTAAAAACTTCGACAGCTTATTAGTTTATTTGGAAGCCATTAAAGTTATTTGGGATATCATTGTTTTAAAGTGAAACTTGGCTTGATGAAAATGGGGTGGGGATCGAGCTTGAGGGGTATAAGTGGTACAAAACCACAAGAGGTGCCAATCGGAATGATGGTGTGTGTTAGTGTAATGTGAGAGAGTGTGTTTGTGGTGTGAGTGTGCAAGAGACGGAGCTGGGCGGTGTGCATGGCCTACTGTGCGACTTTACTTATAACAATAAACAATTCCAACCTACTGGCGGTGTACAGAACTCATGATAACGATCTTGACGACTTTACTGCTGCGCTCAGTGAGCACTACTCCCGCCTTACCAAAACCAAAACGTATATACTTATTGGTGACCATAAACGCTAACATTTTGACACCTGACAACAAGACCGAAAGATACTTAGACGTACTGTATGAATGTGGGTTTATATGTGGCATATACAATCCAACTAGAGAGGCGGGGGCCAGTCTGACTTTGTCTTGACCATATTTTTATTAAACACGATAATTTTGACAGTTTACAAACATCAGTGATCGAGACTAGTATTACTGACCACTATTGTACTGCCCTGAGTATTGAAATGCCAAGACAAATTCATAAGACTCCTAGTGAAACTACTATCATTGACAAAAGGTTATTTAGTAATTTAACTTAGGAAACTGCGACTGGACCTGTGTCACAAATATCACAGACGTCTATGTTTGTTCAAACTTATTCTTACAAATTTTAAAACAGTTTTACTGAAAAATCGAAGAAGATTCTTACAAATGAGAAGCATAGACTAAAAAAAATTAAACTATGGATTTCGGAAGAGTTTGGTAAGGGGCATTAGAAAAGGTGATAAAGTAAGCAAACTCCTCAAAAAACAGCCGTTCAATCTGAATCTAAGAGAATACTACATACAATTGAGAAACAGATTGAATTCGCAAATTAAATCAGCAAAATTTTAACTATTACAGATCAAAAATTATCAGTAGTAAGAATAATCCGAAACTTTTTTTGGCAAATAATAAATGAATTATCTGGGAGGGTGAATAAAAAAAACAGTTTCCCCATTACACAATTTACAGGTGATAAAACCATGAACTCGGACTCTGACGTGAAACTGCAGTGTCGACAGGTGGCTGAAGAATTTAATAATTATTTTGCACAAGTAGGTTACAATTTAGCTCGGGCTATTGACTCGAGCGGTCCACCTGTCGTTGATGACAATGACTATACGGTTAACACAGAATTCATAATTCACAACTATCACTGAGACAGAACTTCACCGGTACGTTACTAGCATGCGTGGTGGCTCAGCTCCGGGGTATGATTGTATATCCGCGTCCCTCTTGATTGAAAATTATCATTTCCTCTGCATTCCGCTTCTTCACATAGTTAATTTAAGTATACCGTACAGGCAAAATATACAAGACGTTTTCACAAGATCGCCAAAGTCATTCCATTATTTAAAGCGGATGACGTTACCCTGATGTCAAACTACAGACCGATTAGCCTGTTAAGTGTATTTTTCCAAAGTCTTGGAGAAGGTAGTTAAAGACCAATTAGTCACTTATTTAGGAAGAGAATGATAATATTAAGTGACTGTCAATTCGGGTTTAGAAAATCTAAAAATATCGCAGATGCTTTTTTTAATATCTCTAGGAGTCTGAACGAAGCAATAACATCTAACAAAAAATATTTATTGGCATTCCTCGATTTAGCCAAAGCATTTGATTCCGTTGATAGATACAAATTACTCCAAAAATTAAAATTAGTTGGAATAAAAAAATAATTCATTTAATTGGTTTGATATTTATCTCGAAAATCGTAGGCAAATAACCACAATTAACGGAATCAATAGTAATCTGGCATCTGTAAATTGTGGAGTAATCCAGGGTAGCACTTTAGGACCTATTCTGTTTTTAATCTATATAAATAATATTTCTAAAATTAGAATTTTCTGGTAAGCTTTCACTTTTTGCAGACGATACTGCTCTATTTTTTGAGGGGTCCAATTGGGAAGAAGTTTTCCAAAAAAGCGCATAGTGACCTTTATCTAATAAAAAAATGGTTTGATCAAAATTTGCTTTCCTTAAATATATCTAAGTCTAAATTTATGCCTATTGCCCTGAGAGACAGCAGTGACACTCCCATTAATTTAATTAAACTACAAACTACACACGTGTGGTAATCCCACAAGTCTGGTTTGTCATTGCGGATCTTTAGAAAGGGTTGATAATTATAATTATTTAGGGGTTATATTGGGACAACAGAATGAATTCATCTGCACATGTTCACTATGTTTAATGGTAGACTTCGAAAACTCATTTATGCTTTTCGTCAACTGCATGACTTTTTAACTTTAGAAGAAATAAGAGTAGCTTATTTCGCATATGTTCAATCGCTTTTAGAGGGGGGGATCATAATGTGGGGTGCTAGTTATAGAAGTATTTTAAATCCACTGTTTGTAACTCAGAAAGCAATACTTAAAGCAGCACTGGGAAAAATAGGCATTACGCATCGGAGGCGCTGTTCAACTCGAAATGGATGTTTTGGATATAAGACAGCTGTTTGTTAGAGTAGTAGTTGTATATATTTTCAAAAATTACAGAAGTATATTCGAATTTCCGAATCACTATTACGCAATAAGAAATTTTACATCCTCCATATTTACACCCAGGCTAAATAGAACTTTTTCAAAAACAAATACATTTTATGTTTCTCACATTATTTATAGAAATTTACCAGAATTTCTCAAGGATATGTTTTTGTATAAATTATCAACTTATAAAATAAAAGTAAAAAACTGGTTAAAAAGTGGTGGTCGGTGACTATATGGAAAGGATTATAACATCTGATTACAGACTTTAATGTCCAAAATTGGATTACAGGATGGGAGCGTGCTTTTATATTTGTGATCGCATGGTGATAGTTTTGTTGTGTGTGTGTGTGTGGGTGTGTGTGTGTGTGTGGGGGGGGTGTTGTGTGGGTTCGTGCGTGTGAGTGTGAGCGTGTGGTGTTGGTGGCTGTGGGGGGGGGGGGGGGTGGGGGGGGGGGGGGGTGGGGGGGGGGGGGGGTGGGGGGGGGGGGGGGTGGGGGGGGGGGGGGGTGGGGGGGGGGGGGGGTGGTAAGATTATATTTATTTTTATGATATTTAAGGCGAAATCTAAACATTTATGAATGGAATAAAAAGAGGACAACATGAAGCTTTCCTAAGCTGTAGTCAGGATCGAATTTTGAATTAACATTAATTTAGAATATGAATAAAAAAAATAAATTCATAGCTACATTTACTGTTAAAACTAAAATACACATTGTACTTCACTGTTTCTAATCACCAAATAGGCCTACTTGTTGCGTAAAATTTTCTCAAAGATTAAAATAATATTTTATAATGGCAAGATTAAATCGAGTTTATTAAGGTTGTTAAGTCTAACTGTATGTCAAAAATCAATTTTCAACTATTTATAAGCCTATAAAATCTACACATTTTGTCCTAAACGTGTGGAATAATTTTATAAAACGTTAAAAGTAAAACTGGGACTAAATTGATTTTAATACCATAAAAATCTAAAGTTCCTTTCAATATAATATAATCTTTAATGCCAAATTTGGTCAAGATCAGATAATAATGGGGGCGTCATATTTAAATTTCAACTAGATGGAATGTATTGTAAATTTTTACACGAATGGGTTTAGAGAAAAAGTTTGTGTTTGTAATCATTTTAAGGATTGACAAATATTTAGTAATTTAATCAATAAGTGATTTTTAAGAAAAGCTTTAATGGTTTCCGGTAAAACAGAGGAAACTATGACTATTTACTATTTTACACCTCCGTGATAAACGGATGAACGTCGATATCCGTCCATTCATTTGCTTACGGCTGATACTAATATTCTCAAAAGTATGGAAGGACATTTTTCTAAACACTTCTCTTTGGCTATCAGTTAACGACTTATATGAACATTATAACACTTCTATTTCATAGGAATGATATGTATGCTGTATGTATGATATCAAATACTGAGTGCCGACCGTTTAGTTATGAAGTTATGAGGTATACAAAAGGGTAAGTTTGATATAGACGCCACATAGTATGCCTATATGCTATATGTAAACAATGGCGGGTCTAACAATTAAAAAAAAATCCACTCCTTTGAAGGCAGGGTTGGGTAAAATGGGTGATGGGCAGTATAATGTATAGGATTATATAGTGAAATTCTTTCATCAAAATACAGCAATGGAAATAGGAATAGCTTAAAATATTTGAATACAACTCTTGTTTAATGTCCAAACTTGAAAAAGTTTACTCATAACACTACTAAACTACACGCAATAAACTGTTAGAAAAGTTTTAGTCACTCCACTAGAAACTGCAGGCAGTATTTTAAAATATAGGAAATTTCGTAATAATACCAAAATAAAAAAAAGGCTTAACAATACACTGTAATAACTTTACAGTATGTATACGAATGAAGCTCCAGAGAGTAATTATTTATTAATTTATGATGTAAGGAGATAGCATTTAGTAACTTGTATCTTTCATGTATAGTCTACTAAAACCGTCCATATTTTTATTTTTAAGTTTTTATTTTGGCCTTGGAATATCCATTTTTTCTGTCTCTAACAATTTTACCAAAACTGTGGTCACACATTTCTTTAAACTTCTAAAATATTATTCCAACCAGCAGTCCTACTCGCCACGTTATTAGGACTAAGTATGTATTTTTTTTACATTTTCCGTTTACAGAATTTCAAAATCTAAAGATATAAACGCTGTAAACAATTCCTACTGCTGTTGAATTTCAAAAGCTTGAAAGTTTATATTTAAAGTGGTACATATGCTTCAATTATATAAATATACAAGAAATTGAGTATTTATGTCATCACATGCAATAAATCACTGGTAAAAGTAAGTCAACAAATGGATATCGATATATAATAAAACCACTGATTAGCAATTGATTTGACTAGATTATTTCCAAAATTAAAAATGTATATATAAAAGTCCAAATATACTTACGGATAATACAATTAGTAACCTAACATTGCATCACTGTGGTCGTTAAGATGTGAAGATCATTAACATGAAACGGACACCGTGAACATTCAGTATTGTATTGTATATTGTATTCGTAATCACAAAGGTATGTTACGTGTGTGTTGTTTATTCGAGTACAAACTACAGAGTCACAACATTTAATAATATTTAATTTTTTAGTTTTACACTTTCAGATAATCGGTACAGTATATCTGAAGTTTGTTGACTAGAGAGATGCGGTACAATAGACAATACTCGTATATTGTGTACAAAAGTACTTCTCAATGGTAAACGCTACAAATTAATTTCAGTTATAACTAACCATCAAGCACTATTTTAAAAGTGTATATAAAGCGAAACAAACCTTAAAATCAAATCTATTAAGGTATAATTAATCTGAGTTATGAAACGCGCCTGCAGGTGAACGACGCAAAACTACTTCCAGCTGCACGCGGCAATGGATGTCCAACTGCTGGTTTAGACTGTACTCCTGGACTCTATGCCACTGGACTTACTGAGACTGCTGTATTTTAATAATATTTCAGAACTGGACTCAGTGATACCTGGACTTTATGAAACTATGTTATATTTTAAATTAATATTAGAGACCTGGACTTTGTGAAAACTGGACTTTATGAAACAAGCACTTTATTTAATGTAGTTTTTTGCTGGAAATTCAGAGCTGGACTTAATGAAAACTGGACTCAATGCAACCCTCCCGTGGAGGCTGATAGGATATCACTAGTTAATTCTATCCTTGATTAATCAAGGAAATCTGTTGACTGGTCTCTATTACTGACCTTAGTGGGAGACTTAGATTGTCTTTGATAAGAACACAGCATGAAACAATTAAAAACGTGCAGGAGCACTTGTTTCAATAATGTTTAGGGATTATTAGGTGTACTTAATGTTATTGTCAAAACCAATAATATATTTCATTATAATAGCTTGTTTTTTTTAATGTACAAAACTCTAAGTATGCAAATTTTCATAAAACTCATACTACGGTCATAAGCATTATAATACGAACAGTCACATCCACTTGACATTAGTACATTTTTTATGAACAATATTTTTTTGCCGAAAACACACTATAAAATATTATACAAAATTTTCTTAAGTTTGGCTGCAAAAAAATACGTTGTGCCTAGGCATGTCTGGAATCGTATAAAGTAGCTATTTCCTTATTTGACTCGAAATGAACGAATGTATTTATCTACAGATTGTTTATTCAAGCCTATTTTAATAATAAAGAGGACATTCAAACAAACCTAAGTTTTTATATAACCGTTTAAAAACAAGTATTTTACAGATTTTAAATAAGCCTGTTGCGCGTCTTTTTTCTTTGTCATAAGTTAAAATGTGCATAAAATATGCGTTAGTCGTTCTCAAACAAAAAAAACCACTTTGGGAATATTTGACTACACGGAAATCTTTCTAAATCCATTCCATCTGCCTACAGTGAGATATAATATTTCAAGACTCTAAGTGGGGTTGTGCCAGACTTCTCTTCCACTTTATAAGAGGACGACATCAAAGAGATTGACCGCTTAAATAACCCCGCTTTGGCAAAACCAATAGAGTCAGCTCCCTTTGCTTCTGTAAACTGCTTGCTCTGGAGAGAATAATTTTCCAAAAGTCTTCTATATCCTCACTTCTTCCTGACAAAAACTAACTGTAATGTAGGTCACTCTTTGAAGAAAATCAAACTCCATTGGCAATTTTTAAATCACAACAGGTTTAATTCCAAAAAGATTTAAAACACACATATTATTATTTGCTTTCAAATATGTTTAAAATATATAATATTAATAATATGTATTAATTACTAGCAGCTACCCGCGGCTTCACACGTGAGTATTCAAATTCTAACTTCAGTATATTTAATTCTTGGTCAAAGTACTTACGTCGTAATTAATGGAGCTCTATAATAGTTTTCAAGTAGGCTTATAAAATATACTGGTACACGATATATTGGTGTTCACGTTTAAGAGTCTCAGAGGTTAAGCGTCATTCCGAACGGCGGATATTAGATGTGTGCAGTAGCATTTCCGATTCGAATGAATTATATTTCCGTCGCTGACAGTTGAGTTTGCCTTGTTACCTCGATCATGAAAATATATTTAAGTCTCGGAAACCTACTTCCGAGCTAAGATATCTCCTGTGCTATAATTTAGTTTACCCTGTTGCTCCAATTACGAATAAACATAGGGAACATACGTAAGGCTAAAAGCCTACTGTGGTGGAAAGTATCTATTTCGGCCATATAAATTCACTTCCGATTTAATGTATTAATGACGCTACAATTATTGAGTTTACCGTATTGCCCTGATAAAGAAATCAAACACGTAGGCTTCAAATGACTAGTTTTGTCAAAAAAATCTACTTCCGCCACTTAATTGTGTAATATCCTATCGTTATAAGAGGAAGAGTGGAAAAAATAAAACATAATTTCAGTTAAGGTAAGGTACGGTAAGAAATACTAGATTTATCATATTTTTCCTACATTGGCTGTTTCAAGGAACACTCTAACTGTACTGTTATGAAGAAAACAGGATTAAACAGTGATCAGCTGTTTAATGTGAAGTAAATTGGAAATGTGTTTCTAATATTCCAGGGTTCGAGAGGCAATTGCATTGCATAAGTATAAAACTTGCTTTTTCTAGAAATCGAACACATTTTCGCTGAGATAGTGAGATGCCGGTTCGATTACTCCACCGATCGTTGGCCCAACGACCCAAACATTAGTTTAGTTTAAAATAAGAGGGTCGTTGGCCCAACGATCAGTGGTGTAATCGGACTGATTTGTTTTCATAAAGTGAAACATAACTAAAATGGGCCGTTGGCCCAACGAACCGTATTTACAATTTAAACAGTAAATTTACAATCAAGGTTCGTTGGCCCAACGATCAAAAATTTACTTACAAATATTAATAACGTATATGGTTCGTTGGGCCAATGACCCTATTGGAGTAACAAGTTAAATTGTAGAATGCAGGTTCAATTACACCACTGTTCGTTGGGCCAACGACCCGTTTTATAATTTATAGAGGTTCGATTACTCCACCGATCGTTGGCCCAACGACCCAAACATTAGTTTAGTTTAAAATAAGAGGGTCGTTGGCCCAACGATCAGTGGTGTAATCGGACTGATTTGTTTCATAAAGTGAAACATAACTAAAATGGGCCGTTGGCCCAACGAACCGTATTTACAATTTAAACAGTAAATTTACAAATCAAGGTTCGTTGGCCCAACGATCAAAAATTTACTTACAAATATTAATAACGTATATGGTTCGTTGGGCCAATGACCCTATTGGAGTAACAAGTTAAATTGTAGAATGCAGGTTCAATTACACCACTGTTCGTTGGGCCAACGACCCGTTTTATAATTTATAGAGGTTCGATTAGTCCACTAGGTCGTTGGCCCAACGACCCGATCAAATAAAACATTGCATTTCAAATGAAAAGGGTCGATTACTCCACTGACCGATTAGTCCACTATGGACAAGGGCAGGCGGTATGGCAGCCGCTCCTCCTGCACTGTAGTAATTTTATCTTCATTATGAGCATGAATACATTTGATGAAAATATAAATATATATAACTATAAATGTTATTATAAATTATATATTAATTAAATGCAGGTATGAGGTAACTTGTACATTATTAATTTTTTTGTCGGTACAGAAAAAAATTACATTGGTTAATATAAACGTAATATATTTTTAGTTATAAAATTTTATTCTACATCATTGACGTGACTAAAACAAATATATGTTTATATAAAATTTGTATAAACGGCAAAATCGTGATTTAATCTTTATTGAAACTACATTAGTATCGATTTTTTATCATATACATATACATGTACAAGTAAAAGAACTGGCCAAATCTCTTCAAAAAGCCAATGTATAATGTTCTGAAGCATTTAAACATTTTCGTGTATCTGGTACATTTCTTCAGATGGATATAAACTACATTTACAGTATATATTAAAGGTAACTATCAATCATTAAAGCTTCATTGAGAATATGTTGCCAACTTTAAAATAGAAGCCTCTGAAGAAGTAGGCCTAATGTTGATCATTAATGGAATGTAACAGAAGGCATTACATTATCCTATACCGGGTATTCTATATGAGGTAATCTATAAACGTAATGCAGCTCAATCAAAGTATCGTAAGCAAAATATAAAACATTTATATTTCATAGAAATATTTTTATGAATAAACTGGTATAAACAATCTGCACTAATTCTTGATCATTTAAAATATATTTTTATTTAGATTTTATCTCATATATTTCCAGTATCGATTTATTGTGGCCAAACAATAACACATCGTTAAATAGTGTAGATTTATTGCATAATTATTTTCTATATCAATGAATAAGTGTTTGTATGAAGGAGGAGTCCAGATATAGTTTATAAAAGTTATTCATTATAGATTATTTCAAAAGAATATCCATCTTATTGAAATTATTTAAATTGAATTAATTGAATAATTCAGCTAACACAATAACGTCCTACCCAAAACCTCAGTCAACCTTAATTATTTTATGTCACAGGCAATGTAGTAATCGACAAATACTATATTTTCTTCTTTATGTATAAATCTTGTGTTATATTTTTCCATTGTGTGTCTTGTTATGCTGTTTGTATTTTATAATTTTTGACTCCAAAGATTTAAGATTGCAAATTAAAATTATTACAAATATCTTTAAGTGAAAGTGGTTCATCTATCGAACTACACATAACGTTCGTTTAAAATTGCATTCTTGTGTAATAATATGTTAGTAACCTGTGTCAAATGTCAAACACCATAAAATATGTAAATAACGCTTCTAAATGTAGTTATAACTGTTTAACAATTATTAATTTTCACATGATATTAAGGATTATGGACCCTGAGAAATCTTACAATAATATGTTTTTTAAATGCAAAATAATTCTCGATACATTTTTATTATGAAAAATAATCAATCGGGTTTGAAATAGTTTTTAAGATGTTATATGATATTACTATTATAATTATTCCTAAACTTGTAAAACATATGCATCTAACAACGTTTACGGGATTTCAATACATTTTACCGACTTCTTATTAACCATGCAAAATATAACTAACTATCAACGAAATTTAATAATATAATATTTGGTTAAATATGAAACCACTTATACTTTTTATCAACCTTGTTATATAAATATTAAACAGGTAATGATAAAAACAAAATGTCATCTCATAATAGCATTTGTGGGTACTAATACTAATATAATAGTACATACTCCTACTAATATGTATATATTTGATTTTTAGTATTTAATATATATGTGGTTACTTTATCAGTTATAACATATTTTCTACATACATTAGTATCTCGAGAACAACACTAAAACGACATATTAACTGGAGTGCTAAAAAAGTAAAACATTGCCTTGCAAGGGGACTTATAAGGAGAAGGAGAATGAAGTAGTGGACTAATCGACCCTCTGGCCGCTGAAATGAGCTAATGTAGCGGCGTGGGTCGTTGGGCCAACGCCTGGTGGTGTAATCGGCCCTCTTTTGAACATCGTACGATTCATTTCACTTAGGTTCGTTGGCCAAACGACCCCCTTTAAATAATATTGCTTAATATTAATTCATGGTCCAATTACACCACTGATCGTTGGCCCAACGAACCTATACCAGTAAATAAAACATATAAGGTTCGTTGGGCCAACGACCCTTTATTTACAATTTACAGAAATGAAACAAATAGGGTCGTTGGGCCAACGAACCAGTGGAGTAATCGAACCTCTACATGTTTGTAAAATGGGCCGTTGGGCCAACGACCCTCTGTAAAAATTACATTTCTTCCAGGAGGGTCGTTGGGCCAACGATCAGTGGAGTAATCGAGCCGTCCCCCAGGTCAAAATGGGAGGGTATCAAAAGGGTTCAAAATTTGAAATAATAGTTGTTTCCACATCGCATTTTTTTATTTTAATACATTTAAAACAAACCTGCCATACTCGTAAATAAATGTTAAATTAGCTTCAGCTAAATATATAGAGACCCTTAAAATGGAGACTGTCTGTTTGATCTTATTGTCAGACAGTGATATATCACTAGTACCAGTGGTATAACTCATGTGTCTAACGGTAATCCTAAGGCGCATGAAAGAAGAAAAAATTTAATGAAAAATTATCCTTTCATATTTGTAACAACCATCAATTTCTTTCTTAACAAAACTTCCTCTATCAGTTTCGAGAAAACCAAAGTTGTGTGCTCTTACAGTGTATTGGCTCTCAGCTCCTACACTATACATATATATAGACAGTGCTGGCCAAATTATTAGACTAAAGCACATTTGTTTGTTTTTTCTTCTCAATTTTTACAAAAAAAAACTATTTAGTTTCATGTTGGTATATGTTAAAGTATATACCCTCATTCGTGTGTTACTTTAGAATAGTATGAGCAGAAAATTTGGTAATTTTATGTTGGCGGGTGGCAACACTGCCTGTTTTGTTTATCATCTGCCTTTACAAATCTACCAGCTGCATTACCTCGATCAGGTTACAGTTAATTTTTCATGTGGTTAACATGTTTTAGGTTCAGTAGATCTTTCTATTAGTGTGTTCTGTTATTATTAAAGTAAGTTTTAAGGTCATTTGTGAGTGTATGAAACCACTTTTTTACTTCCTTATTGGCTATTTATAAAATTATCAGGAAATGGGTAAAAAGTGGACCTTTCACCAAGGAAATGTGCTGTGGCCAAGGTTCTTTTGGAAGAACATCATTACACACAAACTGAAATAGCACACAGACTAAATATTTCACAGAAGTCAGTTAGTAGGATCAAGAAAACACTTGATATCAATGGTATTTATAAATCCAGCCGTATCGGAAAATGTGGCCGGAAGAAAGCGTTAAGTCCAAGGATGGTCAGAAATTTGAAAAACATGACATTAGTCAATATAAAAATGACCAGCAAGGTTCTTAGTGACCAGTTAAGAGATTATGGCACAAATGTTTCGCCCAGGACCATCAGAAGAACCTTGAATGGACAAGGTCTTCGCGCATGCAGGCCTACAAAAAAAATAACACTGGCAATGGCTAAGAAGAGATTGGAATGGGCCAAAGGGATTCAGTTCACTGATGATGATTGGAACAAGGTACAGTACCCTCAGGATTCAATAGTTTTTATAAAGATGATAAACAAAACAGGCAGTGTTGCCACCCGCCAACATAAAATTACCAAATTTTCTGCTCATACTATTCTAAAGTAACACACGAATGAGGGTATATACTTTAACATATACCAACATGAAATTAAATAGTTTTTTGTAAAAATTGAGAAGAAAAACAAAAAAATATGCTTTAGTCTAATAATTTGGCCAGCACTATATATATATATAAATTGTTTAGAAAATTATTAAATATTCCGGGAAACATTTCCGATTCTTCTCTTTATAAAAACCTTCTTTACACGAATATTTTTTGTAACGTATTAGCTGAATTGGTTCTCAAAATTAGCACTTAACAAGCTATTCAATGATTTATTTTTATTATAATAAACTAATATACCCAAAGTAACATAGAACAAATTTTAAATCAATATAATTGAAGTTAACAAGTGCATTAGAAACAACTTCGTCAATGATATATTATAGCTTTATTAGTTAGCCATGATAAATAATTGTTTGTTTGCCAATATAAGTTATTAATAGCCATTATTATTAACGGTAAACAAGCAAGTCTTGTGATTGAGGGAAAACCAACCATCAACCGTGGGAATATTGAACTTGTAATGAAGGTTACTGAATTCCAATTTCCGATTAGAGCTATATTAATGTAACAAGCTTTTCACACATTGTTGTCTATGGATATTACCAGTGAATAATAATGTAACTATCTTTCACCAGTATAAATTACACAAATGTAGTTTTTATTTTATCGCATACTTGAATAGGTTAGGTGTGAGATTCAGTTTCACTTTTAATACTTAATTTGATGAGATAAAAGACAAATAATCCAGTAGTTGTTCATAATTTCATGTCGATTTTCATATATATTAGAGACTTAGCATTGTTGGTCAGTGTCAACTTTTAAAACAAAAAAGAACTTGGGGCACTTTGACAGATGTCGGACAAAGATCAAATGTTATTGTAAATAAAGATACTGTTTATGATATTTAATTCTGAGTACATACATTTCCAGTGCGACTCTTTCCAATATTAAGTTGTTTGTGACAAACATCTTCCCAATGTAAATACTTTTACCAAGAACATCTCTCATAGCATAAACTCAACCAGCCCTCTCTACCTTATAATACTGTAAGGGGTATTCCAAAATATATATGTTTATATATATATATATATATATATATATTTATTTATTTTATTTATTTATTTATGTGTGTGTGTGTGTCCTTTTGTAATCAAAATTAGATTTATTGATTTGTAGTTACAATTATTACCTTATCTCAAAACAGTCTTCTTGGTAGTTCACATGCCATTCCAATGCTCTCGAGAACTAGTTGTTAGCAACTCCTCTGGAACGTAACTTTTTGAATAGTTTTTGCGTCCTCATGATTTATTCTATGGACCAAAATCTGGTCCCTTTCAAAGGCATTTTCGGTTTTGAAAGAAAAAAAGTCACATGTAAAGGAAGTAGTGAGCTATGTTTGGCGAGAAAGTCAGAATCTGATGAGAAGACGGGTGCGTTATAACGATGAAGATGACAAATGTGTGATTCCCACAGCTTTGGTTGTTTGAGCTGTACAGCATCACACAGTTGACAAAGGACTTCCAGGAATTTTTTCTTGGTAATGATTTCGCCTTGTGGTGCGCGTACTCATGACGCCCCACAGCACGGAAGTTGAAGAAAACTGTCAACGCTGAACTGATTGCGGAACTGGCTTATTAAAAGTCGTGGGTCACGGATCCTTCGTAATGACTGCATTGTTTCTACTTGATTATTAACTGTCATAATCTGTAATAAGTCTTTTTAAAGAAAATCTCAAACGCATATCCTTTGCTGAAATTTAATGTGCTGATTCAATAATATATCTACTATACACACTACTTCCCTAGTGACACAACGGTCTGAACAATGACCAAACTTCCCACTTGTTCAGTGACCTCTTGCTTGCTGAGGTCTTTTCTGTATGTAAAATGAAATGAAATTAAATGAAAAAAAATGAAATGAAATGAAATATGCCTTTATTTAAGAGGCGGAGTCAGGGCCGGATCTATCATTTCTTCTAGGGGGGGCAAGCTTGACTTTTGGCGCCCCCCCCGATCCAAACTATTTACCATAAGTTTTACTACTATATGCTTTGTATATGGGGTTGAAATAAAATAAAACTTAGGTTGAATAAGAAAATGTTATTTTAATGAAATAGAAATGTCTATTTTACAATTTTACATGAATCCAAAACAATACAATTGTTTTAGAAAAAAAAAACAATACTAACAATTATAGAATCTTTATCTTCCGAGCCTTCTTTGCTGCAAATGTGTTAATTATCTGATCAAAATAAATCAAAGAAGCCCTTTCATGTTCAATTGATACAATGCTTAAATTAGTTAGTCTTTGCTGTTTCATAGAATTTCTTAAATAGGTTTTTATAAGCTTCAATTTGCTGAAACTTCTCTCTCCAGATGCTACAGAGACTGGAAGCGTTAGAAAGATTTTAAGAGCTACATATATGTTTGGATAACCCTCTTTCAACTTGCTCTTATGCAATATTTTGAGCAAAGATGCTGCTGTTGCGTCTTCCAATCCATCTTCCATATTTAAGGCATGAAATTTAAAACTCTCTATTTCATTCACAAGCTCTTCTTCATTTAAGTCACTGGCATATGTTGTAGCTAATTCTTTTGCTTTACTTTTCAAAGTTTTAACATCCATTTTTTTTTATTTGATCCCCACACAAAAAATTAAACTTATCAGCAACGATTTTTAACGCATCATATCTGTTAGTTAGCTCACTAATAATTCAATCACATATTTGAAAAAGTGATCTTTTGAAAAGCTCTTCTTCTTCTTCAGTAAAATTTGGCCCATCATCTTCATGTGTGTCTCCTGTCATTTTCTTTTTCTTTCTCTTTCTTGTTTCCTTGTACTCTGCTGTTATGCCCATATTATTAGCTAAAAATGTTGCCTCATCAATTGCCTCTGAAACAGTTAAATCCCTAGTTGAAGATAATACATTTAGAAGACCTTGTATGTTTCTTGCAGCATTGTCTACTGTTGTGTCCTCTCTTTGTAGAAACTTGCTAACTCTATCAATTTTCTTGAGGACTGAATACCAAAAGCATGTCATAATAACATGTTCAAACCTTTTCATGTTTTTAAGTAGCGATTTAGCTTCAGCTCTTGTTTCAGGAGATGAGAACTCATGGGTAGTTAAGTCTTCGAGAGAAGAGAGCACTTTGTCCATATGTTTATAAATAACCTCCACAGAATCAATCCTTGCTGACCATCTTGTTTTACTTTCTGATTTTAACGAAAGGGGAACATGTTGTTTTAAAACTTCCCACCTTGATGTAGAGCCATGAAAGAAGTTGTAGAGGCTGTTTATAATACCAAAATACGATTGTGCTTCAACACAGGCCTCTGCTGAATGAACCCCAACTAAATTTAAGGAATGGGCTGAGCATGGGACAAAGTAGGCCAGTTTGTTCTCTTGCACAATCCTTGACTGGACACCCTTGTATTTCCCAGCCATGTTTGCTCCGTTGTCATACGACTGGCCCCTGCAAAACATCAAGTCTAGACCATCTTCTTTGAGCTTTTTAGCAATGCTTTCAAAAAGCCCCTCGCCTGTTTTTTCACTCACAGTAAAAAAATCTAAAAAGCTTTCACATACCTCTGGCCCTTCGTCAGTATATTTAATGTAACGAATGACTTCAGTCATTTGTTCATTTTTACTTACATCAGGGGTACAGTCGAAAATCAATGAAAAATATTTAGCTTTTTTATGTCCTGAATTATGTCTTCTCTAATTGCATTTGCAATGAGATCAAGAAACTCATCTTGTACTGTGTGAGAAAAATAGCTGAGCTGCCCTTTCTTATGGCGACCAATATGCTCACGCAAGGTCTCATTATAGTGGGAAATTAAATCTATAGTGTTGAGAAATTGTCCACTATTTGGATCTGCAAAGTTACAAGTTTCGTTTGTCCCTCTGAATGCACTACCCTGTTTTGCAAAAAATAAGACAGCATCTAGTATACAGCGTAGTACTTCTCTCCAGTGGGATTCCTCCTTTTTTATCTGATCCTGCAACTCCTTGTCGATCCCTCCTTTACCAAGTGACGTTTCTAATGCTTTCCATGAAACAAAGGTTTTCTTATGGTACTGGGAGTTTTGATGTTCTGGCAATTTGTCACTGAGTTTTTTCCAATTTGATTCCAATCCCTCCTTTCTTGCTAAAACGAAATTGTTGATTCATGTTCTGTGTTCAAATGACGAAAAAGCCTGCATGGAACACAGTACAAAGCATTCATTGTCTCGCTGTAAGCCAAATAAGATCTTTTGACCTTTGAACCATTTTTCAAAATTTTGTAAAACCAATCTTTTGTAAGGTTTCGGCCCTCCCTACCGCTTTTACTCAAATCAGGATTATGATCATCGTTTTTCACATCTCCTTTGTATGATGTAACATCTTTGTTTGTCACTAAGCTGAGTTGGCCAAGTTCCAGGGTATTTAAAATTAAAATTGTACTCACATTCACTATCCTGTTCTTCATGGTTAGGCCCTTTTGAGTCTGAAACTGAAACGGCTTCTTGAAATGACGTAGAAGAGGCCCAAAAATCAGTAGCATGCGAAGTATGTGGTTTTTCACAAATAAAGTCATTGTTGTCTTCTTCCTCTGCACAAACGTCCATCAGATCTTCTCCTCCAGCGTTTTCTTCTCCCACTGCATCCTCTTGAACAGACGGTTTATTTCTCGTTGCTTCAGGTTCGGCTTCGTCTGTAAGCAACAGACATAAATGCACACATAACCAAACATTTTAATTTTTTAAGTAGGTTACATGTACAACATAAACAAATTATAACATTGTGTAACGTTTTATAAATCATGTAGGCCTAACTAAAAACGTTACAAAAATATAATGTTGTTAAATAGTGCCAATAATGCTAAAAAACATGCTATCTTAATTGGGATACTATTACAGTACTAGCCTACAGCCTATTCGATATATTAATTGTTTTAGTAGTAAGGGCCAAGGGGATATTATTACAATCAATGTATTGTTAACATTTTAGTACGTATGTTACCGTATTAAAACTATCGTTAATAATAGCATAGAAAGTAAGTGAAAGAAGCATTTTATGTATATGTGTTTTAATGTATTTAGTTCTGAATATTTAAATGTGTTTATGCTACGCAAGGTGTGGTGGGCGTCGGCCGACGAATGTGAACGGGAGAGGATTTTCATTCAGGCAACGAATCTATAAAATATCTATAAACTAAAACTATATTTACAATTAATGATCTATAACCACTATTTTTAACATTAAAACTGAAGTTTGTTGTTATTATGCCGCTATAGCCTATAACTGTTTTGTACTCAAAATGAATCTTAACAAATTAAAATACAACAAAAATTAGTTACCTTGGTCCTTGATATTTTGCAACCATGATGACATTAAAGTTGACGATTTCGCGGCCTCTTGTTGTCTTGCTTTAGCTTTCTTTCTGTGGAAACACCCTGATGGTTTTTTCGACATGTTGATCTATGTTAGTCACAGGTAGAATATTCATACAACTGCGACATGAAATCTAACCTAAAACTCATCAAAAGTTCACGCTCACGTCAAGCGGGAACACTCACGAGTCACTAGTCAGGGGCGGGAGCGGGAGACTTGCGCTTGCGCTTTCTAGTCCTAGTCAAGCCGTAGACAATGTTGCCAACCCACAGCCTTAGTTATGAAAATACCCTGCCGCTTTAAAGATATTTCTTACTAGGCCTATGTTCTTTTGGTTTGCGCAAATATAGTTTACTGAAGTAAGAAATTGTATGTACGTAGACTATATTGTGCTATTGACACTTGACAGTAGAAATGGTAAATGTTTTTTTTATGGTGGCCTCATCCCATCATTTGGCGCCCGGCGCGGCGCCCCCCCTAACTCGGCGCCCGGGTCACATGCCCCCCCTGCCCCTCCCTGGATCCGGCCCTGGGCGGAGTTAGGGCTATTATGTATGTGGTCAACTTTCCACTAATATGCGGCTATTATTAACAAGATCGTACCCCTCCATTATCCATGGTTCTATATGGAATTTTCCACATAAGCCTGCTGAATATTGGGAGTGGTTTCCTCTGTGTTACCATATAGCTTATGGAAAAATTAATACATTTTCGTTACTCAAGGGTTTTTTTGTCAGTTAACTATATACGGACATCCAACAAGTGCTAAGTACACTTCTTCACTCAGCCCAAACTATCAGCTGATGACAAGGACAGAGGTAGAGCAAGCTCTGTTGTATTGCTTGATTTTTCACAAGCTTATGACGTTATCAGTCATGATATACTGGTGGCTAAGATAAATTACTATGGTTTTGGACAAAATATTTTCAACTGGATGTGTTCATACCTCGGTGAGAGACAGTAGATAACCAGAATTGGTAGTGACTCATCATTGCCTCCTGCGAGACAGCATTTCCTAGGGCAGCTGTATTGGTCCAATTTTGTTCAATCTGTACATTCTGACTTTCTCAGGTGTGTGAAGTATTGTACTCCCCATTAATTTGCAGATGATTATTAGCTGTATTTATCATATGACCCAAACAGGTAGGGCGAGGCTATTGGTCAAATCAACTGTGACTTACTCAATGTGAGCCTGTGGTTAGTGACTAATGGCTTTAAGCTCAATACAGACAAGTGCACAGTTCTTAAAGTTGTCCCACACACTAGTACACGGACCCTCAATGAGAACAAGCTACAGATCAGGCTGTGTGGCATTAGTCTGGCAGTGTGTGACAAAATTAAAACTTTGGGAGACATACTGGATTCAAGTCTCACTTTTAGTGACCATGTAACATATGCTACACTGCATGCCTTAGGTAGACTAAGGGGTCTTTAAAGATTTATAAATATACTTTCAGAGTTCGCAAAGCTGCAGATCATGCAGCCACTTATATTGTCAGTGTTTTACTGCTGCTACCCTGCATATGGAAGTACTAACTCAAGGTAGGGATGCTTGTAGTATTCAAAAAGTGAAATACTAAATGGTTAGGTTAATTATTTGCTTGAATCAGCACGAACATTTATTCCCCTTTAGAAAGAATGTCTCTTTGGCCCAAATTGAAGATGTATGCATGGTCCTGACAAACTGTGTGACTCACAAAGTCCTATGTCTTGTAAAGCCTCGGTATCTTGGTCACAAACTGTCGTATCGAGAAGATATCACTCAAAGGTGCACCAGCCAAGACCGAAAGTTTCACTTTCCTCGAGTGCGGCTTGAAGTCGGAAGAAGTTGCTTTGGTCCAACCATGTATAATGACTCCCCAGACACCACATAGACTTATACTATTAGCATCTTAAAAAAGAAAATAAAACAAATATACCACAGCAGCAAGTAATATGTCACTAAGGGAATTGTATATTAAGTACCGGTAGGGATTTTTTTAAATTAGTTTATAGCTTTTAAAACTTTTATATATTTTATTTACATAATTTTTATTTCTGTTCCTTTTTACTTGCCTTAAAAATGTTTATATCACAGCGCCTTAAATTTTTTTTGTAATCTTTGCTATAGTTTGTTTGTTGTTATGTATTTTATTGCTATTTAACTGTTAATTAGTTATTAGGCATACACTATTTCACACAAGTTATTCTGAAAAACAGTTATTTACTCAGAAACGCTTAAGAAATGAAGGAATTTTTATAAAATTAATGAAATATTAATTTCAAGCATAATAATGTTACTAAGATTTGTTACCATAGCATTAATTAAATAATACATTCAATGCTAATAGAAGGTCAGTTACTAAAAACATTTAAAATAACTGAAACTAACTTAATCATTGAAAAATTATGAAACCTCAGTATTTTATGCTTCATATTTATATATTTGAATCATTGTTCGTTTAAAAGCGTTTCGTTTCAATAAAAAATGTTTATCAAAATACCAATATACTGTTGCTTAAATATTTTTTAAGAATACCAACTGCTTGAATAGGAACAAAATTACTTCAGATGTGTAAGATAAACAATAAAAGCTGGCTTTCTCTTTATTACAAATAGACATTAGCAAAAAGGGTGCAGGTATTATTCAGGAACTGTTTTTTTTTACATCTTTTACAAAACATTAACTTTTTACTTTAGGGATAAGTTGATAAGTACTAGCTTAGTTTATCATTCTACCTCAATAAGAAGCAAGCTCATGTTAAGTATTTCTTGAAGATATTTGAATTCCATCCACATTTAGTAACATGTTGCATGCCTCAAGACTATGCAGGATTCCTTATTTTAAAATTTACTCATACGTTAATTAAAACTGTACATTTGAATAAGTTGTGTATGTATGCTGGATAACTTAGAAATCTCTCTTATTTCTATATGGCCCAAATTCAAAAACTGGTCACTCTAATAATTTGCTATTGGTAAAATAATCTTAGAAGTTGTGATTAATAATCACTCACTGAAAAATACTATGTTATTAAGTAAATTAAAAATTGGTTGAATATAATATCTTAATAACTGTAAAATAATTGACAAAGAAGGTAGCTGAATAATATATTCATTCAGTTTGTCATACTAAGTTGGGAGTCCTGACTGGTAAATCTTTGGTAACTAAGTCCAGTCTTTTATGTATCATTATTTATAACTTAACTATAGAACATTTTGATGGTTAACAAGACGAGACCTATTGATTTAACTCTTTGGGTCATGCATTATAAAAATCATGGGTCATGCATTTTTTTTTATACATCCTATAATGGTTTTTGTATTATTGAGTAGCGACACAAACCTTGTGTGTTCTATAAAAATCATTATCATTATTTAGATATCTCAAGTACTTATACATGATGCTATATATATATGGACAGATGCCAAGTTTAAAAATACAATACAATATATAGTGATCTAAAATGAGATTAATTATTATGTATAAGTAATAAATAATAAATATAGTATGAAAATACAAACTAATTTATTTGTAAATATTTCTATAAAAGTAAAATTTTAGTATATAAAAAAAGTTTAAAACATTCATAGAAGTTGCAACTCCTAAAAGAACTCAGTTTTTGTTTTCCAACTTCCAAATATCCAAGAAAGGTACAATTCAACACACATATACCACATGCGTTTTAAAAATACATAATATTGAGATTTGTCTATATGAATCAGGCTGGTCTTGGATGGTCTCTTCTTGTAAATAATCACAATTTTAGTTATTTTAAAGCACTATGGAAAGTACTAGAAAATAAGAAATTTATTCACTCTCAATGTGATTGGTAACAAAAGTAACGAATATATCCAGAATTAAAGAACATTAATTAGTTAATGAATATAACTTTCTTCTATTGATCACTGAAAATATTGTATATATCCTTGCTATTTGAAATTTATTTTTTTGATCGAACATAACATCTTACAAGACACAGAAAACCATCTGAAATTGGCAATGTTCCAGGGGCCTTAACAAGAAGTTCTTTCAGAGATGATTCCTGGAGTGTAGGTTTACTCACCTTTTCCAAAGAATTGATAAAGTGAGCTGAGATCACTCTAGGTGTATACTGGGAGGACCATTTCGAGAATCTGACCCTCTCCCGCAGCAATGATGGACCAGGTAGCCTTGCATCTATTAGAGGAAGTGTTGATAAAGTCTTCATTGGCTTTAAGCTTAGCTTGTCTTAGCTCAATTTTATACTTGTTGCATAGAAGAATATAAGCTCTTTTAGCTGCCTCTGACTTTGTAATTTTGTACACTGTGTTAAAAACCATAACATTATCTTTAATCTCTTGTAATTTTTCAGTGTACTACTTTATAAAATTGTTTGTGTTTTGATTTGATCGTCAGTTTAGTTTTAACAGGGCAACACTTGCAGATAAATTGGCTGAGAAAGAGATCAAACAATGATACGAGTAAATAGGGTCCAGATTCAGATAAAGGCATATTGAGCCAAGACAAGAAAGTGGTAAGATTGTCAAGATTTTTGATTATTGACAACTTTCAGTTAGTTTTTAACAGCACTCTCTGGCTGGCTTGTGAGTGAGACATTTTAATGTGTTTTAGACCAATTGATACTAATCAAGAACCTCAAAATTTATGAATTGATTGTTTAGATTTTTACGACATTATCAATGCAGGCATTACCAACCTAACCATCCAAAGTTCTTTGTCTTTGTTCTTGTTAATGTGTGTAGGTACATTAACCAGTCATCTGCAGTTGACAGATCAATATGAAATTTAATACCATGACAGTAGGTCTGTTGTTTCTACCTTGAATGTTCCAGCCACTACTAATTGTAATTTAATAAAATGTAAACAGTATTATATGTTTGTAAATCGAAATACATGTTTAAATTTTCATTTAGTGTATTTAGTCAGTCTTGGTAAGTGTAATTATATTATTTATGATTCTTCATTATGTAAGTTTTTCATTTATTTGATGTATTTTTGTGGCAGAATGAGAAAATAAATACATTTATTTATTATTATTTATTTAGTTTATTAAACAGTTCCATCTTGTACATTAATGTTACTTTAAGGAATCTGTGTATAAAGAGTGGCAAACATTTTAAATCTAAGAAGGTTGCCGCTGATAAGTTCAATGTTCATTTTACAAAAAAGTCAATAACAGCTATAAACACTAATAAGTAAGCCATTTTGATAAGTATGCCCAAATCATATATATTATGATGCTTACAATGGTTTAGGTAGTTTTGAATTTGTACCATGTTATGTGTTTCTTCATAAGACCAATGTTCATAGGCACAAAGAAGTATAAAACGAGATTCAGCTGGAATCTTTGCCTTTGCCATTTAGAGATTGCACATTTGAATACATAATGCTACTTTTCTTTAACGGATAGACAAGGAAAGTATATTAATCCATTGGGGCTTCTAAAAAGTTTGTTCTTTCTCTAGGAAGAAATACATTTCTTTATCAGAACCTACTTATCCCAAAAGTCAGGACTTAACAAAACAACTCCTGATTTCTATATACACACCAATCTTATAAGATTCCCTCTTCATATTTAGGTCTTCATTTAACACTGATAAAGTAATTTACATTTGATTGTGACAGTACTCTTAGACATTTTCTTGAGCAGTAGTTGTATCCAGACAGGACAGAAAAACTATATTTACTAGAGATAATTTGAGCGTATTCATATAAGTATTTGTACATAAAATTGACTTCATATTGACATTATACTTGTAAAATTAGCAGACATAATGTTATACTGCATTGCTCTACTTGATTGATAAGCCTTCATCCTAATCGTTGAAGTAGCCTTTACTCACATTTGGGACTTCATTCATGGGAATGTAATCAATCTTTCCTACCAACACACAAAAAAAACAAAAGGTTGAGTATGTAAAAGTTTGTTTTTACCGGTTTTTAAATGCAAAAATCATAAAAAAGTGTCATTAACATAGGTCCTTGCAGTTCCCATTTATTTTAAGTTAAATAATATTCCTAAATATAAGAACTAAAAACCTTAACTTTTTAAATTTTGACTTTTGATATAGTGTTTTATATTCACAAAATACTTTTTATCTTGTACTAGTAGT
Organism: Homalodisca vitripennis; assembly: GCF_021130785.1. Taxonomy (NCBI): domain Eukaryota; kingdom Metazoa; phylum Arthropoda; class Insecta; order Hemiptera; family Cicadellidae; genus Homalodisca; species Homalodisca vitripennis. Next base: position 88,809,817 of record NC_060213.1, on the reverse strand, counting down.
TACCCATGGCTTTGTATCGATTTCATATTCAATAAAAGGTACATCGTAGGTATGTTCTTTTAAAAGGCCTAATAAACACTCCTAAAAATAAACGTTGGTCCTGGGAATTTATTCCAGTTTTCAGATCCACTTCAAAATAATTGAAATTTAAGTTTAAAGAGTTTTTATGAGAACCAATGAAGTACACAAAATTTTCTGCAACATTGCAATTTGAATATATATTACCGGTACCAACAATTTCAGTAACTCTAAAAATATTTTAGACTAAGGTGGAGGTATACTAAGTATATTGTTTTAATCTTAGTGAAAGCACTTGTGAATTAATGTGATAGAGACTTATAATATTTTGAACTGAAAGCAGACACATTTATGGTACTTTTCGTATTATTTCATTGTTCATTATTTAGAGGTTCAAAAGGTAAACAAAATTGTCACTAGTCCTTATATCACATTTCATGAGTGAAAAAACATTTCTGATTCAAATTAATTATATTTTACATTCACTTGTAAAGTTCGCCCCGGTCAAGAAAATATATAAAAACGTTGGTCTGCTAAGGTGAAAAGTCTGCTTTAGTCATTACCAACTATTTTCAATCTTTGTAATTTACTTCCGGTACAACAGAAGTTCTTGTATCACTGCCCCTAATAAGAAAATACGTAATATGTTTGCCTGTAAAATCTAGTCTGGTCAAAAAGCAACTACTTCTGGTCATTGTAATTTACTTCTGATCTTAGGTATTTTTGAGGCGTAGTAGCATTTGCGTGGTTACCCTTACCAAGAAAATATATACTTATATAGGTCTACAAAGTCTTCTTCAGTCAGAAAGTGACTACTTCCGTTCATTTAAATTACTTCTGATACTGTAGTAGCATTTGCATTATTAATACTTCCATGCATGCATTCAAAATAATTGACTTCCGATCTGAGGTATTTTGGGTACCAGTAGTTGAATTCATAATATATGTCCGTCAATTTTCACCGTTTTATGAGTTATCCTGCTGGGGCAGTTGAAAAACAAAATAAATTTCTTCTAGAGCAAATCGATTATCTTCTACGAGTGGGAGACACATGAACAATCTTTACTTTGTCTGTTGAGAGCCTCGTGTTTGTCAAATTTCATCGTTGCAGAGAATCGGGTAGTTGAGAAACAAACATATATTTTTCTTTAAGAGTTACAATCCTATTTCAACGCTTACAGGAGGTTGACCTGCACAAAAAAGATTTTTTTCATCTTTTTAAGTGATAAGGAACATGTATATGAAATTCCATTCTTCTAGGACAGTAGGAAATTGAAAAACAAAAATTTAGTTCTTTGGGGTTGTAACCCATTTTTAACCTTTTTGGATGTTTCATCTTTATGAAATTGATTGACATTTTTATAAGTTATGCATATTCAGAGGTGTTATTTTCTGGACCTTACAACATCTTGTCAAACTGTCAGTTTTATTTACGAGCAAGTAAAAACAATATGGATGCATTAAACTTGTACAGAGACAGTACTTGCAACATAGCTTGGAAGAGTTCATTTGTCAGTCTTAACGAATAAAACGTTTCAAGATTGTGGTCATCTGTATTCGTCCAAAGATTGTAATTCTAAAAATAGACCCAAAATAACAACCTTTTAAAAATTAAGTAATTGTGAATAACTTTTTACCAACACTTGTTTATGTCTCATAAGATTTAAAGATGGTGGCTTGTAGGTTAGGAAAAAGAATGATTATATCTGATTTATTATGCATTGTAGAGGCAAAAAAAAAAAAACGTTTCTGAATTTTCAGCACATTTACATTGTTTGTTCTTATGTGTTTCTTATATCTCATGAGATTTCCATATTGCGGCCATACTAAGTTTAGAGTAGTATACAACATTGCAGAATTAATAGTGAAAAAAAACTAGGTTCATTTATAATAGATTCAGATTAGACCTGGTACAGAGACAGAGTTTGGACATATTTTGGATGAGTTCATTAACTAGTTTAAACTAATAAAAAGCTTCAAAATTGTGGCCATTCTCATTTGTGGAAAAATTTTAACTCAATTATTTCTCTTTATAGGCTGAACAGGACAAATTTGATTTTTTTTTATTATTAAGTTATTTTAAGCAGCTTTTCATTGTATTTTGTCAATATGTCTTATCCGTTAAAACTGTGGAAACTTAATTATTATACCTAAATTTTCAACGTAAGTACGATGGTAAGGGTTAATTTAATGAAATTGTTGAGTTTAGTTCCACTTAACCTCTTGCACAGTGGAGCATCTGAAATTAGACAATATCACTGACTGGAATCGTGACACATTTTGGATTTCTGCAGGAATGTGGACTCTAGATTCCAGGATTCAAGTCTGGGATATAAGCACTGTGCAGAAGGTAAAATGGAGCTAAACTCAACAATTTCATTGAACTAACCATTCTCACCATAGCTAGGTTTATGTGCAGAAAACTCGGTTACCACTACTTTGTCTCTAAAACGTCATAGTGAACTCAATTGTAAACTTGATGAGACAATGAGGTTACCTCTTCATCTGAATAACACTAGATGGCTGGTAGGTAAAGCATAGATAACTCTGTTGTAAGTGTCTCAGTTATCAAAATTATACAAAATGTTTGTATTGTCAGTCTTCATCATCAACTGTTTTTGGACTTTAGTATAGCGCACAGGTTGCCAGGGCATAGCAATTCCATTGTAACGCAGTTTATTTCAAGATCTCGGCGAGCAGAATGGCTGGCAGCGGCGAAACAGAAGAGGGTGAACACAACAGATCTGTCGCGGTCACTTCCGCCCGGCCCTGTTTTTATAAATGAGCATTTAACTCCCCACAACAAGTCGGTGTTATGGATGGCAAGGTCTCTGGTGAAGGAAGGAAGATTGGCCTACGCCTGGATTAAAGACGGCAAGATACTTGTGAGGAAGACTCCGAGTTCCAAAGCGGTCCAGGTGTGGTTTGACCGGGACGTCACGAAAGCCGCCTTTCCCCCGAGACTGCCGGACGAGAGTCAGGCCGAAGACAGCCAACGATCAGCGCCGAACAACAACAGCAGCATCAGCCCCCGAAAAGGACAAGTAAATTAGTAAGATACATTGGGAACTTAATTAATAAAAATGCTAGTTGCATGTAGGATGAGTGAGAAACTTGAGTGACCACTTCAAACTTGTAATAGCTGCTCAGGGTTTATTATTTTTTATATTCTTGTTAAGTTAAAAAATACTTTTTTTTTAAGTTTCGTATGTATTTAACGAGTGTGCGTTTACTTTGGTTGATAAGATAAGTATCTTTTATGGTATTGGACAGACACAGTCTACCATTGTATATGTTGCACACAACTTTGTAACTAACTGTATAAAACCTGAATGTTTAGTTCTCAACATAAAAATTTTTAGAGAAAGCTTTTTATTTATTTAATTCATGGAGATTTTGTTTGCGCTTATAAAGTACACGATAAAACTTAATTATTTATCTATTTGTAATAGTTTACTATTTGTTTCTTAGTTTTTAAATAAGATTATTTTTCTTTACAAATGCAACATAGTTTCATTCATTAAATGGGATAGAAGTGGGGTTTTTTTATTTATTTATTGATAAAGCAATGATACAATAATATTTATTTACGTTATATGTATCACTAGAGTTTTGTTTTTAAATATGAAAGATATATTTTTATTTGTGTATTATTTCGAATAAGAAATATTTTAAAGTTTATTTTCTTTAACAAGTTACTTAAACACTTAAATGAAATTGTAATGATTTTTGTTTTAAATCTATGCATAAGGAACATATACACACAATTGTAAGGATGATGATGATTGTAAATAATTCCCCTTATATATGTGTATGTATGGACTTGTATTTGTGTGTGTATATTATAATTATATTGACATTGTTATGTCACAAATCTGATATAATTTTTTTATGTTTGTTCATGTCAGAGGATTTAATATCCTCTCATCGTTAATATTATCTTATTAAATTCAAATTAAGTTATGTTATAGTCAGATATCATTATATTACCCCAGAATAGACAAAAGTATGCAGTAACCAGATATTATATTTGAACCAGTTATACATTTAGTTTATACTACCAATGATTAACATAATTAATACTGAATAGAAATGTAAGACTTGATTTAATTTATGTAGTTAGTTTTTTTTTATAGGATTAATAGAGTATGTTTGTTGTAAGGTGTCCTCTAGCATGCTAATGTGTATATGTTGTTAGTGTTATACTAGGTCTCAGTGTGTGCTTGGGAATGAGAGAGATTGCATGACAGTACGTTGTGTGTGTTAGTGAGTGAGTGAGTGAGTGAGTGAGTGTGTGCGAGTGCGTGCGAGTGTGTGTGTGTGTGTGTGTGTGTGTGTGTGTGTGTGTGTGTCATTCTATTTATGCGATGATTGGTGCTTATTTGTTAGTAAAATACCAATATTATATCATTTGTTTATATCAGTATAAATTATCTGTGTATAGTGCATTTATTAGGCAGCACTTATACAACTGTATAGAAGTTTATAATGAGTGTTATTGTATTATTTTCTAGTTTAATGTATATTCCATTTCTAAGTAGTTTCTAAATTGATAATTATGAGTTCGGAAAAAATATAGGTCGCAAAACATAGCGGATCGGTGGGAGGCTACTAAATAAATGGAGTCACCTAACGACTTGGATATTTCTAGTACTGTTGAATGTCTAGAGTTTGAAAATAGTTTTGATTTTAAATATTTTTTTTCTAATAATTTAAATAACGTAAATTTAAAAATTTTCCATTTGAATATAAGAAGTTATTCAAAAAATATTGATAGTTTATTGGTTTATTTGGAATCACTCAACAGAGATATTGATATTATCGTTTTAACCGAGGCCTGGGTTGGTGACGACATGATCGTGTCGCATCTCAATGGTTATGAGGTAGTGAAAACTACAAGAAAAAGAAATCGTAACGATGGTACTCTTGTCTATGTGAAAAGGTCCTTATCTGTCGTGTCCGCTGAGGTAGCAATGGGTGATGTTTATGGGCTTACGTTTGATTTTGTTTTTTATGGTAGGAGATGTAACTTAACTGCTTTATACAGAACACATGACAGTGACACTGACCTATTTATTAACGAACTGGAACGGTATTATAGTAGTACAACAAAGAATAAAACGTATATCTTTTTAGGTGACATAAATTTAAACTTACTGAACACTGATATGTATGCAGAGCGTTACCTTAACATTTTGACAGAAACTGGTTTTGTGAGTTGTATAAATATACCCACACGTGTGACGGGTGACAGGGACAGTGGCTCGTGTATTGACCATATATTTGTTAATCATGATAATTTCCATAATGTTCGGACAGCTGTCTCACACACAGGCATTACGGATCACTACAGCACTGCGCTGGAGATACAGTTCAGTGCTTCAGGAGTTAGGGTGCAACAGACAAATAATAGCTATATAGATACAAGTATTTTTCGGAATATGTTAAGAAATGAAAGCTGGAATTCGATCATTTTATCAAATGATATTGAAACTAGTGCAAACAATTTTAAAAATATAGTTGACGAAATTACGCGCAAGGCAAATAAATCAAATATGGGTGGTTCTCGTCTCACTAAGTTAAAACCTTGGATCACGCCTGGTTTAATTAGGTCAATTAGAAAAAGGGACAAGCTAAGCAAATTGGTTAAGAAACAACCTTTTAACACAGAACTTATTAACTATTTTAAACGCTATCGAAATTCCTTAAATAACTGCTTAAAAGAGACTAGGTTGATTTACTATAGAGAAAAAATAAATCAGTGTAGGAATAATCAACGTTTATTTTGGAAGACAGTTAATGAACTGTCAGGAAGAAATAAAAATAAAGATTCTTTCCCAATAGGGAAATATATGCAGGGGACGGACAGTAACATTACTCACTGTGACTATGTGGACATAGCCGACGACTTCAATAACTATTTTTCAACAGTAGGATGTAACTTGGCAACTGCAATCGACTCAAGCGGCCCACCAGTGTTATGTGACAGGGATTACTCTACCGACTCCACTTTTACTTTAAGCACTGTAACTGAGACTGACATTATTGAACAGGTTAACAACTTACGTGGACTGTCCACGCCTGGGTGTGATGGTGTATCAGCCTCCCTTCTCAAAAGTAACATTGAATTTTTTTTAAAACCATTATTGCATATCTTTAATTTGAGCATTATTTCAGGCAAATTTCCATCTGTTTTTAAATTGGCAAAAGTTATTCCGCTCTACAAAAATAATGATTTCCGTACCAAAAGTAATTACCGTCCAATATCATTATTAAGCGTTTTTTCTAAAGTACTCGAGAAAATAATTAAAAATCAATTAGTTAAGTATTTAAATAACAATAATATTTTAACCTCATGTCAGTATGGATTTAGAAGAGATAAAAACATAACAGATGCGTTGTACATGCTGACTAAAGGAATTAACGATGCTATTAGTTCGAATAGGCGTTGCCTCATTGTATTTTTAGATTTGGCTAAAGCATTTGACTCCATTTCACGGAGTAAGCTCTTACAAAAGTTACATTGTATAGGCTGCCGAGGTAGCACATACTTATGGTTTGAGAGCTACCTGTCGGACAGGAAGCAATATGTATCGATCTGTGGAGCAAAGAGTAGTGAACAGCAAGTAGACTACGGAGTCATCCAGGGAAGTACACTTGGTCCCATTCTTTTCCTGATCTATATTAACAATCTAGCCAATCTGTATGTGGAGGGTGAGTTGTTTCTCTTTGCAGATGATTCCGCAATACTATACGAAGGAAAGAATTGGGGAGAAGTCAAAACTAAGACATTACGTGGCTTATCCATAGTAAAAAAATGGTTTGATCAAAACTTATTATCTTTAAATGTTTCCAAAATGAAATTCTTGCCAATTTAATTACGAACTAATAATGATTTTAATGAAAATAGTCTAAAACTTCATTCCTGTGGCAATTTCACGAGTGAAACATGCGGTTGTGACACTATAAGCAGTGTCGATTCATATAAATATCTAGGAATTATGTTTGACAAACGGATGCGTTGGGCAGAGCACATAGATTACATGAAAAACAAATTAAGAAAATTTATTTTTGTATTTAGGCAGCTACGTGAAATTTTAAATTTTAATGAATTGAAACTTGCTTATTTTGCTTATTGTCAATCAATGTTATTGGTTGGTATTATAGCTTGGGGTGGTGCCTATAAATCAGTATTAGAACCTATAAATGTTGTCCAAAGAGCCATTCTTAAGACTGCCCTGTGTAAAGGTAACCGTTATGCATCATCTGCACTTTTTAATGATATGGGAGTTTTGGGGGTCAGGCAGCTATATGTAAAAACATTGGTTTTGTATATGTATAAAAACAATAACACAATTTTTAGACGAACTAACCATAGGTACGGAACTAGGATTTCGGTTTCAGTAAATATTTTAACAGATAGATTAACTAAAAGCTTTACATTAACTAATTCTCATTATATAATGCAAATTTTGATTAGAAATTTACCGAGACCATTAACTGATTTTTATAATATAAAAATTGGAATATTTAAGAAGCTACTGGTTAATTGGCTCACGGATTTGGGAGTAGAGGCAACGGAGAACGTTATTGCATCCAATTACAGATAGGATTTTCTTTTTCTTTTTCTTTTACTTCAAGCTCATGTCTGTTACTAGCCTATGCCCCGTTACCTTACTTACTTTTTTTAGCTCTATTGTAATGGGAGCTAGGTTTATGTATTTATGTATGTACGTGAGTGTGTTAAGTGTGCTACATATCTGAGTTATATATGATTAAAACTTATCGGCAATGTGGGTCGACCTATCTTTTTCAACGACTCGTGCCCACGCACAGGCTTGCCTATGTGGGTACTTTTTTCCTATATTTTAAGTAATATTAATGTTTTAATCATACTTGAAAATTACTATAGTATATATTACTCTATTATGGAACTGTAATTTCTTTATTTGGAAATAAATAAGGTTTTGAATTGAATTGAATTGAAATCTCTGCAGGTAGATGCGGACTTCAGATTCCAGGAGACAAGTCTGTCCAGATGCTGCACTGAGCTTCTAGGAGGTGAAATGGAGCTAAACTCAACATTTCCATATCTCAGTTATTATACATTGTAGAAAACATGGTTTATAGAATTATCAGATTACTTACAATAATGTTAGTTCTTTCATATTAATATTGGCTGAGCTTAAGTGAAGCTATCACTCGAGGCTGTAAATTTCATTTCTGTCTGTCTATCGGTCTGACTGTCTACCACACAATATCTCAAGAACGAAATGACATAGATTTGAGATTTTGTAAGAAGCTTCATTTATTTATTAGCAACATTGCGTTCGGTAATTGTGTATGTCAGGTGTTGGCTAAGTGTTATTGAATATTTTACATTGATCTTATGGGTAACCATGATAGCAACAAGAAAATAGTAGAATAAATTAATTTTTAAACAAATTGAGTACAATCATATGAGATTTTTACGTCATATTTTATATAGAGTATAGAGTAAAACGGAAAAATAATAGAGTAAAAAGTCAATGTTAAAAGTTGGTGACTAGATCTTATTTCAGTGCGTACTTGTATTTTAGTACCTTTTCTAGCTCACCGAAACTTTCATTATTTGAACACTGCTATAAAACCCAACTTATGAACAAAAAAAAAGGAATGCATTCTGTGAAAAAACATCCTGAGAAAGACTTAATTTTAGACTTTTAATTTTCCATGAAAGCTCATATCTACATAGACATGACAAGAATATGTTAAACAGTGTTCCAAATTTAGCTAAGCGTAATTGTTTTATTAATTGTGTATGATTGTCTGTCTGTCTATCTGCTTGCAGTGCACCTTGAGAATAAAATGAGGTATAGATTTGAAATTTTGCATGTAACCTCAACAAAGCCTGTTACACAATATGTGGCGGGGTGTACTCCTACCTTGTATTTCAGGTACTCCTAGGTTTTCAGGTAGTGACTGTACAAAATGTTAATATTGTGAAAATAATTGTGAACACTATAATTGTCATAATCTCTAGGTAATTGAAACTAACCTCAATACTAAGACAGTACTTGAATATGGCTTGAATAAGTTCGTTATTCACTCTTAAACAATAAAAGGTTTAAAGATTGCAACCATTCACATTCGTGTAATATTTTTATCACTTTTTATAAAATTGTGAAGTAATTTCAAGCAACTAATTTTCCATAAATCTTAAGGTTTCAAGATGGTGATCATTCAAATGTGTTTTAAGCATGCAATTGAATAAGTCAATAAGTTTACAAAAATAATTCCATATTGATTTTGTAAATCATGTTCATGATTTTTACAAACGTGTATGCTTTTGGAGTATATTAACATGCCAACCTTCCTCTATTGCTTTTTATTGTGTCATTAGGAACAACTTGCTCTTTAAGTTAACTCACTAGTTATAATTTAACTCTTTTAACTGATCATACCAGATGGAGTGAAAGCAAATGGTTTGTGTTGGTGAGTGCCTTTCTGACCTATGGTGTATTGACTATGGGGTTCCACAGGGATCAGTCCTGGACCTGTGTTTCAATAATAGGAATGATTTTTCCTTACAACTGACATACCAATGTAATAATGTTTGCTGATGAAAGTAGTTTCTTTTAGTCATAACTCAGATGAAAAGAGGCTAACTTCCTATATAAAGGAATATATATTATGTCAAAATGTGGTCCAACTCAAATCAGCCATTCCTAAATAAGAATAAAATCCAATAAATAATGTTTGCTTTAAAGGAACTTGATGCTACTTTGGAAGAAAAATGTAGCCAAATTCTGTCTAAGATAACCATTTTGCTTTTTAACCAGTAATATAGGTACTGAATTGGTTGTGGCTTAAAAGAAATGGTTCTTAGATAAACAGAGAGTGAATTCAAATGAAAGCTGTGAGAATTAATCGTCTTTGACTAACCCATGCCAAAATATACTAAAAAATAAGTAATAAAAAGGCTTGATATCAAGATAACATAATTTCTTTAACCACAAAAACAATTATGATTGATAAACAATTATGATATTGCACACACTACAATTACAAAATGACAATTCTTAAAACATCTTTTCGTTGAAATAAATTTTTAGTATTAGTAAATAAAATTCAATTCAAAATCGGTTGATTTTCCTTATCATTTTTCATAAAACTGAATATAATTAGAATTTTAAAATAATATATACAGAATTCAAATAATTTAAATATATTTATTTGTTTATTTATTTCATATTATTTATTTATATATATATATATATATATATATATATTCAAATTCAGAATTAGTGCATTTAAAACAATTAGTTAACCTCATCACAGGCACTTTTAAATGACAACAGTGAACAGTAATTTAGATGTTAAATGCAACAATCTGAAACAATTCAATTTTTAATCAGCAGTTAAACAACATTAATAACTTAGTGTTTTTTTTATTTTTTATATGAGGAATGGCACGAAGTAAAACTTTGCTCCTACAACACACCATTGTCATGAAAAAATAAACTTCCTTTATAAACCTACCACATCTTTTTTACCATTCTTATAAATTTATCATAAAAACTCTTGTTTTAAAGTTATTACAGTTTGAAATATTATATGGCCGCCATTTTCTAACTAATGTAATATTTCTTTTCTGAAACATTTGTCCAAAACAGGTTTAATTGGACTAAGCATTTAAAAAAGTTTTAACTTTTACACCTTAATACAATTTAAAGATATATATTTTTTAACGCAAACTGACAGACAAATAATGAACTTTGATAGGGTAATTTAAGGTCAACCTGTACATATTTAAAGTACAGGCTCTTTAGTGGAATTGATGTGAATAACCTGAATGTGCCAGTTAAAATGTTTTATTTTTATGACTTCTTGGATAGTTCAGGAAAATTATAAATAATTTGATGATTAAAATCTATATTATTAAAAAATTGATCTTATAATATTATATGGGAGAGGAAACAATATAAAAATGTGTATGGTGTATAGCCTAACTATTGACTTTGAAATTATTATAAAATGGTTAGTGGTGTTACTTGTCCAAAACATGTTACATTTTGTAATAATGCCAAAATTATCATTCTTTTCCCTGTGATTTATTTTGCTACAACTTTTTCTAGAAATTCTGAAGAATGGGATAACATAATCCTGTATCGCTCAATTACTCATTGTTTATTAACACTTCTGCCATAATACAAATACCACTGAAAAGTTACCTCAGTAGCAAAATCCCTCAGATGATTACACTGTCAAAACATGGTTGCTTATAAAAAATTACACATACTGTAGTAGAAATATTACTGATAAATTATAAATTTATAATTAGATCATGTACACAACTTTCTTTACAACCATCCAATACACATCAGAAATTAATATTGAAAAAAAAAATTCAGCACCATACAACTGATTCCACTTAGCTGATCAGACACACGGTAACAAGATTATCTTCCCGCCACAGCAAACTGGTATTGAACCGCAACTCTGTGTATCAGTCGTTGTACCAGTCCAAGAACAGTAGCGTCAACGACATCACCAATAGAAAGAACAGCACGTAGAGACGCAGACCGGCATTGCTCTGTATTGCCTGTCGGATCTGCGTGTTGGCGTCCCGCAGATTCTCTGTAGTACCCACAACAGTGCCAAATATCCTCTCTATGTCCTTCTCTTGTTCCAGGACCTTCTCAGTGAACACCTCTTGTAGCTCAGCAATATGCACTACTTTGGTTTCTATTTGCCTCACCTGTAAAGAGAAATACAAGTGTCACTCATATATAAACTGGCTCCATGACTGGTATCGTGAAACAGGCAACTAGCCAGATATTTAGAGTGTACAAAAGTTGCGTCTCTTATACAGAGTGGCACATACAGGTATGACAGTTTGCCCAGAAATTGGGATATTTTGTTTCGATAGGTTGGTAACAATGTTAAGTTGGCAGCAACACGGAATAATTACATAGTTGTCTGTTCCAGTGGCTAGTGTAAAGTGACGCTCTTTGCATCTGTTATTTGTTTGTTTGTTTTTTTTTTTTTTAATGTTTACAACCCAACAACGAGTTTACATCTTTCAGTTGTGGTGGAAGCATAATAAAAATACTGCTATAATAATTGAAGCATTTAGTGGTAAATATTCAGGTATCAATATACCCACTCGACAGTATATTTGCAAGTCAAATAAGAAATTTTAAAACACAGGAAGCGTTATAAATGCCCCGAAGTGTGGTCGTCCATGATCAATTTGCAATGAAGAAAACCTGCATCTCTATGCAACTCTTTGCTCAAGCTTTTATAGCCAGTTCTTATAAGATTCGTAAGGCATCTGCTGAACTAGTAATATCAAGAGGAAGCGTGCAAAGAATGTTAAAGCAATTAAAATATAAGCCATACCGTCCATCTTTACTCCAAGCACTTCACGAGGACGATTCCGATAGGAGATTGGAATTTTGTGAGACAATAATTATCCATTCGGAGGCTGATCCAACTTTCTTGTGATCAATTTTGTGGTGTGATGAGGCATGTTTCAAACTAAATGGACGCGTTAATCAGCATAATTGTGTGTAATGGTCGGATGTAAATCCTCATAATGTAATCCAAGCAGAACTCAATGTGCCTGGTGTTATGGTATGGGAAGGTATTTCGAGTACTGCACTGATTGGTCCTTATTTTCTTCAAGGAAATGTTAACTCAGAAAGTTACTTATGGTGCTGCAATAAGTAGTAGTTCCCGAGCTCAGAAATAATCCTGTTTTCAATATTCATTAGCTCATCTAGCAAAAAGATGGTGCCCCAGCACATTTCGGTAACCAAGTTTGAGATTTTTTAAATAACATTTTTAATTAATGGATTGGTTGCCGTGGTACAACTGATCGGCCTGCGGGCTCACCAGACCTGACCCCATGTGATTTTTCATTGGGGGTATTATAAAGGAGACTGTGTATGCTTCAAAACCGCAAAATCTAGATGAACTCAGACACCTAATTAGAAATATATTTGAACTTGTTAATAACGATAAACCTTTATTGCTAAAAATTTGTGATTCTATTCTGTCGTTGTATGAAGTGTCTGGAGCTAAGGTTACAAACGTGATAATGTACCCAATTATTATCAAGTTTATGCTGGATAAAAGTTTGCAATTCCATTGTTGGCGTTTCTAGAATATTATGAAGGTCCTAAATTTCATCACAAGTTACTTTCCTTTGGGAAAATGATCTTTCTTTTCACTGAAATTCAGTGACATACTTTTGGTAGGTTTTATATAATCTCTAATTAATCTCTGTTCATTTGTCAAAAACTATAGACATTTTCTACAGAGCAATGTCATACAATTTTTTAAAAACACTAAAATTTTTGTGTGCTGAAAAATTCCCATTGCCATAACCACGAAAACTTTATTAAGGATTTTTCTAACTAAAGCTACCAGGTGTGGAACACTCCTAAATATTGTAATACAATTAAATTAAATAATAAATATTACTTATAAGTACTTGCTGACTATGTAGTTAATTTACTCAATCACTACTCATTGTTCCTCTGTACTGTATTTGTATAAAAATATGTTATACATAGAAAAATCATTTATTTTGTGAATTTTTATTTTTTGACCATATAGTGAATGCCAAACAATTGTAAAATATTGTATTTTATTTTTAATATCATTTTTTCTTTCTTAAAACTTTTACTAGAGTTTTTAGGAACGCTATACTTCATTTTATCCTTACTAAAATCGTTCTGAATATTTTAAAACAAATCCATATATTTTTCAGCAATGACATGTACAACCACAACTAGTAAAAACCACTAATATGTAAAAACTATATTTCATCTATTGTAATTCAGTAAAAACTTAGAAGTATCCTTCTTCTTACCCCATTCCAGTACATAGCTATTTAGCCAAATAAATGGCTGTCATACTGGTTAACTGTAATATGCATGGAGGAGCCAATTTAACAATACTGGTATCTCATTTTATTTGAAAGTGTTGGAAAACAACTCAGTTGAACTAAGATGTTAATTATTTATTTAGTATTCACATCAATTGTATACTGAAATGGGTTCAAAAATCATACCGTTTCTTGTAGAGTTATTTCATATGACAGTACAATTCACTAATGATTTCTTTGTCTCCACTAACTGTTAGTAAAGAACTCTCTGTAATCCGGCGTCTTTACACAGGGAGACAAGTCACTACTTGTCACAGTCAATGACCACAGTACAAAGTAAAAACTTATCTGTCCTCATTTGGTCCATATGTTCTGTATTAGTGTAGTGATGATGAATGTATATGTATTTCTATTCACTTCCTAAAAATGTCTACATTATATTAGTGCTAATTTTTTTCGTGTAGTGCTATGTTCAGGAACATGTCTCCATGGTGTAAACAAAAACACAATATATTTTCGCTCTTTATGTTCTCGAAAAATATTGATAGTTGCCTTCTACTTGAATTAGATTAAAGTAAGTTTTCAATTAAAATCAGTCTATTTCTGGTTACAGTTATTAATGTGTTTACCTCTTTATTTGGGTGTATTAAACTCAATTTTACAATAAAGTAAATTTTAATTTTTTATGATAAACGCATTATTATTATTGATTTTCCAGTAACCCAGCAATTTTTTGGTAATTCAGCGTTTTCGGTAATCCTATGCCGGTCTACTGAGACATTAAACATGTCGAATAATTTGATGCAATAATGACTAATATTTATTATAACAAAATTTAGTTAAACTGCCTAAAATATTTCATTTTGTCAGAAAACTTGAGTAAGCTTTTCTTTGAAAGTGATACTGTAACGAAATATTTATCGCAATGTTCAATCGTTATCAAGAAAAATGTATCTCTTAGCAAGGGTAATTTGATAGGCCTGGTCTACTGCGGGAGATGACAGTTGGAATTGGTGGGGTTTGTTCCCTAGATATCAGAGGTTCTTGTTAGCCCCAACAATGGTGTGCCACCCCCTGCCTGCTTTGACTCGAGAGGCTGGTTCAGAGCTGGCCTCCCCTTCATCCAAGGGAGACACTTTGAAATTAGTGCCCCAATTTTTCCTCATGGATCTTGATAGAAGGCGGCCCCTACCCCCTAACCTTACCCATCGTGTCACTCCGTAAACAGCACTAAGGTCCTTATAGGACTAAGTGCAATTTATAAGCTTCTTTTCCTAAGAGAACAAAAAAAACACCAACTGGGTTTGGTGTTAATAGACATCATATAAACTGGTAGATAAAATACACAAGATATCCTGGGGATTATAAATCAACACTATCGGAAACTACTATCTCCTCACTTTATCCTATCTCTGTATAACGACTTGGATTGTTGATATTAATATTCCAGAGTATTAATATTTAAATCAATAATAATATATCCAAGACGATATAAAATATTTTTTTCATTAGTAAAGATCCTAGTGAATATTAAGTACAATGTATTACTAAATTTGTTAACTATTAAATATTACTGTATCTGGTTTGTCTAAAATAAAAATCGTACAGTTCTAAATAAAAACAATGGATTTATTTTTAACTAGCAAATTAATAAGTTCAACGTTTCTGAATTTTTATCACTCTATTTTCCACAAAGAATTGACAAACCGTTTAGTAAATTTAAAAATTCCTTTGGCAAGAAATAAAAATATTAATCAAATATATCAAAATAAAAATCAGAGCTCTCTTCTAAATTAAAATAATAAAGTTTTAAAATAAAAATGAAATACTACTTGGAAATAACTAAAATAAAAATGTTCACTTCTAAGTTCACTCAAAATTCAAAATAAAAATTTAAACTTCTCTTGACACTATTTGAACCTTAACTTTCAAGTCTCTGCAATTCAGATTACAACTCTCTCTCTAACAATTATTAAAGTTCAATTAATTTTCAATTAATAATTCACAATAAAACAGTTCCAGTTAAATATTAATAAATTACTACTTTTCCAAATCTCAACTAAAGTTATTAACAAAGTTCAATTTTAATTCACTTCTCTTGCAAGCATGAACCAAATGTAACTCGTATGATTCTATTATGCTCTATTGTTCTTCGAGGATAAGTTATTCAGAATGCTCTGTGGTTTCTTTGATTTTAATTTTTTCCTATAAAAAAGATAACAGAATTAATTTAAAATCAGATCAGGATGACTATTTCAATAAAACGTACAATAAATTTGGTGCTTACCTCAAAATCACTCGCGGAAAAATTAAGGAAATACGGCGCACTGCAATTAACTTTACTCACGAAAAAAACCAAAAGAAGGGCGAAAATTATGAGCGGGCGCTTAAATACTTCCCTTTCCAATCAACTTTGCAGGACATCCGTGGTGCTCTCTCATTGGTCCAGCTGTATCAAACCAGGAGAACAATACTCGCAACAAGACAAGTTCTAATCAATTCAAGGCAGTCAACCTGCCTTCCTAACAATTTAAAACTACCAGTACTAACTTGCCAGAGGATTACATTTCGTTTTTACCCTGACATTTCACAATCTAATCTAAAATTAAGTCCCAATATTTCGATCCCAAAATTTTTATTTAATTTAAGTTTTAATAAAAAAAATAAATCAATGTAGCTTTAAAAAAACGCTACACTCTGGAATCTTGCAGACTTAACACAGAGTCGCTATTGGGTACCATCATATTAACAGTGAGATGCCTTCGAAGATCCCTCATATCAGTTTCTTAGAAATTGAGAAGAATCGTCATAACTACAACCCACTGCATCTCACTACACCAGGTCCAGAAGAACCTTAAGGCTTCTAAAAAGGGCATCATAATCTGGGTAAGATAACATTTACTTGAACATCCGCACCACTAGTTTGGGTGTTAAAGACACTTGAGTAACACACGTAAAGTTGCATGGCTCTGTGTAGCCTAGTTGGCACAGTATTACACAAACATACATCAAAAGCATTTACATCACTCCATTAAGATAACATCAGGCTTCACCTTACATTCAGAAAGATAAGCTTACAAAAACCAAGTTCAGAACCACCAATTTGATTGCTGAAGTACTTTAAAATTGTATGTGTAGGTTTTTCATACTTGCAACCCTATTTTCTTTTATCTTTACTTGTATTAGACATTATCTGAAACTAGCATATTACCTGTTGAAAAAGTAAGGGTCTATTTAATGTATCAATGTATAATGTACCCCTGAATAATATGAAATATGGGTTAAACTATTAACTGTAGCTGTAACTGAAGGGAAGGGCTCTAGCTAGCAATAAAATAATTAACAATAGTTCAATCCAGTCACACTGTAGATATACCATACTGCATACAACTTACTGTGACATAACATAAGTTAGACAGTGTACAGAGTTACAATATCAGTATAGAAGTATAGTCAATCAATATAAGTATGATTTTAACTTATTACCATGTTTGCCTGTTATACCATAACAAACTAACATGGTAATAAAATAAATACAGTGTTTGTATGATTTCGAAGAGAGGCTTGGTATTTGTTTGAATTTTGTTTGTTATAATATACTATGCTTACGCCATTTCCAATCACATTGAATGTAGACTATTTCTGAATTGTTAAGGTCTTTTAATAAATCCTATAATCTCTTTTGTCGTCATTTTGTGTTTAGAATCCGTAGCGTTTTTAAAGCTACATTGGTTGACTTTTTAATTAAAACTTAAATTAAATGAAAATTTTGGGAAAGAAATAGTGGGATTTAATTTTAATTAGATTGTGAGAAGTTAAGATAAAAACGAATATGTAATCCTTTGGCAAGTTAGTGCCAGTAACTTTAGATTATTAGGAAGGCAGTTCACTGCCTTGAATTGATCAGAACTTGTCTAGTGTACTGCAGTTACGTCAGATCTGAGAGGGCTATTGTTTCTCGAGTTGGATACGGCTGGGCCAATGAGAGAACACCGCTGATGTCCATCAGAGGGGGTTGCAAAGGGAACTATAAAAACTGCCAGCTCATAATTTTCGGCCTTATTTTGGGTAATTATCGTGAATTTAGTTGATATGACAGTGCGCACCGTGTTCCTAAATTTTTTTCCACGAGGGATTTTGAGGTAAGCACTAAATTTATTGTACGTTATATTGAAATAGTTTTCCAGATCTGATATTAAATTAATTTTTTTGTCTTTTTATAGGAAAAATTAAATTCATAGAAACTAAAGAGCAATCTGCATAACTGATTCTTGATGAACAATAAAGCACAATAGAATCAAACAAGTTACATTTGGTTCAAACTTGCAAGAAAAGTGAATTAAAAGTGAACTTTATTAATAACTTTGATTGAATTTTGGAAATGTAGTAATTTATTAATATTTAATTTGAACTGTTTTATTGTGAATTATTAATTGGAAATTAATTGAACTCTAATTGTTTGAGAGAGTTGTACCTGAATGGCAAAGACTTGAAAGTTAAGGTACAACTAGTGGAAAGAGAAGTTTGATTTTTTATTTTGAATTTTGAGTGAACTTAGTTAGAAGAGAACATTTTAAACTTTAGTTATTTCCAAGTGGTATTTGATTTTATTTGAAAACTTTATTGTTTTATTTTAGGAGAGAGCTCTGATTTTTAGTTAGATATATTTGACTGAAATTTATATTTCTTGCCAAAGGACCTTTTACTATTACTAAACGGTTCGTCAACTTTTTGGTGAAAATAGAGAGTGATGAAATTCTGAAACATAGAATTATTTAATTTGACATTTTAAATAAATCCATTATTTTTATTTAGAACTGTGAATTTTATTTTAGACAAACCAGATAGTATTTAATAGTTAAAAATTTAGTAATAAATTTTACTGAATATTCACTCGGAGCTTACGAATCAAAAAATATTTTATATCGTCTTGGATGTCTGATTGATAATTTTATTCATAACATTCTGGTATATTAATATCTACAATCCAAGTCGTTATAGAATCAAAGCATGGTTCTGAGTAAATTGTCAAAGATCAATACATTGGAGGAAATACAATGAGGCAGAAGAGAGCCCTTTGTGAGCCAAACTTATAAACCAGCTGTAAGGTGGTATTTTGCGAAGAATGTCTGTGAGTGCATCATGAGTTTATATACAGGGTACACTCAGACGATGTTTCAGGAAAATGGGACTTTGGAGATATATCCCACAAACAGACGATGTAGCTCTGGGACATTCTCATTTCTTATTCTAATCTAGTCACATAAGAAGTACTGAACTACCTTAAGGGTGTAATTACCTCATCAGTTAGACTGTTCAATTCGTTATACAGCTGTTCATTTTCACTTTCGAACATTTGTAGTTCTTCTGCTGTTAGTTCATCCTCTAGTGTTAGTGAACTGACAGAATTTGTTTCTACATTTAACTTACTCGGTGACCTCGTAATAGTCTCCTCACCTTCAGAGTCCTCATTTGAAAAACTATCCGAAACAGAATCATCACTACGCGATACCTTATTTAACACTTCAGATTCCAGTCTTGCCATTTTTTGCAATTCTAGATTTCTTTTCATCCTAATAGCTTTCTGTTCAGAATAAATTTTACAAACTGTTTTGAGATAAGAGTCTAACAAGTCAATAACAGCATCTTGATGCTCGATCAGCTGAGGATGGCCTTCATGAAAGGTTGCATCCCTTTTAAACTCTAAAATATGATGCGAACATGTTTTGATTATCCTTTGGGCCCCATTGTCAATTTTATCACGTTCGTAATCATTTATCTGGGGCAGAGTCGATAAGTGGTGAGAGAAATTTAAATAAGCTTTTCTATGCTCTAAAAGGAAATCCCTCAGTTTTGTAATTTGGTTTAACACTTCCTTGGCCTTACAGGTGAACTCTGAGTGCTTGGATTTGTGATTGTTAAGTATACGATGTTTGTCCAATTCGGGTACATTCACCCCAAGAGCTTTATTTCGAGTCCGTATTGTTTTCACACACGCTTTGAATAGAAGTGTGATGTCCATGGTTTGGCTGAAAAAACAAAACAAACAATAATTATAATAAAAAATATAATACTTAGACAACTGAAGTTATAGCTTTGTTAAGTAAATGAAAATAAAAATTATCTTTACTGTCCTATTGACCTAAACTGATACTTTTGCATCTACCTTAACGATACCATAATTCAAAAGAAACATTATTTGAAATGCTTATGATATAAATTACGTTTAATAATACATTTCTACTAAAAAAAAAACCACCAGCTACACTTTATATTTCACAACAGAATTTTTTCAGCTTTAATTTAAGAAGCACACTTTATTGGATATATCACCTAGCAAGAGGAATTTTTGTTTATACTGTACTATGTTTTAACCCTATTACCACCAAGGGAGCGATTTATTCTGATCACTGCAATGGACTGATCTAATGTGTCATCAGATTTCACTCAAAAGTCCATCATGGGCTGATGTATCAGCTCAGATATTGAAACAAAAAAATTACAATCCAATTAGATCAGCTTTGCATATTTTTTATACACAATTATATTTTTTTCTGATTAATTTAAATTCATACCAACATACAGGTTAAAAAGTATTTAAAATAGCTGCATCGCGTAAAAGTACAAAATTAAATACCTAAGATTGATAGAACAAAAATAGGCCATGCCACACCAGCTGCATGTTTACTCAACTGATCCAACGGTTAAAATAATATATGTAAATCATTTTCATAGCAACAATCGAGTTACAATAAACATTAACTCCTTCACTGCTGGTCTATACTGAGTGACACCAAACATAGCATTCAGCCTTTGTGCCATAATGCGTCTGCCACAGTCAGCATGTTAAACAACTTTTAAGTTACTTCAGCAAGGTAGCTACTGACTTATTGTTATAAACCATTTTTTAAATATTAAATCTAATTGTTAACACCAACATATAGTCTACATTATAAGATCCTAATTTAATGGTGTTATTGTGACCCAAAATTGTAAATGTATAGGTATAAAAAGATTTATTTTCGTTCGCTATACACATTTTTTTCTTTTTATACGTATTTCTTTTATTATGACTACTTCATCTTACACTTGTAAATATATTTTCATAGGACAACTAATTAATTATGTTAGCGAAAATAGATAGTTAACGCATAGAAAATACAATATATAA
This sequence comes from Homalodisca vitripennis, assembly GCF_021130785.1. NCBI lineage: Eukaryota > Metazoa > Arthropoda > Insecta > Hemiptera > Cicadellidae > Homalodisca > Homalodisca vitripennis. The sequence continues at coordinate 88,788,752 of NC_060213.1, read as the reverse complement.
ACTTCTTTTAATTTAAAATTAAAGTTAAAGATACAAATTTAGGTATTTTTTACAATAACAACATTAAATTGTATAAGTCTTTAGGTTAATGTTAACAAGTTACAATTTGCATGTTTTGTTGATTTTTCAAATGGAATATACTTAAGAAGTGAATAGTACTTCTAGCAATATTAGTTAAATAAAAGTGAGAAAAGACCTAAGATACAAAAAAAATCCCCCAAAAAGGGATAAAATCTTTCAATTTAGGGGAGTATCTAATGTATACGACTATAAACATAAATACAACAATGTAATTTTAACCAAATATTTTACTAAACCATATTACCAACGTAACCATAACAGTACAAATATATTATTTATTTTATTACGGAAGATTAAATTACCTTAGCTAACTATCTTACTGTCATTCATATGTTCGAAACCTACCCTATCCTAGAGCCAACCACCCTACTTGAATGCCAACTGTTGTAAGAGCTAATTGCCCTACTGAAGGGATTAATCCGTACCTCGTGGCTTTTACAGAACAACGTAGTTAAGTTATATAAGTATCAATGTTAGTCTTATGAGTGCTAATGACAATCTACCTAAGTCTTGTGTAAGATCTTGTGACACGTTACATACATTTTCTTTAAAATAAAGGTTAAAATTCAGACACTTTATTACAGTAGACAATGACGTGTATTGTGTTGCAAAAGATAGAGATAATTATCATTTTGACAAGCTCACCATCGTTTTCTTTATGCAAACATATAAAAATGTATATACACTCACCAATATTTACCCCCAGACCCAGTTTTAACGTCAGTCAGCTAAATGGGCTGTCTTTCAATCAAAATGCCAAAAACTCGCTGTTATAAAATACATGTAACACTAAACAGGGTTTTATATGAATTCACTGCCTTAAGCGTTGATTAATTCTCAACAGCAGTCTTAGCCTGTTGTTAAAGAACATTTAGCCATTTAGAACATTGTTGTTTCCCAATCATATACACTAGGTAGTGTGAACATGTGTAGTTGAAAGCCTTTTCACATGACTCTCTGGGTTTTCAATTTTGCAATTATTCTGGAGTTACAGCATCAGCTTTTTCTGGAGTCTGAAAGCTCTCATGAAGTACGTGTCTGTACAAGCTCCCAAAGCACTATTCTGTAGAAGAAATGTCAGTAAATTAAGCCTAATTATGTAATTATCATCATTATGTAATTGAGTAATTCTCGATTGAGCCTGGCAGTCTTAGCCTGTTGTTAAAGAACATTTAGCCATTTAGAACATTGTTGTTTCCCAAACATACAGACTAGGTAGCGTCAACAGTTGTAGTTAAAAGCCTTTTCACATCACTCTCTGGGTTTCAATTTTGCAATGATTCTGGAGTCAAAGCATAACTTTTTCTGGAGTCTGAAAGCTCTCATGAAGTATGTGTCTGTACAAACTCCCCAAAGCACTATTCTGTAGAAGAGATGTCAGTAAATTAAGCCAAATTATGTCATTATCAACACTTGAGTCGGGCAGTATTTTGCTAAAGATCTCAAGACATAGGTGTCAGAGGATAATTTGGCACGAACAGAATCAATGTGATAATTTTGTGTTAATCCCCTATCCAGGTTTATTGCAAGGAATTTTGTTATATAGACTTTTTCCAGGGGTGAGGGAGGGGCACTCAATAAATCTGAAGGACGAAGGGAAAAATTCATAACAGTTGATTTTTCTAAATTGTTGTGTTTGTTGTTAGATTGGTATTTTTGAAATTTAGGACACAATTTTTGGAATTTAAATTTGGAGGTCCAAATGTGACTTGGTCTTTATGCTGAAGCAGAGTGTGTCATCAGAATACTGTACAATTCACCCCTACAACTGAGAAATGATCCCAACCACGCATTATTAATTTGCATAATACCATATCTAACAAAGAAGGTAAATATTGTGTTTGATGAACGTACCAATAACATATTATAAAATCACTTTTCCAATATTTCTAAAGATGTAATAAATAGCACTGAATCTTATTACAGAATCTATTTAACAGTAGGCTACCACAAAATACATGTAAATCCTAGAGGACATAATTACAAATAAGCCTCCATCAGTACGGACTAAAGCAGCACCTTTGGTATTATACCACATTGCTGGCAACAAACAAAAACATCTCTCAAGATAGTATCGGCTAGGCTACCAGATAACAATTCTGGAGAATATGACCACATATTTAGTCAGTATAATAATTTATGGCTCAGCAGTCAGCCAAGGACAACTCTGTTTCCTCTTTGCGAGTTCATTAGTGCATTCTTACATTCATATATTGCTTTTGAGTTAAACGAGCAGGCGTCAAGTGCATTTAATGCTGCCTGACTGTCTGAAAGTATTAAAATTCTGCACCTTTAGGCATCCTCAGTGTGAGTCCTGGCACATGTTTCAATTGCCATTACCTCTGCTCGGAAGACTGTGGCGTATTTCCCCAAGAGCTCTGTAATTTTGCTCGGGGTCCATTTAACAAACTCTGCCCTAGAGATTAGGCATAAGCCATTAGTGTAAAACTTCAGAATACCTTTAGTAGAGTAGGCCACCTTTGTGCTCCATTTATCTCTATTTTCTAAAGAAATGAGGTATGGTTTTTCAAAGAAGTATTTATTAACCATACATTCAGACATGTACCGTAGGTTATCATTGCAGTCTCAGGCAATTTCTGCATTATTGCCATGTGTCCTTCTGAGGAGTTAGGCTTAATCACCTTTCTACTCATACATTAATGAGTTACTATTAATTGTGGTTCATGGTCTAATTTGATTTTTTAGTCAATAACATTATTAGTGTTTCAGCTAATTGTATATAGCCTAATCTATGAAGGTGTTTTGATATTCAATAATTGAGGTGCTTCTAATTCTAGTACCTACTTCAGGTATTATTCGGAGGCCAATATTTTTGAGAACCTAACGAATGTGAAAATTAAATGTCATTATGACGACCGGTTCTTGTTTTCTACCTCCCAAAAGGAAGCGATGTTAGTGAGGAGGCCACTCTGTCTCATCTACTACTGTTATTACGCAATAATAAAAATTGTTTTAAAAAAGTGACCTTCGGATAATACCAAAGTGTCTTAATTTCTTTCTTTTCCTAGTTTGGATCAATGATTCAATGATCAATTAACTTGTTAGCCACTTTTTATGTTGAAGTCATTTTTCTATTCAAAAAATAATTATTTTCATATTTAGATAACAAATTAGCACTTTTAATAGCTGCAGTACAATAAGTGACTACCACATCAGTCGTATTAACCAAATTATGATTAGATATAACCAAAAACCACTGATTATAAAATTATTGTAATGATAGTATCTTACAATTAATTTTTGCCAACTTTTTAGTGTATTTAATAACATTACTGTTTATGATTAATTTAAACAAAGTAAAATGTTAACAAAAGTTTAAACATAATTAAAATTATGTATATTTTATACACTATTTATTCGTCTGTAGAAAGTTTGGTTCAATTTGTTTGCATTATATATACAAATTTATTATTATCAAGACTGGTAATGAGATTCACTTTATGCAACCTATTACACTTGTTTCCTGAGAGAAAAAAGCAATATAAAATGGGGATGAAAATGACAAATAATGAATTTCAAAACAATCAAAGTGTAACTACTTTTCTTTTCAAGATCATAGGGAGTTATGGCTAGGTGAATTTCCAACATTTTTGTGTGGTGTCAAGTTGTGTTTCTTAACAATCAGTAATGATCAAAGGCATTCACGATCAGACTATCTAGAATTTGATTTTTTTAGTGATGGGTACTAACTCGAGGGATGTTTTTCGTCTGTCACCATCGCCATTGGTGCTGTCCTGCACTGAAGGCCAGAGGTTCTTGTGTCAGGCTGATATCAAATATTAATCTTAGAGGGTCTAAATTAGCTAAAACATCTTTTATTTATGTCAAATATCCCTGATTTCAGCATTATTGTTATTTTAATTATCCAAAGATGGCGTAACGGCCGATATCACCAGCAACCAATACGACGTTGACTCACAATCGTGACAATAGCCTGTAAAGCCCGTAGAACAATGAAATGTGAATCAACAAGAATACAAGAATAGTGGTTCCACTTTTGTTCTATAATTTTGTTATTTGAAATTTGCACCAGTTGAAACCTCATATTGATTTGTTCAGGACAATAGCAATAAGTTAATAATGTGAAACTCAGGTTGTTAAGCTCACAATTACCATTGAAAGCACTAGGTTAAGTGTTACACTGCTTTGTTTATTACATTTAATGGGTAGGGTACGATAAGCGGACCCGGTATTTTATATCGAAGAATGTAATCATCGATACCTAATATTCTTATCTCAAATCCTAGACCATCAATCGATATAAAAGTATAGTCCTCAATAACAATAATATGTTTTATATTAAAATATTATTTTAATATTTACAGTGATTAAACAAATTATTATAACAAAAATTAGGAAAACTGAAGACAACCATATTTGCTCCTCTCACAGTTACAGTTGTTTCTTTCCCACAAATTTCACATAACGGGTTTTTTGGTACGAGTCCAACATGTTGAAACCACGTAAAATATGTCTTATAATTTTTCAAAGCAATTTAGTGTATTTTTCTAAAATTGACTGCCATTTTTAATGATTAAATACGTTACTTATGTAAAATTGAAATATTACCTTTGGGGGGGGTGGGGGGGGGGGGGGGTGGGGGGGGGGGGGGGTGGGGGGGGGGGGGGGTGGGGGGGGGGGGGGGTGGGGGGGGGGGGGGGTGGGGGGGGGGGTTGTATTTATGGCATATCACATATTAGTGTTGCTAATAGGTAGGAAAAGTAGAATGTATAATAATCATATATTTTATATCGCGTTGACTACCAATTTGTATATTTTGCTGAAAATCCTCAAATAAATAGAGACTTTATTTTAAACAACATCTATTGAAATCGAAGAGCCCCCTTAACCTTGTACATGAAACTTTTTCCCTAATTGTATGATATTTCATTGGCTAAGGTGTTATTGGGAGACACATCACTTGATACGCTAGAAAATTTTTAATTTTCCCCGCATGCTCTTGTTCACAGGATATCTTTAAAAAAACGAGCTCATAAAACCTTACGTGAACCTTTACTTTATTATATTTTGGCCTGAGCGTTGGCTAATTGTGTTATAAAAATCGGCGTCTTATGGGTAACCCGCTGCATGGCAGACGAATTGCGTAGGCCAGAATAAATTTAATCTGGTAAACCAAATTGAGGAAATAATTTAATATTAGTGGAGATTTAAAGACGTGTGTGACATTTTTATTTCATAGAGTATAACAAATAGGTGCTAATAAGGTCAAATGTTTAAAGGGTGACCATGATTCGATTTTGTTTGTTACCTTTGCATTGTAGATTTCCCTGTTATTAAAATTATGATCGGTTTGATGTTAAGGACAGTTGGCTCCAAAATGACACAAACGTCTAGTGGGGGGCCGAGTGGACCGCACATAGGTATCAAGCTCGTATAACTCGTCCTGGGAAGTGAATGGTTTATGGACAAACATTATATTATTATTACAAACATATAATTTTTCTTTAACTTTATCACCTATTATCCGAAAGTGACAGAATGATTTCATTCACCCGAAAAGTGCTTCTACATTCATACATTTTCAAGTAATGCTGTTTGTATTGTTTGATTTAAATATTTCATTAGGTCTAAAAGTAATAAACATTAGGCACAATACACATGTGTATGTATAAATATCTACTGAAATAAGATTTAATGAACAAGACCTACATTTGTGTTGCAAATTTTTTTCTATGGAAATTAAACAAATTATAGTACATATAGGTATATAAAAAAATAAAAAACATTAAACAACAAACACTTTAATAATTCACAATTGAAAGCATTAAAGTGTTAAAATTGGTTTTAGTTTGTTAAACTTTCGATTAATAAATTAATCTTTGCTGAATTTATAAACCAAGAACCGATTCCACGAAGTAATGCAAAAAAAAACGTTCGGAGTTCATTGTAAATGTTAAAAATAATTTTAATATCAAGTTCTATGCTAAACATTGGTCTGGGAAAAATGCTTCGTTAATGAGTTACGGGCTAGCGAAATGATTTCCGCCATGGATTTCAGTCATCCACCATGTAAAAACTAAGTCCTTCCTGATAATATGGTAAGAATTTAAGAGGCGAATTCAATGGTTTCATATGCACTTGTAACCTGATTTAAAATGAATAAAAATAAAGGTCCCAGAACTGTACAGTGTAGTTCTTTTATGAAAAAATAGAGTTTAAAAAACACTTTTTTACGAAATGGGCAATTATATATTTGTTTGTTTTATTAAGAAAATAGGATCAAAAAATTTAGAAATTAAAAACTGCGTATAAAATGTTTTCTGCCACATAATGTTAAGAAAAAAAAAGTTTCATATAAAGCGAATACATGTTTGATGAAAATGATTAGTTCAATAACCAAAACATCCAACACATTTTACAGTTTTGACTGACAATAAAAATTTTTTTCAAGAATTTTTTAAACAAAGTTGTTTACATATAACTTGTGCCTGATTATAAAACAAAAAAAATATATTTTGAATCAGTGGGAGAATACCCAGTGTAGATTAAAAAAAAAAGTTGACTTTACACAATTGGCTTTTTTATGTTCTGTGCTGCCTAAGGGGCGGTGGGAATCTTGTTTTATGACTTGGCTATTTAAAAATAGTTTTAAAAAGTTTAATTTTCAACCAGTATCTGAATCAGTAGTATTTTTTTAAAAGTAATTTGAAAAAATTGTCCAAAACAAGTTTCATAAATGGGTTGGACATGGTTCCACAAGCAGATTTATGGAAGGCCGATAGGCCTCATAATTTTAAAAATCCTTTTCCAGAAGAAATAAATTTCATTTTTGTTATGTGACTAGGAAAAACTTGATATATTTAAAGTTGTGTCCTCCACTATTTAACAAATTATTATATAAACAACCTGACCCGAGAAAATTGGCTTGTCCCTGTACGCATTCCTTTCTGATATTTCAAAAATATATTACAAGTTAGTGTATTGTAAAATAAATTTCAAGCAAGCATTATATAGTCAGTTTTTGGTAAACTAAATATTAAATCTGGTTTTAGGAAGGAATAATTGGTTCTTACTACAGAATGGCGATCTTTAATTTGAATTACAAGCGTTGCAAGACTTGGATTATTATCACTGATAACACTTCGAGTCTTGAGAATATCTTTATCAATATTACGGCATGATTTTAAAAATGTAATAGCATGGTTTTTTAATCCTATTTAATAATCAGATATCAAAGGAAATAAAAATCAATGCGAAAAAGATGGTTTGGATCGTGTTTAGAATGCGGGAAGTATTTTAGTTTATTACTCCTCAAGGAATCTAAAAATTAATACCCTTTCTTATGATTACTAGTCTATGTTAATGACCTTTCCTTAATTTCTGATTCGCAATCTAACTTTGTTTCGAGATGTCACAATGTCACTCAATAATAGTCAAAATCCCTTCCAAATAATTAAACTTTTTTATCACTCCAGTAAAGATCCGTGAGCTCTCGAATTGGTTTAAGTTTGCACTATGGATTACATTTTAAAACTTTTTCTAAAAACAAACAAACATGGACCAACTTGTAGAATAGTAAAAATCATATAATTTGTATTATCCAAAAGAGAATCATAATAAATAATTGAAGTTAATTCAGGAACAAAATTTGTAAAAGTATCAAATCCAGAATGATATGAAGTGGGAAATTTTATTTAATTCATGATTTGTGGCTGTAGGTTTAATAAATGCCTTTTATTAACTTATTTGGTTTGGCATAATTCGAGAGGTCTGTGAACTTTTAGTATGGACCAAAGTAAGTTCTATATTGGATATTTCCCAGATCGATTTTCTCTTTTGGTTATCATGATTTTGGATACCCATATCATAGTGTTTATAGCCACAAAACATTACTTATCTTTCAAAAAAGAGCAGTACATAAATCTTGCTAACATTAAACGTTATAATTTGGTGAGTTGCCACTCACCATTTTTTTAACAGTACAAGTATTTCAAAATTGCCCTGCCTTTCCTACCAGTTGTAGTATAAATCGTACCTAGTCATTTTGTTCATAAGTGAAACATTTTTTCTCTTAATGTGCGCCACATATAAAGGAAACACAAAAAGAAATTGTTAGCGTTAAAAAATCTTTGTAGCCATTAAATATTTAAAACGAAGTTCATCCTGAAAACAGTTATATATTATTGTATTCATTGTATTTACAAAACGTAAACTTAACGTGCATTTCAAACTGCACGTGGACTATACTAAGGACTTATATTATTATTCTAAAGGACTAGTGTTTTCGATTAATCTAATGTTATAATTACATTTTCGGGTTATTTTTAGAATTAAATAGACAGTCGGACGTGGGTGTATGTCAGTTTTGAAACTTGATTTCCTAATTAAAGAAACATTAAATCGGATTAATAAGGAGAATGGATTATTATATAAAGCTCTCTAATTACACAACTTGAGTATGGAACCTATTAATGTTTCCTTAACAATGAAAATCCTTGCTGTGTTGTTTTTTATACGAAATTCTATTACATAAATTGTATCAACTACAAACCCACCATAAATTAAATAGTGAGTATGGTGTGTTTTAACGTTTCTTCGTCTCTATACATGAATGACACTGTAACTCTTTGGATATATCATCTTTACTACATTATTGATATAGGTCAAGAAAAAACATATTTAACAATACTGAACATAGGTTTAATGTGCTTTACTGTTCCATCTATATATCTATATTTGTGATTGTTTTATAAAAATAATTCTTATTTAATACAATAAAACAAATAAGATCATTTATGGTTATTAAAGCCACTTATTGCAACAATATAAATGTTATTATTATAAAAAATTTAAGATATTGTGGTTATAAATAATCTTCAACTTTTAATATCTTAAATGATTCCAGTAGTTTTTTATTTAAGAATGAACAATATTATTTACAATATTTTATTGAAACTGATGAGTACAACCAATTGTATTTGAATCGAATGAATAAATAACGGATTAAGAGCAAGATTTACTGTGTACAAAAACAATGGTCCACATTGTTCTTAGGGAATAAAACCTACAGTAAAAAAAATTTAAATAAACGGCCTTTACTTCAGAAATTCTTATGGCCTACTATCGCTTCATTATTTATTAATACCGGGTTGTTTTACTTAAGGCGATAAAGTACTTTAAGACTTGTTGCTAAGGAACACCCGAAAATTATTGTATGTCAATTCAAATAAATAACTGGATCTTAGAGTAGATTTTACTGTGACAAAAAACATGGCCACATATCGAGGTTCTCAGCAAATAGCTAACGACTAACAAAACATTGAGTAAATGGCTGGCTTCAGAATATTTTATGCCTATATCGCTCATATTTTACTATGCCATTTTATTTAAGGCGATGTGAGTACATTAAGACTTGTTGCTAAGTAACTTTAGCTTTATCTGCATTATTAAAAAATACGACTTCATTTTATTAAAGTACATACTAAACAACAAATATTAAAATAAATTCCTAAACCATGAAATATTTGACACACCACCATCCTTAGGTAATCGTGTAATGTACGTATTTAATATCTTTTGCATCATTAAAATACAAAAAGCAACAAGAGGCAAAAAATATTCTGGAGATGTTTATACAATTTTGTATTGTTTTTCTAATCCCTTAGAACCTCAATATAGACCACATCTAGTCACAGTAAATCTGCTCCAAGTCGAATGTTTATGATTTGAGTTAAAAGGTTTTGGTGTAATAAGATATGCTATAAAATCCTACAAAATTATTCATTCAGTCATCTACCGTAAAATTGGTAGTTTTAAAAATATTTCAATTTAACAAGTTGTAATAGCCACCATTTAAAAATATATGCAATATAATACCGTAGCATATATCGCAGTAACTTCATAGTTACCATACAAATCTGACCTAAATTTGGTAGGATTTAATTTAATGGTTATTAAGATATTGATTGTTGTAGGATAAAACACATGTAGACAGCTAAACGGGGAAGTAAGCACAGCAGTCCCATATTCATACTGTTAAATATGTTTATTTGACCTGAGTAATAATGATATACCTTGTTTAGAGAGTTATCGGACACCCTGTAAAATGTGTAAAATCGATAGTTAATTGCCAAGTGCACCGGTTACGTGTTTGATTCTTTAACGGAGTTGGAAATAAATTAGAACCGGAGTGATTGTAAATGGCCGGAACTAACTGTTTTTAAACACAGTAAATTTGTGTTTAAAAATGTTACATATTTTCATTGGAAAAAGGGCAAACTAATATTTATGGCACTTGAAATATCTTAGGCATAAAGTGAATTAAAACGGACAGCAGTTAAATATTTTTTGGATCAAATGAAGTTTACGAGACATTTATAAATAATAAAACGTAAAATAGAACCAATAAAAATTGTATTTATTTTTTAAATTTCTCTTAACCTAGGAAACTGAAATATTACGTACTTCATATGTCTACTCCTATTTGAAAAATATCAAACGTCTCTAAAATAAACTATGATAATAAAACTCTTTCATTGAGAAGACTACGCTTTCGATTTTGAGAATTAAGAATTTAAGAAAAACTCGAAGATTTAGAAGACTTTAGAATCTCGAAAAATAATTATAATATTTTAAACTGAAATTAACAGCTGTTAAGACTTTTAAAGCTTCTTTGATCTTTCAGCTGAAGAGCGTCAAAGAAGCTGTTACGCTTTCATGCGTAAACTGTTTTTTACATGAACAGTCATAAGATCTCCGGTTAAAATAAAGGCCCATTATTATTTCAAATATTTATCCGGATAACTCCAGGTCACTGGAATCCAGCGGGCTACTGGCAAAAAGTCTTATCTTGGTCTTTAGAGTTTCATTACAGTAAAGAAATATTATTAATTTAACAAATATTAGAGATTTTTAAATGTAATTAACTGTCCTTTGTAAACATAGCTCTCTATGACATTATATGTTTTAATTGAATTTAACAAATAATGTCAATTTGTTTTTTACATTTATAGTCTTGGAAGTATAGAGTAGGTATGATAGTAAAATTACTTTTTATATAAACCTTCTCTGTAACTACTGTTTTAGCAGAGAGTAAGTAAATATTCAGATAAGAAAATCAAAAGTTTTTTTAAATATTGTAGTCAACAGATTAACTTAATGTCTGCTATAAAACCTATCTTAGTAGTCTTTTAATACATAGGCTTCTACTTCTCAGGGCATTGTATGTGATGTTTTTCTTGATCGGGAAACAAGGCGAAATCAACTATGGAACGAAAAATGGAAAGACCAGTGTAATTTAAATTGCCCATATTATATATTGGTATACTATATATATGTATACAATTTTGATAGTTTTGATAGATAATGGCAACAAAGGGAACTTAACATTGCCGTCGGAAATATAATTTCACTCGAATCAGAAGTTCACATACACGTGCAAAACCTGCGCGATTGCGGGATGTGAACCACTAATCTTATAAATAAAAAATGACTCATAAAATGTGTTGTCCAACAAACGGCTAATCTTGAGAACGGTTAGACAAAAACGCGGTTAATTATTTTTGTAATTAGTTAGGTTTATGAAAGTTAGCTCGAGTATGTTGGAATTGAGAAATCATGTAGTATTTATATTTCATAATCAACATTTGACTGACACTAAAACAAGGTGTTGACACTTTTAGCACAAAAACACTTTGGCTGAAACTTCTGTTTACATGTAAATATACAGTGCTTGATCGGTATTGAAATTGTAGGTATCACGTGAAAAGTTAATATATAACTTTTACTGCAGATTGTACTAGTGACGAAACAAACACATCAACTGCGTTGCGAATACGATTTAAACATTGTTATAAATCATACCTCAGTGAATAAATGTGTGATTTTTTTACTTAAGATACTCCAAACCGGTGGGCTTCTTTGATATTATCATGTGACATTTTAGTAGTGGCTTATGAAAAAACAAAAACAGAAAATAAGCACAAGCATGCCTCAACGATTCATTCTTTTCTAGACTACATTCCAAAAAAACAAATAAAGTTTTATAACTCAAAACCTTGTAAAAAGTTTTTTGTAATTTTTGGTGGAACTAAATAAGGATAACACCCTTAGATAGGAAGGAAGTAGGATTTCTTCCTTAGATAAGAGATAGGTAGGATTTCCCTGTAGACCCTAATATTTCAGGAGTCTATTTTGTGACAGCGTTAGAATTCAGACTCTACACTAAGAGGGAGATGGACTGGAGGTAAACTCAGTATTCATAAGGCAGAATCAGCTGTGGACTTTGGACATAAAAGTAATTTAAACCAGAAACTTTTCTGCACGTGCAAAAATATGATATGAGTCAGGTTCCACTAAGATACTCTAAACCGTAAACTCTTAAATAATACCTACCAGAGTTTACCAGAGTTAATTTATGTTAAAACATACGTACTTATATTTTAAAAATGTCATAGTACTCCATAATATATTACATCATAATTTTACAAAGCGGTATAAGAAACTTCGTTTTTTAAAATTCTGTGCCCAGACGTACGTAACATCTAATACTCTAATAAATGAAGTACGTATAAGTACATTTAATAATGGTCTCCCTGCTTGTAATGGTTTCAGCGCAGATACATTGTAATATAACTTAATGAAATATATACGTAGTGTTTGTATTATAATTAGGTTACTAATACAGTGATTATACGATCAGCCCTGAAAAATGTAATTGAAATTAATCAGATCTTAATAGTAAAATTCTCTTTTTGAACGTAATTTAATTGAGCAATTATTCAATTTAATTAGTTTATAATAATTTTGTGTGTGGTTTTTCAGCCATGAAGGTGAGGGGAAACATTCTGTTTGGACAATCAATAATTAACCTTGAAGCATAACATTGACTGTCTGTTGTATTGAGTACCTAAGTATGAATCGATGGAGAAACATATCCTTGTAGATAACACAAACGTTACGTTGCAAGCCGGGAAATTCACTTAAACGAAAGTTAATTATGTAGATTTTCCAACTTAGTAACATTTGGCTATTTTTGCTTACAACTGTGCAACCAAAGTTAAACTCGTACCGCAAGTGTTTAATTGGGATAAGAATGTCACAAGACTTTCACTAATTAGATGATTTTGTTTGTTTCTCAAACGATCTTTCACATTTTTTGGGCTTATTTTAAAAGTTTCACAGAAAAATACATACTAAATACATACAGAAAAATACTAAATACATTTTGTAACACTACTGTAACTATATTACTGAAATTTCACGAAGCAGTGTTGTTATAAACTTTAGTCATTTCCCCACCCGTTGTACCTGCATTGTGGTTATTTTAATTTGGCGTTTTGTTCAAACTAAAACACGTACTTTTAAGAAATACTTTGTTTTTGTGAATTAAAAAAAACTAATCCTGTATAAGCAGTATATCACAGCTAACCTACTCTACAATAATGAACTAAATTACGTTAATATAGATAGTCGGACAGGATTGGATATGGCAAAACCTACGAAATTAAGGAAATACTAGCCTAAATCGTACTATCAACCGTATGGACAAAAACATAATTTTTTTACAAGGGAAAATATAACTATTTAACTTCTTTGTAATTGTATTAAAATCAAATGTTATCGATGAAGAAGACAGACAAACAAGACAGAAAGATTGAAACGAAAAGGTTGGTTTTTGAAGTAGTTTCCTGGTTCAATACGCCAATCGCCATAAGAGACGTTCGGATTGTCCGTATGAGACGGCTCTAACACAAAGGGTTACTTGTGGTCGGGAACAATACCAATTTGTGACTACTCTTTGATCCAGGTTGCTATTGTGTTGCTGAACTACTCTTGGAATATCAGACCAGGCTTAGAATAAAAGGAATATGTGCACTTTGATTTGGATATTTGTAGTAAAGTTTGAACCTAAATTACTTGTATATTTTCAAAATCTTGTCCATTTCAAAGAATTATTAGGTAAAGGGCTATCATTCAAAATGAAAAAATAGATTTATATTTTATTCTGGTGTGTTGAAATTTGTTAATGCAACATAATTTCAATTCAAACGTTTAAGCATGATTTGGCTGGTGAAAGAGCCATACATACATCTACTCACCAAGCATTCATGTATAGTATTGGTAGGAAATGGTACATTAATTAGTTGTCATCATTTTCCAAAGAACTAAAGTTAAAGCAAAAATGGGCATTGATTTTAAAAAGTATTGATTGATTATATTTTTGCCTGAATGTGTTATATTAATGTTGATTTGTATTGTATTAAGAGTTGTTTTAATTTTGCTATTTTTTATTTATAACATTTGAATTCAAATATGTTAAATATGTATTTAGAATCTAAAACAACAACATTTTACGTGTATTGATATTCTATAGCGTAAACGTAGTTTGTTAGAATGTGACAATCTACAAGCGTCCCGAATTTTCATCTTACATGACATTTTTAATATGTCTCAAAATCCTCCAACTCTCCCAAAAATGGGTGATAGAGTACAATTCAAATCTAAAGGATACGTAACGTATAATTTACATTATAAAGGGTACATTCGGAGTTAAATTACAAACTCTACTAAAAATCAATTTAGATAGAATAAATTTAAGCAGCTTCTAAATTCCTTCTTTATTTTACTTTTAATTATGGGTATTTACGATCTTTACATAATGGAGTTTCTGTTAGAAATATTTTTCATCAATGTATAAAAAAGTGTCAAATTTCAATCAATAGTTTTTCTAAATTCAAACCGTTCCAGTAGAATCTGAGACCGTACAAGGGAAAGATATATAAAATACATCTACTCAACAAGCAATCATGCATAGTATTAGTAGAAAATAAAAATCTCGGTGTCATCATTTTAAAAAAATACACCGTTCATTTTCTCAAAAATATCATTACATCAAATATAGAATGGATTTTTAAAGCATTTCTCGATTATATTTTTGTTTTAAGATGTATTTTTTACGTAAGTATTTATTATCTCAAGAGGATTTCATTTTTAATATTTTAGTTTTAATCCTAAAAGTCGAAAAACCTATGTACAAACCTTTTAATTTAGAATTTAAAGGTACAAAACATTACATATATTGATGTAAGTTGTATAGCCCTATTATAGTTTTTTGAGATTAATATTATAACCGTTTATTCTTTCTAAGTGAACTGAGATAAATATAATAAGATACATAGTATTTTAATTGTTACTATAATTTCCTACTAACTACTTGTGATATTTAATACAGTTGTCCTAAAAGTTTTTTCTCACTTGAAATTTTGATTTTGACAAGTTTCAATTCCTAAAACTTTTCCAAGACTTGGAGATAGAGACCAACTCAAAATTTAAAGGATATGCATTCAATCTATAAAATTGCACGTGGGAGACCGAGAGAACAGCATTCTGACGATTTTAATGAAGGTAAAACTTTAATTTGGAGCCGATTTTGGATAAAAATAACTTAAGGAGCCCTTACTTCTTCTGTATTCTGCTTCAACTAACGGACTTTGACAATTTCCACATAATGGATTTACTGTTGGAAAGCTTGTTACCTAGTCGTACAAAAATAAGGGATGTTTAAAAAGTCCATTTGCTCTTTTACATTGAACGAAATACAATGCAGATTTTCTTCATTTAATGCTTACAAAAGCAAAACATTACGTATTTGGTACAAAAATTATTATATATATATTGAAATTGGTAGGTGTTATATTTTAGGTACTTACTTACTTACTTACTTATACTTAGGACTTCAAAGTAATGAAGTCGGTATATATTCATTTTGGTAATGCGATGTAAAAAACAACAGTTTATGCATTACAAGGGCTTAGTTGACACATTAGCTAAATAAGAACATTGCACCTGAGTGGTTCATAAAGCACAGTGTGTGTGTTGTGTGTGTGTGGTGTGTGTGTGTGTGTGTGTGTGTGTGTGTGTGTGTGTGTGTGTGTGTGGTGTGTGTGTGTGTGTGTGTGTGTGTGTGTGTGTGTGTGTGTGTGTGTGTGTGTGTGTGTGTGTGTGTGTGTGTGTGTGTGTGTGTGTGTGTGTGTGTGTGTGTGTGTGTGTGTGTGGTGTGTGTGTGTGTGTGTGTGTGTGTGTGTGTGTGTGTGTGTGTGTGTGTGTGTGTGTGTGTGTGTGTGTGTGTGTGTGTGTGTGTGTGTGTGTGTGTGTGTGTGTGTGTGTGTGTGTGTGTGTGTGTGTGTGTGTGTGTGTGTGTGTGTGTGTGTGTGTGTGTGTGGTGTGTGTGTGTGTGTGTGTGTGTGTGTGTGTGTGTGTGTGTGTGTGTGTGTGTGTGTGTGTGTGTGTGTGTGTGTGAATAATAGAAGTGATGATGATGAAGCTCCTTTTTTGTGGCATTAACATGTCTTTATACTGTAATCTATGTATCTCTTGTTTACAGCACAACAATAGAGTATAGTAGTTACTTGTATTAAAGTCTTATTTTTAGTTAAATATCACAAGTAGTTAGAAGGAAATTACAGTACAATTAAAATTCTATGTATCTTATTATATTTATCTCAGTTCACTTAGAAAGAATAAACGGTAAAGATAGGACTTGAGTAAACAGAAGTTTTCAAATCTTTTGGAATGCCCTTTGTTAAATCAGTCAACTTCATGACTGTCGGTAACGTAGTGAGCTTAAAATAGCTGTTGGCTCTACAACACTTTGTTGTCTGCAAGTTATAATTTTATTTTCATTCCGTTAAAAAATTAAAGATATTATTATATTATATTTTATTTGTCTTTGCAATTTATCTGTATTGTCTATATTTAGTAGGAATATATTACTCTAAGAGTAGTGTTATCGATAATCTAGTGTTATTATCACTTATTGAGTAATGCGTGACGTAGCGGACAATGTTTTAATTAATAGAAAGTCGGACGTGGTTATGTCAGTTTGAAAATTTGATTCCTATTAAGGAACAAGAAAATTATACTAACAAGACCAATTGAATTATGGAGTGAATGAATAAAGCTCTCTATTACACAACTTGAGTATGTAAACACCTATTAATGTAGCTTAATAATGAAATCCTTGTTTTGTTGTGTTTATTAAATTTTTTTACAAAATTGTATAATTTACAACACCATAACTAAATAATGAGTGTTTATGATTTCTTCGCCTCATACATAATGACGCTTACATCTTTGGATAGTATTATATAACATTATTGACAAGGTACTACAAACATATTTCATTATATGAACATGGGTTTTTGTGGTTTACTTTCCCATCTATATCTATGTTGGATACTTGCAGTTGTTTGGTAGACGAATGCAGACGTATTGTAACCTTTATTTTGTAGTTCAGTTTTAATGATTAGTGTTGTGTATATTGTTTTAATAAGTGCATATTTTAGAGGTGACATAAAACATGATGGTTGTGATTCTTGACTTAGGCGTGTCACAACGCTTTGGTATGATTTGTTTATTTTAACCTAGTTTGTAATTATGTATTAGGTTAGTCTTTTAACCGAAGAAGAGATCAGATTGCAGATCTCAAAACGTTGTGTTGCAGATTTTTTGTTTCACTGAACAAAGGCAAATGTCAGGAAAAATCCTGTTTCCTTCACAATCCTTTCATCTTCAAAAATAAACTTCAATCAAAGATCAGTTATCTACCAGGTTTTAATAAACACTGAACATTGTAATGCAGAAAGCGGTAAAACTTAACGGGAGTTAGCATAGGAAGTGGGAAGGGGTGTCACCTACATTACAAAACACGTACATTATCACCAACACCCAAGTGAACATTTTTTACTATAGTATATTTTATTACAATATTCTTCACTTTATCACTTATTCTTGAAGTTACAGATGACGTCTATCACTGGCATCATTTGTGTTCCACTGAGTTTGTGTCACATCTAAAGTGAAGGATTCAACATCTGCTAGAAAATGTTGTGATTGAGAGAGTTAGCTGAAAATAAATGGCTGTCAAAAATGGAGGAGATGTTTGAGGACGCGGGTCTATGATCTCATTTATTGAAGGTTTGAAACAAATTCCCCTTTAGTCCTTAATGGTGTCATTTATCAAACCAATCTCGTTTTGTGGAGTTGTTTTTTTTTATTTATGGTGGTATTATTATAGTAGATCAACATTTAAGTAGATAAATTGTTGGGTACACCACTGGTAAATTGACCAGTACAAAAAAGACTTCTTAATATTAACATTTCATGATACAAATTATAATATCATGGAGATGAAACCAATTTCAGTGCAATCGTTCATTTGGACTGTTACGTTTTGTTACAAATTTACTTACTCAATCAAATTACATTCAAAAAGGAAATTGTACAATTAAGATCTTAGTAGATCTTGTACTAAGATCTTGTAAAATTAAGATGATAGTATGTTCAATAACATTTTAGAGCTGATCGTATCTGAATTAATATTAATAGTGTCACAAGATTGCATGGTTTAATAAATTAGATCTTGATCATTAGTTAAATTTGATCTATTTTACTTATTGTTGTAACAATCTTAAACGATCTGTTGGTAGAGTGCAACATATTCATAGTTGCAATTACTTTTCAGACAGCTTTAGATAGTCGTAAAATATATATATTCCATCTGCAGTAAGTTCATTTCGTGACCAATACAAAAATTATAGCGGTCTGATTTGTTAGTCCCGTAAACTCACGTATTTCTCAATAAAAACATCATATAATCTCGTCCAAATTGGGAAACAATTTATAGAACTATTTTTTCACATTGAGTGAGGATCTTTTTTTGGAAATGTTGACAACACTGTTATATTGGATGATGCAACCTTATTAAAGTTTTCAATTCAATATGAACTCAAAATATAAAACATATTTCAGGAGCAGTTAACAAAACATTATTTAGAAAAACAAGCTGAGTTCGTTACATAATATTAAAACTCTAAAGTTCATACTATGTTTTTTTTAATACTAAAGGGAAATCATTAAAGTCTGTTACATTATAATGTCTAATTTTTCACATATAAATGACGGACGTATGATACCATAAATACCGATATTTGTCTTTTATATAGTCGTAGTAATACGAGTATGTTGCATACAAATTATGCTAATGATTTGTGTACAATTATTCTATATTCTAATAAAAAATTAGGCATTTAAATTATAATTCAATTTAATTCATTAAATTCGCATTATTATAAAGAAACCATGAAATATTTGAAAATGTTAATTCGTTTGAGTAACAGTCGGTGGTCTAATTAATCTAGCCACTGTAATCTTACACGTAATCCAAGTAACCGCAACTTGCAAGTAACATTCTACCGTATTAAACTTGTGATAGCTAGATAAACTTGTAACCACAGACATCAACATGGTATTAAGGAACTAATTTATACGCTACTTTAATTAAGTTTTTTACGGATCCACCTTCATGTTGCACTTGTTTATAAACTATATTGCTGTTGTAATTTTTTCTTTTTATTCACAATGTGGATGTTATTTGGCACTTGTTTTGCTTATTTTTTGCTTTTGTTTGCTTTAGCATGTATGCATGTAAACTAATTATGTAAGTTGTTTTTATCAAGCCTCTTGTATTTTCCTAATACCTATATCAAATGTAAAATGGTGTATACCGTATGTAAATAAATAAATAAATACAATCGTTTACATCATGCGCCAAATGTTCATTTCATATTAACTTATTAAAGTTAAGTGTTTAAAAATAATTATACATTATGACAATTCAATTATATATTTATTCAAAAAATCATACCAAGATATAGAATAAAATAAAATTTCAATAATGATTAATGATTGTGAAAGCGTGGCTGGAGCCAATGATACACAGGATCAACTTTTTTTAATGTCCTCCTCTCCTTTTTTAGCAAAGCCCTTTTGGAGACGCAACCCAGTCTTTTCCAAAGAAATAATTATTAATCATATTAATAAACCTTATTAATAAATCCTATTAATAACTGAGCCCATAACGATTCTTATTCTCTGATACATTCACTGTTTTTCCCTAGTAGATTATAATGTACCTGAACTGCACGTCAAAATTCTAAAACAAATGCTGGGAATGCCCTAGATCGGGAAATAAACAAAAGCGAAACACATTGTTGTAGACAACTAAATGCATTAATCTTACAAAAGACAGCTATTTTTTTTTTGTTATTTAAAATAGTATTAAGGCCATTCCAGTTGGCCTGGTTTATGTATAATCGCATTGTTTATCAAAACGTATGCGAGAAAACGTCATCTAGATAAATTTATTACTTTATTTATTTGTTGATTGTTGTTTCCTCTGCTAAGAAAAAATTAATATTTTAAATGTTTACTCTCCTATTTAAAATACTTGAAATGTTTTAAATATAATATATTCGTCATTTAAAACACGTCTGGTAAAATATTAATTTTTATGATATACATATAAACCTTCTTTCATATTTATAAAACATTCTGTACATTTATATTTATATAAATTCTGTATATTTATACTACAAACACGTATACGAAATTTCAAATTTATTGAATGTAGACAATAAACCATATTATTCAAGCCCTCATTTTCCATTTACACATGCTCCTCAATGTTATATATCAATTAATAAATATTATGAGCAGGTTTCCGTGGAAAGTTCACAGTAAAATCTAGGTAGGTACGCCACATTTAAGCGTAACGGGCTTCGCCGAAGCTGCATGCAAAATTTAAAATCTGTTGGACATTTCATTCTGGAGGTAATACACATACAATCGTGTATGATTGCATATATATATATATACATTCTTTTCTGTAGCAAAGAAATTATACATCACCGGCAGACGAAAGAGAGATTGTAACAACCTACCGAGTGATTGATTTCATGAGGCTCAACCAAATTCTATGGTTCGACATGCACCATTATAAAACTCATCCTTTTCTATCTTGAAATGAAGTTTCATGCAACATTTAAAGTCTACTAATGAAAGATAATTTGCCATGTTATACATTCAAATTTGTGTTAATTGACATAATTATACTACAAATTAATAAACAAACCTACCAAAGTTCAAATTAATAGAACATAATTAATTTAATATTAAGAAAACTGTAATTGCAATAGTAATAAATAAATTATGCTTCCCACATACAACTAAAATTAGCTGTCAAGAATCGTAACCTTTACTTTTTCCTTGTAAAAGACATTAAATACTTGGGATATTTAAGTCGTATTTATGACACTTGATCCATCTAATCTGATTATCAAAGTTCTTTCAACAAGAGTACTGTCTCAATACATTTTAAACAGTCAGTAATCTCAAATTTACCTAGAGGCCCACAAAAACACCTTCAAGTAAGTGCCATGACAATACGTAGTTAAAATTAAATTTTTCTACCAGAATTTATTGTAAGTTTTCATTGTACCTTATGAATCAATAAGGAAATTAGCAGTTTGTAATTTTGTAACTAACGGAAAAAACTAAGTTAACTAAAATGTTAAATCTACATATTTAATTGATTAACTACAGTAGTTTTATATCTGATCTTACGATAGAAAGCACAGAGAATGTATTTTTCATCTGACATCAATTGAATAGAGAGTTGTATAACTGATTTTAACGAGCTCGTTTATATAATAAAACAAAGCGACGGTATTTATTTGTCAGCGCATCGCAAACAATACCTTGCCAATGTAAAGGGCCATCAATTACCTCAAAGATGGTGTCACTCGTGTATAGATGTGTAAGACCTCATTACCAGATATGAGCACTTTCATGTGACAGAGGGTTAATGTGCATTACCTGCATATTGCATCCGCTCAAACATGGAACTCTGATACGAGGCAATTATGGGATACTGCATCAATGAATACTACACTATTATGTGTATTCGTTGATTCCAGTTGCCACCACTTAATTAAGCAAGAGATTGTTTGATGTAACCTATTCTATGACAGTGGTTAGTAGTAGTTTAGGTTTAATTTGGTTTAAATTTGCACGTTTTATGTACCTTTGTGTTCCTGCAACGCGGTTGCAACAATGTTGCACAGCACGTGCACTCTGCACCTTCTATTATGACACAACTTCGTTGTATGCCCCTAGGTGTATGTTAAATATATTTAACCTGGTCGCAGAGTAAGGTTTCATTGTGACCTGTGACAGTAAGGCTAAATCAGGATTCCGAACCCTGTTGCCGAATGTGTTTGCCATGTGATCCTTATAGGACAGTTTTCAACAGAGCTGAAGAGAATGAAGTTGATGGAAATTATTGTAGTTTTTATGATTTATGTTTTCATTTCATTAAATTGCGTAAAAAAATCTAATTCAAAGACATTGTAATGAATGTTTTCAGCACGATGTTCAAATATTTGTTAAATAGTTTTTTGCAGAGACCAGTATTGTATATCAATATTAATATGTTAAATGACCCATTAAACAACCAAAAATAATAAAAAGCACTCACTAATAAAAAAAAGCGATAATGTTTTAGTAATTGATGTTTATAAACACTATTCGTCCAAAGCTTCAATTAATTATGTATCATATACATTTATTTACAGCCAAGTCTCTTTATCACAACATTGACTACCATATTTTAAACGTTTTGTGTGTATTGCTGATATTAGTTTGTTTTTTTCGTGTACGTAACATACACATTAATTTTATGTAAAAAAAATAAAATTTTAAATAATAACATATAATTTATATGTTATTGTGCACTGATCATAGATCTTTGTACCTATCGTCCGATTTAACCTCGTCCTCGTACACCCGACATTTAGTGCTTCGTAGCTCTCCTTGGAGGAGATATGGTCCGGTCGCGATCACTCAAAAAGTCTTATACTTTGTTTTCTCTTGGGCAAAGTAGTGCCGTATTGTGCCTCGATGCCCTGTTTCTCGTAATTGTTAGAAGTGTATCGTGTATCCTTGGAGGAGATATGGTCCGTAGCGGTCACTCACAAAGTCTTATACATTGTTTTCTCTCGGGCAAAGTAGTGCCGTATTGTGCCTCGATGCCCTGTTTTCTCGTAATTGTTAGAAGTGTATCGTGTATCCTTGGAGGAGATATGGTCCGTCGCGATCATCACTCAAAAAGTCTTATACTTTGTTTTCTCTTGGGCAAAGTAGTGCCGTATTGTGCCTCGATGCCCTGTTTCTCGTACTTGTTAGAAGTGTATCGTGTATCCTTGGAGGAGATATGGTCCGGTCACGATCACTCACAAAGTCTTATACATTGTTTTCTCTCGGGCAAAGTAGTGCCGTATTGTGCCTCGATGCCCTGTTTCTCGTAATTGTTAGAAGTGTATCGTGTATCCTTGGAGGAGATATGGTCCGGTCACGATCACTCACAAAGTCTTATACATTGTTTTCTCTCGGGCAAAGTAGTGCCGTATTGTGCCTCGATGCCCTGTTTCTCGTACTTGTTAGAAGTGTATCGTGTATCCTTGGAGGAGATATGGTCCGGTCACTATCACTCACAAAGTCTTATACATTGTTTTCTCTCGGGCAAAGTAGTGCCGTATTGTGCCTCGATGCCCTGTTTCTCGTACTTGTTAGAAGTGTATCGTGTATCCTTGGAGGAGATATGGTCCGGTCACGATCACTCACAAAGTCTTATACATTGTTTTCTCTCGGGCAAAGTAGTGCCGTATTGTGCCTCGATGCCCTGTTTCTCGTACTTGTTAGAAGTGTATCGTGTATCCTTGGAGGAGATATGGTCCGGTCACGATCACTCACAAAGTCTTATACATTGTTTTCTCTCGGGCAAAGTAGTGCCGTATTGTGCCTCGATGCCCTGTTTCTCGTACTTGTTAGAAGTGTATCGTGTATCCTTGGAGGAGATATGGTCCGGTCACGATCACTCACAAAGTCTTATACATTGTTTTCTCTCGGGCAAAGTAGTGCCGTATTGTGCCTCGATGCCCTGTTTCTCGTACTTGTTAGAAGTGTATCGTGTATCCTTGGAGGAGATATGGTCCGGTCACGATCACTCACAAAGTCTTATACATTGTTTTCTCTCGGGCAAAGTAGTGCCGTATTGTGCCTCGATGCCCTGTTTCTCGTACTTGTTAGAAGTGTATCGTGTATCCTTGGAGGAGATATGGTCCGGTAGCGGTCACTCACAAAGTCTTACAATTTGTTTTCTTTCTGGCAAAGTAGTTTGTCAATGCCCTATTTCTCGTACTTGTTAGAAGTGTATCGTCGGAGGTGACCTGGTTTGGATGCTGTCGCGTACCCCCTTTGTTCTAACTTTGTTCCTGCCCAGAAGCAAGTGACGTTTCTCGGTGAAAGTGACAGTTCTTCCGTGGATCCAAATGCAGCCCTGGAAGCCCTAGACGAGCTGGAAAGCTCCCCTCGGATGAAGCGATGCAAGAATCAAGATCCGTGACTTGGCATCTATCCTCAAGTGTACCCTTTCCAACTCGTGTCTCACCTGTCCTTCCATCTCCGGATGTAATTGTTTTCAATTTTAATTTTATTTGTAGCTCTTCTCCACTTAACAACGTCTATATGTTGTTCAACCCTATAGAAGTAAATGTGAATAGTTCTGTATTTGTTTCAAATATAAAGATTAAACAGTTTACGTATATAATGCTGTATTTGCCATTGGGGAAAATAATTGGCAGTGCAATACACATTTTAAACTATCTATAAGACGAGAAAACTGTAAATATAATCATTTAATTGTTTCGTTGTAGTGGAGTAAAAATACAATCACGTTACAGTATTGTAAACATCACTCAAGTTATATAATAAAGAGATTCGTTTACTCTTTTTATTGATCATGATAATTTCTTATTGATATCTCTCTTATCACTCAATATGAATCATGTTTCAAAGCTGTTTTAAATCACGTCCGACTTCCTACTGCGTAAATCACTGTCCGTATAAAACGGCATTCTCAAGATGTGATGATAATAAAATATAACTTGAAAACACTAGACCTTTACTTTTATATACAAGCAAAACATAAACATATATACGAATATAAATAAATTAATATTGTATATTACTTTTATTTCTTAACAGACTAACAATATTACTATAACATGCAGACAATAAAAGCGAAAAACAATCTTTAGCAATATTAATTCACTACTTCGTCAAAACATGAAGTAAAGTGATACGAAATTGAACATAGGTCACTACAAGATAATAGAAAACTTCTTTTGTTTACTCATTTTATTACTTACCATGCAGTATTTTTTAGCTGACATCGATAAATATGATCTGAAACATGACATTCTTGGATGTAACGTAAGTTTACTGTATTTACTCCATTCTATTGTTGAACTGTAAACAAAAGATACATAGAGACAATATAGAGACATGTTTACGCCACACAAAGGAACTTAATCATCATCACCTCTATTATTCACACACAATCACGCCGACACTGTGCTTTATGAACCACTCATATGTGCAGTAATGCCCTTACTGTGTTAACTAAGTCCATGTATCCTACAAACCTTTGTCGTACACCATCGTGTTACATAATGAACACAATACTGGTTTGAAAAAGTTCTACATATTTGGCATACACAAAAACAGTCATAAACAAAAAGTTTAAAAGCTAAACAAACTCCCAATTTTGCCGGAGTAGAGGTTTTAGAAACAAAACTACTCGTTCTTTAATCTCTGTATTGTATCTAGTTATAATAAAAGAGTAGTATGAGACTGTTGGTGTATCTAAAATGTGTATATATTCGTAAAAATTGTGAGATTTTACACAAAAGTGATGTGTCTGAAGAAGATATCCTTGATATCGAAAGGCCTCACAAAATAATAAAAGTGTTAAATATTGGTTTTATATTTTAATGTAAGTAAGTGATCAGTACCAATATAAGCTCCATCTACAACAAAAGCAAACGTATTAACTTAAGAATGAAACAGACGGCGAAAGTTACAATTCAAATCATGTAATGTGTTAGAGGTACTAAATATACTGCTATGAGAACCGAGAATAATTTTAAAAAAATAAAGTACTTCAATGGTAGTATAATATATTAGCGTTAGGTTATCACTGAATTTTGAAGTACTACTGTGCCCTAAAATAAAACTGTGAGAAGCGTGGACCTTTTCTAGAAGGCAAGAACTCGAAAAAACACTGGACCTATTGGGAGCGGGGCAGCCAGCTTTGAAGAACGAAGCGAATCTCTGCCCACAGAATATTATTGAGGACGTCCTAACTGAGAGCTGGTTCCAGGAGAATAGAGCTTAAAAATATCTTACCGCATAATGTTACATAAGCCACAAGTACAGACCGGTAAAAATTACAACTGCAACTAGTAATGAGGTTACAAACATATCCAGCACAAACGGCAGCACCAGGTGTAGCTGAGAAAATGCTCGGCATAGCAATTGGACCTACCACCCGCCAACGAATTAAAAGTGGCATACACCAAAGTACTCAAAATTACTTCATAAGCCACTGTGATTGGGTATATCATCCCTGATCATCACTGAACGACACGTAGCAAATTTAATATTCAACGGACAGTTAATTATATAACAGTAACTGAATGATTATTTGCATAAATCGGAAATAGTGGTAAAAATTATTACGTCAAACTAGTATTCTCAAAGTAGCGTAACTAGATGTGTGAGGGGGAAAGAACCCTCTAAAATCCCTAAACCAATTTTAAATATACATAAAATAGCAATCCAACCTGTTATTTATTAAATTTAGGTTTCAATTTATTCAGATTTATTCTATCCACCCCCACCCCCCCCCCCTCAGGGTGCTTTTTCAATAATATTTATCCTCCGTGCCAAAACCAAGTCCTAGTTACGGCATTATTTTGAGATACTTAATTTACCTTTTTGATATAACTGTAAAAAGTGTGTTACTAATAAAAATTCCACAATTCCTTTCAACTTCAATCTCATTATTTGCCAAAATGATGCATATCAAAATTATGTCAATGTTATATAATATTCTCCTTAAATAATTCACCTTAGAATCAGATATAATAAATAAATAAAAATGCCTTTATTTACAAGCATTTCTCAGTACAGTTACCGTTTTTTCAAAACAACTCAAGTCACTGAATACCTTAAAAACTAGATAACAAAAACTAAACTAAACTAGAACGAACAATTGCTTACGTTCAAACCTTATTGCAAGTATCCAAAACGAAATGAATAAATCTTGTTTATTACAACAAGATATCATATTATAAGAACAGTATTGCGACACAATAGCAACCCTATCAAAGGGTAGCCACAAATAAAGGTATTGTTCCCTACCACAAGTTCTCATTGTGTTTTCAGCTGACTCATACGGACAATGCCGAGAACTCGAATGACAATTGGCAAATTGAATTAGGAAAATTATTCACAAGAACAACCTATTTCTTTCTAAAATTCTGTTTTTGACTGAATTTATTATTTTTCATTCTTTTGTTTCTTTATGATTAAATTGGAATCATCGATGGCAAGTAAATTCAATTTTTCAAATTCATAATCGGTTTTCTGTTTCATTACTTTTATGATGATTTTGTCTCTTCGTATGGTAAGAGGATTTAAGCTATCTCTTTCCTGATTAAGTTCCTAGGATTAGCCGAACCCAATCATTTAGGTTTTGCAGTAATAATTCTAAATTTATTCAATTCAGTTAACCGCAAGAGAATTTCTATAAAGGTTTATTTTCTATTTTCAATAACAAAATAAATCAAACATTTATAAAAATTAAAATTGTTGTACTTTTCAAATAAAATTGAACTTATTCTTCAGGGATAAGGATTCAGTAATGATTTCATATTAAATTTTATTCTTTTAACAACAGTTAAACAGTTATCCTAGTGCTACAAAATCTCAAACAGTACCGTTTACCTTCTGGAAAGTTATGTTTTTTGTTAACTGCAGTTAACATAATACTTAGTATTACTTAGTAAAATGTAAATATATGAAACTGTACGGTTTACCTTATATAAATCATCTAAGTTGAAACCTCATACTCTACATTATTGATATTCTATTCTACCTTCTTAATCAAATACACGCCAAATTTAAACAGGAAGCTTTCTTCTAAAAGCACTAATAAGACTTTATAATAAGAATTTATAAAACCTGTAAAACTAGATGTATAATAATTGTTGCTTGTGAAAAAAGCGTTTAAGAAGTTGTACGATAATTACGGAAACTAGGAAGATTTGTGAGAATATTACAAGTATCCAACCCTCAATGATTCAAAACGTTGAGTAAAATTCTATACCTTTCAGTTTCATTCTTTTTTCCTATTTATAAAGCTCTTCAGTTATTGCAATATATATATATATATATATATATATATATATATATATATATATATATACAGGGTGTTGTGAAAAAAGGTAATAAAAGGTACAAATGTAATATTGAAATTAAAACAGCTGTTTTATTAAAATATTTGATTTGAGAAACAAAATAATTTCTATTTAAAACATATGTTTTAACAATGTAACATTGTTTATAATAATTTAAATAAACATTACAAGCAGCTATTTTTCCATTGCTCATTAAGTGCGTGTGTTGATCTGTACTTTAATACAAGTTAGTGCGAGTGCCGTTGAAGTTAATTTTTGATAGCTAATAATATCTTATTCATCATGGCAGGTAATATGAATATTATGTACACTAATGGTGAAATGGCAGACATGCATTTAATGTACGGTCTTGCACATTGCAACAGTCGTCAGGCTAGACGACTCTATCAGGAACATTTTCCTCATAGACAGTTACCGACTCATAAAATGTTTTCTTCCATTCATAGAAGGCTAAGCGAGACGGGAACCTTTAAATCTGGAAAAGTTGGTAGATCAGGACGGCCACGTACAACGTGTACAGCTGAATTGGAGGAGGGCGTGTTGGACGAAATAGAGAATCATCCTGGAAGAAGTACTAGAGAACTAGCCTTGGATTTCGGTGTTAGTAATTCAATTGTCTGGAAGATTTTTCACGAGCTGCAGTTGCATTCTTATCACTATCAAAGGGTCCAGGCTCTTTTGCCTCGAGATTACTTTCCTCGTGTTCAGCTATGCCAATGGCTTATCCAAAGGTGCAGAAATCCACATTTTTTAAATTACATTATCTTTACTGATGAAGCAAAATTTTCAAGAATGGCTATTCTTAACACCAACAATACTCACATGTGGGCAATTGAAAATCCACGTGCTATTTCAGAGAACCGTCACCAATATCAGTTTTCTATAAACGTATGGGCTGCTATTCTGGGTGATAAAATTTTTATTAGTTTTTTACCTGATACGCTCAATGGTGAAAATTATTTACATTTCTTGACGACTAATCTGAATGAGTTACTCGAAGATGTGCCACTATACACACGCAACAACATGTGGTTCATGCAGGATGGAGCTCCAGCTCATTACACATTACAAGTAAGAGAATTTTTAAATGAAGCATATCCAAACAGATGGATTGGTCGAGGAGCCCCAGTAGCATGGCCTGCAAGGTCACCTGACCTCAATCCTCTAGACTTTTTCTTATGGGGACATTTAAAGACGCTTGTCTACGACTCGCCTGTGGATACCATAGAAGAGTTGCGAATAAGGATTGTTAACGGGATTCAAAGGATACGTGAGACACCTGGGATCTTCGAAAGAGTTCGGCAGTCTATGAGAAGACGGCTGGATGCTTGTATTTTGAATGAGGGGAAACATTTTGAACATCTACTGTGACGTGGTTAGTTTTTTAGGACAAGTGTAGCTTTTTTGTTGAATGATAATTCAGATAACTTTTTTATGCATGATAATGTATGATTGTTAAGAATATTTACTTGATAAAAAATAATATTAACTCATTAATTTGTTTTAATAAAACAGCTGTTTTAATTTCAATATTACATTTGTAGAGAGCTTAACAGATTTTGTCTATTTTTCATGCGTTTTGTATGTAATTAAGGATTATTTTTTAAAGTTTGCGTTTGTCTATTATAGACTTATTTTACATCTTTCTCTTCGAAATTAAATTTTCTACAAGTACCGTGAAAAAATATTTTGTGTTTATTGTACATTTAACATAGTAAATCTGCTTCAAACCTAAATGTAACTTGTTTTTCGGGACCAAGTTTCGCGTATTTCGTCACATATCTTAAAAATTACTGTAGCTACAGGTCTGGAAACGGTTTTATTCAATTTTTCAGTTCATTTTACATAAAGTACGCTAAATTGTACATCTTAATTAACAGCCAACAAATACCCGTAGGGCTTCGTTGCAGCAGGGGAACTGAAATTCAGACGAAATCTTTCACCCTGTATAACTTGGTAACGAAGCATTTTCGGACCTATGTTAATTAGACCTTTTTTCTTATTTTGATGTGAGGAATCACGCCCTGACTTATGGGCACCTTTTTTCAGAACACCCTGTATATATATATACAGGGTGTATATTATGTCTGGAAACACCCAAATATATCCTTTAATAATTTAAATATAAATTTGAAACCTCTTACAATCGTGATAGAGATTGGGCATCTACTTTTTGGAACAATGTTTTGTTATGTCACACCAACGGGGGACGTCCTGCCGAGGGTATCGTGAATATTCTTAATGGAAGCCTATACCTTGTGATACATAATTTTAAAGGTAATAGCTTACTGAATTGAATGCCACAAACCGCATCTCAAATGAATTATTCTATCAGAAAATAGAGCATTTTTAGTATTGAAAATTTACTGATGTTCAACAATGTAATTTTAACATGGTTCTTGCCACAAAATGTGTTACACTAATTTTTTAGCATTTTTTAAATGTTCAATTAAAATAAAATAAACAATTTATTTTTAAGCTGGTTTTATTAGTACAAATTTACCAGTTTTTATTACAATGAATAAAACTTATGAGTCACTTTCTCTGATTACTTATGAATCTGTACTTGGTGTTTTCCAGTCAGCAGGAAGGTTTAAAGAGACAAAGGTCACTAGCCTATGAGAAACATTATTGTGTTATTAATCATCTGGTCTACAGGTTTCAGTTTGTTGAGCATGGAGCTTTCACTAGACAGGTCTAAGCTTGGGAATTACAAATGGACAAAGGTCATATCATTCCTGTCGAGTTAATCAGTGTCTCTGAAGCATTACTGTCAACAAGTTATCTAATTACAGTAGTTCAGTTTTTATTTGGCATTTTAATGGAATTGTCTGAAAGAGAACGAATGACTCTGTTGATGATGCGAGGATATGGCGATCGTCAAAGATCTTATCGGGAAGTTTGTAATTTGTTTAATGACACTTTCCCAGAAAGGAATCCCATAAGTGTTTCAACAATATCAAAAACTATTGAGCGTTTTGAAATGACAGGGAGTGTACGTAATCGGCCAAAGTCGGGTAGGATACAATCTGCAACAGATGAAGAACATGCACTAGATGTTTTGCAAACATTTATTGAAGACCCACATACATCGCTCAGAAAAGCTGCACAGCAACATGATATGCACCCTATGTCTGTGAGTAAGATTTTGAAAATTAATAAATACAAACCATTTAAAGTTCATTTAGTCCAACAGTTAAGTGAGGATGATTACGACAGAAGAGTTGAGTTTTGTGAACTTGTGATGCGCAAATGTGATGACAATAGAGATTTTCTGACCAACATACTATTTTCTGATGAGGCAACTTTTTTCCTAAATGGCAATGTTAACAGGCACAATTGCCGTTACTGGGCTAGTGAAAACCCACATTGGATTACTGAGTCCCATTCACAGCAACCACAAAAACTGAACGTATGGTGTGGAATTTTAGGTAACAAAATTGTTGGACCCTTTTTCATCAATGGAAATTTAAATGCCGAACTTTACTACAATATGCTCCAAAATGAAATAATCCCAGCTATTCAAATTGCATCAGGAGAATACTTTGATAATGTATGGTTTCAGCAGGATGGTGCTCCACCCCATTATGGGAGACAGGTACGAGAGTATTTGGATTTAAGGTTTCCTCATAAATGGATTGGCCGAAGAGGAGAAATCGAATGGCCTCCAAGATCTCCGGATTTGTCACCAATCGATTATTTCCTATGGGGTCATTTAAAATCCAATGTTTATAGAAGAAAGCCTCATAATTTGGAAGACCTAAGAAACAGGATTATAGAGGAGATTGCTTTGATAACTGAAGAAATGTTAGGCAACTCTGTCGAATCATTTTACACACGATTGGCTCATTGTCAAACCGTAGAAGGAACACAGTTCGAACAATTGCTTTGACACCAAATGCAGGTAAAACGTTTGTCGTAAGACTTTTCTAAACAGCATACATTATTTTTTATTTGTAATAAGAAATCAATAACATAAGTATTTCCATAATTGTACTGTAATAAAAACTGGCAAATTTGTGCTAATAGAACCAGCTTAAAATGAAATTTTTGTTTTATTTAATTGAACATTTAAAAAAATGCTAAAAAATTAGTGTAACACATTTTGTGGCAAGAACCATGTTAAAATTACATTGTTGAACATCAGTAAATTTTCAATACTAAAAATGCTCTATTTTCTGATAGAATAATTCCCTTGAGATGCGGTTTGTGGCATTCAATTCAGTAAGCTATTACCTTTAAAATTATGTATCACAAGGTATAGGGTTCCATTAAGAATATTCACGATACCCTCGGCAGGACGTCCCCCGTTGGTGTGACATAACAAAACATTGTTCCAAAAAGTAGATGCCCAATCTCTATCACGATTGTAAGAGGTTTCAAATTTATATTTAAATTATTAAAGGATATATTTGGGTGTTTCCAGACATAATATACACCCTGTATATATGTATATTGCAATAACTATATATATATATATTATAGTATATATATATATATATTATAGTATATATATATATATATATATATATTATAGTATATATATATATATATATATATATATATATATATATATATATATATATATATATATATATGTAGTCATCTAATTACAAATACAGTACAAATATTTATCTTCGTATCACTACGAAAACAATTCATAGTGGATCTTGATATACATTCTTTAAGTAAATAGCAAATTCAAATTCACTTTCGGCGCCAATAGGACCCAAGAGACTGGAGTAATGACAAACCCTAAACACCATTTTTTTGTGGACAACAACCAAAATTGGAATAACCATGGCAGTAGACCTCCCGCCCCTTGCGGACAGGCCTCTGATTGGTCGAGAGGGGGTCACGTGATCCAAGATGGCGGCCGCGCATGCGCAGAGGGAGAAATTCCCTCATGTGCGGGAGAAATTGTGGCTCGATGCTCTGTTTCTCGTACTTGTAATAAGTGTATCGTGTATTCTTGGAGGAAATATGGCCCAGTCGCGGTCACTCACAAAGTCTTACAATTTGTTCTCTTTCTGGCAAATTAGTTTGTCAATGCCCTATTTCTCGTACTTGTTAGAAGTGTATCGTCGGAGGTGACCTGGTTTGGATGCTGCCGCGTACCCCCTTTGTTCTCGTAATGGTTCCTCTCTAACTTTGTTCCTGCCCAGAAGCAAGTGACGTTTCTCGGTGAAAGTGAGAGTTCTTCCGTGGATCCAAATGCAGCCCTGGAAGCCCTAGACGAGCTGGAAAGCTCCCCTCGGATGAAGCGATGCAAGAGTCAAGATCCGTGACTTGGCTTCTATCCTCAAGTGTACCCTTTCCAACTCGTGTCTCACCTGTCCTTCCATCTCCGGAAGTAATTGTTTTCAATTTTAATTTTATTTGTACCCCTTCTCCACTTAAAAACGTCTATATGTTGTTCAACCCTATAGAAGTAAATGTGAATAGTTCTGTATTTGTTTCAAATATAAAGATTAAACAGTTTACGTATATAATGCTGTATTTTCCATTGGGGAAAATAATTGGCAGTGCAATACACATTTTAAACTATCTATAAGACGAGAAAACTGTAAATATAATCATTTAATTGTTTCGTTGTAGTGGAGTAAAAATACAATCACGTTACAGCATTGTAGACATCACTTAAGTTATATAATAGAGAGGTTCGTTTACTCTTTCTATTGATCATGATATTTTCTTATTGATATTTCTCTTATCACTCAATATGAATCATGTTTCAAAGCTGTTTTAAATCACGTCCGACTTCCTACTGCGTAAATCACTGTCCGTATAAAACGGCATTCTCAAGATGTGATGATAATAAAATATAACTTGAAAACACTAGACCTTTACTTTTATATACAAGCAAAACATTAACATATATACGAATATAAATAAATTAATATTGTATATTACTTTTATTTCTTAACAGACTAACAATATTACTATAACATGCAGACAATAAAAGCGAAAAACAATCTTTAGCAATATTAATTCACTACTTCGTCAAAACATGAAGTAAAGTGATACGAAATTGAACATAGGTCACTACAAGATAATAGAAAACTTCTTTTGTTTACTCATTTTATTACTTGCCATGCAGTATTTTTTAGCTGACATCGATAAATATGATCTGAAACATGACATTCTTGGATGTAACGTAAGTTTACTGTATTTACTCCATTCTATTGTTGAACTGTAAACAACAGATACATAGAGACAATATAGAGACATGTTTACGCCACACAAAGGAACTTAATCATCATCACCTCTATTATTCACACACAATCACGCCGACACTGTGCTTTATGAACCACTCATATGTGCAGTAATGCCCTTACTGTGTTACCTAAGTCCATGTATCCTACAAACCTTTGTCGTACACCATCGTGTTACATAATAATGAACACAATACTGGTTTGAAAAAGTTCTACATATTTGGCATACACAAAAACAGTCATAAACAAAAAGTTTAAAAGCTAAACAAACTCCCAATTTTGCCGGAGTAGAGGTTTTAGAAACAAAACTACTCGTTCTTTAATCTCTGTATTGTATCTAGTTATAATAAAAGAGTAGTATGAGACTTTTGGTGTATCGAAAATGTGTATATATTCGTAAAAAGTGTGAGATTTTACACAAAAGTGATGTGTCTGAAGAAGATATCCTTGATATCGAAAGGCCTCACAAAATAATAAAAGTGTTAAATATTGATTTTATATTTTAATGTAAGTAAGTGATCAGTACCAATATAAGCTCCATCTACAACAAAAGCAAACGTATTAACTTAAGAATGAAACAGACGGCGAAAGTTACAATTCAAATCATGTAATGTGTTAGAGGTACTAAATATACCGCTATAAGACCCGAGAATAATTGTGAAAAAATAAAGTACTTCAATGGTAGTATAATATATTAGCGTTAGGTTATCACTGAATTTTGAAGTACTACTGTGCCCTAAAATAAAACTGTGAGAAGCGTGGACCTTTTCTAGAAGGCAAGAACTCGAAAAAACACTGGACCTATTGGGAGCGGAGCAGCCAGCTTTGAAGAACGAAGCGAATCTCTATCCACAGAATATTATTGAGGACGTTCTAACTGAGAGCTGGTTCCAGGAGAAGAGAGCTTAAAAATCTCTTACCGCATAATGTTAGATAAGCAACAAGTACAGACCGGTAAAAATTACAACTGCAACTAGTAATGAGGTTACAAACCTATCCAGCACAAACGGCAGCACCAGGTGTAGCTGAGAAAAGGCTCGGCATAGCTATTGGACCTACCACTGGCCAACGAATTAAAAGTGGCAGACACCACAGTACTCAAAATTACTTCATAAGCCACTGTGATTGGGTATATCATCTCTGATCATCACTAAACGACACGTAGCAAATTTTAATATTCAACGGACAGTTAATTATATAACAGTAACTGAATGATTATTTGCATAAATCTGAAATAGTGGTAAAAAGTATTACGTTAAACTAGTATTCTCAAAGTAGCGTAACTAGATGTGTGAGGGGGAAAGAACCCTCTAAAATCCCTAAACCAATTTAAAATATACATAAAACAGCAATCCAACTTGTTATTTATTAAATTTAGGTTTCAATTTATTCAGATTTATTCTATACATCCCCCCCTCAGGGTGCTTTTCAAAAATATTTATCCTCCGTGCCAAAACCAAGTCCTAGTTACGGCATTATTTTGAGATACTTAATTTACCTTTTTGATATAACTGTAAAAAGTGTGTTACTAATAAAAATTCCACAATTCCTCTCAACTTCAATCTCATTATTTGCCAAAATGATGTATTGAATGTGGCATTCGCACGAATTATGTCAATAAATGTAATATCCTCCTTAAATAATTCACCTTAGAATCAGATATAATAAATAAATAAAAATGCCTTTATTTACAAGCGTTTCTCAGTACAGTTGCCGTTTTTCAAAACAACTCAAGTCACTGAATACCTTAAAACTAGATAACAAAAACTAAACTAAACTAGAACGAACAATTGATTACGTTCAGACCTTATTGCAAGTATCCAAAACGAAATGAATAAATCTTGTTTATTACAACAAGATATCATATTACAAGAACAGTATTGCGACACAATAGCAACCCTATCAAAGGGTAGCCACAAATAAAGATATTGTTCCCTACCACAAGTTCTCATTGTGTTTCAGCTGACTCATACGGACAATGCCGAGGACTCGAATGACCATTGGCAAATTGAACCAGGAAAATTCTTCACAAGAACAACCTTTTTCTCACTAAAATTCTGTTTTTGACTGAATTTATTATTTTCCATTCTTTTGTTTCTTTATAATTAAATTGGAATCATCGATGGCAAGTAAATTCAATTTTTCAAATTCATAATTTTTTTCTGTTTCATTACTTTTTATGATGATTTTGTCTCTTCGTATGGTAAGAGGATTTAAGCTATCTCTTTCCTATTCTTTGATTCAGAAAGGCCTTGCACAAAATAAACAATTATATTGGAAAATGTTTTATTCGTTTATACTAGTGATACTACAATATCTCTTTCCTGATTAAGTTCCTAGGATTAGCCGAACCCAATCATTTAGGTTTTGCAGTAAAAATTCTAAATTTATTCAATTCAGTTTAACTAATTCAGTTAACAGCAAGAGAATTTCTATAAAGGTTTATTTTTTATTTTCAATAACAAAATAAATCAAACATTTATAAAAATTAAAATTGTTTGTTTTTATTAAAAAAATAGCATAACCTTTACTTTTCAAAATAAAATTGAACTTTCCATTCTTCAGGGATAAGGATTCCGTAATGATTTCATATTAATTTTGTATTCTTTTAACTACAGTTAAACAGTTATCCTAGTGCTACAAAATCTCAAACAGTAACGTTTACCTTGTGGAAAGTTATGTTTTTTGTTAACTTTTGATATTCTATTCTACCTTCTTTAATCGAATACACGCCAAATTTAAACAGGACGCTTTCTTCTAAAAGCACTAATAAGACTTTATAATAATATTTTATAAGACCTGGAAAACTAGATGTATAATAACTGTTGCTTATGAATAACTGAAGCGTTAAGAAGTTGTTTGATAATTATGAAAACTAGGAAGATTTGTGAGAATATTACAAGTATCCAACCCTCAATGATTCAAAACGTTGAGTAAAATTCTATACCTTTCAGTTTCATTCCTTTTGCCTGTTCATAAAGCTCCTCAGTTATTACAATATATATATATATATATATATATATATATATATATATATATATATATATATATTGCAATGTAATCATCTAATTACAAATACAGTCCAAATATTTATCTTCGTATCACTACGAAAACAATTCATAGTGGATCTTGATATACATTCTTTAAGTAAATAGAAAATTCAAATTCACTTTCGGCGCCAATAAGACCCAAGAGACTGGAGTAATGACAAACCAAATGTTTACTCTATAAATAGATTTTATTGATTCACCAAATTCTCATTTTCCTTCAGTACTTCCCAGAACAAATCAGGTTTCAAAACTGTTTAAAATACTTAGTTTTTATGTGGAAGAGTAAAACGTGTGCATACTTTTATAAAATTTATGGTAGTGTGCTATAATTAAAAATAAATGTCTATAAAATAGTTTTTGTAGTTAAAAATGTGTCTATTTTGTGTACAGACTTCATCTCTTCATGAAGATGTTTCCGGACATCTAGTAAACTGTATCAGATCAAAGCTGGAATTCTGGTCACATATGATTAGATATGAAGGATAAGCTCTAGCTCTCCGGCGTATTAGAATTGAATACGTGCCTCTGAGAGATTGGAAAACGTTTGCGCTATCAGTGACTTTAGTAAATTGCATTTGGCACTTACATAATTTATAGTCCACAAGCTCGCCCTTCTCTTCCGTAAGTATTTCCGACAGTTATTGAAGACGCAAACTATATGTCTTTAGGATACTCGGTTGTACTCTTAAGGTCGTAGTCGGTTTATCACGTAGAATTCCGAATGTGAAATGGAGAGAACAAGGTATCAATCAAGATTTAGAAGTCATATAGCTTCATTGGAGACCTTCCGTTGGTAAGAGACTATATGATAATTTCCAAACTGCTAGATTCAGATTTGAGGTCCTAAATGTTCAAAGATTTTAAGAGATGAACGTATAATATGAGTCAAGACTTGTTTAGACAGTTCTAACAACAACATAGGCATTTAGGATCTGTATTATGGGTTATGTCCATAGGACGAAATTTCGCACTGCTGCTGATAGGAATATGACTCAAGGATTTTTCACACCTGAAGAAGAATATTATTCTAATCGTCGAATTAGCGTTCTTATTTGTCTTCATATAATAATGGCAAATGTCCAAGATCCCTATGAACGCCTTCATCTTCAATAAAAAACGTCAAACAAAAGTCGTTATATTGTTCTGTTAATTGTCATTAAATTTGCAACGCTTAAAGGAACTCGTTAATAAACATTAGTGAATTTGCTGACTTATGACTATTAGTTAGTAGGTTGCAGAATATTTAGAGACTGGAATCTCCACAAAGTTCCAAGAATCAGGAACTTCTAAAACTTCATCCTTTTCGATTCTAGGAACTTCCAGACGTTGGGCTATTCCAAATACTGAATCAACAGAGGCTGAGAGCTCTCAGAAGCCAAAAACTACTAGAAGTTGGGAATCAGTGACTAAAGCAGGCCGTTATTTCGCTCCCAATGCCGGAAGCCTCTGAGTACAAGAAAACGTCTAGTGATTGGAACATCTTTGGTGCTAGGAGCTTTCAGACGTAAATAATTTTCAGTTGATGGCACCCAGTCACAGAATTTTGAAAGATCTTTAGCTCTCAATGGCTAAAACCTTTAAGAGTCCGGAATTTCAGAATTCTCCTTGACACTAGAGTTTCTAGATACAAAAATTATATAAATTCCAGAAGGTTTCAGAACATAGAAAGTTCTCATAAGCTGAGATTTCAGTGAGATATTCAAAACATTCTATCTGTCTTATTTGGTCAAACATTTATCTTATTAGGTTAAAATTAGGATTATTAGGTTATTAGAATAGGATTAAAAGTTCATGACAAGCCCGCTAAGCTTCTAACCTAAAAAATGCAGTCTTTGCAACTTAAGAACATTTGAATCTTTTGCATAGCACAGTGTACCCAATGTTAAACACGCCCCGCAACTTGTTAATTAGGCTGAGACTGTTACAAGGCTTGCTAATTGGGCTAATGCTGTTTGTTGGCTAATTGCCTCAAACATTTCTGGCTTCCCATTACAAGTTTCACAATAATATTTGGAAGTATTTCTAACATTCCATTAGGAAATCACATAATACTATATAATTTATAAATTCCAAATCAATGTTCAAGAAGTTTTATAATCTTTAGATTACATATTTTAACTGGAGTTAACTGATTTAACTTGGTTTAAATGGGAATTTTTTACATCAACCTGAATAGGTTTGTACAAATTGGAATTAGAATTAATTGTTATAAAAATTTAAATAGGTGTTTCATTTGAAATCCTACAATAACTGCACAAAATTATTTATAGTAATGATGACGGCTTTGATTTAATAACAGTTGCTTGCCTTAACATTTAGATGTAAAAATCACGACGAAATCTATATATTTAAGAACAAGAGTACAACAAAGCATTACTCCTAGCCCTAAAACTTTACACTCAACAAAGAAAATAAATCACGAAATGATATAATTGCATTGTATACCTTTCGCAATATAGGCACTTTATAAATCGGGTTTCCTATCAATCGTACATGGCTTTTAAAATTTGCATAACAATTTACTATTACAATTTATTATAACAATAAACTTATTATTAAAGTAGCTATGATAGGAAGGGTTGATTTAATTTGAATTTTGAGCTTTGTTTCAGTTCACCTTTCTTTTATTGCAGAGTCTGGTGTCTGACTCTCAGACTTGACACACGAAATGTGGAGTCGTGTTCGTCTGGAGAGATACAAAGACAGTGAGCGATGAAGAAGCTCAAAACGAACCTTTACATCATTTCGACATCAGATACGGCGTCTTCGTTGAAAAAGGTAATACATAGGTGAAGTGTCAGTTTCATTGTCTCATCAGGTGTACAATTGAGTGTACTATTATGTTTCTGACAAGATCTCTAAGCACGGTGGACCAACCGAGTTTACTACACATAACGTAGCTATGGTAGGAATGTTTCATTTAACTTGAATGTAGAGTTTAGCTCCATTTCACCTTCATTTTATTGCTGCGTCTTGTATCTGACGCAGTCTCAGATTTGACACCCGAAATATATGTTCGTCTGAAGAGATCCAAAGGCAGTCAAAGCGAAGAAGCTCAAAACAAACCTTTACATAATTTCGACATCATATTCTCCTATAAATATGGGAATTAGCAGTCTCATTGTCTCATTAAGAGCACAATTGAGTGCACTATGATGTTTCTGACACGATCTCTAGGCTCGGTGAGCAACCGAGTTTTCTGCACATAATGTAGCTATTGTAGGAAAGGTTGATTCTACTTTAATATAGAGTTTAGTTCCAATTCACCTTCCATTTATTGCAGCATCTGGTATCTTGACTTCACACAGCTTCGATGAATAAAGCCTGAGACAGCGTCAGATAAAAACTGGACGCTCTAATAAAAGGATGGAGAACTAGATCATAGAGAAATTCAACATTCAAAAATTAATAAGTTGTAATAAAATATTTTATTTAAATAAATGTCGAAGAAAATCGCGATCAAAAATATCCTTCAGATTTTAATTTTTCATTACCTCCTGTGCATAACAATGCTCCTGGTTACAAATTTCCTGTATAATGTTCCTGTATAAGTCCCGGGCGAATATTGGTTGGGATTGGTCGCAATTTACAGATCTCATATAGTATGAGCTAAAATTAAATAACGCTTAAGTGGCGATTGCGAAAGTATGGGTGACGGATAACACTAAAACTTGTAGACTCCATTCCATAATAAGGAAGGTAAATCTACAAATTGTAGAAAATTGGTGAATATGGATTGGGGTTGGCTTTTTTGGATTCAATATTTTTATTTTATGTTTAATGGGTTAAACTATATTTTTATAAGCTAATTTATTTACTGGCTAAACACGATGCTTACAACATGTGCCAATGGCGCAGTGTAGCGGGTACAACAGTTATCGCAAGATAACCAGATCAAGCAACTCGCGCGTGGCTGCTGCTTGGATGGGTCCTTGCGCAAGAACAGATGGGATCCTGTCCTTTTTTTTTTTTAACAGAGGGCCAGGTTTCCTAGGCCTGGTAGTTGCCTCTCAGCCATCCGGCTTATTGTGCACCCTCTCCCAGGTTTAAGCTGTATCAAATCCCAGGCCTTTACAAAACCATGAGATCTTCTGAACAATGCTTTCCTGTTCCAACCCCTCTTCCGTATGCATAAGAACACCTAGGGATCTTGAGCGTTTGCTCTGTAATGCTGGACATTCAAATATGACGTGCTTGGCTGTTTCGTCAGCCTCGCCACATTTCCTGCACAGTGTTTCCTGAACTGGAATACCTATTCTGTTCAGGTGACTTCGGAATATCCAATGACCTGTAATAAAACCAGTCACCTTTCTGATCTCCATTCTACTCATTCTAAGGGCATCTGCTGCAATGTTCCTTGATGGTCCCTTGAGCATCCGCTTTGCCTGTACATTCCCCTCAGTGTTTCTCCAATGTTGTAGGTGTTTGTTAGCCATCCATTTGGTAACTGATCTACGTGCTAAGTTATATGAGACCCCACACGTTGGTTCAGGACCGGTAAGAAGACGGTTGGCTCCCAAGTTAGCGCAACCGTCTGCCCCTTCATTTCCTGTGATTCCTCTATGTCCAGGCACCCAAGTTAGAATAACTTTATTGGTTTTCGCCAGCAATTTCAAGACCTTATAACATTCCCAGACTGCCTTCGAATTACAGTCATGGTTGGCCAAGGCCTGCAGAGCAGCCCTGCTGTCCGAGTTAATGTAGATGTTTTTGCCTTTGTAGCCCCTTTCCACATTAACTCTTGCACATTCTGCAAGGGCTGTAACTTCAGCCTGAAAGACAGTGTTGCCAGTTTTACCTAGGCTAAAGCTTAAGTTAACCCTCGGTCTGGCTCCCCAGACCCCTGCCCCAGTACCCTTCAGAGTCTTTGACCCGTCCGTGTACCAGGTTAGAGCCTTCTTCATGTAGTCAGGCTCACCTTTTGACCATTCCTTCCTCTCAACAATGTTGACTTGAAATGGTTTTTCCCAGTCCGTAACCTTTGCCATTGTGTCAGACATCATTTCTAGAATATCCAGTTTTGAGAATGTCAACGATCTTGGAGTGCTTACTAGCATGGTGATAATGCCAGTTCCCATTGCACTTCAGTCTGCAGGCAGCCCATCCTAGCCTCTCCTATGACGAATATGTCTAGGGGTGGGAGATTTAGCACTACTTCCAATAGCAGCGGTTGGTGTTCCTCTCATGGCACCCGTTGTCCCCAAGCATGCCAACCGCTGTACCTTTGACAGGTTTTTTG
Source organism: Homalodisca vitripennis (assembly GCF_021130785.1). Taxonomy (NCBI): domain Eukaryota; kingdom Metazoa; phylum Arthropoda; class Insecta; order Hemiptera; family Cicadellidae; genus Homalodisca; species Homalodisca vitripennis. The sequence continues at coordinate 88,745,965 of NC_060213.1, read as the reverse complement.
CGGTAGTCACCTGTTGGACTTTTTGGCCACCATACCACTGAGCCATACACCATCATTGGCCTAATGACTCTGGTGTACAGCCAGTGTGACATGTCGGGTCTAAGCCCCCATGTGCATCCTACTGGCACGTCTCACCATCATCAATGTAGTCTGAGATCGTCTGATTATGTATTCCAGATGACAATTCCAGGTGAGTTTAATCATCCAGTTTGACACCTAGATATTTGAACTCCCTGCTTAACTGTATCTGGCCCCCACATAGGACTGGCTGTGTGATTTCCAGTTTCCTTCTTCTTGTAAATGGTATCATGACGGTCTTCGAAGGATTTACTACAAGTCCTTCTTCGTCACACCATCGCTCCACAATGGCCAGTGCTCTCTGCATCATTTCCAGACACGTTACCATATGCTTTACCTCTTATGAGTATAACAACATCATCTGCATAGCCTTGAGCATACATACCCTGTTCATTCAGAGTCCAGAGTAAGTCATCCACAACTATGTTCCACAGGCTTGGTGATAATACACCTCCTTGTGGACATCCTCGCTGCGTTTTGACCTCTCTTGTGATTCCGCACAGAGATGCCTGTGCTCTTCTGCTCTTAAGCATGTTACTTATCCACCTAACAACAGTTTTCTCCGTACCCCTGGATGTAAGCTTAGACACTATAGAGTGAGTACTCGTATTATCAAAAGCTCCTTTCTATGTCCAGGAACACTGCTAAAGCTATTTCCTTTTGTTCAATAGCTTGTTCAATCTTGCCAACCAGACAGTGTAGGGCTGTTTCACAAGATTTACCTTCTGATAGGCATGTTGATTTGGACTGTGTTCCCTTAAATGCCTATCCAGAACCTTCTCCATGGTCTTGACAAAGAAGGATGTTAGGCTTATGTGGTCTATAAGCCTTTGCAACCTCATAGGAGGGTTTGCCTGGCTTCGGGATAAATATAACCCTAGAGGTCCTCCAAGATGAGGGTATGACTCCTGTCGCTAGACTAGTTCTAAACAGTCGTAGGAGCAGGGGTATCACCAAGTCCCCACTCTCCTGCAGTAAAGCGGGAAAAAATGCCATCGGTACCTGGTGATTTGAACGGCTTAAAAGACTCCAAGGCCTGTTTTATCCCTAAGTAGTTGATGACAGTCTTTGCACAGTTCCAGTCCACCTTAGACGAGCTATCTCTAGGTTCTCGCCGCCCATTCACTAACAACTGTTTCACTGGTTTGAAACGATCCTGGGAAGTGTGTATTCAGTAAACACTGAAGAGTCTCCTCAGGATCCTTGGTGTGAGTCCCATCTTCCCTAAGTATAGTACCTACCCACCGCATTTGTGGGGCTTCGAGCTAGGACTTTTTGGAGTTTTTGCGCAGTCAGGAGCCTTATCAATACTCTGACAGAATTCTCTCCACGAGTTTCTCTTAGCTCTTCTCACCTCTTTATTGTACTCTGTTAGGGCAGCAGAGTACCTATCCCAGTTCCCTGCACGTTTGCATGTATTATATGCTCTGCGAAGGTTTTTCCTCAAGGTTTCCAGCCCCTGGTTCCACCAACATGCTTTTTTCCTTGAGTTTTTCTCAATCACGGGGCAGGGCTTTGTGGTACGATTCTATCATGGCGTTTTTCAAAGAGTTCGCCATGTCCTCGACCCCTTGCCCCTGATACCCATTTTCCCTTACTAGATTGTTTTTTAGCTCTGCATTGAAAGCTACCCAATCTGTTTTCTTTGGGTTTCTATAGGTCTCCTTTATTTTATAACGACCTCATGTCAAAGGAGATATACTTATGATCTGAAGCAGATGCTTCATCTAGCACACTCCAGTTTTTAAAACTTTAGTTGCAATATAGTTGCTAGTCAGAGTTATATCTAAGACCTCTTCTCTTACCCCTGTACCTCTTCTTTGTACAAAAGTAGGTTTATGGCCTTGAATCATAATAACTAAGTTAGATTCTACTATGAAATTCAAGAGGCACTCACCCCGATTGTTGATGTTGCTGATCCTGTCCTTGCAAGCAGCCCCTCTGCCCGGCTATTGGTGGCGGTTCGGAACTCACCTTTATGCCGTTGGTCCCCAGGTTAAGTGTTAGAGAGGGCTTCTTAGCCCTAACTTCGCCTGGTGAAATAAGACATCTTTACTTTTTTACTTTACTTATTTTTAGACATAACAGTGTATTAGTAACATTATTTCCAAACCCGAGAGTAAAAGTAAATAAAACATATGAGTAAGAAATTGAAGAGCAGCGCCCGAAAGGAAAAATATAGTTTCATTAGAACTATTTTGTAAGAAGAATTAAATACAAGGTGAAATACAATTTCACCTCAATATGAAGTTTAATAACAATGTTATTCACAAAGATAACAAAACCCTCTTATATAGGGTTATGTAAACAGTATTGGTAATGGTGCATTCCTTAAGTAGGCCGGAAGGTCCTTAAAGACGTTCTGAAATCCTATATCTCCCCTGAACATATTAGCTAAATTATCTTAGTAGAACAAACATTGGTTTTGAAATATATGGAGGGATGGAAAGATCTTTAAAGAAACAGGATAGAAGCAGCATATGAGATTTATCTTAAATTTATGGTTTATATCATCATACACTTATGGAAGATATCTTGGTTTATCAAATTGGTACTTAGTTCATTGATTTGCTTCTTAGATTTCATTAGGAAACTCTAGAATCCACTTCTGTCATGTATGCCACCTTCACCTGAGTGTGCTCCGGTATAGTGTCAGAGATTCTGTATTCTGTTTTTACACTTATTTGTTAGACAGCTATAGCAAGGTGTGAAATATATTTTTTTTTTTAATAATTGAAAAGAATGATTAAATTCTTTTAAATTAAATTAAATTATTAAATTCTTATGTGCAAAACATAATTGTTTGCCACAATTGCCCTGAAATCTAATTTCGTATAAAAAAGAGAGAATAAGGACGTAGTAAGCTGTTCAACATCCAACTAGTGATCAACATTTTAGCACAATTAGGAAAATCATAGAGATCGGATTTGTAACTACACACCTCATAATCCACGAATCTTTCAATAACAGATGCATTATATTATATACTTTACTCCGGATTTGTAAAATTAGTATAAAAACCAATAACTATTCGTTAAGCAAAGTTAGCAAAATACTATTTATTATTTTAAGCTCGGTTATTAAACAGAATTAGGATTTTAAAGTTAATTCTCTGTTTGTTTATTACTAAGTGTAAGTGATTAGTGTCGGTTACTCTATAATGTTTTGAGAATTTCGCAAAGAAATTATGTATTTCACCATAAATACCAGTACTTTTTATATTGATGAGAATAAAAATTATTCGTATAATGAAACACAATGTATAAGCATGAATTATACATTAAAATAATATAATTAAATCTAGTGAAATGTATTATGATATTCTTACATAGTAACTAGAAAGGATACGACTATGTTCATTTGTTTGAGTAACAGATGGTGGTCTATTTAATATTGCCACCGTATTCTTACACGTAATCCAAGTTACCGCAACTTGCAAGTAATATTCTACTGTATTAAACTTGTGGTAGCTAGATAAACTTGTAACCACAGGCAACAACATGGTAGTTAGAGTCTTACAGAACTAACACGATTGTTTGCATTATCCGGTAAATGTACGCAAATGTATGAATTTCATATGAACCGTTTAAAATAATTAAAACATATGATAATTTAATGACATATTTATTTCGAAATCATGCAGAGCCATACACAGAAATAACACTTCCAAAGTCAGTATCTTTTTAATGTTTAGGCCTTCGCAAAACTGATAACTAAAATCTTTTTAAGTCAAAATTGTTTATGAGCTATTGCACAATCGTTCATAAACTCGCATCACTGACTAGAAGATTTTCTAAAAACTCTTGTAGATTGGAATTCGTCTCTTTAATTACTAATATATAATTTCAAAGATGCCTTAGGAAATAAAAATTTTGTTCTTATATATCAAAGGGTGTTCCAGTTTATTTTATGGGAATACATGAATTGAAGGGGTACATAATCTACGATTTAAGAGCTGAAGTCCATGTATCAGCTATCGAAACGCTATTATTGGACAAGACTGGAGTGTATAAAATAAAATGCAGACTCCCCCAAGAATTACATATAACAAACCGTCGTTCATTTAAACAAAGTTTCAAGAAAAGCTGTCTCAATGTCAAATTAAATAGACAATGGTCTACTTTTGCTCAACATCTATTGGACGAAAACCATAACATTGATGAAATAGAAAATGGCCTAGAAAAAATTCATCGCTGTAACAAGGGCAGTTTACAATCAACTTTGGAAGAATACGAAATTTATTCATTTTAAAATTGACGAAGGGATTAACCTGTTGAATGAAAAACTAAAGTACAAATCTAATATCATACTCAAAACCGTTATCAACAGAGAAAAGGACAAAGCTCCAATCAAACAGCTAATCGGTGTGATAACACCAGAGGGGGGACAGAAAGAGAGAGTGGCGTTACCTAATTTCAGTCGTCCTCCTGTTGTTACCGCGATGCAACCTTGCAGGAAACATCACGCGCGATAGTGTTTGTGTATATTGTGCTAGTGGTATTATTTATACATACACTGTGTTGTGTAATTATAATTCTATAACAAGGCCATCTAACACCAAGGCTACCAATGTCTGACGGTGAATTGATGGTAGGATATAACCTTTTATAATTTTAGTGTACAGTATTTTCAATATTTATTTTTCTAAGATATTTCAACGCGAGCCTTGAACTAAATTCAATAAGTGTGGAAATGTGATGTAACTATTTTTTTTCTCACTACACAACAGAACATTTTCGTTAACTCAATAAATGTATTTTATTATTTTATCTAAATCTTAGTTTTGACTATTTTGGTTCGAGACGGAAAACTCAAACTTATTAACACTTCTACTAATCTCATTGACAGTCTCCATAATTTTAAATAGATGTCAATTAACTACTTGTCAAGAAATGTATACCCTACATTTAGCAATTAAGAATGTTTCCGCTTTATTTAGTAATTTCAATCCTTTTATAGGTCATTTCCGGACATTTTGTAAACTGTAACAGTTCAAAACTGGAATTCACATACACGACATCTGCAACAAAGCGAACAGAACACTAGGCTCCGTCGTAAGGATCACTAGAGGGTTTACCAACGTGATGACGTTGAGGACCCTATATTGCACACTCTTAAGGAGTATTTTGGAATATTGTGCTGTTGTGTGGAGTCCCAATCAGGTTGGTCATGCAATGATGCTTCAGTACATCCAGGATAGATTTTTGTGTGTTGTGGGTACTCACTTGGGATATTCCCACAGAGAGGTGCTGATTGAGCACATTGCTGAAATGCTCAATTAGCCCCCTCTTTCCATTCGTAGAAAACAACAACAAACACAACAAGCAAGCTCTGTTCTTGTATTAGTGCTGATGTTCCTATACAAGATGCTAAACTCCCGAATCGTCTGTCCGGAGCTTCTCCAGTTGGTCTGCCTCAGGACTGGTTATCGCACTCGCTCAGTGGAATTTTTCGATGGCAGGTTATATCTGCGGAACGGGGTCACGACACGGATCCAGAAGCATGGTAACGACGTGACTGGTAAAGTGGATTTTTTTGCTGATGGTTCTGGATTATTTGAAAGAGCAATTACAAATCCTTGCGGTCACTGATGAGTAGAGGTTTGAAGAATTGGATGTGGACGTTGTAAACAATCAAGTCTGACTGTCTCTGGTTTTGTTTACAGTTCACAACCAACTTTATTCAAAAAATATAATAATTTCACAATGCATTTTCCCAATGCACCTTGCAAGGTGCGCGCGGTGGAACATCTTAATCTATATAATGCGCATTATTGTTTGATGCTGGCAGACATGCAACAATCCATTCTATATTACAAGTATAATATAGTTTACATTTTGCAGACAGATATATTATTTTTTACTGTAAGAATTGAAGTAGCTACTGTATAATACATCGCTAGGTATTAACAAATCTAAATATCCAACAAGGATACATTGAAATTAACACATTAAATTGATGAATCAATTACCCTCACCGAGTCCGCACAATTACCCTATACAATAACAACAGTTTAAAAATTGTAACAATGTATAACAATACATAAACAATACATGAAGCCACAAATATATAACAAATGAACAACAACAATATAATAAATTTATGAATATAATGTGTAACAATAAACAAGTAACAATATGATAAATTTATAAATAATATAACAAATAAATAACATCGATTAAATAAAACTATAAATTTATAACAAGTACGGTAAAAGTGTTTATAGTACAGGTATGCTATATTCAATAATAAATACTAAATAAATACAAAAGTAAATTATATAAAATATAAAATAAATAAATAAATGGGGTGATTTAAGCAACTCTGTTCTTAATCTGGTACGTTTTCAGTGACATAAGTTAATGCTTTCATTTTTGCTTTAGGTTTTTTTCTTGAAGAATAATTCATTGCCATAATAGGCTATGAACTTGTTAAAAAATGTTGGGCCCATATAGCAGAACTGGCATCGAGAGGAAACTGAACTAAAAGAGAGGCAATTCAAGTTGATAAAACTGCGTGTTTTTCTATTCACGGTTTTGATTTTATGGTGATCTAAATATTTATGTACATGCATTCAAAAGCAAAACTTATACAGCTAGTCTAAATGTAGTATTTTATTTTCTTTAAAAATATAGCTGATTCGGTTTGCTCTTTGTAAACCACACATTATGCGCAATGCGTGTCTTTGCGCCATTATTACTGGCCTTAGAATAGTTTTAAATGTTCCACTATAATGTATTAGTCCAAATCTTAGTATACTGTCAAACCAACAAAAATATAGTTATTTTATGTCTTTATCTTCAAGGTGCTGTATAAGATGGTATAAAGAGTAATTTACTTTCCTTAGCCGTTTCGATAGAAAATTGATGTGGTGGTCCCATTTCAAATACTTATCAACATATAAACCCAGATATTTCACACTATCCACCATCTCAATATTGGAAAAAGTGCACTTATACATACAGCAATGTGAATGACAAACTAAGTTCAAATCATCTCTTAAATTATCTTTACCATTGGATTGATTGAAAAAAACAAGACATTTTTAAACATTGATTAAAAGTTTATTTTTAATTAGCCACTCCGAAACTGCACTCAGATCCGCTCTAATCCACATGTTTAGTGTCTTTTTGTTGAAAGCAGAGCACAGCAAGGCGGTATCATCAGTATATACAAAAGACTGATAAGTGTAAAGATAGTTTTAATAGGTCGTTTATGTATATTAGAAAAATAATTGGACCAAGTACACCACCTTCAACCGTTCCATAAAGCAGTTCTAAAGATTCACTATACGATTTACCCATCTTTACTATCTGCCTTCTTTTAGTACATAGAGACATCAGCCAGTCTAAAGCAGCACCACCTATGCCATTAATTCTTAATTTATTGGCCAGTATATGGTTATCTAGAGTATCTAAATCTTTTTGAAAATCAAGATATACTGCCAGTGTGAGTTTACGTTGGTTTCTTGAGTACGTTATACTAGAAATATGTCTCTCAAGTCCCAAATCCGTCCCCCTGCCCGGTAGAAATCCATATTGGTGTTCCAAGAGAAGTGACCTAGTGTTACAATAGTCCAGCAACTTATTTTTAGCGATTTTTTCAAATAACTTTGCTATAGTATTAATTACTGAGATGGCCAGTGCGACACCTCTGACGGGTCACCAGGCTTTAGGACGGGTGTCACAGAGGCTATTTTGAAATCGTCTGGAACCAATCCTTGGAAAAAAGATGTTTTATATATATATATTAAAAAGGAAAGGTCCAAAGACGTCAATATTCTCTTTAATAGTTATAATATTTATTCCGTCAATGAGACAGCATGGTTTATTTTTCATTTTAACACTATGGTATTGAATACTTCTTCATCTTTTAAATCAAATTTTGAGGAAAAATTGTTATACTCGGACTGATCCTCAAGGAATGGGTTATATCCAAATTGTTTTGATCTTAAATACGACACAATATTTGTAAAATAGTCATTAAATTTATTACCTTTCATACGCTCATTGCCTTCTATTTCCAAAAGATTGTCATCTACCCTTAATTTACTGAGTTTACTTCTTTTATATTTTACTATTCTTTTTACAATTTCCCAATATTTCCTAGAATCACCATTTGTCCTATTAATCATGGATGAAAAGTAATCAATCTTTACCTGCCTTACCTTCCTAGAGACGATTTTAGAAAAGTGTTTGTATTCAATTTTTAGTGCAAAATTGTTCCTATCTTTAGTAAAAGTTTTAAATTAATCATTTTTACGATTTATCAGAGAGATAAGATTATCAGAAACCCAAGCATTTCGTTTTCTAGTTTTACTGTTAACTGGTTTCAAGTATGATGAGGCTTCCCGGCACTCAAAATATACACTATAAAATTCTGCCAGACATTTGTTCACATCATATTCACTGAAAACGTTACCCCAGTCAGCCAAACTTAATTTTCTACGTAACATTAAACGTAGTCTATTACTTTAATAAAACAATAGTAATATTACAGTATTATTGGGACAGTTTCAACTAACTCTACAGCAAAATGTTCTGTTAAACTTAAATTTCAAATTCTACATTTAAACTCTATATTCTTTGAATTTCTTACAAACACATGATCAAGGCAATAGGTAGCGCTGTTAAATATTCTACTGGGGGCGTTAACATAGCTTATAAATCCATAGGACGAGAATATATTTAAATAGTCCGTACCTCAGTAATTATTATTTAATATACAAATATTTAAATCTCCTATAATAATTGTTAGGTTATGGGACAATCTTAAAATATTTTCAATGTCGGTTTCAAAGTGTTGAATTAAACATTTGCAATTACGATACATACCATATAATGAAATGTCCAGCAGTGTATTATTATAATTTACTGTGAATTTTATATGATTTAATGTGTGTGTGTGTGTGTGTGTGTGCGTGCGTGCGTGCGTGTGTGTGTGTGTGTGTGTGTGTGTGTGTGTGTGTGTGTGTGTGTGTGTGTGTGTGTGTGTGTGTGTGTGTGTGTGTGTGTGTGTGTGTGTGTGTGTGTGTGTGTGTGTGTGTGTGTGTGTGTGTGTGTGTGTGTGTGTGTGTGTGTGTGTGTGTGTGTGTGTGTGTGTGTGTGTGTGTGTGTGTGTGTGTGTGTGTGTGTGTGTGTGTGTGTGTGATATACTATCATAATCTACAATACTGTACTCACATCTAACTTGTAATTTCACTTTTTTTACTCTATTTTTATATATTTATTTGTCCCTGTATCCTTGCATTGGATATTAGTTATGTTTTCATTGAGATTTATTATTGTTGTATTTCGTAGGATAACTATTGTTATTGATGCTTACAGAATTATATTACATATTGTTGAATTGTTTTAATACATAAGTCATTGTAGTTGTTAGATTTTTCTTTTACTATAAATTGTTATTCATGCTGTTTTTTCTGTTTCTTTAAGCTCTACAGTTACTGCAGTATAGCTTGACTGCATCTTAGTCTGGTTGCATTACTTAGATTTTGACTATATTGCTTCATACAGCTATAAATATTGCTAATACTAATGTTTATATTATAGTTGATGTTTATATTATAGTGTTATAATGTATATTATTATACAACATTATAGTATTATAATATTGTAATTTAATTATTTTGTCAATTGTCAATTTTTGGATACCGTTGAAATGAATAAGTAAATAAATTCTGGTCACATATTATAAGATACAAAAGGTAACTCCTTAGATCTCCGGTGCATTGTGAATTAAATACGTGCTTCCGAAAGATTAGAAAACTTCTGTCCTATTTAGATTTCTGTCCTGTAGGATTTAGTTGCCTCTGACATAGTTGAGGCTCCACAATCACATTCTTCTCGTCCGTGGGTAGACGTTACTCAGATGCAAACTGTATGCCGTAAGGAAATAGTCGACTACCACGTAAAACCTTTAATTTCAATTGGATATAAAAAGTTGCCAATCAATATTTAGAACTCGTGTCAGTTGGAACGAAGTATAGCTTATTTGTCAATCTTCCGTTCGTAAAACTCTGATGTTCTAACAACCATATAGACATTTCGAATCTGTTATGAGAGGTTTTCTTTATTAACAATCGCGCATTACTTTTCATTAATTTATCAGTACAATGAGAGTAATTGAAAACAAGAATGGTACTTTCTAAAAAAATTAAAAACTAATTGCAATTTTTTGAAGTCGTTCTTGCCTTTGACATTAACTAGCTGATAAGTCTTTGATTGGTTAGAAACACAGTATTTCTATCCCTACCTCTTCCCTAAAACTCCGCCTCTGTAATAAAGGCATTTTTTCATTTCATTTATATCACGGTTCCCTTTAGAACTCTTTCACCTTTACCTTCACTAGAAGTTGTCAGACGTTCAATTGCTTTTGTAGAATCAGTTATGCCACTTGTACACAACTGAAAACATTATACTTCCCCTTTGAATATGTAATTAAATACTTTACTATATACAACAGCAAAAGCTATATAGTCTATAGCATTCACAAACTCTAGTATTTCTTCCAAATAGAACTATTGCTCATTCCTCTTTTGTCCGTTTTTGTCATTTTAAAATATTAGAGAAGGTATAATGTAAAGTTCTTATTATGTGTTTGTACTTTGAAGAACAACTGCATCAATCTAGAAATTATGTTAATTTACCCTAAAGTAGTCTAGTGAAGATAGTAAAACACAGGTTTAATGACAAAATATATACCTTCAATTTAGCCAACACTAGTTCTGTATTGATGATACATTGGGTTCTGTATGTACATGGAGGAGGGACACTCATTATACATCAGGAAGCACACTTAATGAGGACACTTCATTCTGTATAGATTTTTAGGAAAGCATTATAAAGGAAGTAAACATCAATGAGAGTTATTTTTATCATTTAAAATAGAAAATTAAGTAAAACTAATATTGGGTTCAGTCCGCCATGTAAGTGAAGTGCTGAAGTGTTAGTTTTATAGTGTTATCGCCATATTAAAATGTTCTTTCTAAATTTACCTCATTGTTTGCTTTAAAAACAATTGTGATTATTAATTTTGTTTTGTTTTAATAATTCAGTTTCATTATTAAGAATTAGGTATGTATTATCAAGTTAATCTTACAATAGCTTTAAACTTCTCAAAATTAAACTGTAGAAGTTTGTGCAGCAGTTAAATTTATTGCGACATTTTAAAATGCGCATTTTTAATTTTCACATTACAAAAAAAACATTTTTTAGTGTGGGGTTAAGTTACGGAAGAAATATATTTTTATCATAATGTTTCGTGTTAATTAATTGTGGTGGAGTATAGATCTAGAGATTTATGAGACCTTTTTATTAATAAAGGTCCTTGTTATTTGTAGGGGATTTGATTCTTGTCCCCTTAATGGTTTTCTTTTTGTACTTTAAACTATGTTGCTCTGCAGAATTTGTTGCTGTTTTTTTACAGGATTAGGTGTTTGGGGTGTAGAGATATACTTTTATTTTAGTGTATTATTTTTTTATTTTAGTTACTGTTTATGTATCGTCCATTAAGTAATTTTCAATATCAGTGTCCGTGTCCCCATCACGTAAACAGCAACAAACAACTGATAACTCTCAAGTGTGTCATGTTTGGCACTCCTAGCTTGTGTAAGCGTATCTTTAAAGTGGTCGTGCTCGCTTATGCGTTGACATATTTTGTTTAAAAATGTACCATTGGTTTTTTTTATTGAGAAATAGTTGTTATCTTGTAAAATTGTTGTTAACTTATGTAAAACAGCTGATGCCTATGAAAATACATTTGTTGCTCTCGGCTTGTACAATCCTACAATCGCACGAACTATATATAGAATATGTATATATATATATATATATATATATATATATATATATATTCTATTATAAAATCATGTAATGACGACAATATTTCATCAAGTTGTAGTGCAAAGACTTCATCCTACGTCACCTATTTCATATTTTGTGTTCTCCATTTGTTTAATATATTTACGTTCAAGCCATACTGTGGGTATCCCAACCGAAGTAGGTGAATTGTTGTTTATTACAACTTGATTCGATGTTACAAGAATAATATTACAATACAACAGCCACCCATAATATAGCCACAAATAAAGATATGTTTCCGGCCAAAAGTACCCATGAGTAATTAATTGAGCCAACTCATATGGACAAAGCCGAGGTCTGTAAAGGTGATTTGCAAATTGACCTAAAACAATAATCTACAAACTAATATTTACTAGAAATCTTAGTTAGAAATTCTGTTATTTAGACGAAATTTCTTTTGTTATACATCTTTGTTTTCTTATTTCATTACTGATTACATTGGATCTATTAATATCATTACATTGGCTATATTACATGGCATTAAAAATAGATTTTCTACATTATTCACAGATTTTTCTGTGTAATTACTTGACGGATGGTATTCAGAATAATTTAAGTTAATTCTGAAATCAACGAAAATCTTTATATTCTCTCATATAAGATTGTATTTTTTATACTCATGTGCATGGTAAAATGCTTTAGGATATCTATTTCCTGATTGCACTCCTAGGTTTTAGCGAACCCAATCAGGTTCTGCAATAATCATTTTAAATTGATTCCATTCACTGTAATTGAATTGCTTAACAACAATTACCCTAAATATTCTTACAGGCTTAAATTTATAGTTTACAATAAGAATATACTTCATATATTTATGAAAATTAAAAGTAGCTTATTTTAGTTACAAAATAGGAAAATTATATTTTGGATATATAATATCGCTTGCTACACACCGCAGGTATAAGAGGTGATTAAGTCAAACTGTACTGCTTTATTGAAGTGAATAATTATTTCAGAATAGCCCAATTAATTCATTTGCACTGATAGCACAAATCTATAACCATCCCCCATCAAGATGTTTCTATTTTAGATCATGCAAAAGATTTAGAGTCTATTACTTAAAGTCTCATATAGAATGAAACCTCAAATACTTCATGATTTATACTCTCTTCTACGTATTTCACTAAATAAAAATTAACTTTGATGAGGACGCTTCTATCGAAAAAGACTAAATCATTTAAAATAGATGGGGCATCAGGTGTATAATTGTGTATAACGAAATCCTGAAGAACTAATGAGAGATTTATGGGTACTGGAGGGTTTCTGAGATGTTCACCCTTAGGAAACCTTGAATCACAAACGTATTGAGTAAATCTGCACCTTTCATTGACATACTCTGTACCTGTATTTTTTATGAAAGTCCTCTTTTAATTGTCATATTTAATCTACTTATTTCAATGTAATGAACCACACGTAATGTAGCTAAGGATTAATTTGATGTGAATAGTAACTTTAGCTCCAGTTCACCTTCCCCTTACTGCAGCGTCTGAAATATGACGCTGTCAAGAATAGACCTCTGGTATCTGGATTTATGTACGTCCACTCTAGTTTGGCACCGCAGCGTCATGACATCATGGACACCTAGACTACAAAATCAAGTATAATTTAGGTGATGGGGTGTTCATTAACTGAGTGCACTGCGATGTTATATACATGATCCCCAAACACGGTGGAGTAACCAGAGTTATCCACATAACTTAGCTAAGGTGGGAAGGGTTCCAGTAAATGGCAAATTCAAGTTACTTTTTAAGACCAATCGGACCAAACAGAATGGAGTATTAGCAACCCTAAATAACACTTTTTTAAACTTATCAATTATTTATCAAAGATTATATTGACAGTGTCTTTAATTAAAAATAAAAGTGTATGAAATACATGTACTAAAATTTTCTACATTTATTAATTGTAAGAATGTGTTCAATTTGTTTACTAATTTATACACGTTAATAAAAGACTACATACGTGCAGTAAACTGCAGGATTTCAAACCTAGAATTCCGGTATCACATATTTAGAAATATAAGCTCTAGATCAAAGATGTTTTATAATTTAATACGTGCCTCTGAGGGATTAGAAAACTTCTGTGCTATCGCAGTTTTCAGGAAAGTTTTAGTTGGCTCTGACATAGTTCAGGCTTCACAAACTCAACTGGGGGTCTTCATAATCATTATCTTCTACATAATGATATGGATTCCACACGCTGTAGAGAGATGATCGCCTTTAATCTCGCCTTTCTCTTCTATTAATATAGCGAGATAATGGATTTCAATTATCTGGATTTGGATTTCAAACCAAAACAAAATTAACAGTAAAGTGAAATTGTGGCTCAAGGTTTAAAACAAAAAGTTTATGGATACTGCGAAAAGTGATCTTTTAGAAATAAAAAATGTTCTTGGTGATTCTAAGAGCTATTTCGGAACCCAATTACTCAGTTATTTCTTTGAGACAGTGTTATAAATAATTTTCCTTAATATGATATAATTTAATTGAAGAATGTAATCATTGAAATGTATTAATTTTATTTAAACGACAAACTATTGTTTTCAGTTGCTATTGCCAGTTTTCCTCTGATTAGTATTTTTTAAATGCTACGGTCTATAATTCTCTATTTTTAATTTTCTTTTTTATGTTTGGCCGATGTAAAGTATTTCATGTAACAGTTATTGTAATAAATTTATAATCTTTCTTTTTTACTTGTGTTATTTTTGGACTTCGTAAGTCAAGTTACTTCCTTTTTGGCAAATTCTGTTTGCAAATGAATGACTATGAATAAATCAATAGTAGAGAGAGCGATTGTAATAGTTATCGTTTTCTTTGGTGGTACTACTACTGTAGTATCATATTTATGATAACGTAATCTAAACCACTTATATCGCGTAATAACAAATAAAAGTAGATAGTGACAGTAGGGCCTCCTCGCCGAAATTGTTTAATTTTTGGACACAGAAAACTCGTAAGAGCCGATCGTCATAATGACATTTAGTTTTTACATAAAGTCAAATAAATACTGCTCTTTATAATATTGTAGTTTCTTAGGTCCCCAATGTGAAATACTCTCAAAAATAGTGGCTTCCGTATAATACCAAAGTTGCATGTCTTGGCTTAATTTCATGGACATTTAATAAAACTTCAAGGTGCCTTCTTAACGAAACAGCTGAGCGAAATAAATTAACTATCTTAATAATACGATTGTAAATATTTACATGTAGGTTAGTGTTTACTCTCAAAAATTTTAACTGGTAAAAAGTGCGTTTCATCACATTGATCAATTATTTCCGCAACAAGTTTGAAATGATTAAGTTTAAAGAGATATTTTATTCTTCTTTACTATTTCATCTAATAATTTTAATACGAGTATTTTACGCTGTAAAGGGATCAAATGGTGTAATAGAAGACTGTCCTGGAGACGGTCCTTGTGATAAAACTTGTGCCGTATGTTCTGATAGAGGAACGCCGGGTATAGGTATCTGTCATGAACAATATTCCTTTCGTGTATGTCTCAAAAATAAATTGCAAATATAGTGAAAAGTGCAAGGACGACTGCAGTGGCCACGGCTATTGTTCGCCAAATGGCGCAGGAATAGTCCCAGCTTGCACGTGCAATTTACCTTACCACGACGTAACTTGTAATAAGCGATACAACAGCGATCAGAATGACATAATTTCCACAGTTGATTATCAATTCCTTAGAGACAGCCCCATGAACGATATCGGTGTGTTAAACATTAACAAACCCTAAGGAGTCTTTCGAGGAAATCCATGTCTGGCTGGTACGTCGGCCTTCGTGGATCTACGCAAGAAATTGCTCCCCATGCAGCATCGAGCGTTTGTTCTTTCCACAGGCAGAGCCTAGCATCCAGAAGCTCATTGAAACAAAATACTTAATGGTAGCTGTAAAAGCAAACTCAACAAACTCTAGATTATTTAAAGTGCTTTGTGGTGGGCAGTATACACCCCACACTACCTTTACACACTCGCTATCTAATGGAAAATTCATGTTTTTAAGAAAACTTTTTTCACCTGGCTTCAAAGTGTGACAGTGACCGGTTTGAAAAGCTTACTAACGTGGCAGAAATTTTTCACAAATAAATAAACTCAACTAGGAACAACACAATAGCTCAATTACCATATTTGAAATTGCAAATAAAATTGAGTCCATGTTATAAAAAACTGATTGATGGAAATTATGCATTGAAAAATACAAACTGAGATTTTTGAAACACTGCATAGCTTCATAATAGTAAATAATACGATTTTATCTGATGAGGTTATCATGAAATAGTTTCACACTTAACAAACCTTAAGGAGTCTTTCGAGAATTATTTTAAACGAGTGGATGAAGAAAACTCGATTGCAGATCCTTTCAGTGAAGAAACCGTATAGACTGCTGTACTGTCCATATCCAAAAAAAACTTATTGAACTTTCGATAGATTCTACGTTAGATTCAAATCTCAAGTTAGTTTTCTTTTGTAAAAACTGAAGAAGATGATGCGATTTTGAAAACAAAAACCAGAAAAAATGTAAAGTAACAAAATTAACGATTCTTTTCTGTTACATTTCCAATAGATTATAACAGGACGAGTAAAATTCGATTGAATGGTGAATTTTCAGAAAGTCAAAATGTTATGTTTAATTTTCTGTGTTGGCAGTGTATTAAAGAAAAAGGAATTTCTGGAAAAACGTATTTATTCTATATTATAATTATTTACAGAAATATATTCAATCCTAAGTTTGTTATAGCTAGTGTTCAAAATAAAGAAAAGATAATCAAGAACAATTCGATAGTTTGAATGCAATAAATATTGCAATACAATTGAATGGTTCTTATTATCCAGATGAATTACAAAATTTAAACATTTCCTAGGTCTTTTTACAGTTATGTATCAAATGTATCAAGACTTAAAGAAATTTTACAGAAAAAATTGGAAATGTATTACAATCCTCAAGAATTTATGGAAAATAAACCAATTTATGTTATTAATATAACGAAACTAATTACAAATATTTCTATTTCAATGAATCAAATAATTTAATATGGATTTTCAAACAATTAACAAATTTTAACTATTTTTGCCTATCTTGTTTCAGAGAAACTGTTAGCATTAATTCATGTAATTAAGAATGATATTAAAGAAATTCAATGCAATTTTTATAATACTTTATAAGCTGTTTATTTAATGTGTTTGTACAATTTAATAATTGTACAAAAATTTAAAAAAAATATAGAACAATTCATGTTTTATTTTTTTAGTATCTAAAAATATGGATGATACTAAGAAAAATCAATATCAAAATCATTTACTGGAAGTTATGATTAAAGAAAATTCTTTAATATTTATTGACGCTAAATATCAATTTTCAAATGGGATGATTTCACTCTCATACATAAGTTAAGTATTTGTATACATATAGATGTGTATGAATTTCTTTTCAAAATTGGTTAAGTAGTTTTTGAGTTTCGAATTTTGAAGTAAATACTGATAAACGTCACATTTTACGACAATAGGAGGGAATTCAGTAATTTGATTTTAAAATGGTAGCACTGCTTGTAATACGCGTAACTTTGTAGAGTAAAAAACCTTTGGCTTTCTCGACAGATATTATTTTGAAGAAAATTGCATATTTTGTAATAGTTGTACGTTTGTAAAAACATGCAAAAAGAAGAAATGAGCATAAAAAAGCAAGAAAATTGTGTTAAAAGTGAAATTAAGCTGTGTTTAATAAGTGAAATGAATTTTTCAATGGGAGAAAGAATGAGAAGTACATGTTAACAGTAAATAACATATTTATAAGTTTTCTGGAACATTTCTCCACTCTATATTAGCAGTATACATTTATAAATAATTATCATCAAATATTCTTCATGTTCTTACAAAAAGATTATTATTAAGTTTTCCCCCCATACAAAACATCAACTTGGTCACTTAAAAAATAATAACTAAAAATAATGAATTAGCAAAGCTTCTTTTAGGGTTTAAATGACAAGTATAACAGTTCAGGGGCGGCAAGGAACTAGTCTGTTGAGGTGATTAAAATGTCCAAACTGTTTTTAATAAAATATTGAAAGAACATATAAAAGATTTGAAAACAAATAACTTATCTACAATAAAATCAAATTTCGCTGAACATTCCATAGAAACTGACCAAAGCTACAAAAATGTTGAAAATAACTTGGAAATTTGGATATCGAAAGGAAATGAAAAAAAATAAACACGAAAGAAGAATTACCTATCTAAATTATAACAAAGATAATTACAAAGTCTTAAATAGCAATCTACAAAATTACACAAACCCAATCTTTGAAAAAATTAAAGTATTAATACAGAATATTAAACCAAGTTACAACTGGTCCATATAAAATTTAACATCTGCTTTAAAGCCGCGTTTACACTGGAAACAAAACATGTTTATAACAATTTTTTCTGGAACTTTGTTTATATTTTGCTACTATCATGAAATATTTTGCACACAATGTTCCTAAACATTTTAGGACAGCCACTCTTGAAGATGTCGTCTGACGAGGAGGATGTTATTCTTCTACCTGCCGCTACATGTTTTTTGTTATGTGACAGAGAACCCAGGAGGTTCTGGGTAAGGCCTTCACTTGCGTCACGAGGTGTTTATAGTGGAAGTGACCTATTGAAAGACCTTAAAAAAGACGAAGTGGATCTGGGTGGGGAAATAAGATGTGACGGAATAAAAATTTTTGTCGAATGACAAGTGAAGATTTTGAGTTTCTCATAACTAGTATTGGCCAAAAAATAGGAAGGAAAAACAGTAATTTTAGGAAACCAGATACCCGTCCAAGGAAGACTTGCTATTACCTTGAGGTTTTTGGCTACAGGCGATTCCTATGCTAGTTTGCAGTACTTATTTAAAGTTTCTAAAAGTACAATTTCAATAATAGTTTCTGAAGTGTGTGACGCTTTAATAGAGTGCTTGAAAGAAAACATTAAGGTAAGTGCTGGATAAATTAAGCTAGACAAATCAATTTGAGTTTAGTATAATTTTTATTAATGATCCATTAGAACAGGTTAATCGATAAGCTAAGGAAAGTTATAAAAAACAGGTTCTTCTTCATGATTTTCATTTTGATGTGGCATTACATCAAGAGAGTTGGAATTGTCCTCGTTTGAGACAGATTTTGTAGTGCAACCACTTTGTTGGCCTGTTCTCTTTTAGTTTGTAACTGTCGTAGCACTGATGCTACGTGTTCTCCATATATGTCAAACTGATCCTTAATAGGCTTAGGCTTATTCAAATTGATGTAACAACAAAGTAGGCATTATCCGCCATTTTAGTTTTGCTCATTTTCTTTGCGCTGCTTACTGGCATCGCAGAAGCTGGCTTTTGCAAAACGTTTTTCCGGTTTACTTCTGCAACGGATTTTTCCTTGGGAGTACCTTCTGTTGTTTTTGTGGTAGATGCTATATCATTATCAAGGCCGTCATTTGAAATGTTGGTAATTTCTTCTCCTCCTTCCTGAAAAGAAACACATCACTCAGACATGTATATTATAATAGGGTCTACGTGTTGTAAATACATAGAAACATGTATAATTAATAAGAAAATGTTCAATTTTCAGATGCCGAAAACTAAAGAAGAATGGCGAGCTACAGCCAATGAGTGGCAATTAATTACCAATGGCAGTTTCCGCACTGCTTGGGTAGTATGGATGGGAAGTATGTGACCATCCAGGCTCCCGTGAGTAGTGGAAGTGAATATAACAACCACAAAGGATTCTTCAGTATTGTGTTTATGGCTGTAGTTAATGCAAACTACAATTTTATATGTAAATACAAGATGTCAAGGGCGTTTGTCAGATGGTGGTGTGTTCGCTGCAACTGAATTGGCTGCAAGACTTGAGGAAAAATGTTTGGATTTACCAAAAAGTATAGTATTACCAAATCGAGAAGATTTCAACTGGTCAGTGCCTTACATGTTTTTAGCAGAAGACGCCTTTCCGTTGAAGCTAAATATAATGAAAATATTCGCCGGTACATTCACCCGTGGTACAAGAGAATTTTTAATGGGCGCCACTCCAGGGGAAGGCGTGTTGTGGAAAACTTATTTGGTATTTTATCAGTTGTTTTTCGAGTACTGCGTAAGCCAATGCTATTGCAACCCGTAACAGCAGAAAATAAAAGATAGTTATGGCCTGCGCCCATCTACACAACTTTCTGAGAAGAAATGCATGCACCACGTCGAGGTACTCTCCTCCCGGGACTTTTGACTCTTAGGATCTCCTACCGACACGTTGTTGAAATTGAAAAGAGTACCGTGGAAACCTTGTGAAATATCAAGGTCAGTACGCAATGAACTCAGTTTCTTTTTTCTAACTAAAGATGGTAGTGTTCTTTGGCAGCACAAATAGTAAAGACAGAAAAATGAGGATCTATACAAATATTTAAATATTTGTACCCTATTAAGATTGGCCCCAAGTTTGTACGAGTGAATACTAAAAGGGTCGTGCAACAACGGTAGTATTATTGTTAATAGAAATTGACATTGACTCAGGTTGACCTGTATATCTGTAGTAATTTATTGCACGCGCACCCCGAGTAATTAAACACAACAAATGTTACTTTAAAAGCTAACAGTATGAGCTTAAAATGTTAACAATTTAAAGTAATGATAATGTTCTGTCAATTTTAGTAATGTTAATATTTTAAAGTAATTTTAAGTAATAAGTAATGTTAAAATTAACAGTATTAGCTCAACGTTTAGCAATAAATGAAAGCTCAATATGTATGTTTAGTGACCTTGTGTGTGTTTTATTAAAATAATGTTACATCAAATATTGTGTATTTAAAAAATTTACCTGTACATGTTCCTCTTTTAGAGTGTCTAATGGAGACAAGCCGCATTCTTGAGAACGGATTGGAACATTTTTGTCTTTTAAAAACAATAACAGTTTGTGCCAAAACCATTTCCGACCAACTTCATCCGCACCAGCTCCAGACTTTGGCTACTTATCCTCTCTGTTGAATTGGAAAATTAAATTTTTAATTTTCTTTTCGACAGCCTCCTGACTGGTGTCGAGCGTGTTTGCTATCTCCAGCCAAGCGTCGCTTCCGGTTTCTGAGAGAGAGAGAGAGAGAGAGAGAGAGAGAGAGAGAGAGAGAGAGAGAGAGAGAGAGAGAGAGAAAGAGAGAGAGAGAGAGAGAGCAAGCTTTAATCGAGCAAGCAAATCATTAAGATCTGACAGGCGTCATTTTTTTACAAGTATTGAGTTACAATCACATGCTATTTTTAATATTTTAAAGTCGTGTTTGAGAGTTCTATATTCCAAAGTCTCTCCAGGTCAGGAATTCACCGACTGTGTAGAAGGGCCGCAACGATACCCACTGCTTCAGGTGAGGCTTCAGCCTATGAGAGGGCAACATTTTGAGCTCGACTGGAAGGATGTTGAAGTATCCGCACCGGCATAGGATGGTTTCTTCTCGAAAAGTGTTCTTCTATGGGATGGAAGGTTGAAGTTTTTGCCGAATCTGGTGTTGTGGTCGTGTATCTGGGCGTTTCGAGTGATCCCCCTTGAGCAAGAAGAGATGATCACCTCGAGAATGTAAGCAGCCACCACTGTCATTATTCCCCATTCAACAAAAGCCCCTCTACAACTATCTCTCGCCCCCAGATCTGCCATTATTCTCACAGCTCTTTTCTGGAGCACCAAAACTCGATCCAGACTAGTACGAGATGAGCCACCCCACAATACTATGGCATATCTCATCTTGCTGTCAAAAAGCGCATAGTAAGCGGTTAATGCTGTTTCTTTAGTTCCAATAGCCATTGATCTTCTTATGGCGAAGAGAGCACAACTTAATTTTAAGCAGAGTTCTTCAATGTGGGTGGACCAAGATAGATTGTCATCTATTGAAACTCCAAGATGTTTAATGGAATTTTCAGCTGCAGATCTGGCAATCCCGAAATTTCATTTTTGTGGGCTCCAAACATCAACTGCTTTGTTTTTTTCTTATTGAATACTAAGTCGTTATTTGAGCAGTAGTCGATTGCAATGTTTATTGCTACATACGATTCGATTTCCAAGTTTTCAATGGACTTGTTGGACGAAAGTATCACAGAGTCGTCGGCGTACATGTAGCATCGCCCATAGGGGCTGACATGGGCCGGGAAGTCATTTGTAAAGAGGGTAAAAATTACCGGTCCCATGACTGACCCTTGTGGCACACCTCTAGAGACAGGTAGAGAGGTGGATCTTACTTTGAAGATTTCATTGTTGCTGAGGTAACCCAGCTCCACAATCTGAGTCCTATCACCCAAATAACTTGTGAACCACTGCAGGGCTTTTCCGCAAATGCCCAGCGAGCCGAGTTTGTTAAGGATGAAGTCGTGGCTTAAGCAGTCGAATGCTTTACTCATGTCAATAAAGATTCCGGTGGCATTGTGACCATTTTCAAGGTTATTGATAATATCTTCGATTAGGTCTACAAGAGCTGTTATGGTCGACTTGCCTTTTTTGAACCCGTGCTGATACTCTGTTAGTAGCTTATTAGCATTCAAGAATTGGAGCAGCCTCTTAAGGACGACTCTCTCGATAATTTTCGAGAAGGTTGGTACCAGTGATATTGGCCTGTAGTTGTCCATGATGTCTTTTTTGCCACGTTTGTGAAGAGGAAACACCTTCGAAGTTTTCATCCTTGACGGGAAACTTCCTAGTTGGACGGATAGATTTGTTACTTGTAGAAGCGGTAGTAAGAGCTCCTCCTTGCAATGCTTAACTATTCTCGAAGATATCTCGTCAAGCCCTGCAGAATCCTTTATCTTCAGATTGTCTATTATTTTAGATATTTCGGCTATGGACGCAGCTGAAAACTCCGATAACTTTGGTTGTAAGTTGTTATTTGGATTGGTTGAAGAGGATGGAGTAATCTGGTTTTGCTCTAGAGTCTTTGCTGCAACTGTGGTAAAGTACTCGTTAAAGCTCTGGGCAATTAACACGGGATCTACGACAGTCCTATTATCAACTATCAGAGATTTTATTTCTGGGTTGAATGTGAGTTTGGATTTACGTTCTTGGGTGATGACGTTCCATATGGCTTTGCTTTTATTATCGGCGGATGCAATGTAATCAGCATTTCCCTTGCGCCTAAGTAACCGGAGCTTAGTCATAAGCTTTCTTCAGGCCATTAGCTTTTGCTTTGTCTTCCGAGCTACCATTTGTTAGGAACAAGTTGTTGGCTTGTATAAATTTCTCCTTTAACTCGTTCGTTTCTTCATCGTACGGTATCATTCTTTTTTTCTTCTTTTTCTTGATTTTTTTTCAGGACATGCATGGTCAAGAGCGATAGCGACAGAGTTTAGCAAATTGCCGTAGGCCTGATCAATGTCGACGGTTTCCAACACGTTATCCCAGGATTCCAGAGATAAGTGCAATTTCAAGTCGTTGAGGCTGTTAGTGTTGAGATGGCGTCGAGTTGAGACAGTTGGTTTTTCCAGAGTATTCGGAAGATTCAAACGGCATAGTTCTCCAGTGTGATCGGAGATGCCCGTGTGAAAGACATGCACTGAAATCTGACTTTCGTTTAAGGTGGTGCACACTGCGTCGATAGAGGTGGCAGAATGCGGTGTTATTCTGGTGGGGGGCAAGGGAACTCTTCTGATATTGTGCGAGGTGATTAGTTCATTAAGAAGACTTTTGCCGATTGATGGAACTAGGTTGTCAATATTCAGATCACCGATAATGATGGTAGAAGTCTTGGCTTTGGGGATACACTCTAGAAATTCAGCAATTCGTTCCATAGCTAATTTCATATTATCCAAACAGTTTGAGGGAGGACGATATATTCCAAGTACGTACACATGTTTACTGTAACTGAGACTTATCTTTACAGCCGCCATCTCACATACAAGGGAGATGCTATGAGTTTCAATTTCTAAGTTCACTGTATTGTTTGTGAATTTGTTGTTTTTAAAGATAGCTACTCCACCCTTAATATGTTGTTCTCTACTATATGCAGATATCAAAGTGTAGTTAACGAGTCTCGTGTTTTGTATAGTGTCAGGTGTGTTACCATGTTCTGTAAAGATCGCCAAGTCCGGTTCGAGTAAGTCAAGAAGGTGATTTATCCTATCCAATTTGTTATTCATCCTGTCTGTATTCTGATGGAAAATGGTTATTGTGTTGTTTTGGCCGTACTCTGACTCTTCCAGTTGTGCTCTGCTGGTGGACTGCATTCTAAAAAACGATACTTAGACGATTCAGGTTTTGAGCAGCCAGGGTTTGAGGTTACAGTGACATTATTAGCCATGCCAGGCAAAGTGAGATCAAAGCTTCCCTGCGCTGAAGAGTGGTCAATCTCATGGATGCCAGCTGATTGATCTCTTCTCATCGTTGTGGAGAGGTCAGAGTAGAATTGAATGTGCTTGTTATAAAATTCCTCCACAGTCTCGTTGGGGTGACGTATTCTTGAATTGGCTGGCGGGTTTCTAGCTTGGTTGGTTGTATCTGTAGAAATGGTCATTACCGGGCCCGTGATACCGCTTCCATTGAGATATAGCTTCTGAGGATTGATTTCTTGAGGAGAAGGTTTATTGAAAGTTTTTAATTGAGATTCCAGAGCCACCAATCTACACTTGATTGAGGTTAATTCGACTTCGAGATTGATCGCTGTAATTGGAGGTGCGTCGATGAATTTACCACTTACTAGGAGGTTCCTACTGTCTTCGGTGGTATTACCGTTCAGTGAGCGTGAAAGTTTAGACTCAAGGGTAACAATTTTTTGTTCATATGATTCAATGATGCGGAGTTGTTCGTTGTCGTGTTCGTTAAAAATATCTTGCTGTTTGAGTCTTAATGATTTCTCTTTCTCCAGTTGCTTAAAAGAGGCGTCGAGTTTAGAAAACATCTCTTCTTGATGGTTGACTAGTGTGTTGTACTTTATGATAAGATCTTCTAGTTCGGCTTCTTTAGATTTTATTGCGAATGACAGCTTGCTATTTTCTTTTTTTAGTTCTTCATTTTTCTGCCAGTAACTTGGAGCCGATCTCCGCAGACATGTGAATGAGCTCTTCATTTGCGATGTCTCTGCCATGGTAAGAGGACACCTCATGCTGTAGTTCTTCCAGAGATTTCCCCTCCGAATTAATACTCTCCAGGAGATTGTTAGACATATTTGAGTTGTGGCCCTGAGTTTGTTCCATCAAGTTGCAAGTGGGGCAAAGCCAGGGTTCACTGGGGCACTTTGAAATATCATTATAGTGCTCATGTGACATTCCCATGCACTGTCTGTGGTACCAGGATAAGCATTCGCCATCGCAGAAAACAGCATCATCATCGTTATTTACCGACTTGTCGCAAAGAGGGCATTGCAATGTTTCATTAGGCAGTGCGTCAGAGGTTCTTTTTAATAAAGCTGCTACGCTATTTTGTTGAGGGTCGAAACCGGTTTTCTGTTTTGTTCTTCGTCTTGTTTCCATATTGACCAGACTTTGTTCCTAGCGAGGAAGTTGATTTTCATATAGTAATTGTATACTTTATGTTGACGTTATACAGAAGGCCGTGGATATTTTTCGGCAAGATTTCCTCTTTAATAGCAGACGGACAGTGGTCAGTGACAGTTTATTCTGATTGGGAGGAACTGTGAAACATGAAACGGGTGAAACACCAAGTCAACAAAGTGTAATGAGCCGGTCTGCAGGCTAGGGTTGATGTTAATTAGGATGTGTCAAATGAACTGGTACAGGATTTTCCACATCGAATAACACATATTGACTTACAGGTCGCAGTCTTTATAGGTCTAGTCGTCCTGACCGAAAATAACGATCCAGTAAGTGAAATAGTCGGCTAAAAAAGTAGCCAGTGCTCCGCAGACCGGCACAATGGACCGTTCCTCCGTTATTCCTATTTTTATAGTGTTCGTACGAAGGATCCCACAGTTCCCTTTTCTCTCTATACATATCAATAAGTAAAGTCACTTGCTCCCTGTTCCACTCCATAGCACTAGAATAATATTACTGGACTACATAACTCACAACACTGTACACCGTACTGGTCAGACTGCAAAACAAACTGACAACTTTTTCTACCAACAGAACGCATACAAATTTCATATTATTGTTAGACCTGATGATTTATGTTTCTCAACAATGTTCTTATATCTAAACGTCTTGTGTTTCCGAAACATTCCACAATGTTTATAAACACCCTTTGATCTTACCGCTTTCTACGGGAAACAAGAAACAAGAAAAATGTGGAGAAACACCGAATTTCTGTTCCGAAACATTGTTTATAAACATTGTTCCAAGTAGTTATTCTTCGATTTGAGGAACATTGTTCCGAAACACTGTTTATAAACATGTTTTATTTCCAGTGTAAACGCGGCTTAATGTTCACACTGATGAAAGTTTAACACCAAAACACGAATCTAGAAATAAAATAACTTTTAAATCGGTTCTAGTTGATTATTCATTATTCTAATAGGTGCATATTATTTCAAAATCCATAATTAAAAAATTCAAAAGATAAATAAAACAATGAGCGGATCCATCGTAGGTTATGTTGTGTGAAAAAAAATATATTCGTGCTAGATTTTCCCGGCGGCTCCCCACGAAATTTCCAGTTGAGAATCAGAATAATATATTCACGTATTCTTTTTCTATCGCATTCTAAGCACTCCTGAGATAATCGATAGTCATTCCTTCGTGAGCCTCTAGAACGCAATATGAAGGTATGTACCATATTTCCTAATTCTATCTTTCGTCGTTTTTGGTAGGACGTTGATAGGTTATTCAGGACACTACCTATAGCTGTGTATATATTTAACTAATTTGGTTATAAAAAATCAAATTCCGTTTGTTTAAATTCATTTTCTTTCTAAGATATTTCCATTATTGTTGTTGAGTTTACCTTGTACCCCGATTAAGAAAATGTATACCAACGAAAACCAACTTCGATCATAAAGCGTCTTCCTTAGGATTTTTTTATTTACTTTCGGTGTAATCAGGTTCAATTACCTTATGTGCAAACATACATAGCTTTTTACAATAAGGTAGTTTTTATAACAGCGTTTAAATATTATTCTCAGTGCATTAGATCATTGGTACATTCTAAATTAAAATTCGATAACATCGTCGTTGCAATCTGCATTACACTACTGATCAAGCACTTTAAGATAGTGTAATATTTTCTCAAATTTAAATGTAAACTAATGTTTCTGCCTCTTTGACGAAATTCAGCTCTAAGTATTAACAGCTGTTAAGTATCAGTTCCCTTTATATTACGTGTCTTAGCGCAGTCTGCCGGATCCAATGTAAAACATTCAAAAATCAGCAACTACTAAAAATTAAAATGTAATTAAAAACATTTTCCAGTGGACCAAATTGTGAATTTAAACCATTCTCAAATCCCTGTCAACACAGACACAAAATTTCGTCAAATTTGGTCCATTCGTCTAGGAGGAGTTCAGTCATATACACATGAACACATATATATATATATATATATATATATATATATATATATATATATATATATATAGGTCTCGGAAATATAATTCAAATAGGTCTAACCGTTTTCGACATCAGCGCTTAGAAACACATCTAGCGATTTATGTTAATTTATAAAATACACCTACTCTATAATAAGACGCATTTATTAATGTGCCGCTTTAATTATTATTAAATAATAAGTTAGTTGCAGAAAAAACACTGTAACAGAAAATACTCATCTATACTTTAGGTATTTCAATAATTGTCTTTCTTCTTCTAAACTTATTAAAAAGAAAACCAAAGAATATAAACTTATCAGCAGGATTTTGCTTGTATAAGCGTGCAATCTTTGTATAATCCATAAACAGAATAACAAAAGAAAACATAAACATGTAGAATAACACCAACTTCACAATCACAAAAATCTTAGTACGGATGTATTCAAGGTCTGTAGATCTAAATTGATTCATAGTTCTGTATTTTTGTGCTAGACCTTGGGCATCGTAAAACAAAAACAGGTTCAGACAGTAAATCAGCACGTAAAGCAGAATGAAGAATAGTGTCAACAGCAATGTCAACCAAAGTATCCAATCCATTGAAACTATAAATGTGTAGTAGTACGTTAATACTGTTCTTCCTATACGTAATAACATGATCAAACGGGCAATTGCTAGACACAATAACAGTGTAAATGATATTTTTAACTCCATTAAGTAATATGTGAAGTGATCAAAATCAAAATAAGTATTGACAACGCCTTCTTTCTCAAACTCTTCCAAATAATTTTTTAGAGTATTGTAGTATAAAATGTATGTTATTAAACTAACCAAACCCACGCCAACGATTAATAACTTCATGCTATTTCCAATGCCGGAAATGTATTCAATAAGACCTTCTTGATTGATTTCGTATAGACAATAATAGAGGTGATAAAATATGTAAAGAACAACTAAAACGATCCAAACATTGAATTTCCAATAGTGTTCCACAGTGAGAACCATCGCTCTGAGAAGGATGTTGCCAGTTTCGACGTGTTCGACAATAAGCGTGATTTGACTGATTACGTCCAAGTTGATGTTGTACAGAGTCAACTCTACAAAGACAACACGGGTCAACTTGTCTTGCCATTTGTGTTCTCTCAGCTCCACGATGACCGCGTCTACATCACTCCTTGCCGGTCCCAGGGTCACAGAATACCCTCCTCGCTCGTACAATTTACCGGATTCACCGTATAACCTGAACAAGAGGAATTGAGAATTGTAGTCATCTTCTGTAAAAATCCAAGGTGAATTCTTTCTCTCAGATTCAGACCAAGGCGCAAGCTTCCAACCGACCTCGTAAGTAGCGGTGTCTCGATACTTTTCTGTCAATCCGGGAATGCACTTGTCGTGTTCGTCGCCAATGAGTGTACAGTCTATGGGTATTACGCGGAATTGCCTCAATTGTGGAAGACCCAGAACTTTGTTGCTGAGATCTGCTGTCCAGTACGATCGGTCCATTTCGTGACCTCCTCTAATATCGTTCGTAGTTCCCTCTTTTACAATTTCAAAGTCGTTGTACCATCTGTTATTGTACAAAGCGGATTCCAATGAATATTCCAAATAGTTCTGCATCTCATTGACACTGTTTATTTTGTAGAAGTCGACAGCTCCCATGTAAGGAAGATGAGATAATGTGAGTAACTTCTTCACTTGACTGTTGATGTTGTAGTAAGAGACCCATAACCGAGAGATGACTATACTTAATGCCAAAACAAAAAAAGCCGTGGTTATAAAGTCCATTAGATTGAACCAATTGTGTCTTGACACTTTCTTCATAAACATTGTTAGCCTCATGTCGTAAGAAAGAGGGGTGTACATGGCTTGCTGTCTTTTGGTTATTAGGTCTATCAGGTATTTTTCTTCTTTTGGAATACGTACACGACGTGCTTTTTTGTAGTCGACCGTGTGAGTATCCAAGTCGTACAATCTCTGGGAAGCCGATGCCAGTACAATGGCGACTAGGGCTATTTTGATAGGTCCGAATATAAATGCTTCCCCTAGTAACGAGGCCAGAAATGTAGACAGCCACTCTTTACTGTCCACCATGCCTAGCTTTGACCCATAAAGTATACAGAAATAGCAAGATATAATACATAAAATTATAGAAAGTCCCCAAGCGATAGCAAACCATTTCCACTTCAATTTTGTCTGTATTACGGGCGGAGAAAGTTGAACAGGGAGTAGTGGCTGTGTTCTCAGTTTCCTTACAACTAATTTATAAATCTTTTGGTACGCAGGAAGCTTTCTACTTTCATCCAAGTTAAGACTGAATACGTCACTTCTCATAGATAGTCGAGATGGAGAATCTTGCATGTACGAGTACGTAGAATATTGACTAGTCGCACTAGATATAGACTGGCGGCGTGATCCAGAAAATGAACCACCTCTCAAGTAAAGTAAACTGTCATGTCTTCTGTGTATATACTCATTGCTCCTTCTAAAACAGGCTAACAATATGTTAGAAACAATGATAATTACTAAAGCTGATAGCAGAATAGCGTAACACTCTCTTGTTCCAAAAGTGTATTGAAATTCGTCTGTATTCAACAATCTGTCTTCAGGCAAATAGTACAAGAGGGTACATAACATGACAGAAAAAATACAACACCAAAGCACAGTCAATCTCTGGACCCTACTTATTGGGTTTCTCGGGTGCCTCAATAAGACAGCTAAAAATATATGTCCTTCTCTTAATCCGAGGAAACAGTTATCGGCCAATATTTGTCTCTTACCTAATAGTTCTTCTTCATTGGTGGGATTATACATTGCTTCAGGGTAATACTTCAGATTAAGAGCCATCCACTGTGCGACTATAAAAATTGTTTCAATCCCAAATTTTAAATCAAAAACGTGTATCTTGTCACAATACCACTCAGGGCTAGATCCGTGGTTGTCGTGCCAAATGTGAATGCTGTCAAGAATTCCCAGTGGTTCAGCGCAGTACAGCAGGAACCAATCATCGCTATTCCTTCTTAATACCTTAGCGTTTTCTTTTGTTAGAATATGGATATGACTACTTCCTAAAACTCCAATAAGTTTCAGCCCCACGTGAGCGGTAGTGCCCGCATTGAGTCGAGAACTCGTGTATACCGCCAACAGGTAAGGATAACGGTTCCCTGGCATATTGTCATCTAACACGATGACAGTTGTAAATTTCTTGTCTCTTCGGTCCAGATACCATAGTAGAACACCAAGCAATAAATACAGTATAATCAAAAATATGATTATACAGAGAGCAAGTGGATTGTTTTGAACGGTAAGAAACAAGTCAATGTCAGCGAAGTGGTCCACCTTAAGAGGTGGCACTGAGAACGCTGCAGCGAATGTTGATATGTGTTCACATTGACAGTGGATTCCGACATCTTCACTGTGAGCTTTGGCGGTACAACCGTAAGAGTTCCACTGATTCTTTCTCCAAAACTTGCAAACTACAGAACTAACTTGAAACGAGTACGTAATGAAATGACTAGCGTCAACTTCGAGGCCAGGAAGTACCCCCATGAGGAAAATTTTATAATCATCATCATCATTATCTAGATAATATTTAGAAGATTGTTGAGATATATTTACGGCCTCCTGCATCATCATTTCATAATCAGGCCTGAAATTTGTTTTGATGAGAACTCGTAAAGTATCACTTGCAGTAGGTAAAGTGAAAGAGAAAGTTGTATGGCTCCTAGGAGCACAATCTATTCTATGGATTTTTATACTTAAATCAAGCTCCAGTTCACTGACATTGGAGTGTGGCTGAACTGTTATGTCATTAAATGTTATTATATTAGAAGTGTTTATTAATTTCGCATAAATGTCAATTGGCCATGGCAATTCTGATATAAGGTAATAATATCCTTTAGTTTCGCTATGATATAGAGATACTGAAACTAAATTTGACCGTATGTCGGAGGTACACCACCAGAATATGTTTTTACTTATTTCAACCACCTGAAGTCCTATATTGGTGTTTGTTACGTCTCCTTTGGTTGTTGGTGCCAGTTGTCTATGTAGTTTTTCGTATAAATAATCTGAAATATTGACTGGAATATTTACATATTTTTGTAATTGCACATTCATAGGATAATCATCGTCATTTTTAATAACCCACAAAATAAATGCATTATTCACGGACGAAACCTTGGTCGGCGATTGTCCCTGAACTTGTAAGTAGCTCAATCCCTCACTGATGAATTGTATTACGTTCTCGGTGAGTACAGAAATTCGTTTCAACTGATTTAGCATTATTAACTTATAGTCATCCGTTGGTTTATTTTGAAAATTCGGGTCCCTACACATCAAGATAACATCTAGACATGTTAACATACATGAAGACAATTGTCTCGCGTCTTTGGGAGACATCCACAATGAAGATTCCCTTCTCAATAAATTTGTCTTGAAAATAAATGCTTGATGTTTCAGAAAAGCTAAGACGTCCACCATCATGTCTAGGTCAACCGTTAGTTGGATGTCTTTGTTAAGATTCATTAATACATTACAGAGAGTCGAAATAGACAACTTTACAAGGGAAAGAGTTTCAATATGAACCTGAGTTATATAATGAAGCAGTTTCCTAAAAACTAAACTTTTGGGCGAATCAGGCAGTAAAATATCCGGGATAACTGATATCATCTGCAAAGCACTTTGAATGTCCCCCGATACAATTTCGTGCTCTATATACAAATACCTTTCCTCCAAAAGTGTATCATTAATATTCCAATCTGATAGTTTTACAGCAAATTTGTTTTGCTGACTGCCAGACCATGATAGTTTAGGATGTAAACAAACACATTTCCTCTTGATAACAGAATTTTCTCCAACTCTCCGTCGTATGAAGTTCCTAACATTCTACCACTAAACATGACATCCTTAGCAGCAGCTTCATCTGAGTTTTTATCATAAAACTCATATATGAATGTTGATAGTGAATCGTATGTGCAGTTAATATGGAACTCTGTTTTTCCTTTTACACCAGAATCTGGAACTACAGAACAAGAACCTTGATAATCATTATTTTCAGTTTCGATTACATATGTATTAAATGAATTTCTTAAGTCACTTGTCCTTATTTCATACGTAACTGTGTATTTAGTTCCAGGAATTAAACTGTCTTCTTTGACGATGAGCATGGTATGCGGAAGTCCTTCCTCTGCGATAGCATCTACTGGTTGCTCGGGTTCTCCGAATTTATTATATAACCACACAAACACATTATCTTGTTTTGTAAAACCCTCGAGTCTAACTTTTAATAACATTACATTATTTGTTAAAACCTTTTCTCTGCAGTTTTTAATACATGAAAATATTATACCGTAGGGATCATCTGTATCATTTTTCACACTTATCTTTACCTGTGCAAGTTTAGGAGTGGTGACTCCCAAACAGTCCTTGCAATTGAGATACATATCCGCGTGGACTTCCAAAGTGAACAAATATATCGCCCCATAATTCAAACTGATCTCAGGGATGTAGTATTCGTCGGAAGGTTTCATTCGTTTAGGAAGACAAAATCCATCTCTCTGTGTTTTTGTTATTAAATTCTCACACCTCCATACAATATACACATGACTTTGGTCCCATGGAGGCATATTGGGATCGTGTGATCTACGAGCGATCAATTTTATACCGTGCTTTCTCCGAATTGTTCTTTCACTACCTCCGTCAATGACAGCAACTAACGGTGAACCTTTTAAGTTAAAGTAACATCTATCAACACTTCTTAATAACTGGTTTGAAATGACATAACTTACATCAACAGTAACTTTGTACTTCCCCAATTCACGATTAAACGGTTTAAAATTTAACGATTTCATGCCAGTGAAGGATTCAGGAACTATGAAATTACCTTTTCTGTCCACATCGTTATCGACGATGTCACCGCGTATTTTTTGAATATACCAAGATATCGTAGCATATGTTGCACAATCTGGTTTCTTGACAGAAGAAGATATGTAGGATCCATCCTCTAAAAATTCTAGGTTACTGTCAATCATAATGTTTGCTGTACTGTAATATGTTACTGGGTTTTCTGAACTTCGACCACAGTTTTTCAGGTCAATTACCGGGACACATAGTGTACTCTGTTTTCCATACGGTACGAAAACGGTGAAGTTGTTTTGATAAAAAATGTAATTTATAGTGCCAACTGTAATTTTGAATTTGCCTATATACCCCAATACATTTTTCCTAAATATAAATACGTCTGTATTTGTGTGAACTTTGTACGGAAAATAAATTGGAAGGTCGTATACAATGTGAGAGTACCAATCAGATATCTGCCACACGTGTTCTACTCTATGACACCATCCATCTTCAGTCTCTAATGTTACATAATGGCTTGCTGGAACATGAATATGGGTGTCCCTTGTATTCGTTTGAAGCGTTATGAAACTATAAGCATTTACGGGACTTTCTCTAATGAATTTGTAATAAACTGAGAAAAACTACATCTCTTTCATCACCGTCGTATTTCTTATCACAAGTTACGTCATGATAAGGCGAATTACACGAACAAGCTGGGACCCACGCCACTACTGATGAACATTTTCCGCGGCCACTGCAGTTGTTTTTGCATCTTTGATTTAATTTGCATTTTCTCTTTGAGTCATACCTGAAAGGAAACAGTTCATGACAGGTACCTCCTCCTGTACCCGAAGTTCTTTCCTCTGCACATATGGCACAAGTTGTATCACAAGGACCGTCTCCAGGACAGTCTTCTATTACACCATTTGATCTTTTTACAGCGTAAAGTAACAAGATTATTACAAATAGTAAACAGGAATTAAATTTTTCTTCAAACATAAACATTGCTAACTTGTTTAGGTAATGATTGGTCAGTCTGATGAAACATACTTTATATCAACCTACATGCAAATATTTACAATCATATTGTTACGTTATTGATTTTGCTTCACACAGCTGTTTAAATGAGAAAGCAGGATGACGTTTATTACTATTCAACTGCCGATAATGCTGACTATACATTTTGTAATATGTATCCACTAAATGAATAGAAGTTAAATTATTTATTGTGAGATGTGTCTGAAATTTCTTAAAACTTTATGTGGAACGTTATTGTCTTGCCGTTTTTTAATTCACGATGGAATGGAGTATACTAGGGACTGTGAGTATTCTACTCCCCGTGCAGCATCCGCCATGAAGATCAAATATTCAGTTGAACTCGATGATCTGGGAGCGTCTGCACTGTCGGATAAATCCGAGCTTCGTCCACCACTACACACAAACACTCATGCATAAAACCATTCTACCATTAAGATTCAGCGTGATCATGATGTTCAATACTTCAGTATTATACAAGACCAAAGGAGACCTCCAGGCCACTTCCTACACAGTGAGTTCATAGTTAAAACTATACGAATTAAAACCGTCGAGCTCATTCAAAGATACAAATTTATATTCCGGTAGTCTCGCTTCGTGTCTAAGGTATCACCCATCGCCCTTATAGTTTGCTGTGGGTGATTAAGTCAAGCGGATTGTGGAGCGACGGTAACGGTGTTCGTACAAAGAGCCCAAATCGTAAAGCTTTAAAAATATTTGGGCTCTAAATCCGATCCACCGCATTTTATTTACCCCACCCTGCGTGAACTAAAATCGCCCCGTGTCTTTTTGTAAGCGTTGTACCTATAATAATTTCACCTTCTAAAATCTTTGAATATACGCTGAAATGACTGTGCATTGTATTAAATTGAATACTGATGTTTTAAGCAATGGAAGTGTTATTCCCTTTGACTTACAAAAAATAATACATCCAGTAAAATAGCTGCTCAGTCAGTTGTTTAACCTAATTCTTTCAATTCAGTAAATTTAGCTACATGGCATATATCTAAACACATGAATCCTTCCACTAGCTATATCAGAATTTGCAATACAGCTAGCGGCGTGGCGGCAAATTTAACGTGTAACATGCCGCGTGTCAAGTTACTGCTAAATAAACCAGAATAAGAATATTTATTTTCTCTTACACACCAAAATACATTTTTTCAAACAATCATATCTATATATATAAAAGAAAGTCGTGTTAGTTACACTATTTATAAGTCAAGAACGGCTGATACGATTTGGATGAAAATTGGTAGGGAGGTAGCTAAGAACTGGGAGAAGGACATAGGATACTTTTTATCCCGTTCCCGATTCAGGATTCCGTCCCACTGGTCTCTAAAAGTTACAGAAATACCCGTAAGAAATGCATTGCAGCAAACATAATATGTTATTAAGTGAAAGAGCCTTTTCAAATTTAATCAGCTGTTCTTTGTAAAGATATATAATGCGACAAAAGAAATATATTTTTATATCATTTAATTACTATTTTAAATTTCTTTACACTTATAGTTTGAAAGCATAGAGTAAGCTTAAGAGAAACAGCAAATTTTGTTTCAACTGTTTCTGCAATCACTGTTAATCATAGACTTTACTATCTAGATAATACAATTCAAATTTGACGTAAAAATTCACCTTTAACTGCAATATTTATCTAATATAAACAATGCTCGTGCTTGATCAGAAGAGCAATGCAGATACCAAAATTACTATCTTACGTTGGCTACAAATATAAAGAATGTTATAAAACCAACCTTAGTTGTTTTTTTTTTTTTTTTTTTTTTTTTTTTTTTTTTTTTTTTTTTTTTTTTTTTTTTTTTTTTTTTTTTTTTTTTTGACAGAAATATGGTTCTCAAAACTCCGTGCGTACATATTCTCTCAATCGAGACAACAAAGCAAGCTCAATCATGGCATCGGAGATATAACTAATTTGATCCAGAAGTGATACACGCGCAAAGCCTAAAATAAAAACTATACGCAATTTCGCTTAATATCTGAAGCTCATAATCATTAGACTGTAATAATATGTACCTAAAATATGCCTATTTTCGTTTCAAAATTACATTGAGCGCCTTCATTTATTACATTGTATGTGCGCTAATGAATTCCGACATTTTGACTCCTGTCCACGATGGTCTAATATACAATGGTCTAATGTAGTTCAATTGTATACAAAAATCATGGAATATTGGAGAAAAATTCCAGTTATTTCACAGGTGCATATTGAGACTGTTTTAAAATTTAAATCTTAAATAGATCATGAGCTTGGAGTATCTTTCAGTGACTATCATTTATCTCAGAAGGGTAATAACGACATTCAAAAGAAATATGCCTCCTATGTCCCAATTTTTCTGTAGGAAATCGTGTGCGAAGCCGTGGGTATTTGGTTGTAATTGGTATTTTATTGAAAATCAAGAGTTTTCGTTATAAAATACTACGAATTTATTGACGAACTAGCTGTTACCCGCAGCCAATTGCGCATAGTTTGATTTTACTAAGTAATATAAGGACTTCGGTTCTTAAGATTTGCGTGCGAAGCCGTGGGTAACAGCTAGTGAAAAGTAAGATATACACTCTTTAATACACAGATAATTATTATTTACAGAAGTTACAATAGAAAATACTCAGTGCCATGAGCGATTATCGTAAAGTCAAAAAGTATTGCCTGTTTCACGTAGCATACATTACATTAATATAACAAAATTAAAAGCAACTTTATAACTAACGACGATAAGTTTTAGACTCTCAAAAGGATAAGTTAGGAGTTCCATAACATTTAACATTAATGATTAAGTAACAGAAACTGGCCACGCTCATATAAAAAACGACCTATTAAAAATGTAAACAAACCATTGCATAAAGTAATGAAATGAAAATTATTATCACTCAACATCAATATAGCATTTCAATAAATTATATAAAACTAAAACTAAACAAAAATGGGCTGTTCTTAAAAAATAAAAAGCAAAAATCTAATTTGTGCTTAAATGTTCACAAGAGTTTCAATATTTTTTAAAGATAACACGATTGTTTAAATTTGTACTACTTGAAATAAGGTATTATATCAGGAATGTTGTTATAATATAATCTAGGTGCAACAATATTGCAGATATTAAAAACATTCACATTGATTGATCCAGATTTCTAAGTGTGTTTATATAGATTAAAGTCCTGAAGAGAATTTCCACTTTAATTGTGAAAAATGCTCAATACTTTGTAAATTATGTGTATTAAATGTTTCATTGTCTTGATGAAAATTTTTTTCATGTCCACAAGGGTCCGTCTTGGGTCAAGCGCTCGAGGCATATCGGTTACCCGACATCTCTAAATCCTCACCACCATCACCATCGACCCTTGACGCTGGTAGTGTACCTATGCTGTTTGTTTATTTTACTTGCTCCTAATCATTTTAGCGTGTGTTCACTTTGTAGATACTAACTCGTGATTATCAGTAACATAAAATGGATATTTTCACAGGGAGATGACGTCGTGGTAGAAGCGGTTATGACCTCTGGATGACCTCAAGAGATCGGGGTTAAACCACACCCAACTCCAACATAATTGAGACCACCACAATGGGAGAGAGGACGTGTTCTCCTTCCCACCACGGCCGTGGTATGCCGTAAGTCCGAAATGCAGAGGAGCAGTAGCCGTTGCAGGTTCCAGTTGTCAACGCCAAAGATCATCGCCTTTTAGTACATCGTGTTGCTGTTAAAGTGCCGCCTTTATGGTCAGAAAAACCTAGCCTGTTGTTCGACCAGGCCGACTCTTAATTCATAATTTCGAACGAGATAACGACGTTCCACCATGTTGTTTCTCATTTGGACGCACGTATTGCTGTAGAAATCTAAGATATTACAACAAATCCTCCAACACAAAAGTCACACACGTTTTTGCGTTCAAACTTTATCACACGGTTATCTGCATCTGAAGAACAACATGCGCTAGTCTCACAACGCAATTGGAATTTATACTCAAAAAACTTGCTGACAACTTTTGACTTCTTGAAAGTCCAGCTCCTACACGAAAAGCTGAATTTGCGGATCGGGTTTGCCGGTATAATTCACTGTATTTGCGTATGACTGGTTTTCATCTAAACACCATCTCATTGAATTAAACATATTTCCGCTCACATGCATATATATCTATCAAACACTATCATTTGTAAAGCATAACCCTCTCAGTTTCACTCAATCATCCTACCTTATAAGACATAGAAATAATATGATCCATCCACTTCATAACACATCTTATTACGAAAAGACACCTGGCTATATGGGAAGAAAACTGTATAATAAACTCCCAATATTCCTTAAAAACGAACCATCAATAACAATCTTCAGAAAGAGGCTCCGTGAGCTCCTCATGGATGGCGTGTTCTACTCAGTAGACCAATTTCTTCGATGACGCTGGTGGTGCTTTCCGGTACATCAAATTCCATACCTGGTATGTAAAATTTTGGAAAATACGTACAAGTTGTTGAGTTTAATGTTAAATTA
Organism: Homalodisca vitripennis; assembly: GCF_021130785.1. Lineage (NCBI taxonomy): Eukaryota > Metazoa > Arthropoda > Insecta > Hemiptera > Cicadellidae > Homalodisca > Homalodisca vitripennis. The sequence goes on along the minus strand of NC_060213.1, from coordinate 88,707,211 downwards.
ATTATTATTTTTATTTTTTATCACTAATAATAATATAATTTGGCCTAAAATGTCTCTTGGTGATGTTTCGACAAAGTCCAAATTATCGGGTTACGGGACTTACAAAATTTTTGGGACTTAGAAAAATTTCCGGAGGTTCATATCGGTTTGCTTCGGAATACTAGGACTTAAATTAAATAATATTATATCGACGAATACAAATTGTATGATTAATACAGTGTTTATAATAGTGGAAAATATCACCTGTTACTATAGCACTGCTGTAATATGTAACTTCTTGTAAAAATAAAGATTTGAATTGAATTGTAGTGTTAAAGCATCAAAATACAACTTTTTTATTGATACTGGTTCTGATTTCCTCGTCGTTTTCTTAGAGCTGAGAACTGCTGCAATTAGAAACAGAATCAATACCTAAGGTTTTCTAACGTAGAATCTTAACTACTCGGAAATAACTTCTTATAGAGATGTGTTGTAACTGATATGATGTGCCTATGATTGGTTATGATTTTCTTGCTCATTATCAACTTTATCCGATTGTTGTACAAAATCCATTATAGACGGAACCACTGGCCTTCGTGCTTCAGGGTTGGGTTTATGCTTTGCCTCTTGTTCTCGGCTTTCGAACTGCTTTTAAATATGACATCAAGCTTACTGCAGCTGAGCTTGCTTATGGAGAAAGTTTACATATACCTAGTTAACTCTTTTTCTCGAATCTCAATAATCATAATCTTGATGATTTCAGGCAGCTTTACGAGAGTTCAAGTTTCCTTTACGACTTTCTCCAGCATCAAGACAATGTCAAACTGCGGTTTTTATCTTAAAAGAACTGGCAAATTGCAGTCATATTTTTTGAGTGAAGGACCAATGTTAGAAGCGTTGCAACCACTATAAACTGGACCTCACAAAATTCTTGATCGAGATGACAAATCTGTAAAATATTTGTAACAAGCCTACCGAAGTGTCTATCGATTGTGTGAAACCAGCTTTCATTCTGCAACAAGTACCTGTATCTGTTCCTGGTGCCCCGCATGTACCCACTGCTACACCTTTATCTATATCTACTTCACCGTTCCGGTTTCAAGGATGTTTTGAACCAATAGCCAACGTTACTGTCCAGGGGGTAGCGTGGCAAGGACAATAGTGCCAAATGGTTCGGTGCCTAGCAATAACCACCATATGTTACTGATTATTATTATTATTAAGACAGTTGTTTGTTTACTTTGGTAATATTTAAGAACAGTCGATTATTGCACTCAATATAAACACACATTTTACTTATTTCAATAGGAATCAACCCAAACTTTTCCTATAACTCTACTTTGGAATTCCTTTGAGGATCAGTTTTCACCAACAGGATTCACTTCATTTGTTCATTAGCTGCCTTTTTGTCCAGAAAATGACTTTAATCGCTGTGGATTTTTATAAGCATCCTGCTTCAGACGTCCTCCTGAGGGTCGGGTTGGAGGAGCTTGTCAACCTTATGGAATTTAGAGTACTCGCCTTCAAGGAGGTGATCACCGAGTACAAGAGGAGTGTTGCGCGCGCAGGTAGATATCCCAACCATCGGTAGCGAACGTTTCATCCCAGAAATATTTAAACCAGCTCACACAAACGAATAAAGTTTACAGTATTGAAAAATTTTACGAAACATTTTTGAAATAGCACAAATTATAAATAAAACATGATGTTCTGAGACTTTTTCTCTCTCTCTTTGTGTTCCCTTTATTAGTAAGGCTCAGCATAATATTATTATCTATGTATATAAAAGAAAGTCGTGTTAGTTACACTATTTATAAGTCAAGAACGGCTGATACGATTTGGATTAAAATTGGTAGGGAGGTAGCTAAGAACTGGGAGAAGGACATAGGATACTTTTTATCCCGTTCCCGATTCAGGATTCCGTCCCACTGGTCTCTAAAAGTTACAGAAATACCCGTAAGAAATGCATTGCAGCAAACATATGTTATTAAGTGAAAGAGCCTTTTCAAATATAATCAGCTGTTCTTTGTAAACATATATAATGCGACAAAAGAAATATATTATGTTTATATAATTTAATTACTATTTTAAATTTCTTTACACTTATAGTTTGAAAGCATAGAGTAAGCTTAAGAGAAACAGCAAATTTTGTTTCAACTGTTTCTGCAATCACTGTTAAACATAGACTTTACTATCCAGATAATACAATTCAAATTTGACGTAAAATTCACT